>NW_028300914.1:4897500-6097500 GCF_049000335.1 Polistes dominula | reverse complement strand
GCTATTAATGTTTAGTTTTATTTATTATTTGTTTCAAAAATCAGTGATTGATTTAATATAGATAGATATAGATAAAATCGATTATGCGAAAATGTGCTATTATTTGAAGTTATAATGGCTAATAATAGATATAAAGTTAAATTAATTATTATTTCTCAAGGTTATAAACAATAATAAATAAAGATGTTAGTTAGTAATAATTTGAAAAAAAGAGATAAAGAAGAACTGAACAAAATATTTTTGTCATCTTATTTTTAATATGCTTCTAATTCTATTACGTGTTTAAACGTTCACAATTAGTTATTAACGAAATAGGAAATTTCATTGATGCTCAAAAGGCTAAGAAACTGAAAATTAAATTAATTTTATTAAAGTATTTAACTGTTATATATAATAATATTTATGAATCAAACATTTCTAGTGTAAAGATTTAATCTTCTTAATTCTCTCTTCCTTTTAAACGAAGTAGAAAAGCGTACCCAAAAGAGCAGGTAGACGAGAGATCGTTATAATTCTTCAAATCCTTTTCTTCGAAAGTTTTTAGATCTTTCGATTACATTCTTTGAATAATTTTGAAAGACCCTTTTTCCTACGTTGTTTTATATTTTTGTGATAATATAAGTGTCAACACAAATGTCAGAACGTTTACCATACGTAATTCAGAGACTTTGAATACATAGAAATATTAACCCCGTATAATATTTAGTATGATATACATGAATTAATTCGATATTTGCGGTAGCGGTTTTAACTAGAAAATCCCTATTCCTGAATGATACGAGAAAGAGAGAGAATATCTGTGAGATAGATTATGTGTTCATGTGAGAGAGAGATGTATACACGTATTTACATAAATATACATAACATGTTGATCGCGCAAGTGAGTTACTATAGCTTGTAAACAAGGCCGGTTATCATGACTACATCAGCTTCCGTAATACGAACCCAAACCTTTCTTACTCGTATATGTATAATATGTAGGAAAGTTTGATTTTTTTTCTTTTGCATCAATTCTTATCCATTTTTTTTGGTTTTGTTTCTTAACGCGATACACATGATACTTGTACGCGTGGCAGTTCGATAGATTCGATCGATACTCTCGGAATAATATTTGGTTGAAATTTGGATAGAATTTAAACTATAGAAAGAGAGAAAATATTGTTTCCGAGCTAACGTTAACGAGAGCAAATATTTTCTTTATTTTTTTTCCCCCTCACTCCTTTTGCCATGCTGCATACCCCCCTCCGTCTCACCCATCACTTTTTGACCCCCCTTACAACCAACCTTCCTAAAAACAAACAATTCGCTGAAAAGTGTACAAATTCGTTTAAAATATAAAAATAAAAAAAAAATGTTCTACCAGTTTTAAATGTGCAGGGCAGACATGGGGCAGGGGGGGGGGTGGTGCAAAGAGTTTTTCGAAAATAAAAAAATGAATGAAGGATAATAATAAATTGAGAGAGAAAGATCGATGAGTAGTATGTCAAGTAGAAATGACATCACATGTCCTCGCATGATCGATTACATTGAAATGAAAAAAAAATGAGATGAGAGAGGAGAGAAAGAGAAAGAGAGGGAGAATAGGAAGGAGGTAATATAATTTTGTCAAGAAAAATTCTGCCTCGAGATAATAACGAAATTCCTATCTCTTATACTTTCTGTCTTTCTTTTTTTTTCTTCCTTTTTTTTTCTTTCCATTTTTTCTTTCTCTTCTTATTCCCTGGAAATGGGATTGCCCTTCTCTCTTTTGACGATCAATTCGACGAGAGATAGCCACGAACATTCGCAATATTAATATCGACTTTCTTTAAAAACTTCGACCTTTTTTTACATTTTTTTCCACTTTTTTTTTATTGGTTGTTGGCTTTTTTATTTTTTTTTTCGATAATAAGTTTCTTCTATCAAAGTTTTTCTTTTCTGTTATACGAATTTGTTCTTTATTCAATTAACATCAATTGTATGTTTGAAATAGATATTTTTATTATTTATTAAAGAATAAAATTTGAATAAAAAAGCAAAAGAAAACAAAACAGAAAAACAAACATAAAAGAAAAACAAAAGGAATAAATGTATGATTTGTGCTGTGTTATAAATCATAAGACGACACGGTCGAATAAATTCGATACCTTTTTAATTAGACTTTAGTTAAGGTAACAGAAGGGGAGAATCCGTGAAAGCTCAGCCTACGGTGCAAGCCTTTTAAACGTATCCACCCACGCGATGAGTGCTGTCTCTCTTTCTCACTCTTTCAACGATACAAGCAAAGTTAATTAAAATTTATCACCCTTCTGCTTCTTTCTCACTCTTCCTCTGTGTTTTTCGTTTTTCTTTTCATTAAAGAAATAAAAAGATCTGTTTTTCTTTTTCATCCTTTGCCGTAAGATTGAAAGAGAAAGAAAATAGCATTAACTTTATAATGGATACGATTCATTTTAAGTAAAAACAATTTTAAGAAGAATAACACCAGTCAACCAATTTCAACATTTTTTTGTCTTTTCTTCTGTAATTGATTATACCTCCCTAATTTTTGGGGTGCTTAATTCAGTGGAATAAAACCGTTCTTTTTACTTTCTATACCGTCATATTTTTTTAGATATACAATACTAAAATACGCGCATGAAATATTAGATTATAAGTATGAAACGTCTGATTATTTTTATTACTTTTAATTTGAAATCAGACATTTTATGGTTAATGACTTAATAAAAAAAAACGCGCAAGGGCACGTTAATGATATTAAATCCATCAAAACAATTAAACTTACAACTAATAGACACGTTCATTTATTTCATTTTGAATAGCAGAATTTAATGGAAAAATCACTATTTCGATTTTTTGGAAAATTCTAGAATTATAATATTCTTATAATAAAAAATTAAACAAATCTAAATTATTCAAAAACTTAATACAAAAAATACCTAAATATGCAACATGAATAATATCCTACAAATGTTAATACATTTGAAAAGGCAGATTCGGATTGTATTAGATTATCCGGAAAGTTCGTGCCGATTTTTGGTAAGTGACATAAATTTTGTTGTTGAAAAACTTGAGAAGTTCTGGAAGGACGAAATTTTTTAATTACCTTTAAAGATGAAGAAAGGTTGTGGAACAGAATGGCACTTATATCTAATTTAATAAATGTTAGGTTGTCTCAAAAGTTTCTTCTTTTTTTTTTTAGTAATTCTACGGGCACAATATTTTTTTAAATTGAATAATTTAAAATATAGAAAAAGGTAAAATAGAGTAGAATCGATATTATTTAGTAAAATAACGTAAAATACAAAAAAAAAGTATATTACGCATGCAATATTGTTTAACTTATCACCAAAAAAAGGAAGAATTTTTCGGGACGACCTAATATATACCAAAAAAAAAACGTAAATGCGTTGTGTTTCAATCTTCCATTAAAATCGGCACGAACTTTCTGGACAACCAAATATATCTAGATAAAACAACGTAATAATTGATATATGTATATATTATATAATATATCAGATGCAAAATGACTGTTAACTAGTGCAATCAGTGATATAAAAAGCATCGAGTTACACGAGTAATAAAGCTCCAATCATTTCCTTCGTTTTTTAATTTATATATATACATACACAAAACGAAAAAGAAAACGAGAGAAAGAGAGAGACAGATAGAGGAAAATAAAGCTCGTACGCGTCCCCTTTGATGAGTCAGGACGTATCAAAGGGCGGAAGTACGAAGGGTGAACTTCGAAAGCTAATTTTAAAAGATTCTACGGCTAAAGAGAGTTCGTGTAAGCAAGAAAGAAACATCGGTTTTAATCACGTCCAGTCTTAATTAACATTCTACGAATGATCCTGTCCATCTCTTTCAACAATTCAATATATTTTACATAAATATTACAGTCGACGAAATATATCTTAAAAATTTATACACAACGGTGAAAAATACGAATCTCTAAAATTTCTGAGTATTTCTATTATACGATCTATCATTTAAAAAAAAAAACAATAAATAATCGATTTTAAACCTTTTAGGCCCTATGTGCCACTATAATGGCTTTCGCGGATATCTTTTAAAGTATATTATACCTAATTCTATTATTAATTATTAAAATAAATTATTTAAGTTAAAGTAAATGTGTATCATTTCTTTAAGAAAAATTATAATTTTATCATGAAAAACTTTATTAAAATGTACTCGCGTATATATCAGCCATTGTTCTTCACACAACGTAATTTAAGAGGTTAAAATTATCAACGATTTTAATTAAAATCGTAATTACCCAGAAAAATCTGACTACCAAAAATCAATTATTTCCTTAAAATTATTCTATGTTATTATTGAAATTGATATATAAATAATAAATGAAATAACGATTGAATATTATTAACTAAAGATCTTTTTTACATGATTCGAAAAACGTATCTACCCAAAATGAAATTAATTTGGAAAATCATGTGAAAAAGGAAAAATATATTTTATTAATATCACTTAAGAAAAACTTATGATCCCTTCCCCACTTCTTTGCCTGTATCTGCGAATAGAAAGATCTTAAAGATTGATTTAGCAATGTCTTAAAGAAAGGATCTGCTCATCGTCGAGATCTCTAACGAGATTAGTAACGTCAAAGAAATACTCGAGGAGAAGAAAAGTAGCATTTTGTAGGAAGCACCAAAAAAAAAAAAAAAATGAAAAAAAAAGAGAAGAAAGAAAAAAAAAGAAGAAGAAAAATTGCATCGTAAGCGAGTGAGACATTATTGTTTTCTCTCTTTCTCTATCTTTCGTTCTTTCTCATATCTTTTTTATTCTTTCTTAGACGTTCTTATGTTCAGAGCTTTAGACTTAACTCATTTATCGGAGTCTCTCTTCTTCTTCTTCTTCTTCTTTTCCTTCTTCTTCTACTTCTACTTCTACTTCTACTTCTACTTCTACTTCTTCTTCTTCTTCTTCTCTAACTCCTTTTTATATTTTTTTTCAACGTACTGCCAGGCACAAGCTCATCCCACCTCGAACTACCACCCACTTTTCTTTTTTTTTCATTCGACCTTCAATTTCCTGTTAACAAGTTGAGTCATACGATTGCGAAGAAAGAAAGAGAAAGAGAAAGAGAGAAAGATAGAAGACACGAAAGCTTCCTTTTTCTCGTGTTGTCTACTCTTCCGAAAAAGAAGGGGGGAGGAGGAGTAGGAAGAGGGAATGGAACTGATGAGAGAAGTACAAGGAGGAGAGAAGAAAATGCTTGGTAATTGGTAGGACTGTGACGAGAGTCGATTTTCGAAACGAAGTACTCAATTAATCCTATAATTCAATTAGGAATCTTTCTTTATACGAAACGTTCTCCCTTTTTAGAAACTTAATAGAACTTTACCACCTAACACGAAGAGAACAGGATGGGTCGAAAGTTTTCAGCTGGAACAAAAGCTTTTCAAGATTGAATTAAAACGTTCATTAGTTTCTTTCAATTATTTATATCAAAAAATAGAAAAAAAAATGAAAAAAACCCTGCCTTTGTATTAAGATTAATATAAAGATTTGGAAAAAGCTGAGGATAAAAATTCATCCTGGAATGAATTACTACTAGGATGCTCCAACCACGCGTTGCTGTGACTTTGTTATAAAATTTTGATTTAATATAACCTAAACTATTTAGTAAATTATAACAACACACAAAATAATACCACAATTACAATGAAATACGTAAAATAATAATACCCGGAAAAATATAAAAAGTAAGGTTAGTTACGTCATATATAAATCTGTGTAATTTGTAATACAGTGCTACTTATTAAAAACTTACAGTAACTAAAGAGCTAAATAACCTTTAAATAATAAATCCTTAAATTAGCAATAATAAATAAAAATAATTGTGATAAAAACTATTCTATATACTAAGTTAAAAAAATCACACCAAATAAAAAAAAAATTCATAAGTAGTTTCGAAGTTCATCGGAAACCAACAATGTGACACTGAATTTTTATACATATATTCAATCTCTGATTCTGTATAGTCGATATCGATAGAGTTGCAATTTTCGTTCAAATATATTGTTCGATATTTGTGAAATAAGAAGGAAAGAAAAATTCGGAATGAAAAGCTTAGGAAATCTTATGAATATAAAATAAAGTGTACACTGTCGAAAAGGGTCAACTTGTTGTTTCCTTTTCCTCTACTCTCGCGTGCATTTACAAAACACAGATGCGACGTTTGGCACAAGTTCAAAGTTGCAAAACGCTAGTGTTTCATTGGTCCTACGATGTATTGTTGCCAACGGAACACCACGTTCGAAACCTACTACATAGTATGCCATAGAAAAGCCTAGCTAGGTTTGTCGTTGGTGACTCGTCATATTATCGAATATGAAAGAACTAGCTTGGAGTTGTTCGTTGGCTTGGTAGCCAAGTTTTTCCTTGATAACTGTCAACGATTTTTAATCTGTCACAAAGTCTTTCTACCAAAAATCATTATCTTTGTCTTGTAATAATTTTTCGAACATATTCTACATGATAAATGAACAAATAATTAATTATGATCTGTTTGAAGATCTAAATAAATTATTCAACATATTTTTGAAGCTTTGTTTCTTCAAATTATAAATCTAATTGTAAAATAATCGAAGTATTATGGAAAAGAGAGATAGATTTTTAATATCATTTAGGTAAGAGCTTAATATCAAATTCGTACTCTGATAATTTTCCACGTGGAATATGTACCTTTTAAGGTACACGAATGGCACGATTTAAGAAATCTGTTATTCGTTGTTGGAGGGTTCGAGGTTTGCGACCATTTTGCTGGTTAGATTTATATAGCAAATATTTGCGAGGCAAACCACGGGTAAAAAAAAGAAGAAAAAAAGAGGGAATAAGGGGAGGGAGAGAGAAAGAGAAAGAGAGAGATACTCTTTCTCTCTAATGGATTGGTAGACTCACGAGGGCAAGCATCTTCCTCTTCCTCTTCCTCTTCCTCTTCTACTCCTCTTACATTCTTCCTGTTGGCACGTCTGTTCGCGTTCGCGAGTCTACTTTTCTTCCTTGCTTTCTCATCTTTCGCAAAGGCGCATCTTCAATTCCCGTGAAAGCCTCTACGTTGTCGTCAGAGTTGCTTACCTTCATTCACTATATATGTAATAGCGTCTTTTACAAGCAACCACCGAAAACGAAGGATTGATTACCCGACGTTATATCAAAAACGTTGAAGGATCATCCTCCTGATTACTTCCTTTAATATCCGCTTGTCAATCTTCTCTCGTTTATTTTTTCTTCTTTCTTTTGATTTTGTTTAAACTAACTGTGTAGGTAAACACAGGGTGCGGTTGTATACTAAATTTATCATACAAAGTAATTGTTACGTCAAGACGCGTAACGTATGTTTTCTCATTTTTCGTAAATATTGAAAGACCTTTTATCGTTTTAACCCAAAACGGAACAAATACAATCATATTCCTAAGTAACGCGATATTTTAGAACGATGAAAAATCGCTTAACATAAATCGAATTCGCATAAATCAGGGTGTAACTTTGTATCTCATCGTGCAAAAACCTCATACTTAAGTTAGAACCCTTCATATTCTCGTTCAACTAATTTCATACAAGGTTATTTTATACTTTTGTAATTGTTATATTTACAACAATTAATAATTACATGTAATGGTTGATTTTGGTAAAGCAAGATCAAATAGCTTGAACGATAAGTCAGGTAAAAAGGGCTTGGCACGGAATGTGTTAAGTATTAAACGTTCGATTATTCGGTTTACTTCAAATTAGAAAATGAATATTGTATACTTAATGATCTGTTATATTAGTTTGAACAGTCAAAATGTTTATGTGCTATGTTAATAAATTAATGAGTTAAAAAGTAGTTACAAGTTGCAATCATCGTAGTTGGTATTTAAGGAAAACTTAACCCACATTACCCACCAATGGCCTTTTCTTGGGACGCATTTTCAAATTTTTTTTGTAATAATTGCAACTTTAGAATGAAATATATTCATTAAAATCATGAGATCGTACCTCGTGCTTCATGAAAATATTAAAAATTCTCACTATTTTATTTTAAATCAATAATTAATGATATAAAATAATTTTTATATTTAAATAAAAAAAAATTGTTGTAAAAACAGTTCTATTTGGTTAGTATGAATATCATTATACAGTTAATTTAATTTTTTTTTTTCATTTTCGTATTGTGGCGGGTGGTAGTAGGTTAAATCATCAAATATCGTGTCAAAAGATTCGAACAATGATTTATTTGTAAAATCATTTTATCTATAAATTTCATCGTTATGTATCTTATTTAATATTGATTCAATGTGCCTATCGGTATTAACGATATAGATCATAGTAGAAATATCGATCAAGGTAACAGTCGTGCAACAATATTTTCTTCGGTTAATAGAAATTTCTAAGCAAAGTGTTTCCTTACAAATTGTTTTCATTGCTAAAAGTTTCACGGAAATAAATTGCATTGTCCAAAGCTAGATTAAATTTGATACACGTTTCATGAAGAAGCAAGAGGAGGAGGAGGAGAAGGAGAAGGAAGAAAAGAAGGACGGAAGAAAGGAAGGAAAGAAGTAGAAAGTTCGAAACGTTTCCAAGAATCTCATGAATAAAGAAACCTAAAGAAAGAAAAATAGAGAAGGTGGAGTGTCTAAAGTTTTGCTGAGTGCTTCTTAGTTAGATATCCTTGACAAGCATTGGACAAGCCCCAAAGAGTAATCATTAGCATATTTAGAACTGGACATGTTAAAAGATACAGATTTCTGAATGTAAAAAGATTTATGAGATGAAATTAGAGCTGAGAAGAATTGAGAAGAGAAGAAAATAGGATAGTTCGAAATGTCGAGTTTCATATTCTGACCGACGTTGCGTAAGAAAACAACAACAAAAATCACAGACAGAGAGACAGAGACAGAAAACTGAGAATGATGGTTCGCTTGGTGCATGGGTGCATGAGTGCAAGAAAAGAGGCAGAACTTTGGCAAATACGGGTAAAGGTCTATACACGATCGGTGGTGAATAAGAATGGTATATAAGGGTAGGAGGAGGGAGAACGAAACAAAGCGTGAAAACGAGACGGAACCCGCTGAAAATGCAATAAACCGACCTGACGGACGTCGACGTGATTCCTGAAGCGAGCGACGAGCTTGCAAAGCCAAAAGTGACAGGGCGTTAAGAGCTGGAAAATCTGATTTGAGCGAATGCTCGCGAAGGAAGGAAGAAAGGAAGGAAGGAAGGAAGGAAAGATAGGGTAGAGTAGGTAGTGGGTGATGGTGGTGGTGGTGGAGGGTAAAAGGGAGAAAGAACTTTTCCTCTTTCTCTTTCTCTCCCTCTCCCTCTTATTCTCTCTCGAGTCCAGAGAAACGAGCGACAAATTCTCCGAGAGAGAGATTCGTGATTTCGAGTGGATAATTCGAACAGCAGTGCGAACAAGGCATTTGCTGTTACTCTTGAACTAGCACAATCCTCGTTTTACCACCACCGATTATACCGCAATGGATCGTTTAACGTATAAGTAAGATCGATACCCTGCAAAACTTTACTTCGATAAGTTTATTATACTTTATTATATAAGAATTTATAAACTTATGTAAATTTCCTACAAAATTGAAAGATTCTTAGATGAATTTGGAATTGTACTTGTATCTTATGCAAAATGTGGGTCACATTTGTATTCATATTTTGACATTTTAATTTTTCTTTAAATTAACAAGTGAAATAAATAGGGGCGTGGGAGAAGAGGGAGGGGGTGGGAAGAAAGGAATGACAGAGAAAAACGTATCTAACGCGTCAAGTTGACAGGCAACTGGCACGATGTGCGAGGTTACTTGAATAATTCAAATGCCTCGCATTCGAGGTGACAAGTATCGTCTGGCAAACAGCCCTAGTAACGTTGTCGTTTTTCCATGAAAACGATATTCTTCCATTATCACGTCGCATCCTGATTCCTACGAAATATACTTTCTTTCCTTTCATTTATCTTTTGACGTTATCGAAAAAGAATTTTATTTTTTGGGGTAATTCAAGATAATTCAATCTTTTACTTTTTTTATTTATCCGTTTGAGAACCATTGAACGTGGTATCAATCACCGAATCACCCTTTAATCTGATATACAGGGACAATGGGTTAACGATTACACCAAACGAAGGGCCAATACGTTTCTTGATATTCTTTACTATTCCAACGTTTCATTAATACTATTACTTTTCTATGAAAAATGTTTTCTTTGTATATTCGGTAGAAAAAAAAACAGATTTTAGTAGAATTGCACAGTGGTAGTTAGGTAGGGGGAGGGGAGGAGGGGGCTGGTGTAAGCAGGACTTGTAAATGAAACTGTAAACTTTTATAAATAAAACTTCTTTTGTGATAAAGATAAAACTTTTCAATTATTTTTTCTTTTTTCTTTCTGGTTTTGTTTTATGTTAACTGTGTACATTAACAGTTTACTTTTGCTCTAAAAGTTCTATTTTAATTTTTATCATTACTATGATGAGTGTGACTTGACATTATATAAAAAATATTTTTATAATAATTTCAAACGTTTAAATCTTAAATTAAAAAGTGCTGAGATTTATAACAATTATTTTATATTTGCTTAATAAAAAGTTTTATGGGTAATGTTTATTGCTTAATAGATATTTTAAAGTAATACATATATATATATATATATATATATATATATATATATATAAAATAACAATGAAATAAAATATAAATTATTTTTTATTTACTGGACATTATTTAAGGAATTGTTAAAGGATTAAATATAAATGAATAAAGAATTATTTCAAATGTTGCATTAAAAACCAATTGAATATTTAAACTGTTTCCTTCAAGTCTTGGTTGTATATATGTAATTGTAAAAAATTGGTGTAGATTACCAAAGATGTCGTGTACGGATTCTATGAGACAATATTATCAAGGGTTAAAAATTTCTTCTTCCTTCTTTTCCTTCTCTTTTTCTCATTTTCTTCCTAGCTTGAGAGTTATCAACTTGTCCTGGCGTATTTATTAAAACACAAGGAACGTAAAGCGGTACCTTTTTAGTAACGGTGCAAAGAGGGAAATTTCTTAGATGAGAGTAGTCGGCTTAGGATGAAGAAATAGGAAATGACGAGGATGAGGAAGAAAACGAGTATGAGGTGGAAGATGAGAACGACGAACTACGAACCCGTTATTTCAGTGAAGGTATGTGGAATTTTCGAAATAAAGGAGGTTCGGCGGTTCAACTAGAGACGAAACTTGCATATAAAGTGCATCCACGTGTATAGAATGCATTATGTGTCGTGCTCGATGACCTTATCTCTAAATTCCAAGAGTTCTAACCAATATCTACCATGTTGATTTCCATCAATAGTTAATACTGTGTATTATTTCATAAGATATATTGGATTACATTGGATTAAAATCCTTTTACTTTCGTCAGAATTTTTCTGACAAATATTTTATAAGATAAAAGATTTGAAATAAATTGATAATAATGTTTTTAATAAAATTAAGATACACTCGCGGTATTACTGTTAATAATACTAATTAACAAATTTCAATAATTTTATTTTTCTGTATTTGGTTTGAAATATAATTATATAATTGTTGATGTATTTAATTAAATGAAAATTTCTGTTTAATATATTTTATATTAAAAATATAATAATATATATAATTTAATAATAATTACATATTGAATATAATTATATAATTTTTGGTGTATTTAATTCAGTGGAAATTTGTTTTTCTCTATCACATTACATTTCCTACATATACAATTCTAATACATACTCATGAAATACAATATTGATACACGTTAATGATTTTAAATGCATTAAAACAATTACATTTAGGTCTGATAAATATGTGAATTTGTCTAATTTTATGTTTCAAAATTTGATGAAAAAATTATTATAAAATTTCCTAATAAAATGATCACAGTATTTAGATACATAGAATAATTTCAAAAACTTCTACTTACTATAAACATTTAAAGGTTTCACATAGAATTCTAGTAGCATTATACCTTAATGAAAAATCTAACATGATTTTTTAAAAAAACAGATTCGAATTGTATGCACAAAACTATATAATAATTGATTTATAACAGATCTAATGCACAAAATGACTGTTAAATAATATAATTTAGTGCTAATTGGATAATTGAATTTTTCCAAATTGTCACGATTGGTAGAATATCAATGAGAGAAAACAGAAGTCTCGTAATAATAAAAGACACTCTCCAGAATTCGTAATTTTGTATCATTTTTTACTGTACTTTCCATCCAGTGCTAACTTTTCACCGTAATCCACCGATGAAGAAACTCTCCTACTTTTAGTAGAATACTAACGGTAAAATGTCCACGTCTTTTATTCTTCTTCCTTTCTCTTTCTCTATATTTTTCTCCTCTTTCTCGTTTCTTCTTGGGTGATAATTAGCGACCGAGGTATAAGGTTTATTCGAGCGTACCATTTTCAGGACGTACAATGAAAACATTTGTAATCGTTCGAGCATATCTGCAATTCGCTCAACGATAAAATCGTGAGTCTCTATTACTCGAATTAAATAACTGTTCAAATCTGTACTTTAACCCTTTTTTTCTTCTTCTTTTTCTTTTTTGTTTGATCAAAAGATAAAACGTAAATTATAACAAATCATAATAAAAGTTTAATTATCATCACACGCTAGAATTATGATAATAAAAATGAAAATGATTAAAATCCATCTTTTCAACACGACTCGCAATTACTTTAAACTGTTAAAAAAAGAAAAAACATCGCACACTTTCGTTTTACTCGTAATTATTTAAAAAAGAAAAATTTTTGTGATAAGGATAAAAGAGAAAATAAATTATTCAAAGTATCGCGAGATAATGTTAGAATAGTGAACATTAATTTGTACGTTATTAATTAATTTACAATACACTTTAGTAAAATATATTGGTGGTATTAATTTATAATAAAATATAAATGAATATTAAACTTTTAATCGGCCGTAAAAATCGATTTTTCATACTCGAGTCAGAGTTGGTTACCGCATTCTTTCTCATCGATTATGGTCAAACAACTTTTCTTCATTTCGAGATCAAGTTCGTCGAGTTATTTAGAATCGATCGAGCATTGAACCGAAATCGACTTTTAACGTTTTGAAAAATTTTGTGAGAAAATTTCTTCACCAAATGTATATATTTATTTTACAAAAGATTATAAAATCGTATATGATTCGTTCGATTAGAAATATTTTGAATATAGTTATTTCGGAGTGTCGTATAATGGACATCGAAAATGATCCCGATGGTACTATGGTAAGTTGCAGCTGCAGCAAGATGCATCTTGTTAAAAGCCCAAGCCGATGCGCGCCTGTTGCAAAGATGCGGAACGCGTCGTGTCTATCTTTACGTGAGTAAAATTCGTCCCTTCGTCTTTTCGTCGAAAGGTTATACTCGAAATGACAAACTGCTCTGCATAAGGTTTTACTAACTTATGAAAACATTTACAAGAATACAGATACGTAGAAAATAATTTCTAGGTTTTACGAAGTATAGAAATTTGAAAGAGAAATAAATAAATAAAATAAAATAAACAAATAATTTGAGTGGCCTCCAGTGGCCTCCTCTTATTATCACACAACATGTGGAAAATAATCAATTTATTCATAAACTAGGATACTCCAGCTACTCATTGCTGTGGCTTTATTATAAAATGTTGATTTAATATAATTCTAAACTATTTAGTAAATTATAACAACACACAAAATAATACCACAATTAGAATGGAATACATAAAATAATAATACTCGAAAAAAATATAAAAAGTAAGGTTAGATATGTTATATATAAATCTGTTTAGTTTGTAATACAGCGCTATCTATTAAAAACTTACAGTACCTAAAGGACCTAGATAACCTTTAAATAATAAATCCTTAAATTAGCAATAATAAATAAAAATAATTGTGATAAAAACTATCCTATATACTATGTTGAAAAAAATCGCACAAAATAAAAAGAATTTTATTAACTCAATCAAAAATTTTAATAATGAATGTCCTTTTAAATCGTAAACGGTTAGTCTTACTAGACTTTTACTTGAAAACTATTCATATAGTATATTCAGAATAAAGAAAATTTAGAAATAAACATATTAGTATATTTTAGTTAAATATTTAATGAGATTATCATGAAAGTTTTATTTAAAACAAGTGAATTAAATAAATACGATAATAATGTACAAGGTTTTCAATTAAACAAAAACAAAATTTATAAAATCGAATATTATATTTATGGTCTCGAATGACGTAAGAAATACCATGAAGAAGTTGTTCACAGTAAAAAATAAAACTATGACGCTTAGTATAAGTTCGAGAGCGTCGAAAACGACATGGGAGAACCAACCTCCACGGCCGGTAGTCACGTTACGCTAACGTAATTTGCATGCATTATCTAACGCGTAACGAGCAGTTCTGCCGGGAAAAATAAGAAAGGAGAAGCGAAACGTGGTAAGGAAAGAAACCAGTTGGAGGAAAGTCATTAACCTACGATCTTGGTAAAAAGAGAAAAAAATAAGGTAAGAAAGATCTGTAAAATCGTCCAACGAATTCTAATTTTTTCTTATAAGTAGAACAAACTACGATAACGATAAAGTTAAAAAAAAAAAAAAGAAACAGTATGAAAATATTGATAATATAGAATGTAATATTACAAGCTACGATAACGATAAAGTTAAAAAAAAAAAGGAAGAAAAAGTATGAAAATATTGATAATATAGAATGTAATATTAAATCATAAACAGAGTAAAGGAAAAAAGAGGTCGCGTGCACGAAAAAAAATATAACTTATTGTTAGTTTGCTTACGTTTTTTTTGTTACCGGAGAATTTATTTGATTAAAGTTTCGTAGTTGGGTAAAGGAAATCCGATTAGAATCTGTGCTAAAGTTGTACCCGAAATAGCGTTGGGTTAGTAGTTATCGTTGTAGAGAAGAACGTAGGGCAAGTGGATCTTCGGATTAGGATATGCTAGGGACACAAGTAGAAACTTCTTCGGGATCTGTTTCGGAGAATAGGTAGATAGATAGAGTCAGGTAGGTAGGTAGGTAGGTAGGTAGGTAGGTATGTAGGTAGAAACGTTGTTAGTAATAGAACTAACATAAGACTGAGAGAGACTAGAACCAACCGTCACGTTTGCGGTCGTTGCTTTTGGTTTACCATTTGCAGCTCACCCGCATTTGCTTACGATTAACGTGTTCCACTGTATTTCTAAGAGTATTTCTCTCTGTACCCTAGCGGATCACTGGACTTACTACAGGACTCAACCCTATGTCTAACTTTCTTCATTGACTTACTTGTCTCTTTGCTTGCCATCAGTATCAAGCTTTGTTGACTTTATCTCTTCTTAGTTCACTTAGTTAGATGTAATATAAAGTCATTCTGAAAATAGTTCTTCAAAATCCGATACCTTAATCCTCTGATCAATTGAATAAATCATTTCGACGGTTCTACCCGAAACTACTTTTCCCTTCATCAATTTGTGATATGTCATTTGCTAAATTTACACTGCGCTAACCTAGATTCTCGTATTGAGGTCACTTGGCATTCGATGAAAATCCAGAGAGAAACTGTCGATAGACGTTTATAGTTCTATTTTTAATCTATGACAATTCTTATTATTTAATAATTAATATCAGAACCACCGAGAAAAATAAACTAACCTATTTCTACTAAAACTAGTTCAATAGTTTTTCAACTCCATATATACGTGTAATAGGAAAGGAAAGAAAAATAAAATGAAAAATAGGAAAGATAAAAAACCATTGTATAAAACCAGCCATGTCGACAGGTATGGTAATCCTAGTGTTAATGATACCCTTTTCTTCATTCGGTCAATATTTGAATGAAATTATGAGAAGGTTTGCATTTTTTTCTATAAGATGTCCCATTTACAAAATCTACTTAACAAATTATAACAGTGGAGGTTCACGTTGAGATGCAGCAATAACGGTTAGCTTTTAGACTGAAAATTCGTTTAACCTCAGCTATGTGTATACACACTTGTTACACACAGTTCTCGTTTCACACTCGCCAACCGTGGGAATTGCTCGGACGTTAGGTAATTTAATGATATCTCAGAACGTACTTGAGCGCATGAGAGAGAGAAAAGTGTTGCGAACTCGGGATGGTTGATCTAACAGAAAAAGGGAAAAAAATATAGAAACCCATGCATATAATTTATAAATCTCACACGAGTAATAAAAGATAACGGTGAATAAAATGAACTCTTCTCATTGATGATTTCTTACTAACCGTTAATCAACATAACTTAATACAATTTTTCGAGTATTAATAGTAGGTACACATTATTTTTTATTTATAAAAATTCAGTGTCACATTGTTGGTTTCCAATGAACTTAGAAACTACTAATGAATTTTTTTTTATTTTGTGTGATTTTTTTTTCAACATAGTATATAGGATAGTTTTTATCGCTTTTATTTTTACTTTTTATTGCTAATTTAAGGATTTATTATTTCAAAGTTATCTAGGTCTTTAGGTACTCCAAGTTTTCAAAAGATAGCACTGTATTATAATTCAATTATTTCGATATATTCACGCCATACGTTTTTTTTTTAAATTTACATATGATATGACATATCTAACCTTACTTTTTATATTTTTTCGTGTATTATTATTTTATGTATTGAATTCTAATTCTGTTATTATTTATATAATTATATGTTATATGTATTAAAAATTTTATATTGTCTTATGCATAATTTGAAATCCCAGAAATTATTAGTGAATATTAATTTGACTGCATTAAATATAGTTTAGAATTATATTAAATCAACGTTTTATAACAAAGCTACAGTAACGCGGGTCCGTATCATCCCAGTATTAAAATAAAATAGTGTTGTATACAATAATACAACGATATATATATATATATATATATATATATATATATATATATTGAATTCATGAATTCATATACGAAAAATATAAAATAAAAATGAGATCGAATTTTGAGGAGAAATAAAAGATCGTATTAAATTATTTCCATAATGGTGACCGGAAAAAAGATACCGAATTTCGGATGTGCAAATAACGCGAGGAAGGGTAATTTTCCAGCTCGGAAATCAGGAAAGTGAAGCAAGAGAGAGTAGGGAAGGTTAACCGTGAACGTGCTGTCACTGACACTTCAACAAGTGGATACAACGCACGCACGTGTCGCTGACGTTTCAACCGCGAGCATATTCTCTCTCTTTCTTTCCCCTTCCCCCCTTCTCTCTCTCTATATATATATATATATATACATTTGCATGTTTACGTATATATACATATATATGTATATCTCTATACACGCATACACATGTCACCTTCCCTTCTATTACGTTCTCTATACGTTCTACGATTGTAGAACGAAGTATCGATTTCCAAAAAACAAAAAAGAAAAAAAATAATAATAATGGAAACGCGCACGACGAATTTTATTCGTTTTTTAACAACAACAAAATAAAAAATAAAAGAATTGTTGAATTAACAGATGTACTCGTTAGCAATACCTGCTAGTTTTTATTTAGAAAAATGTACAGAGAAAAACAACATAAAAAACACTGACGCAATATTCGTTTTATTGGTCTTATGGATGATCTCTATGAATGAAATTTCTTTTCATTGACAACGAGGTAAGAGAATCGATCTATATACTTAAGTATTAAAATTTAATGAAATAATTTTAAGAAAAAAAAAGAAAAGAAAATTTTTAACTGAAAAAGATTGCGTCATGTGAGGACAAAAAGATGAACGAAGAGAAAAAAAATATTATGTGAAAATGCGCATACATGGGGGATGGTATCGTAATATCGATCACATGTGTAATCATAATTAATTATAATTACAGAACATTTCCCTTTACCTTGTTTTTAATCAGTTCATATTTCACGTGTTTCTGTCTCTTACCAATTTAAGAGAAAATTGTAATTACTTTCAAAAACCAAAATGTACAGGTCATTAATAATATTTCGATGGAAATACTTTCCTCGGTATAATAACGACTCATTATTATCTTCCTTGTTTCATTTTAATTAACCAAACCAACTTGCAATATTAGATTTCCTCGACAGATAGGCAATAAAAAAAAAGAAAATAAATAACACGAGTAAAATAATCGTTATTGGTAAAATAACATTTACGAATGAATTGAGTCTCACAACAGTGATTATTTAATTGATACGTTCAGAAACCAACGGATTAAATCAATTAACTGATATTTTTTTGTAAATTTTAATGAAATACACAATACTCTTCGTAGTTATAACAAAACTTATTCGTTGTTTCGTTTTCTTTTTTATTTTCTTCACCTACGAAAAACGCAGAAATACTAAAAAAATTTTAAAATGCAATCAATGTCACAATAAATATTTATATTTTCGTATTTTATTTTATTACAGAACCGATCAGTGCAAATAAAAATATTATAAACACATCTGATAAAACATAATCAATAAAAACTATTAATTTTTTCACTATTTGTTTTCTTAATTAAACCTTCTATCAACCCCAATTTTTGACTCCCGAACGAGTCAATTATGATTTAACGAAATAATCCATAATAATTTAAATTAATTATATAAAATATAATTATATATAAAAAATATATATATATATATTTTTTTTTAATAATTAGAATAAATAAAGATTAGATAATTAGATAAAATATAAAGGATCGTAGAAAGGAGGATAAAAAATGAGGTGATTAAAAAAAAAGAAATGAAAACAGAGATATAAAGATAAAAGGAAAGAAAAGAAGGAGAAAAAAAGAGACGCTGAAAGGACCCGTTATGGCGACCGTGTTGCATCGCATTAACCAATCGACCGAGTGATCTTGATCCCATCTCTCACCTTGATATTTCCTCTCTCTCTCTCTCTTTTTCACACACATATACACATACACACTATCTTGCGGTGAACAGAACTTAATCTCGAACGTGATCTGGCCTCCAACATGAGCATACACTCCCTCTCTCTTTCTCTCTCTCTCTTTTTCTCTTTTCGTTCTCCCTCGAGAAGATTCGCCTGAAGCGTTTTCTTAGAATTTATAACTGTGCGGGTAGTGTTAAATGCGAATATCTTCAACGGTAGAGAACATTTTCATTTTGAATGACTTTTCTCAGTTGTTAGAGAAGAATATTAGAAATTTTTGTTGAATAATGCATAATCTAATATTTATTTTCTATCCCCACCGCCCCCGGAAACGAATTATATTAAATTATGTGAAACACGTAATATAATTTATACTGTTGTACGGGTTTCATTGTGTATTATTGTGATGATATAAAAGGGGGTTAATGTATTATAATAAATAATGATCCACCATTTCCTTTTTATAGAAATAGGGCTTCAATGAATCTGTATATTATTATAAACAAAATTTAGTTTTGTAAAGTTTTTAAACTTTTAAATTATTGTCTTGTTCGTTTTATATTAACACACTTTTATTTTGTCATAAAGGTTTAATTTTTAAACTCTTATCACTTCTATGTCGAGTGTAACTCGACATTATATAAAACTATTTTTAAAATCATTTCTAATGTTTCAATTAAGATGTAAAAAGGGTTATTATAACAGTTACTTTATATTTGGTCAATAAAAAATTTTGTAGGTAATATTTATTTCTTAATAGATATTTTAAAGTAATATAATATAAAAAATTTTAATTATTTTTCATTTACCCAAAATTATTTGATGAATTAAAAACAAATTAAATATAAATGAGTAAAAAATCGTGATTTTCATGAAATTATTTTATTACATACTTTTACCTATGCAATATTAAATGGTAAATTTGTTTGAAAGTATTATAACTTTTTTTCAAAGAAAAATAACTGTTATTAACCATCTAAGAACTTCTTCCTATTTAAAAAAAAAATAAAAATAAAAATTACCTATTTATAAAAAAATTAATGAAATAAAAATTTCAATGTAATAGAAAATTAGTAAGAAAAATGCATCAAAACTAATTGAAAATTTGAAGTTTCTTTCAAAACTTGCTTAACGGAATAATAAATTATAATATGACAAAAACTATAACTTACCTAAAGGTCCACCAGATGTTGAAGCACATAGTATTCAGCCAGAAGAAAGCAGCCAAAAAGAAGAAGTGAGCCATGATAGCTGAAACAAAGGAGAAAATAGGTTACACAAGGTAGACAGAATATATAACTATATACATATGTAAGGTTATACAAAGTGTAAGTATATCTTTCTTAGTTGGGTCAAAGATGAAACCATCTAAAAGCTATTAACTTCCTTTGACTTAAAAGGTACTCGTTCTCTTTCTCATTTTCCTTCAATAGAAAAAGAAGGGATATTTAATTATAGAAGATAGTGCCATCGATCTTTCGATCATAAAATTCCGTCACGTGCAAGTGTGTTGCATTGGTGCACCAATGAGATTAAAATACCGTTTGCACGAGTGTATGTATGTATATATGTATGTGTATGTATGTATGAGAGATTCGTCTATTTCTTAAATTAACCTTCCAAGTAAGTACAAAGAGTCTCTCTGTACTGAACTAAGTGATGGATGCATTGTTTTCTTTTTTTAGAGTAGGAGAATTAACCTTTGAGGATTATTTCAGTATTCTAGAAAATTTACTATTGTTTTCTTCCTTGAACTTTATATATATACCAGGGATACTCCGGCCATGCGTTGCTGTGGCTTTGTTATAAAATGTTGATTTTATAATTCTATATTATTTAGTAAATTATAACGACACACAAAAAAATACCATAATTAGGATGGAATACAAAAAATAATAATACTCGAAAAAATATAAAAAACAAGGATAGTTATGTCATATGTAAATTCGAAAGAAGCTTGTAACCTTAAAAAAATGAAATAACTGAATTGTGATATAATGTCATCTATTAAAAATTTAGAGTACCAGATAATCTTTAAATAACTAATCCTTAAATTAGCAAAAAAAAATAAAAATAATCGCGATAAAAACTATCCTTTATACTAATTAATTATAAATTGAAAAAAACGTATAAAATAAAAAAAATGTCATTAAAAAAGGTTCAGTAGTTTCGAAGTTCATTGGAAACCAGCAATGTGACACTGAATTTTTATCTGTAAAGATATATATATTTTTGTATAAAGAAAAATAGAACTATTTCTATCAAATATTTAACGGGAACGATTTACTTTAGGAAACGATAAAGAGAAGAAAAAAAAAGAAAAGTATTCTCCCTAAAATTGAAGATCGTTTGTAGAGTCTTCGAAGAGATTTCTGATTTCCTTCTCCATAGGTATCATATATTATTCGAAGTTAGATTTCCCCTTCAAAGTTTCTTATGCAGGCCACAATAATCGTACTGGAATGGCATTCCCTTCTAACGATATATATCTCACGCAGGAACCTTTAGAAAGGGCTAGGAGAAGCGAACAAAAGGGCCGTTAAGTCGCATCGAAGGCGTTCTCGCGACTCCTCTTAAAGATTCATGCAGCGAAGACGACGAATCTTTATAAGGACCCAAGGACGATAAAGGGACGGAAAGGGTGAAGAGAGAAGAAATTGAGGGTCCGCGCGAGATCACCGTAGCAAACAAAACTCTGTTGAAACGCGAAGAAGCTGTGACCTGCCAACGACGACGACGACGACGACGACGACGACGACGACGACGACGACGACGACGACGACTATGGTGGTGATGGTGATGATGGTGGTAGTGGTGGATGGCTTTTGTTAAGATCCATTTGAAAAGATGACGGTAACTGCAAAAGACCCTGAGGGTTCTCGATCTCTATCAATTTTTCACGATATCCCTAACGCGTTTTCTCTCTCGCCCTTTTCAATTTCCTTCGTCATTTTCGAGAACGTCAAAACGTTTCTCCCAACCACAATCTTTTTCTCCATTATTTTTAATTTTTCCTGAGTGCATAAACCTTAAACGACGAATCCATTTTAAAACTACAATGAATTGTTGTTTATTTATTTTTCTTTTTCTTTTTTTTGTTTTTTTGTTATTAATTCAATCGTCCAGAGACCAATGCGGTCAGAGAATCGATTTTTTTTCTTCTAAATTTTAATGGATATTATTTTTTAATTATCAAAAGATTTACACTCGGTGTCCTTAAAGTTTTGTAAGTTACTATTATTGTTCCAATAAATATTTACGTTTTTATTTGCACATCCTGTACAGAGTTTGTTTCGTTGCAACACTTATCCTTCGAAAAAAAAAAAATAACTTTATATATTTTTCTGATCTAATAAAGAAACTAAAAATGTTCAAAAAAACATTTTATCTTTTCTTGAGTTTACCTTACGAACGATTCAATTAACTTTTTCCAGTTACCCGATTGCATTATGAATAGCAAATATTAAAAGCAAGTGCAATTTATTTCTTTCTAATTTCATTATTAAAATGATAATTAATTAAATTATACTCAGATTTTCTCTTAAGTAATTGATTTTTCTGCTACAACACAGGTTCATGTGCTTAAATGTTTTAAATATATATATATATATAATATATAGAAGCAATGACGCACGAGAATATTTTGTAATCGAGCAAAGAGACTACAGATAATCTTACCATTCACTTGTAACAAGACCGACGTTTAGAAATGCGTTTCTCTTTTATAAACTTCACGAGATCTTTCTTATAAACACTCGACATAAGATATTCTATAGCGAACACGAATACAGAATGAATCAAAAGTTTTTAGCTGATTAAACGAAAAAATCAGTTGCACGATGTGTGGAAGGCTATTTGGAAGCCTGAAAATTTACTCTTTTTGTTAATTTTTGTTTCCTGTTTTTTTTTTCAAATAAGAACTTTAATAAAAATAAAACCTTGATTAAGATAATACAAAGATCATAATAATCGAAAAAATTATTTTATAATTTAAAATCTGTGTGATAACAAAATGGAAAAAAATTCATTTTCCTAGGAATTATTTTAACAAACACGTGATCGAACATTATTCTTCATTTTACAATGAAAATACCAAATGGATTGAACGAAAAGTTTATACGTTCCACGCGGCATGGAACGTGTTAACGAAAAAAAAAATTTTCGATTTTTTGAATTTGATAAATGGCTCTCTCTCTCCCCCCCCCCCCATCCTCCCTCCTCTAAGGCCAATTTACTTCATGGATTACAAAAACTAGGAACGTAAAAATTCGAGTTGCGCTAAAAATAAAGTTTTCTATCATTCCTGAAACTCGAATTTAATATCTCGATCCGTGTTAAAGAGAAAGAGAGAGAAAGAGAGAAAGTGCATATGAGTAAGAAAGAGAGAGAAAGTGTGTGTGTGTTTGTACGCGCCTGTGAGTGAGAAAGATAGAAAGAGATAGGAGAGAAAGCAAATAGGCAGGATTAACGCGCGTTACGGGTAAAAGTCAGCCGATAACTCTTGCGGGCTTTTGGAAAGGGGTGAGAAGGTTTTTGGCTGTGGTAGTAGTGGTTATGGCGATATTGGTTGGTGGTGGGTTGCTTTCGGTTCTCGCGAAAGGACGCATGGTGGTGATGGTAGCGGTGGTAGTGGTAGTGATGGTGGGGGTGGGATGGGGTTGCGTTTATCGCGCATTCCGACCGCGCGAAAATAATTAAATTTCCAAAACTAATTACGGTTCGTTGCAATTATAACTCTCGGCGACATTCATCCGTGAACCGGCAGTCGTTCTCCCTCCCCCCAATCCTTTACCCCTTAGAAATCCAGAGATAAAGAGGCAAGATAGTTTCCGCGCGTATATGCGTGAGTGTTGTATTTATATTTAATGAGTATGTGTAAACGCATACATGCGTTACACATGGAAAGAGTGAGGGTAAATAAAGGAGACAGAAGGGAACCTTCATCGACGAAAATTCAACGGAGACTTGCCCTGCTAGATTTTGTCCCGCACGTCCCTTCCTTTCCCTTTAGGGACCGTATTGTGTTTGCTGTACCATGCTCTACCTCGGTCTTTCATCGGTTTCCTCGTAGCAAAGAGAAACGCGTGAAAAGGTTCCTTTCTTTCTTTTATTCTACCATTCTTTCTTTCTTTCTTTCTTTCTTTCTCGGAAAGAAGACAAGACTGGGGAGGGAAAGAAGAAAAGGAGAAGAATGAAAGGACGATTAAGACTAAATTTACGCAACACCCTTCAATCTCAGAGATTATATCGTATTTAAAATTAAGAATATTATAAATATTTTCTTAATTAATAGATTTATAATGAATTTGTATTTTACTTTACGTCGTTAGAAATACACAAATTTGTCACTTTGTTTTATAGGACGAATTAAAAATAATTTGATCCCTTTTCGATCTTCATTACTGATAAATCAAAACAAAAAGGTATAAATACACTCTAGCACGTAAAAGAATAAGAATAAATCGGTGGTGGTGCGATCTAAAACGCAACTCCCTCTTCTGATGCAAATCGCGATCCTTTAACTAGCTGACGTTTCAACCCTTCGCACTCACCCTTCGTGATACCACAACTCTCAGGCAAGCTCCACAACGTGTTACTCCGTCCTTCCTTCCTTCCTTCCTTCGAGTTTACGCTCCGTGACTTAAATTAACCCCGCGTGGATCCACCTACCCTTCTCCACCTCTTCTTTACCTCCTTTACCCTCGATCATCCCTTTCTACGAATAACCGCTTACTAGAAACGGTTCATAAGTCAGTCACGAAACCCGTCGGGAGAAATAGAAGGAGGTGGGGTTTGAACCGTGTTTTCTCTCCTTTTCTTGTTCGGCACGAATCATCTTTATCGTTCAAATTTACTACTATCTATTCTAGATTTACAGATATTCTCTATGATATATGTTTTGATATCTATTCAGAAAAAAAGATCGATTAGAAATTATTCTACCTTCAATAAGTTGAATAATTGAATACTTTCAATCATGATTCGAATTGGTAAATTAAAATTATTATTACGTTAAATTGTAAGTAAAATTTAACAAAAAAAAAAAAAAAAAGAAATGAGTCACATCACATTATTTTAAATGAAATTAATTTAATGTAATTTTAATGATATTGTCGAAAATGAATCGTTAGATAGTGCTTGTTATTTTAACATTATATGGAATTCATTTAATGTTCAAATGTAATCCTTTAAATATCTCGAAACAAGATATATATATGTATAACTTATTGTTCAATCACTTTCATAATTATGAACATAAATAAATTTTATTTGGATAAAATTTAAATTTTTACAATTATTTCTTTTATGTTTTCAATTAACTGTATATATTAATATTTTAATTCTGTTATAAAAGTTCTTTTTTTTCTATATCGTCGAGTATGGTCGAATTAATTACAGATGAGTAAGCAAGCCATGATTTTTATGAAATTATTTTATTGCGCTTTTACGTACTCTTTAAATTTGCTTCAAAGTATTTTAACTTTTTCAAAGTAGAATAACTGTTATTCCCCGACTAAAACTTTTTCTCTCCATTTACGAAAAAGTATAAAATTATTTATTTATACACATAAAGATATGGAGTAAAAGTTTCAATGGATTTATAACTATTTTCTTAGAACGGAAAAGTTAAAAGTGAAGAAATAATTATAACATCAAAACCTATTGACAATTTGAACAGTTTTCTTCAAACCCTTACTTTCAACATCACCTTTATTCGCGTAAAACAAATTATAATTTCTTATATATTTCTACTCCCTTCTCTAATAGATCAACGTACCAAAATTCCATTTGCATTATTATTCTTAATTAAAAAAAAAAAAAAGAGGAAAAATATTTTGTTTGTAAGTAAACAAGTCGAAAAGTTATGTTCCTAACCTAGAAAAAATATTTTTTACTTTTATCCCACAGGATATAATTTCGAAACTTGTTAGTTCAATCTAGATGTTACATATGCGAACGAATTAGAGTTTGCAACAAATGTTAAATCGATGATCGAAAGTGGTGCAGAAGGGGATTGTGTGTGTGTGTCACGCTCATCTATTTCTAAGCACTTCGATATCAGGCAACCTAACCCGCATCCTGTAATTAGATCGAAGCGGATTTATTACGCCGTCTCGATTTGCATTGGGGTTAGAATTGGATTCGACGTGTATTATTCGCCTGGAGATTCCTCTCTTAGCAACCCTCTCCTTGTCTCTTTCTCTCTCTCTCTCTCTCTCTCGCTCTCTCTCTCTCGCTCTCTCTCTCTCTCTCTTTCTTTAACTTTAAAGGGCTATCATTACGACAGAGGCGTTTCGCTGTCGTCCCTCTTAACAAATCGCAAAAGTTGGCAATACACTGGGGAGAAACGATCGGTCAACTAGAAAATTAAACGAATGAGATTTACACGATACGGGAGAAAAAAAATGAAATGTCACTTTATTAGTAGGGATTAAAAATAAAAAAAAATAAAAAAAAAAAGAAAACGTTTGATCTACGAAAAATGTTAATTTCGTGAGTCAAAGTAATCTAAAATTCAAGTCATACATTTCATTTCCTTTCAATGACTAACCAACAAATGTTCATCAAACATCCCCTACAAAATATAATTTTGGAATTTCAGGAAAAAGAAAACCAATATAATTTATATTGTATTATATAAAGATTATTAATATAGATGTATATATTGGTATTTAATATTTGAAAATGTACAATTTATTTATTCGATATTTTCATAGGATTAAGATCTTTTTTTTAAATGCTTTTTAGAGAATATAATTCTATAAATTCAATAAACCGAACAAAAAATTATATGTTTATTTGTTTTTTTATATTTATATATTTTTAATCTTAATTTAAATTAAATATACTTGGAGTAAAATTAAAACATAATAAATAGAAACTTTTTCATTTCCCGAGTTCAGGTCATCTTCCCTTCCACCGTTGCAAAGTTTAGCGATATTATAGTTTCGCTTCTGTTGCTTTTATCGTTTTATTTTATTAAAATAATCCTTGAACGAAGAAATAAAGCAAAGAGGAACGTTAATGTAACTGTGGAAAAGCGTTTTGTCGGGACACCGTTTACATCCATAATTCCGTTCGAAACAAATTGCCAGACGCGTACGTACATACGTTGAAAACCATTTCGAAACGAAGAGAAATTATGCAACAGAGTCCAACATGAAAACGAAAGAGGGTAGGAGAGACAAATAAATAGAAACATAGATACAGGTAAACGAGAAACGGGAAACGAAATATCGGTAGACACGGCTAAAGGGGTTGTGATGGAGAATGTGGATGTGGAGTAGGGTTGGAAGAGACGGAAAAGGATTTAGACTGAAAACAGAAGAGTACGTGATCCATGAAACCAGATACCGATTACAATTTGTTACGATATTAATAATTATCGAGTTGACTGGAGTTCGGCAACAACCTATGCTGTTCGCAAAACGCAACCACGACTTTTCGTTCCGCACCTGGTGCACACGAATTGTGTTCTCGTTTGAAAATATTTCGGGACAGAAAGAGAAAAAGAGAGGAGGGGAGTTTTTGTGTCCATGATAAATTGTTTCACTTTTTTTTTTGTTTTTTTTTTGTTTTTTTTTTTTTTAGTGATTAGTACTACGCTACTACGATTTTAATTGAACTTTCGTGAATGAACTATCGATACGATTTGACATTTTTTTTCACCCGACTTATTGCTCTAATCGATCCGAACGAATCTTTCTATGAAACAATACAAATAATGGATTTAAGGAAAATTGGATTTTACTCATAGTGCTTTTAGTATCGATTCGATAACAAACAATAAAAAGATAGAGAGAGAAAAATCGTTTGGAATTTATCTAAATCTCTTGATTTATTTTAGGTACATTTAACCGAGTCCCAACAGATTTATCAACTCCGTTAGAAATGACAGGCCTAAATTGTTTCGATAAAAATATCTACTTAAAATTCCTTTCCTATTTTTTATTTTTTTTTTCAAACATATATCTTACACACATACACGTAAGCACGAACGCAATAATATCTTGTAACGATTCTAATATAAATGCAATGTTTAAAATAAAAAATTCGAAATAGGTATAACACAAGGTCGACAGAGAATTGTACGACTTTCTCGAGATAGTGGCACAAATTCAAGACACTTTCGAAACTATAAGGGTCTTTTCGGATTCTAGAAGATAAAAGGAGATAGTGATAAAGATAAATAGGGTTAGATAGAGAAAAAGATAGTACCTAGATAAAGATAGAAAAAAAAAGAGTGGAAAGCTTGCAGTAGTCGTTTCCAACGAAAAGCAACGATGAATCACATGGGTCTAGCGTATAAATATATCCTCTCTCTCTCTCTTTCTCTCTCATTTTTCCTCTCATTCGAGTATAACACGTGCGTGAGAGTGTGGTCTTTTGGAACACGAGAAATGAGACGATTCGCGAGATAATTCGTTGACGGCGCTTTTCGGACGTTCACCTCGACGTTAAATGTGACATCACTAGTAAGATGCATTATTATTCACACTTTTAGTATTTCATATATATATATATATGACCGACAATGTTACACACTCGTTAATTATTTTTATAGCCTATTAATTCTTCTTCTCTCTTCCCTTTCCTTTATTTCTATTCTTTCATTGATGTCTCTATATTTTTATAGGCTATCACTCTTTTACACCCGTTTTGTTTCTTCTTATTCTAGCATCGATGTCTCTCCCTTTCTCTCTATCCATCTAACTATTCCTATTTCTGTTTCCATTTCTATCTCCGTCTTGTTTTCGTTCGATATTGCGTACACGAATCCTATAGAAACAAACAACACACCGTTAGACGAGCTAGCTCCCTCGGCGTCTACTATTCCCAATTACTTGATTCGCCGACTAATTGTTATCTAGCAATTAGTACGCGTAAGCTAACAGTGAACGGGTCACGATGTTGTTAACTCGTTTACGTATGAAATACAAAGTTATTCTTTTGAGAGAGAAAGAGATAAACGGGGACAAAGAAGGAAGGAAGGGAAACCGTTTGAAAAAGCAACAAAATTAACAAAATATTTCTGATTAGTTGGTCATTCCAAATGACAAGATCTAACCACGCTATTCCGAGCAATCTGAGAGAAGTACAGTCATCTCTCGAAGTAATAGGTGAAACCGAAAATCAGGATACAACTTTGAATCTTGCAATAATTATCGATTCACGTATATATACATCATACACACACATCCACACAACCAACGATAGAATCCTTCATATTCTCCTTCAACTATCGGCTTGATAGTTCTCTGTGATTATTTTATATTCTTGTATACTCGCATTCCTACGTATATTGGTTTGTATATTAGATATTTAATTATTAAACGTTTATTACTTTGCTTAATTTCAATTGGAAAAACAGACATTTCGTATCTTTCAAATTTAATTTGAACAAAACATTGGCATTTTGTAAGATATTAAATATTAACCAGTTATAACTACAAAGTTTACACTAAATTAATTAAAAATTATATATTTCATTAAAAAAAAAGAACGAACTTACACGATTTTCAAAATAAACGATCCATGTAACTTTATTACTGTATTACAAATTTTGTTATATTTGGACGTAATGAGAGTAAGAGAAAAGGGCTAATATAAGAAGCTCAGTTTCAAGGAAGAACGAATGAAGGAGTATAAGAATAAGTTGAAGATGAAGAAGTAGAGTGGACGAAATAGATGAGAGTAGAACAAATCGGTTGGACGATGGCCACTTGAAAGATTCCACTTACGAAAGGATTCGCTATCCTGCCATTCTCTAACATTTCCTGGCAAACCACGTTGGCAAGTGTAGAGAGAGATAGAACACTGTGTGTCTCGAGTGTTGCCGAAATTGCTGCTGAACGACGTCAGCCTGAGTTTCACGAGTTCTCCCAAATATTCCCTCTACTTCTACCAGCGTTTCTATGTTACTACGTTAACGAGTATTCTCTTTCTCTCTTTCTCTCTCACTCTCTATCTCTTTTTCTCGTGTTAAACAAACCGTTACGTTAGACACACACATATATTTCCACTTCTTTTTTAATAACGCGGTAATGTATCTGCGAATATTCCTGCTACAGTGTCTAATAAAAAATATTTAACACACTAACTTATTTTTACCACAGCGGATCAAATGTGACTGCTGTTTTAAAAAAAATAAAGTCATATTTTGTGTCTTCATTAGTTTACTTTTTAAATTTGAGTAATAACTCCTCAACTAACACCTTCTCATACTTATTCGATATTTTCAAAAAGGGGTTGCGTTTTTTAACATCTGTCTGTAGTTAACACGGTTTTTGTTTTTTTCGAACGTGTAACCCATTTCATTTTGTTAACCGTGTTACGTCCACGTTATTTGACTTTAGTTATCTAAAGGGAAGTAATAATTCAAAGTTTCTAGGGTATTGACAAAAATTCATATATTTTACGATATATGTCATTGTTATTTGTCATTTACGTAATAAAAATTGTTGACTAACCAAATAACACTATTACTTGTAAAAAATATTGCGAAAACTTTGAAAACCGATCATTTAAATCTCATCATAGTAGGTTTAACATTAATATAAAAGTTATTCTTACAATTAAAAAATGTTGTATATATAAGAAATATTATGAATTTATGTTCCTTGAAAGAACTCTTCTTCTTAAAGATCCTACGAAGCGAAAAATCCTTTCGCCGTTAAAGACACTTCGATAGTTTCTGCCTATCTTACTTTTTTTCTTTATGCTAGAAAGCGTAATTATAACGAATAAATTGTCCCTTTCTCTCTCACGCATACGCTCCTTTCTTTTTCCTCCCCCTATTTTTTTTTTTTTAGTCTTTCTGTCCTTCTTTTTTGTCATAATTAACGAACGCGAATGTCCGCGCGTTGGAAAAGATAAATAATCTCAAGTCTTACCTCACGGGACGCTAATTAGCACTCGTTTTTAATCATTCACACGCGAAACTTTATGCTAACGTTTGCCTTCGGATACAGTAACATTGCTACCAAGCGCGCGGCTTGTTTTTTTTCGGTTTTATTTTTTTTGTTGTTTCTTTTTCCTCCTTTTTTCCTTCGTTCCTCCAACCCCATCAATAAAAAGAAATTCAAATCGGAAACTGATTGCTGTTGGGAATTACCTTTTCTTTCAACGAGAAAATATGTTTATGATTAATCGACGAGTGACAGATGTGTACGTGTGTGTGTGTTTATCCACAATTGAATTATGAAATAGAATGAAAATGTAAGTTTTAAATAATGACGAATGAATTTGAAACATAAGTAATAGTAAGTTTTCCTCCATCGAATGAATCTCTCAACTTGCTGGATTATGTGCGTTCGTGTGTGTGTGTGTGTGCATCGAAACATAAATCCTGCACAGTTGCACAATGTCTTCTTCTTAGGTATAACGGTACGTACATATGCATGTACGCGTGACGAGATGTGACGCGAAACGAACAGAGAAAGACGAAAAACAAAAAGAATGAGAAAGGATTTGTGAATTGGAAAATAGCCAAGAAAGTAATCCTTTCTCTCTCTCTCTCTTCCTATCTCCCTTTTTCTACAACATTAAAATTTTATAATATTAGGACTATTTTATACAGAGATTTTAACATTCACGTCCATGCTAATTTTTTAAATATTTATAATAAAAAAATGTATTTTGTGTTTTTCGATTTATCTATTTATTTCCTACATAAATTCACGTTTTATGATGAAATTAAATCCACCAATATCGAAAGATCGAAACGTCAAATGCATTTTGAAAAAATATTACCATATATATATATATATATATATATATATATATATGTGTGTGTGTGTGTGTGTGTATGTATGTATGTGTATGTGTGTGTATACAGAAATACAATAAAAAAATAAAAATAAATATGAAAAAAGAAAGATAGACAGATATATATAATATATGCAAGAGAATATGTTCGATGTGTAGGAAATTGAGCGATTTTCTAAATTGAATCAAACCAAAGCGGGAATTACATAATCGCACGCGTAACCCGAGGGAATCCTCGGCCGGGACATTCCTGCGGGCGAATACACGAAAATCTCCGCAGGGAATATACCGACTACCCCTTCCCCCACCCCCTATACACCCTCTCGTTCGTCCTTTCACCTTCTCTCTTGCTTAACCTCTACCCTTCCATCTATCTATCTCTATCTACCTATCTATCTATCCATCCATCTATCTGTCTATCTATCTCACTCTCACTTATACTCATACATACACATACACGTACACATGCACATGCGCATGCTCATACTCATGCCCATGCACATACACATACACGTACACATGCGCATGCTCATACTCATGCCCATGCACATACACATACACGTACACATGCACATGCTCATACTCATGCCCATGCACATACGCATACAAATGCATATGTACATACACATACACATGTCACGTACATGCACATGCACATATCCATATATGTATGTGCACATACATAGACACGTACACACATTCTCTCTGGCTGTCTCTCTCTGTCATACGTTCTATCCATCTAGACAACTGTCTCTGGACGTTGGTACGTTTCTCCATGGGGAAACACGCTGTTGGTTTCGCTTTGCATTCAGAGCATGTCCATCGACCGAACGCGACACGCATTTGCAACAAAATAAGCGAGCCTATGACGCCTTCTTCCGTGAGTATCCTACACCTCCCTCTCCCTCTATCCTCTTCTTGTAATCATGTATGTATGTGTAAGAAGAAAAAAATATGCACGGAAGATATGTGTAGAAAAACTCATAGGAATATTTGTAAAACGTGCTTAAAACTTTGCTACCCATAATTCTAATATTTAGTATGATTATGTATTCTAATATTATTGACGTTTACGATGTATACGAAAATAAAAATAATTTTCTGAAATCGTAAGAAGATTTGTTAGATATGATTTTTATTGGTTGATCAATAAATTACGTCGTTAAATTGTTGGTATGAAAAATTTATTTTAATCATATATTAGAGGCATTTTTGTTCGATAATTTTTTGCCAATTTTATTAAAATAATAAATTTCCAATGGTGTCAATAAATCAGGTGATTATGCAAGAAAACATAAAGCACGAAAATACTATATACTTTTTTAATTATTCAGCTTCAAATTCAAATAAATAAATATAACAAAAATTTGATCGAAAAAACAATGAACTTGCATGCAAGATAATTTACAGAAAAACCCAATATTACTTATTGGTTAATTAAATAATAAGACAAATCAAATTTGTACAAAAATTTAATGATATTTCAAATGGATGTGTTATTTAATTAAACGAGATTCTACTCGAATACGTTTCTTCGGTTCAGGTAGGATCTTCAAATTCAAATAAATAAATATAACAAAAATTTGATCGAAAAAGCAATGAACTTGCATGGAAGAAAATTTACAGAAAAATCCGATATTACTTATTGGCCAATTAAATAATAAGACAAAATTTGTACAAAAATTTAATGATATTTCAAATGGATGTGTTATTTAATTAAACATGATTCTAATCGAATATGTTTCTTCGGTTCAGGTAGGATTTTCTGGCATAATTCGTAGGCAGTAATTATTGTATCGTGTATCGATATCGATATCGATATCGTTTATTTGTACGGTTCTGTGCGTCAATATTATTACAGATTAATCGTCGGGGCGTGTGCGAGCTACGGGGGCGTTAATGTTACTGCGTGATCAATTTATCAAAATGAAAATAATACCGGTACTCTTGTAGGGACAGACATACTCTCTCTTCGACCGAATATAAAATAAAAAATTCTACTGGATGTATACACACAAACACATAAATATTACATAAATTACAAGACACATTTATATACTCGTACACACTCGCGCAAAATATTCTAATTCTCTCTCTCTCTCTCTCTCTCTCTCTCTCTCTATCTATTTCAAACTTACAATTATACGCATCACTCAGCGTATTTATGTTAACAAAAATAAAGACAAACACGGTAACGATTTTACGTGAGCTATTGTATTCAATAGTTTAATCATTAAGAGAACAACTTTGTTGAATACATATATAACGCAACCATCGAACGTTCGAGATAAAATTGAAAACGATCGACGACGATAATAATAATAATAATAACAATAATAATAATAATAATAATAATAATAATAATAATAATGATGATGATAATGATGATGATCAACCGAAATCAATTAAATCCTTAATTAAACGAAACAGCAAACGGTGGATATATTTTGTATCTAATAAGACAATAATTAATTTGTTATAAATTGAAATGAAACGAATTTGGGAAGAAGAATGGAGAAGGGAAGGAAAAAGAAAAAAAAAAGAAGAAAAAAAATATAATCGAAAAACAGGAATATAGCAGTAAAACGATCGATTATCTTTTGGCCGAAAGGGGTGTTAGCAGGAAATTACGTCGATGCAATCGAGACACTAACACAGGCGAAGGATTTCGAAGGATTCCCATGTAGAAGTGGACGAATTTGCACGTGGCAAACGATGCGAGCGACATGCGAATGCGCAACCAACGAGTACAACACAGCACATGCCTTGGTGTACGTTTGCTAGGGTCTAGAAATCGTTCTCTGTCTGTCTCTCTCTTTCTCACGTAGTTTCTCTTCCCTGGGATTCCCTGTATTAACCTTCGTTCGAAGGTACTAGACAAACTATGCGAATGTGTGCAAGTGTGCGGGAAGTGCGAGAGAGAGATGCCGAATGGATGCTCGTTCAACGATGGCATGTGTCCCGCGTGATGGACGTGCAGTACGCGACCGAAACCACGGCTAATTGGGCACGATAATTAACAAGACCGACACCCAAATTGCACTTCACCGTACCATGTTGCTGCTACCGATGCTAACGTCTCTTCGTGTTTATAATTAATTATTTTTTTCATTATTTTTCTAAGACCACGATTGCATTTGCACTGTTGCATATATAAGATTTTCAAACCTTATTTCTTTTTTATAATTTATTAATCCTTTGAAATCCAAAACCATAAAGGTAATTAGGTATGATAATTAATAAAAACGACACCCAAATTACACTTCACAGCTGCTACCGACGCTACCTTCTATTCATGTTTATAACTAATTATTGAAGTGAAAACTTCTTTAGAATATTTTTCATGATTTTTTTAAGACCACAATTACATTTGCACTGTTGCACTTGTAAGATTTTTGACCTTATTTCTTTTCCATAATTTATTAATTCTTTGAAATCCAAAACCAGGAGAATAATTAGCTATGATAATTAATAAAACCGGCACCCAAATTGCACCTCACCGTACCATACTGTTACCGATGTTCCCTTCTTTTCATATTTCTAACTAATTCTAACATTTCTTCTTCTTTTTGTTTTTTTTCATAACTTTTCTAAGACCACGATTGCATTTGCACTGTCGCACTTGTAAAATTGTCGACCTAATTTCTTTTTTATAATTTATAAATCTTTTAAAATCCGAAACCAGGGGGTTAATTAGGCACGATAATTAACAAGACCGACATCCATATTACACTTCATCGTACCATGCTGTTACCGATGCTACCTTCTCTTCATGTTTATAACTAATTCTAACATTTCTTCTTCTTTTTCTTTATTTTATTACTTTTCTAAGACCACGATTGCATTGGCACTGTTGCACTTGTATAATTGTCAACCTAATTTCTTTTCTATAATTTATTAATTCTTTTGAAATCCAAAACCAGGGGGATAATTGGATATGACCGACGCTTGCACTTCACCGTCCCATGCTGTTACCTTCTCTTCATGTTTATGACTAATTCTTTTTTCATTACTTTTCTAAGACCACGATTGCATTTGCACTGTTACATTTGTAAGAATATTCAACATAATTCTTTTTCATAATTTAGTTATCTTTAAATACTGAATATTATCGACGGAAACAATTCGCGTGAACGAAACGCGTCTACCGGTTACGATCTCCTTGGAAACGAAATGCTTCTTTTGCTAATGTGAATTATATTAATTGAATAAATGAAAAAATAAAAAGAAAACAATCTCAAGCGTAAAAAAGGTTTAAAGAATTGATGAATACATATAATCCACGCAGATAGCTTTCGCTGAACGTATATATACATATATGCATCCATAATCCTAAAAGAATTAATAATTGTCAGATGAGTATGAAGAAAGTCTGCCTTTTCTATACAGTCACTAGACATCGGAATTAATAGAGAAAAAAACAATAAAAAAATAAATAAATGAACAAACAAGAAAACAAACATGCATGGGGAAAAAGAGAAAGAGAGAAATCATGTCGTAATCTCATCGTGAAAGAGAATAAATTTCAACTGGACGGATACGTCGGGTTGCATAAAAATCCGCCGTCTACCGCAAATTTTTTTCCTCCAAACACGAACCCAGTTCGAAAACGAGAGAGAGAGAGAGAGAAAGTAATTTTTTGTTTTCCGCTTAGTCAGAAAAACTCGTTGCGTCCGAGAGAACCAACGGTGTACCCACTGGGCCAGCCCTATGGTGATATTTTTTATTTTCTCATAACGGGAGATCAATTTCCCATCTACCATTTGACTTTTACTCTTTTTTTTATCTTTTGAATGTCGTCATCATCGTCATATCGATGCGCCATGAAATACAACTTTTTGCTTTTTACACGCAAACAAAGAAACTTTGTTGGAAATAATATTTTTTGAAAAAACATTAAAAAAAAACATCATCGACATGTTTGCCAATTTTTTTACTAGAAACAAAAAAAAAAGCAAAAAAAGGAAGAAAAAATCGAAACATAAACCACAAGCTGCGTGAATCGCAAGAGTAATTAACCGATGATACATTTTAAAGTGAAAAAGAATTTCGTAAAAATCCGAAAATAATCTCTCTCTCTTTCGTTTCCGTTCCATCAATGGAAATTGCAAATGGACAAAAATAAAATAAAAGAAAATAGGGATAGGGGAGGGGGGACGAGAAGGAGAAATAAAGATCCAAAGTTTGTTCTTTTTACCGAACCGAACGAATATAACCCGTGCCACCCTCGCGCGTTTCTTTAGCCATTGTTTTGCTTCGGCAATGGCCGAAAAGCCGCTTCCGGCGTGCACACAATGCGTTCGCATATATACGAGAGAGAAAAAAGTGAAAAAGAGAGGGAGAGAAAGAGTGCGAGAATGTATGAGAGATAGAGAAAAAACCAAGTAGCACGTGCGAGTGGGACTGTTTACGCAACATGCATACATACATGCATATATATGATCCATCCATCTATACACACATACACATACACGCAATACATATAAATGTACACAAATGTACATACGAGTGGCACGCGTGAAAACGTTTTGAAGCTTCGTTCGGCACGTTAGGGTCCCCCATTGTCTTTCATTATTGCTACTAAATTATCTCTCGTTATAAAACGATCGTCCATTATCGTATTGCGTATTTACGATTTGAAAAGAACTCAATCGTTTCTATTTAAAACATGAGGTTTCCGATAATTCGTTTTAATATATTTTACACGAAATAATTTTAAAAGAAAGGAAAACAGTTTTAATTTAGAGGACACTTTTATATTGTATAAAGATTGTTTCAATTTATGAAGTTTTTAACAGATGGAAATTATGTTAGATCAAGATTCATATTGTGTTATCGAGTTACTTCTAGTGTGTTAGAATATGGTTTTTCCCAAATAATGATCCGCAGAAAAAATAAAAAAATAAAATGCTGTTCCTAAGACAAAATTGTACTGCTTAAATTATCATTATTAAAAATTATTTTAATTTGTACTGAAATGTGCAATTTATTGATGATGCAATATTTAATAAAGTTTATTTTAAAATAAATAACTTAATTTTTTATTATTAACCAATTTATCGAAAATTCAAATTAACACATTAAAATAATAATAAAATTAATAATTAAAATAATGAGATATGTTTTTAACATTAAAGTGGGACGTGGGAAAAATTTGACAAAAAAAAAATACTGATCCAAGATCGAAAAAGATTTGGAAAATGTGGTGTTAGAAGATGGTTGAGAGAGTGTGGGTATTGGTATACGAAATAGTATCATGTTGCAGGGATCTTAAGGTTGCTTTGTACAGAATCAATTCATGGGTATTTTTCTTTTTAACGGTCACAGTTTAAAAGCTCTTTTACGAGTTTCTTTTAGCTCTTGTAAAAGAGAACAAAAGAATGAACAAGAAAATTTAGGATCTCTCCATCTATCTCTTTCTTTCTCTTTCTTTCTTTCGTTGATTCAGCAAGAACGACCTTCAAAGGACGACGCAACGAAACCTTTCTGGGTTTCTTGCGGACGAGAAGAATCCTGTCTTTGCCATCACAAGAATAGAAATTTAACTGTTGAACATTAAATCTTTGTAGCTTAATATTGCTAGCTTTTCCTTTTGGTACGTCTACCTCTTCGTTGTCACAAGAATATTACGAACATAATCGTCTTCTCTTTCCAGGAGACGTCTAACCGAGATATATATATATTTCTATTTGAGACACAATTAATTAAATCTGACAATGAGTATAGCAAAATGTTTCTATATGTTCGATTTGTTAACATCTTTTATTTTTTGCATTTTATAACGAGTTTTCTCGAATCAATTTTTTTCCGATCTCTAGGAAGATATTCTATCTGACAATAAAAGAATAATAAAATAATATTAGATTGAATAAAAAAAAATACGATTAAATCTTGGATTGCGAGTAACTTGATATACGAGTATTCTTCAAGACGAACAAAAAAGTTTTAATTTTATGAATTAACAATATCTTGCAACGTATTGCAAAGTAATACGAATACGTTTGGCAAATGAATAAGAATATATATATATATATATATTTTTAATTAACAAATGATTTGATATTTTCTATTTTATATATTTCTATACGAATATTTTGAAATACGTTAAAACATTTTTGTAACAAAATGTAACAAACATGTTAAAAACACTTTTATAATAAAATAAGCTCGCAAAAGTAATATTCCACGATAGACGAATTATAAAATAAAAATATAAATTATTTTTCTTATTTAACGTACAACAAATTGAAATGAAATATATTTAAACAAAGAAACGTTTGCGAGCGGAATACGTTTTCATGATCGAAACGATCATAGATAAATAGAGAAGAAGTAGTAGAAGAAGAAGAGGGGGAGGGATTGGTCGCGAGAGGGTTGAACGAAGAGGGGTGTGTACGAGGACTACGAGCAAATTCCAAGCGATTTCGGTGGCGAGTTTCGTATCAGATCATACACCGATGGAGAGATCCTTATCGAGGATGGAAGAGGGGTTTGGATAGGGGAAGGTGGAGGAGGAAGAGGGGGATGATCGGTCGCACGGTTTTCGAGAGAACCAGATTGAATTTCGATTCGGTACGCGCTGGGTTATTTCTCTCTCTCTCTCTCTCTCTCTCTCAACGTATAGCTTCCCAATTATTCGTGCAAACATGCGGGTATGCATACCTTGTAGCTGATAACCCCAGGTGAGTAATCAAGGTGAGAGCTACTACACCGATGTACACACAGTGGACAAGAACTCGTATGTATATGAGCAAGAGAACTGCTGCTAACTATGGATACCTACCTAACCTTCAAACGAAACCGAAATCATCCCCTTTTCGTTCATTGACTGTGTTATTCCTATGATTATTTTACAAATAAACTTTTTATATCAACAAAAAATAAAAATATCACGAAGCATTTGCTTTGCTTTAACTTTAAATTGAAACGTTTGCAAGTCTAGCAAGATGTTATGATTGGAATAAGAAATTTCACGCGATACGATGATAAGTGTTAACCCATTGACTGCCAACTACGAAATATCTCATAATGTGTGCTACAATTTTAGATTAATTACAGATGGTTATTTGAGTTAAGAATTATTAAAAAGGTTGAATAAAAAAATTTATATGATGTAAAAAAAACATTAATTATCAATTATTGTAAATGTCATTACAATATTATATAAGTAACTTAATATTATTATATTTTGTAAAATTTCATGTATTCTTTAAAATAAAACCTTGTAACCTAAGTCAAGACGCTCTGAATATGTCTGGCAGTCAATGGATTAAGCATTTTATTATTCAAAGCTTGAATGAATAATTGTAAGTTCTTTTAAATAAAAGAAATTATTTTGTTAATTATTAATTTTTTAATTAACTACGTACATTAATTTTGCCATATAAGTTTTATTTTTGAAAATAATAATTATTATTATTATGATCATCCTTGAAATCCATATTAAAATTTCAATATATCTCAAGTATCCCAACGTATATGTTTTCAACATAAATAATAATCTTCTCAAAATGTACGTATATTCATAATCGAAACCCCGTAAACAAGATCGTCCTCGATATTAACAAAAAATCTCTACTTTTAGGTAAAATAAATATTCTACCGTTAAAAGGAATATTTTATTCGTCATAAAAATAAGAAATGAGGAGCGAGGAGGGTGAGTGGGGAGAGGGAAGGGGAATGTAAACGATAAAACTCGAAGGAAGACCACCACACCGATAAGGGGAGGGGGTGAGGGGGAAACTACAGACATAAACCTGTGCAGAGAACTACGACGCGTGAACGAACGTTCGTAGAGAAGTGAAATTTTATTTGAGATTTGTCGAAAGCCGAAAGTGAAGCAGCAACGAGAAGGAACGAACGAACGAGTGGAAAAAAAGATAGAGAAAAAGAGGGAACAAAAAACTGAAAAAAAATGGACGGATCGAGAGGACGAGAGGATTCGAAGGAGAGCAAACGAGCATCCAATTGGAAGAACTAGAGAAGAGGAGGAGGAGGAGGAGGCTTGGTTAGGTTAGGGAGTTCGAAGGAAACGGAAAGATGGGAGTAAATAAACCCCTTGACACCCCCTCTCTCAACTCCCCCCCCCCCCGATCATCCAACCGGCAGGCACCTCTTTTCTTTCCCTCTTTTACTACTGGTCGAGGGTTGGAATCCGTGGCGCACGGCCACGATGAAAATTGCGTTTCATCTCGATACACGCGGCGAGAAGTCGGCATTATTGAGTAGCAAGGATTTAATAAAAAATTCGAGTCAGGCAGAAGAAAGAGAGAGAAAGAGAGAAAGAGAGAGACCGGTGAGTGAGTACTCGAAGAGGAAAAGAGGTCGTGTTAGAGGCGTGAAAGGTGGACGGGAAAAAGGGGTGTGTAGCCAGTCAATTTGAGAAGAGACGCGAGAGGACATCTTCCTTCGCGAGTGGAATATCGAATAAACTCTATCTCTCTCTCTCTCTCTCTCTCATTTCTTCTATTTCTCACTCCCCTCTTATCCCTCTTATCCCTCCTCCTTTTTGCCCGACCGTAAACGTAGGCCCTTTTGCACGTCTCCGCAACCGAAAATAGGGACGACGACCGGAAGGAATGCGAACCAAGGATAGAAGGCGTCGTTTGCGATTTTCGGTTCGACTCGAAAGTTTTCGAGAGAAAGAGAGATCGTAAAAAGATAATCCGGTCTTCTCTTATATATACCTCCTCTCTCTCCCTTTTTATTTTTATTATCTGCAAATACTTCGAACGGTTATTATCCCTTTTTTTTCGATAGAAGTTACGATGATTCGTTTGGGACGAAACGTAATTTATTTAATGACAATTTAGAAACTATTTTTCCAATATCTGATTAGTTTTTTTAGTTCGATTGTTCTTTTACTTTTATTTTTTTTTTTCCTATTAACTATCGATTTAAAAAATTTTAACTTATAAATTATTCTTTGAACACCCGATCAGATTTTTTTAGTTTGTGATCGTTCTTTTCTTTTTTTTTTCTTTTTCCTATTAACGATCAATATTCAATAATTATAAATTAAAAATTTTAAATTTAGAAATTATTCTTCAAATATCTGATTGGATTTTTTAGCTCGATTGTTCTTTTACTTTTATTTTTTTTTCCTATTAACCATCGATATTTAAAAATTTTTAATTTATAAATTATTCTTCGAACATCTAATTGGATTTTTTAGTTCGATTGTTCTTTTAATTTTTTTTCTTTTTTTTCCTATTAACGATCGATATTTAAAAAAAACAAAATACAAAAAAAGAAATTAAAAGATGATCCAGTTTTAAGACAGTTTTCAAGATAAATCTATGCGAAAGGGTAATTTGAATGTATGAAAATTTAAATATTTCTAAGTAATGGGAGTATTGAAATGAACAAACTTTTCTCGAAACTTATTCATCCCTATTGTTGGGAGAAACTGGTAGAGAAACTAAGAAGAAAGGTCGATAGAGGAAGTCAGACCAGAGGGAAATTAACGTGGCAGCTGGACGAATACCGAAACCGTTCGACAGCTGCCAAATCAGTGCAAGCACAAGCTCTCTCTCTCTCCCTCTCCTATTCTCTTTCTCTCTTTCCCTCTTTCTCTCTCTCTCTCTCTTGTGGATTGCCGATGGTGGACCTTTTTGTTCAACCCGTCAAAAGTCTGGAAACCATCTGTTTGACGAAGGTGCACGACATGTGCTACTGGGTTGTAAGGAAAAGGACACATGTAACTCGTAACAATCCTTGGAAATAACCAACCCCGTACAATATGAACTTGGTCGAATAGGATTACAAGCTAAAAAATATCATATCGACCTTGAAAATATATTTCCTTATAATCCTTGTATTTATTTGATCGACATTTGTTCAAATAAACTACGAACAAAACCTCTACCAAAATTTCACTAAATAATAATATATCGATAATTACTGAATAAATGAACCTCTCCATTTTGAAAATGAGGCAAATCAATTTTATGTCATTGTTAATTATTTAATGATTTGCATTTGCATTGATTTACGGATACTCTGATAAGCAGTAATAGAATTATTTTATATTTGAAGATTTTCTGACCATAATTATGTAATAAAAATTCATTTCTTTTTTATTTTCCACTTTTGACTTACAATCAGGCAACTTTTGTAATTATGGGCACACTTATTGCGTGAAAATATTAAAAAAACACATATTTTGTGTTAATTTGTAGCAAGAATTATCTTTTAACTATTTATTTCACATAAATGCATTTGTTCCAATTTCAAAATCAACGGTTCGAATATAACCTAATTAATTTCTTACAAATCCTTTGAGATTTCTCGTCGATAGTTAAAAAAAGAAAATAAACTATTTATTTTACAAAAATCCATTTGTTCCAATTACAAATTAACGATTCAAATATAACCTGATTGATTTTTTACAAATCTTTTGAGACTGCTAGTCGATAGATAAGAAAAAAAAGAAGAAAAAAAGAAAAATAAAGGTACATGCAAAAAAGAAAATCGACAATAACAACAACACACACAAAAAAAACGAAAGGAAGGGATAAGACGAGTAGTAGTAGTAGCAAAGTACCAAATCCCCGTGAGTAGTAGAGAAAAGAAAAGAAGACGAATTCCCTGGAGAGATTTTTAGAGAAGAAGAAGAAGGAGGGGAAAAGAAGAGTAGGGGGAGGAGGGGGAAGAAGGATGACGGATTGCAGTCGGAGTTAGATCTTCGCGTTGCGGAAAACGTCGCTCGTGCTTGTTAGAGCGCACGGAGTGCCTAGATAAGGAGAAGAGGAGATGAGAAGAGGAACTCAGAGGAAAGGAGGGGGTGTGAGGGGTTTACAAGGGAGGGGAGAGGATAGAAGATGAAGAAGAAGAAGAAGAAGAAGAGAACGATAGATGTAAAAGTCGTTCTCGGTCTCTCGGTTCGAGACCACCGTCGACAACATGAAAGTAACAAAAAAAGAAAAGAAAAAAAAAAGAAAAAAATAGAAAGAAATAAAGTAGAAGCATGCGTTTGCGGCGAAAGATCTCTTTAAATGCAGAAGAGAAGAGAGAGAGTCTTCTTCTTCCGTCTAAGTCTGCCGCTTCACTTCGCACTGTAATCATTTTAAATTTGTGCCTGCTTATTATTTTAATGCGCGACCTTCGTTTCCTCAGAGATTTAAAAAAAAAAAATAAATAAAAAAAAAGAAGAAAGTGTCTTAACGAGTTACCGAGTTTTTCCATTCAAATTATTTTCTTTCTCTCTGTTATTTGAGATTTTATTTTAAATATATTCACTGTCCTAGGTTACTCTTCTCTTTTTTCTCTCTTTTTCTTTTTTAAAAGAGCCGCGTTTCACTCGTCCCATCGAAAATAACCGACGAGGGCGGTAGAACCAATCGGTTACGATATTAATTTGTACCTACGTTTTACTCGTCAGGAATATTGATGAGAGAAATAGAGAGGAGGGAAGGGTGGGAGGGATACGGTGAAAAAGGGAGAGGGAGATTCGTTTTACTAAAACGAATCAGATCGACCGTACGATTCCTACTCGAACAAATTTTCTTTAATAGTCCGACCCCCCCCCTTCACCATCCCCTCCTCGTTTCCCCGTTCGGAATTCATCGAATGATTAATTTTTGCATTCCAAAGTAGACGCTCGGATTTTTAAACATACTCGGGAGTATGTCAAGGTTGTAAAACATTATTCAATTTGTACGAATGTTAAATATTAATATGTCAATCAATAAACTTCGTTTTTTTTTTACTGATGATGATTATTTTCAATCATTTTATTGGAAGTTTCGAAAGAAACGAAACGGGATATAAAAACAGGTTCTTTGACAATTCGGTTTAATGTGTTTTTAATGATTCTCGTATTAGAAAGCAAAAAGAACAAACAAAAAAGGGAAATGAGAGTAAAAGAAAAAAAGATAGAAACAGATAAAAATGTAATTGAGATTGAACCCGTTAAGAAAGATGGAATTCCATCATCCTCGTCATCTGGAAACTTTGAAACGTTGCTTTAGACTTAACGGTGCTTTCTCAAGAAAGCAAGTCTTTTTGCAAAGACGGAGCTAATCGACGATCTTTCTTTCTCGGTGACACTGGATACCTCTTTTTCTCCTTCTCTCCTACCTCCTTCAACTTCTGGTAACTTTAATGCAAGAAACCGTAAGGTTGATGAACTTTAATCGATTTGCTCGAGACTTGTTTTTCTTTTTTCTTCATCGGTCTCGAAAGGATTACAGGAATTTATCAAATTTTTTTTATCTTTCATATTTCTAGAAAATGATCTTTTATATATATATATATATATATGTAATGAAAGGAACAAATGTTACTAATAAAACAAAATTCTTAACAAATTTTCGCGTGATTTAAAAAAGAAGATGAACGATTCGAGACTTTCACCGAAAGTAAAAGACAAATAAACAAGAAGAAAAATAGAGAAAAAAAGAAAATATCATCCTGTATCATATCGCCATAGTTTGCTTTTGACAGGAGGAAACGAATGTGAAATTCTTCTCTCTTTCCGCGCCGGAAGTTCGCTCGGAGCGAAGGAAAACAATTGGTGAAAGACGAGCGACTTCGAAGCGAGCGGTCTCCTCGTTTCCTGCCCCTCGATGTGTTTCCTCTTTCTCTTTATGTGATGCATGCACACCCACAAACGCACACATAGCAAGAGAGAAAGAGAGAGACAGACAGATATATTCAAGCGTGCATATTTCTTTACGTATAATACCTACAAGCGAAAGAACGCTTACTTATGCTTCATGCTCTACTTATCGAGAACCGGAGTTCTTTACCTTCTTGCTTGGGTCTTTGTTACACGGCCCACTTTACAACGGACATGAGCCAGTTACTTTGGTAATTCGATAGTTTTCTTTCTCCTCCACCACCCAACACCTCCTCCTCCTCCTCATCTTCCGATTATTATTATTTTAACACTTTAATCGTATTACTTTTTCTAATTTATATATTATATAAAAATGCAGATTTCGTTTGTTCCTAATTACTAATCTCCAAAAGTACTTTATTGATTGTTTTGAAATTTTTACACAACTTTGCACAGATATGTTTTTATTACATTCATTTATTTATAAAATAATTTAATGAATTTAAAAATAAAGAAAAAAGATACAGGTAAATCCAGCGCCATCTGTTGACCATAGATTTCGGTGAGTGCGCGGAACATTTGAACATAACCTAACCTTTATCTATACGATAACGACATTTTTTGGTTTACATGAGCCACAGCAACGCGTGGCAAGGTACAGCTATTGTAGTTTAAAATAATTATTTAAATTCATTTATCTTTATAATTGAAATACAAAATTATTTTTAATATAAAAGAAAGAAAAATAAATAACGCCAGTAATTCAATCGTTTTGTTCCGAATTATATAATATATATATATAAAAATAAATATGTAATATTTTCTTTACACTCGGATTAATCCTGTTGGGTATAAAAATAAAAATATAAATTAAAAGAGATATTTAAAAAACAAATAAAAATAAAGGAAAAAAAATATATCATATCTAATATATATATATGTAAAAAATATAACACGTAAAAAGTGTAACGAGAGTTACGTATCCAGTTACACGAATTTAACGAGAACAAAATATAATACATTAGATCAAATTTTTCCTACGAGCATTTTCATATATTCGACCTATATTAAAATACAACTCTCATTTATGTTTCATGCAATTTGTTGAAAATATGATACGTAAGAGCAGGAACGAAAAAGTTTGTGTCTCGTTCATGGCAATGTGTTCACGTTGTTCTCCTATATGCACTCCCTCCTTCCCCCTAGTGCAATGTCAAACCGCAATTATGCACTCAGTCTCTCTCTCTCTCTCTCTCTCTCTCTCTCTCTCTCTTCCTATTATCTCTTTACTTTGTTAGCCAACGAGTTGCATACCACAATGGGGACAAATCGCTCGTATTTACCACATTCAAACTTCCTAATTTGCTTTCACTGTTGTATGTCTTTTTTTTATTTTTTTTTTATCACCTACACACGGATAAATGCATTTATCCTCTGCAATCCTCTACTAGTAATATTTTTTCGAAATAAATATTTCAAGGATTATGGGCAATAGGTGAGAAGGAATGAAAATGTGAGAACGTAATTTCGATCGATCTGTACACTTATGTTCGAAGTGGCTCTTCTCTTCAATTCACCTCCACCTAAACCTCCACCTCTACTTCCACCTCCATCTCCACCTCCATCTCCACCTCCCTATGATTAAGGTACTCGAGTAAAGCGAGTGTTGGTATTCACCAGTCGATCCTCTCGCTACTGAAGGGTACTTCGAAAATACTGACGTAGGAATTTGTTCGAGTATCGAGGAAGATCGATCGAGAGTACGTGGGACATTATCGAGAGCACTACTACTTGGCTTAACTAATTTTTTTTCTCTTCTTCTTCTTATTTCTTATCTTAATCTCTCTCTCTCTCTCTCACACACATTTTTTCTTTCCAAATTCAAAAAATAATATAAATACCTAGGATATATTCTTGAATAGCATCGACGACAAACGTCCCCTCTACCAAATTCAAATAATAATGAGCATTTAATTTATAATGCACAAGCTATTATGCAAATTTGAAACACTAATTCGATTTAATTGCATCGAAGAGTTGAAACGTGGGTTATCTATTATTAATCGACGTTTAAATTAATGCTAATCTCGTTTTCCAGTTACGAATCAACGTAGTTGATTCATTTGCCAACTTTACGTTTTAAAAAAATTATCCAACGAGATTGGAAACAAAAAAACAAAATGAGAGAAAAAAAGAAATACTATTACCAGGAACAATATTAAACAACAACAACAACAACAAAAATGACAAAAAAACATCAAAAATATATCAGTGAAATTAAATCCCTTTCTTGTGAAAAAAAAAACAAAAAAAAATAATAATAATAAATAAAAATACGCAGTAGAAGGAAAAAATTGTTCGATCTCGTAGGATAAGAAAAAGTTGGTTTAAAAACGTATGAAATGAAACGGGGAACCTCGTTTATTAGCGCACGGCACTGGTCATGGCACGACCATATGGCGTTTTAGGTATCTACGGGTTTTCTCTCTCTCTTTCTCTCTCTCTTTCTCTCTCTCTTTCTCTCCTGTTCGCGTAGCAACACCTGGCTATGGGTAAGCTTCAGCAATCTCCCAACTCTGTATAGGAATCTTCTCTCCTCGCTCCATCTCTTTCTATTTCTCATCTCTTTGTTAGCGAAATGAACGAACGAAATGAACGAAAAGAGAATTCCGTGCACGTAACTAAATACGTATATATATACAGGTGTATATATATATCACTGTAACAACTAGCAAATGTAAAATGACGGAAAATAGGAATAATGAGGTGAACATTTGCGTCTCCTGCTACCGCGTCCGGGAAATTGTAACGTCCATAAATCCCGGCCTAAATCGTATAACACGATATGCTTTATGGCTTTCCATTTCCTCCAAGCAAGGATAGATCTCTGTCTCTAAACGATTTTCCCCAGACCGGAAATACGAACTTCTCTGATCCTACAACTCTAACTTCCAACTTTCTCTCCTGCTCTTCCCCCCTTTTCCCTCCCCACCCCCGTTGTCATTACCCTTGTTATCACTTCTAATATTATCTATTTGTGACAATTTCTTTTCTTTTTTTTATTTTTATTTATATTTTTTTATTTATTTTATTTATTTTATAGTATATCACATAGATCTGAAAATTGTTAACGCAAACTAATAGTTTTACCATGTTTCGATATTTCATTCGACTATTCGTAGAAACACGATACGAAACGAAACGAAATAAAATAAAATAAAATAAAATAAAATAAAATAAAATAAAACTGGTTAGAGGGGAAATTTATTATCACTATTTCAAAGAGATTCCCCGCAAAAATTTCCATCTAAAATCTGAAGAATAAAGTTGCAAGTAGGGAATATCAAGCTGTCCGACAGTAATATCTGAATTTTCGAATATCTTCGTGAAAATGCATTTCCTTACGTCGTCTTATGTTAGCGATCTCCAACGGAACCATCGATAAACTTAACTCGAACACGAATGTACAGGGTGATAAAATAAAAAAGGGGGTTTTTCATATTTGAAGGAAAATGTATAAGTATCAACTGAGACGTAATAAAAATTGTGTGATGAATAAATAAATTAATTCAAGATTGTGTTAAGATCTTGAAAAAACTATTAAGTATAAAATATCCAATTGTTAATTGAAAGTAATCGAAGCAATAGGATGTATCATACTTAATCAACAATAAAAATCATAAAATATTTGATACATTTTCCTTCCATTCGAATAAAATTATGACATCTACCGATGTAACTTTTGGTAAACTTTCAAAAATTCCTATAAACTGGTGTATTTTGAAATGAAAGTTAATTTTTTATTTATCACCCTGTATGCTGAATATCTACGAGGAAATGTTAAATAAGTAAGACACTTCTATTTCTATTTCGAGTATATCCTAGATCGTATCTCTATAACCATTGAGCATCTTTTCTTGAATTTTCAACTGATAGACAAATATATAACATATATATACGTATATCGTGCCGTTTCGAAATCCTGGCGCCTCCACCAAGTACTTTATCATACTTTTTATTTCTAGTAAGTAACTTTATCTTTCTCCCTTTTTTTTTTAGAAAAAAGAAGAAAAATTTCTAAACAGAGGAAGAAAATAGAAGGAGAAACGAAGAAGACACATCGATCGCTCGTAGGAATCCCACAACAAGCGGGAGAATAGTAGAAAGAAGAGGATCAAAGTTTTCTCAGTGTTTGATGGACCACAAGCTTTTCCTGTCTGACAGTGGGAACGCAAGAAACACCGTAGATAAAAATCCTTTCTTGGATATAGGAAAATGATGGAAAAGAGAAATAAAAAAAAGCAACTGTGGCGGTGTATTCTGGTGGTGTATTATGATGATGGTTTTGTATCGATCGAAAAATCGATACGTGGCAAGAAGGAAATCGTTAGAAAAAGAAATAGAAAACAATATAAGAAAAGAAAAGGTAAATAAAAAGAGAGAGAAGGAAAGAATGTTCGGACAGAGAGAATATCCAGTGCCAAGAAAAGTCTTTCCCTTTTTAAGGGCGCAAAACAGTTCTTGGTTCTCGTTCGGCTATGACTTTTCTACGCGTCGAATAAAAGCAGCCCTTTTTACACCGTCGAGTCCTTGCTTCTTTCTACCAAACTCTCCCACCCTCCGAACTCTCGCGAACCAACCCCTATCATTCAACCCTCAAGCCACCTTTCGCCGTCTTTCACTTTCTTTCTCACCGAAGAGAGAGAGAAAGAAAGAGAGAGAGAGAGAGAAATATGCCAGTCAAAGGGAAAAGAGAAGCGGATTTTTCTCGAAGAAACTTTTCTCTTCCTTTACTTCTTCTTTCCAACCAACCTCAACGTTACTTCAACTAACCACCCACGCAACCTACCCCCTCATCGCCTCGACCGCTTTTTTATGGAAGAAATCTTATAATTTCACGGCGGTCGAGCACGTTGAAAATTTTCAAAAGCAACCCTCCATCTTCTTTTTCTCCTTTTCCTTTTTATATTTTTTGTTCCCCTTCTTATTTTTATACTCTTGGAAACTTTTGATTTTTAATCGTTAGACCGTGACAATTCTTTTTCGCTTTTATCAATGAATCTAATATCGAGTATTATTACAAAATCAAGAATTTACCAGTAAGGAATGTTGAAAATTATAATCATGGAATTAGATTGTAGTGTTGAAAAAATACGCTGATACAATTTTTCATTTAAAACTCTCGACTTACGTGAAACTCGCAATTACGCGGCTATTTATTTTATCATTAATTGTAAATATTTTGATTGATTGGATTAATATATTAAATAATTAAGTACGAAATGTATGTTTTCAAATTGAATAAACGAAATAATCGAATGTTTCGTGATGAAATTTCTAATACAAACCAATACACGTAGGAATTCGAATGTACAAGAGTAGAAAATAAATGTGTTGTGTGCAATCAATCGAACGACAATTGGAAGAGAATTCGAGAGAGAATAATAATAATAATAATGATAATAGTGGAATAATATAATATAATAATATATCTATATTATAAATTATTATAAAATAATTATATTAACATAATCTTCTTTCGAAGATTATAACGATTTATTTGTATTATTGCAAAAATAATACTTATTTATAAAATATATTATTAATTTTAATTATTAATTATCCTTCGATAAAAATTAATCCTATAAAATGATATTTTTACAATTAAATGATTTCAAAAATCATTTAATTTATGACAAGACCCATTTAAAGAATGATTTTATTTCTAATCGTCAAATTGCAAACTGTTAAAAACTTTTAATATATTCTATACATTTCAATAATTCATTCGCGAGATTATATCTGAAATAACAGATATATAAGAATATTCTATAATCACGTATACATGCAAAATATGTATCATGTTGAAAAAAGAGTAGGATGACCTAAGATCGAGCACCTATAGAAGAAGAAGCAGCAAAGTGTGCTTCCTTCGCGGTGAATAAATTTGTAAGTTAAGGGAGGGGGTGGTCCCTAGAAGCACTTGGCTTCTCTTCCTTTCTTTTTCCTATGAATTCGCTGTGGTGGGCCCTTGAGGGTTGCTCAGGAGGAAAGGACGAACGAGCAACAGCAACAAGCAAGCAGGGTAAGAAGGTACGAAGGCAAGCAGGCAGGCAACCCCCCTGTACTCCAACTGCTGCTGTTGCTTGCTGGATTGGTACTCGAGGATGATGCAACGCGGAGTAAATTTCAACGAATTCGAATTTCATCGTCGTAGTCCACTCGAAATGAATCCTTCTTTTCTTCGTCTTCTTTTTTTTCTTACAAAGTGAGGGCGTCGGTTGACTAATTGAAGGGTTTCCTGCGACACAAGCACACCCACACACATCCACACACACGCGCACACATGGACGCCTTACCCTCTTCTTTCTTTTTCCTGTGATTCATTAGTCCCGTCGATCCCTTCTAAAAACGTATGCGGATCCTCTCATCTTCAGTATTTTCACACGCTCATATATGAAAAGATATTCTATAGTTGTAATAGTAGTAGTGGGTAGTGTTAGGTGGTTGGTGGTGGTGTAGTAGTCAGGACACATCGCGGGTGATTTATTACGTTCGACCCTTTTCGAAATTGTAACGACGCGTTTCCTGCAAAATCATCATCCTATCCTCTTTCATGGCTGACAATAAATATGCGAGTGTACGAGGAACAAAAGATTTCACGAGAGATAAAATAACTTTCCCCAATATACATACATATATATATATATACTCACTCACTCACTCATTCATTCATTCACTGATTCACTCACTCACTCTTGTGCTTTTGTCTTTGAGAAAAATAGTATCGAGGACTACGTTTTACTCAACGAACCGCGACGGATTTATCGAGCATTTGAGACGAAACTTAATCGTTTATATGAGAGAAAGAGAAAGAAAGAAATAGGAAAGTTTTAGGGGGATAGGATCCACCTTAATTTCACAGGATGAAAACTTTCACTGTGAGAGAACATTTTGGCTGTTACCAAAAAGAGGGCGAAATAGAATCTTAGAAGGGTGAGAGTTGTTTAATGCGAAAAAGAGAGAAGAAGAATATTCTCCTATCCTTTTGGTAATCCCCCCTGCTCGCCCCACATTTTAGGTATAGAAAACAGAAGACAGAACGTTGCGAGAGAAGCATACCACCGTTACCGAGAGCTCTGCGTCACGATGATAAATCGAGCTCGAAAACTGCGTCCTGCAATAGGGAAAGGGGAAAAAGAAAGGGAAGCTCGGAAAGAAACATAGTGCAAACCCCGACCGAGACGTGATCTTTTCCTATTAGTTGGTCACGGAACCTTAAAAACGGTGCCAGAAGAAAACAATATAAAGGGAGATAAAGAGAAAGAATTTTTTATCGAAACTTTTTTGTATAACTAAACTATCTTTCAACCTTTTAGGCCACTACGCGTTACTATAGTGGCTTCCGCGGATAACATCTTTTAAAATATATTTTACCTAATTTTATTATTAATTATTAAAATAAATTATCTAAGTTAAAATATGTGTATCATATCTTTAAAAAAAATTATAATTTAATCATGCAAAACTTCATTAACTGTATGAATTTTATTAACTGTATATAGGTTAGAAGGGGGGAGTTATAGTACTCATCGAACGATTAAAAAATGTCAAATTAACATGGGTACTTAAATCAATCATCTGTCCCTGTTATAAAAGCTGACCACATGATTGAATAAAATATTGAACAAAAATATATAAAAATACTGAGCAAATAAATAGAAGTGAATTTTAATCTCTCGTACAAATTAGGATGAGATAGATTCGACCAGAGAGCGGTGTTACGTATGTATGTATGTATGCGTGTATGTATGTATGTGATCGATAAAGTGCAAATGGAAAGCAAACGTCTGTGTTATTAAACCGAGACATATGGGACAAAAGAGAAAGGGTAAAACAAAACACGTAAAAAAATGTCGTCAGAATCGTTCGAATTCGGGTTGATCGTTTTGATGTTTCTATGATGCTGAGGAAAATGAAATCGCGTCAACGATGATGTGACGTGATGTTTATCTATCTCTTTCTCTCTCTCTCTATCTCTCTCTCTCTCTCTCTCTCTCCCTCTCTCACTCTTTACCCATACACCCGTTTTTACGTAAACCCACAGGGACGTCGTGTACGCTGATCTGATGAAAAGAAAGAAAAAAAAATAGAAAAAAGCAAATAAAATAGAATTTGACAAACGAAAAAGAAGAAGAAGAAAGAGAAAATGAAAAAAGAAAAAAAAACTACACAAAAGTCTCAAAAAAAAGGAAAAAGAAAAAGAGGGAACTAGGAGAGAAAAAATGGGTTGAAAAATAAAAGAAAAAGAAAAAAACTAGTTGTCCCCGTGACGTTTGATCGAACAGGGGGCGAGGAGAAAGGGTAGTAGGAGGACAGGGCTCTTCACTTTTAGTCGACGTCGTTCAACCGCGATCATCGAACTCGTTGACGAATTCGTGGAAAACAAAAGAACGGAAAAATAGAAAGGAAGGATAAAAAAAAGGAAGAGGGTGCGGGATGGGTGGTAACGCGAAATACGCGCAAACAGTGTGCCGCCGAGAGAGTAAGGGTGGGTTGGTGGGAGGATGGATGAAGGGAAGGAGGTAGAAAGAAAGGAAGGAAGGGGAAAAGAGGGGGAAATTGGAGGTGGGGAGAGACAAAATGGATGTTCTCGATTGTCTGGTCCACGTCTGGACGGAGACGGCGCCAGGACTCTCCTTCGGTTTCGTTGCTTTAGCATCGTTCAGAACTTGCTTGCTTCCCTTTTCTCTCTTTCTCTCTCGTAGCAGCCCGTGGGGAATCGGAATGCTGGGATTCGTCCTGGAAAATGGACGCATTCCAAGCGGGCAAACGACGACGCCATTCGTACGGCACTGCGGTCTACCTATCTCTATCTCTATCTTTTTCTTTTTCTTTTTCTTTTTCTTTTCCCTTCCCCCAAGCTCGTTCTTTCTAACTACGTTCTTTTCTTATCCTCTTACAACGTATGCATTTATAGTTGCAAGAGCTTTGAAACTAAAAGAATAAGAGAAAGAGAGAGAGAGAGAGAGAAAGAGAGAGAGAGAGAGAGAAAGAGAGAGAGAGAGAGAGAGAGAAAGAAAACGTTCCACTTTTCCACTTGGATTCGTAACACTTTGTCATCCTCTCTCGAAACTTGTGTGTATGTATGTATACGTGTATATATATACGTGAAAGATTACTAGAAACGAGTACACGAACACAATCAATCCCAAAACTACAAACGAGTTTAAACTTTTTTAAAACGATTCCTCTTTTGGTATTAGAAAAGAAAACAAGAACGGGAAAACGATACGTACTCGTCTCAAATTGTTGAATCATCCTTATAGCTACATACGTTTTCTCTGCTTAAAAATATTATGTTGGAGAATATGAGGTGGTCTATGGGATTGAAGATTGTTGTAGTTGGTTGGTTGGTTGGTTGGTTGGTTGGTTGGTTGGTTGGTTGTTTGGTTTGTTGGTTGGTTGGTTGGTTTTAGTTCATCGGTCTTTTTCTCAAGGACCTTTCCTTCTGTTGTACGTAAGAGGCTTTCTTTTCATTTCCTAACGAGGTTAAGAAAGCAATAGAGCGTAGCTCAAAGAAAGAAAAAAGAAAGAGAGAGAGAGAGAGAAGGAAAGGGAAATAATTCTTCCCCTAGGGTCAACTGTGTTGGCTATGGTAGAAATAGAAAAGACAAGGATATACCGTATTCTTTACTCTTCTTCTAATACCCTTTCTCTCTTTTTTCTCTCTTTCTATTTTTACCCGTATTACATCGGATTTTTCCAAGGCGATGAGAAGAAAATAAAAAAAAAACCAAGAAAAAAAAAGTAGAAAAAGAATTTGAGAAGAAAACTGATTGCCCTGTGCTTTTCTACACCAAATCACGAGTTCTAACGTTTATTTATTTTTATTTTCTCTCCCCCCTGTTTCCTCTACCTCCCCCCATCCTTTAACCGTGGAAAAAGGTCTCTTTTCTTCTTTTCTTTTCCTTTTCTAACCTTCGAAGGCAATATTTTCAGATGTTTAACCGTTGTCATGGAATATGTAGGATAAGAGAATTCGTGTATTTTTCTCATTGAAATAAATGTAAATTTTTGATGCAAGTTTTATAAGATTCTACTTTTCATTCTTCTTCATCCTTTTCTTTTTCTTTTATCTATGAAATATAAGCACGATCGGATAGTATATTTCGGAATCCTATTGAACGATGATGATGTGTTCACTTCAGTAACGCAAACGTTACCGAATGTAACGAGCAAATTGTAGATGCTAGGCACGCGTTTGGATTAAATCTACAAAAGTTAGCAATGTTTTATTCAACTCTACTACAACCACTACCACTACTATTACTATTACTACTACTACTGCTACTAGTCGTTATATTTACAGCAAGTTTTAATAGAATTACGTTAGCCCCTATTCAACGAGAAAAAACGCCGAGTTTTTTTTACAGGAAAAATAAAGTTGTAAAATATATATATATAAATCCTAGGTAAAGGTTCAACCACCACACTACAATGTTTTTACACGCTTTTGTAAAACGACCAAAGCTCGAGAATCGGCTTCCTCCTGTGTGTCCATTGATTATCCGCGAGTGGACTATTATTCTAAAATCTTTTTTCTTTTTTCTTTTTTTTTTTATCCAAAGGTGCACCTGCTCCCTGTTATACCACCCATTCGAACCACCACCGAGATAGGAGAAAGGAAGAAAGAAAGAAAGAAAAATTATTCCTACGAAAGAAAAAGTCTACAGATTCTCTCCCCCATTTGTCCTTTCATCCTGAAAGCAGCTACGATTTACAGTCGGTCATGAAAATATTCCAACACTGGTATAGATTTAATATTTATTTTCTAGATTTTAACCTAAATGTACAAATGATTAAAGAAATATACTTTAACATGATAGAACATCAAAACAAAAATATAACAAAAATCTTCATTTATTATACAAAGCGTTTGATATTTTGTTTTTCTTAGAAACATCGTGAATGTAGTGTACGTTCAAAAATAAAATTAGTTAGATTAGGTATAACGAACATCATAAAAAGATATAAAAAATAATAACGGAATCAACTATAGTTTTCAAAGTGGGATGTCCGCGAATTTTAAATGTTCGCAATAGGGGTGAAATTATTAAAACAAAAAATAAAATGAAAATAAAAAAGAACCGCAGACAAGTGTTTCAAAAAATAAACCACAATGCTTTAGAATAAAAAAAATAAAAACGTGGTGTCACTGTGCATCCAAATAAACATGCAAAAAGTGTTGCGTGCATAGAAAATTACAATAATCGAATAACCAACAAAAAAAAACAAAATATCACAATATATTAATGCAATAAACAAAAATAACAGATTTCGGTTAGTTAAAATTAACATTTCTAAAGACAATTAATGAAATTTTATGACGTTATTTTTCCCAATAAAAACAAATTTAACCCCTTATGTAAACATTTATTCGAAAATTGTTTTAAAATATTATAATAATGTAAGTTAATATTAAAAACATAATATTTAATATTATAATAATTAATTATAATAATATAAAAATTACGCATTACTTTGAAATAAACGAAAATGAACTAGTTAAATTTCGTTTCAGTTTCAATGACGTATCAAAACGTCATGTGTGTCTCTGCCAAAACAAATGCATGACGTACTGATACGTCAAATGTAGCCAAAGGGTTAATATTTATAAGTGATGAATTACGAACAGTAGTTCGTACAGAGTACAACGAAATATAAAATATAAATATCAAATTTATACCAATATCGAAAATTTTTTATCGACATTTTTGTTATAATATTACTCCCTTTATTTCTGATCGTTTTCCTAATTTACCAATTCGTTCTATGTTTTATTATTGCTACGACGAACAAAAACAAGGAAGGAAAAACTGAACGAATAATACAAAAAAACAAAAGAAAGAGGGTCGATGGAGAATAAGGGGGAGAATGGGGGAGGAGAGAAGAAGAAGGATATTTTTAATGAACAAAGAGGGAAAGTGGCATCGATCATGTTTATGAGAAAGTTGAATCGTTGTCAGCCTGTCAACAACCATCATTTTGGTCGACTAGTATAGAAACATTGAAGGAGGATGAGAAAGTGAAGTGGAAAGAGAAAAAGGGAAGAAGAAGAAGAAGAAGATGAAGGAAGAGAAGGGGTTTGAGTGTAGCAAAAGGGAAGGGTGGCCCTGGCGCCATGGGACCTTTACACTCGTCTTTCCCTCCCTCCCCCCTCCCTTTTCTCTATCCTTCTTTCTCTACGACGAAACATGTTCCAGTCACGTAACGTTAAATTGATCAATTATTTCTCCAATTGTCGTTCAGAGCCGGCAACGTTTGCAGTACGTATCGGTGTTCTCGTTCGATTACCTGTGCCAGACAATGTCGGGACTATTTTCTACATTTTGGATTTGTTCATCCAAATAGAAAAGTTCACATATATCTATTTGAAATATATGCAAACGAATAAACGAAAAATAATGATAATCGAAATATTGTGTCTTCTTCTTGTGGGAACAACGTTTTATCTAACTTTAATCTTACATCAATCAATTTTTAATTTCTTGTGTAACAATAAGATTAAATTAGTAAAAGCAATATCTGATCAGTATACTCTCCGGATATTTTTAAAAACTTTGTACAATTGTATAAAAGGATCATTTAGGATTATATGTTACATTGTAGGCCGATAAGTAGAGTTTAGAACTCAATCGTTTCTAAAATATAAAAGGATACATTTTTACTAATATTCTTACATATCAGTTATTTCTTTTTTTGTAATTTAAATTTTATTTCTATACATCTTATTTTCAATTTTGTATGGTATATTTTATTAACTTTATTCTTTTTTTTTTATGAAATCGTAAACTATTCTTTTTTCTATCTTTCTAATGTATTTCATCACAATTTTATGAGAAATTAAATGAAAAATAAAATCAATTTTATTTATAGAGTGGTGTCATACATATGCGTTACTTAATTGTATTACTGTGATGCAATTTTATTATCTTAAACGACTCTTATAACTGTATGAAAGTTTTGAAAATATCTAAAATATATGGATCTAACGATGCTTCTATCTGCATTCTGCCCTAATTAAATATAACTCTGATCCATCAAAAATATTACTACTATATGTTAGATAATTTTGTTTTCCAAGAGACACATAATCCTATTAGAAAAAAAAACCCTTGTTATTCCAATACGTCAGACAAGCGTATAAAAGAATCCAAAGGATTTACATGAAGAAAAGAATGAAAAATCCGGTTCTTATTGATTATGTAAAACATATTCCATATGTTTCCAATATTCGAAAGGCACCCTACTTATTCATCCTCGTAATCCTTTCCCCCCGTTAATATAAAAAGTGCATTGGACCAAGACATAAGTTTTTCTTTAACTTTAGTACGAGACACACACACACACTTTTTTTATCATCTAACTATACCTCTCCCTCTCTTTACTTTCTTACTCTCTTGAGCTTTTTTTTTCTTATACTTTAAGACGAACATATATATACACTTCTTAGCATCAATCTGTTACTCTCTTTCTCTCTCTCTCTCATTCTCTCTCTGTTTTTCTCTTTCACAGACACTAAACTCAACACTCTTTGGTTGAATAATATGAACGCTTAGCGATTTCTCGCCGCGGGACACGTTCGTCCCTTTCTCTCGTTTCTGTGGTCTGATGTGTATTTTACTATATACTGTGTTGTGTGTTATATACTGAACTGTGTTGTTGCATTGCAGCAGCCTCCACTCACATCTTGAAGCTTATCCCTCTAGTGTGGTTGGATAGTCGTAAAGCAAAGAGCAAGTAAAAGCAAGTATGTCTGTAAGTTAACATAAGTGTACGCGTATGGAGAACTAGAGAGAAAGCGTACGCTTGTTGAATTTTTACGATAGTTCTCTCTTTCTCTCTTTCTCTCTCTCTCTCTCTTATAACACCCACCTCCTCCTTCTTCTCCTCCTTCTCTTTCTTCTTCTTATTAGTCTTATCCTCTTTCCTACTATTTATAGCAAGACTCCAAGACAAGAAAATATCTGGTTACTTTTCTCTCTTACACACACTCACTTACTTTCTCTCTCTCTCTCTCTCTCTCTCTCACTCTCTCTCTTTCTTTCTTTCTTTTTTTTTCTCTTTCATTTTTTCAATCTTTCTTGAAGATGTACCTTGTGCTAAGTACCACTTTTCAATGACTACGATTATTACAGTCTATGACTAATAACACCAATTGCTATGCAAATCGGTATATTAATTTCATAGTCGAACAAATCTATCGTGGGATTTATCTTCTCAATTATCGTTATTAATGATCGATGATTCGTTCGAAAGTCGAACTAAATGATAGATCGAAGTAAATAAAATGAAAGAGAGAGAGTAGATTTACAAAAATTTTTTTGTTTTTTTTTGTTTTTTTCATAAAATGATCTATGTAAAGACAATTGTGTAGGATAAGTGTGGGTATTACTGCGGTTAATGTTTAAAGTTGAATAATGTAATGAAAGATAATTATTGTTTTTTGTTTAATTTTATTTATTAATCAATATTAAATCGTTTGAAGGTACCGTAAAGATCTTACCACGTTTGAATATATATATATTTTCTTTTTTTCAATTAAAATTATAAATAACAAAATAAATGATATTATATATATGTATAAAGCAGTAATAAATTTTTTAGATTTTTTAAATAATAATAACATTAAAAAACCCACCAAATGTTAAAAAAAGTCAATATCTTTGTTTAAAACGTTTCATGTTATGTGGGGCGTATACGAACCCTGCTGCACTTTCCGTTCAGGCCACTTAAATGCATATTAAAATTTAAATATTTTTTCTAACTTTCTAAATTTTTTTTAATTTTTAAAGTATGGGTCGTATATGCCTTACACGGCCTGAATAGAAAATCTTCAAAAATTGCCGTGACATGGAACATGTTAACTATTAAAAATATGCATTTTTAAGACATCCGCAATAATACATACATTTACCTTAAATTCATTTTATTTAAATCTCATGTCGCAAATAACTGTAAATATTGTTTGATAAATAAAAGCAGATAAAAAGTTAAACAAAAAGAAAAATAAAAAAAAACATTTGCAACTGATCAAATAAACGTAAGCATTGTCCAATCCAACTGATTTGGACACATGATTACAACAATTGTTGGATACAAAAAAAGAAATAAAATTCATATGGAGTTTGAAAACACAAAATCAACTAATAAATAAAAACGTAAACTCGATCGATCCCGTATTTTATGAGAACAAAAATATATTGGTGATACTTCTCCGAATGGTATATACAAAAAAAAAAGAAGAAAAGAAAAAAGACAGAAGCGAATAAGAGAGAAAAAGAGAAAAAGAGAGAGAGAGAGAGAGAGAGAGAGAAAGAGAGATAATAAAAATGCGAAAAATAATCGAACTATCAAACATATTTTGTTTATTTTCTCAAAAATATTACTTCTGGCCACGGTATATCAGATTAATTTCACTAGCTAGTAGCAAGCTAGCTACCCAATACTGCAGAACAGTTTACATGGGGAAGAGGCCAATGGTGTATCTTGATTTACGTCGAGCACGATAGCAGGCCAGCAATGGTATTCGACGATCGACTTTCAAACGAATTCATTTGAGAAAAAAGTGGCCAGACGAGAGATAACTGTTTCCACCAACGAATTCATCTCCCTTGCACATGCACGTTTACAACCACCCACTTCACCACCTTTCTCCCCCCCCCTCCCTACTCCACTCCCTCTTTTATTCTTTTCTTTAAAAAATGTTATTTTTCTTTTGATCGAAACATTCTCGTGTTCAAAAAAAAAAGAAAACATTCTCGTGTTCCCGACAAAAAAAGAAATTGTACTCTTTCGCACACTGTAAAAACGTTACATTTAACGTCAATTCTGATTGGACGTTGAAGTAAAAAGTCATTTACATTGGTTCTAATTGGCATTCATTCTTTAACAAAATCTGTGCTCAAAAATCGCAATAAGTCGATTCCATTCAATATTCTTATTTATATGAATACGTTTGTGTGTGTGTGTGAAACGCAGAGATATTATTAGTTATAAAGGGCTTCGTTGTTAATGACTGGGGTCCAGCTAAGTAAGAAAACTTTGGCGTTACTCCTTATCGAAATTCTTTATTATCGAAACTCGACCGCGATCGATATTCAAAGCTAAACAAAGTATTCCTTTTATAGAGATATAAAAAAATTTTAAAATTATGATATAATTATGATGAAACAGTCAATTAATTTAAATCAAATCGAATAATACACATGTTAAATCTACAAAATCGAGCGTACGTGATTTCTGTCATTAGTTTTTCTACGAAAATCAAAACGAAATTAAAAAAAAAAAAAAAAAAAGGATTGTGTGGCGCCGTGCATGAGATGAACTTTGAACTCGTGGTAATAAATAATTCTACGATAATTAAAATGATTTCATTTCAAAACTGAAAATCATCATTATTCAAAGATTAATTTTGACACGAATTTTTTCAACTTGCTGCATACTAAATATTTTTCAAATTTTATTTTTAACATTGAAATAACGATTCGAAGACAACCATATTACGTGGGAATTTCTTAAAACTCGTCTTTTTTTTTTCTTCTACAGATTTTTACAATTTATCTTCAAGATGGAAATAACGATACAAAAATCATCACGACGACACGTTAACGTTTTCAAAGATGAAACGTTTAATTTTTCTCAGTTATTGTAGCGTTAAAAGTTTGCGGATTTCTAGGATATAGAAAAATCCTTGAAAAGAGAAAGAGAGAGAGAAAAAAAGAAAAAAATAAAGGAAAAAGAAACACCATACAACGATCCAGGTTTAGCTATCGCTAAATCATCGAGGTTATATCCCACAATACCTTCTTTTTTTACAAAATACGTAAAGAAGAAGGAAAAAACAACTCACAAAGCATCCTTTTGTTCGCATTCTTCTTTCATGAAAGAAGAAGAAGAAGAAGTGAAGATGAGTTCGGAAAAACGTTTCGAATAGCCTAGCTGCCGAGAGTTAACATTTTGTGCGCATTATTCAGCGCCTTTGCGTCATTCGAAAGGAAGGGAAGGTCGATTGGAAGAAAACGAGAAGGAAAAAATTGAATTACAAACAAAAAAAAAAGAAAAATATTATAGAAAAGAAAAGTTGAACAAAAATGATTGATATATAACTGAATGAGAGAGAGGAAGGAAAGATTAATACCTTTGGCACTAGAAAAGAATTCGAGTGACTCTTGAAGGTACTCACGATGAGTAAACACACACACACACACATATACACATAGATCGAGAATTGCCTAACAATCAATGGAATCCGATTACAGTTATCATGATTGCGAATAAGTTAGTATGAAATCCTTTTACTCTTTTTTTTTTTTTTTTATTAACCCTCTTTTAACTTCTCATTTTGTCACGATACGTGACTTAAGGTTGCGTGTATATCGTACTTGTAAAAAGTTACACGTTGATACATCTAGATACGCTAAGTTTTCTCGTTCTCGTAATAGGATACCCAACCATTGCATGCTACCTGTCGTTCTAGAAACTACATTTTTTCTTCGAAAAAAATATAGAAGAAGAAGAAAAAGAAGAAGAAGAAGAAGAAGATGAAAAAATGAGGCGAACATAGGAGAAAAACTGCATTTAAATGATCATGCTCGAAAAGACATTTCTTCTTTTCTATGACAAAAAAATTTCTTCGTCAATTTTTACAATACATTACATTGAAATATTGTAAATATTTTCTTTTTCGATTTTATCAATTTATTTAAAGCCCGCATTCTCGTAACTTTTAACAAAAATTTATTCTATCTGGCCACGCTCTTCGATGATAAAAAAAAAAATAAAAATAAAATTAAAAAAAAAAACATATACATAATTCATAAAACTTTCCTATCCAATTTTGTTTTTGCCCTCTGAATAAAAATATGAAAAAAAAAAAAGAAAAAAAAATCCAAATGTTGAATTCTACACATTGTTTTATTACATATTTATTAAATAAATATTTCCTTCCTATCGTTATCGATATATTTGTATTTACACTCTTGATGCATTTGCTCTCCTCCTATTCCTCTACCTCCACCATCACTAACCACCATCACCCTTCTCCAACCCTTTCAAAATATTCTACAAATTTTGTTATCAACAATTTTACAAATATTTCCCTTTTCGATTTAAATGAAATCTCATCGATTTATTTACAACGTTTCTTATACGAATTGGGGGGTACGAGTGTGAGTTTCAGTTCGAGAAGATAAAACAACCGAGTAAAGTGGAAAGAACAAGAAGAAGAAGAAGAAGGAAGAAGAGGAGGAGGAATAGGAAGGGAAGGAGAAAAAGAGGGAGTTTGTGGGTCACTTGAAGGCGCGTTCCACTTTCTCCTTTCTTCGGTTTTTCGTCGGAGGTCCATGACCTCTCGATTGAAGACCAGTCGTCTTCTTGAATCGACCCTGCTTTATTACCTCACAGGAAGTTGTAAACCTGCTTTCATCGGCATATCCATTCAATCAAACGATCTTCGACAAATTACACAAATTACATCGACCCGTGACCAACTTTCGATCGTTATGGTATTACTCTATTACTATCCAACCTTCATCTTTCAATAAATAAACCGAACGATAATCTTAGCTTAAAAGAAGACGTAATAAGAATAAACTTTAGTACAAAATGATCCAAATATTACAAGAAGAAATTATTTTTTTATAATTAAATTTTAACATTCGATACGAATTACTTGCATAATAAATTAAAAAATTAAAAATCAACAAAAATTTATCTCTAATACTTTTCATTAATTCAATTCAAACAAATCCTATGTAATAAAATATCTATAAATGAAAAGAAAAAAAAAGGAAAAATAAACATCGTCTCGCATTTTTTAAAATCACTGGGAGAGATAGTTAATTCGAGTTAATCCTAAAAAATTGTTTGGTTAATCTCTCGTGATCGATAAAAGAAAGAGAGAAAGAGAGATGAGAGAAAAAAAAAAGAAGAAAAAACACGGAAAAAGGAGAGAAAGTAACGTAGCAACCGGATTTAACACGCAACACGGTGGGTGGAAGGAAGGAAGGAGGTGGGGGGGGGGAGTTAAGGGTGTTAGGGTAGAACGTAGGAGTGAAGGGTAGGAATAGGGATGATCAGAATAAAATAAATGATAGAAATTCGAATGAGAGCCTCTGCGGACCATTAGGAAGCCAGAAACACTCGCGAACTATACAAGCGCTAATCGATTTTCGCGATCGGAACGCGGGACCGAGAGAAACGAAGCTTTACGAGGGATTACTACGATTATCCGAATAATTACCTCGGCAGTTTTGGGGATAGCCGAAGAGATAGACAACGAAAGGGAGGGTGTATGGGTGTGGGTGTGGGGGGGAGTTAGGCTTGGGCTTGGAATGGTGGCAAGTTTGGTAGGGTAGGGTTGGGTAGGGGTTGGTTAGTTGTAGGTACGAGAACGAGGGAGGCAAATAAAGCTGGCCTCGGTCGTATAGGCGCCACGACCACCTCCCTCCCTTCCACCAATTCCATCTGTGTATTTAGTTCCACCATTTGTCATTGACCGTATAATCGAGATCAGCTCCCAAAATACCCCCTTCCTCTCCCCTAACGCTTAAATCTAAACATATTCTAAACATATTGTAAATTTTTCCAACGAATTTTAACGATGCAATTTACCTAGGGTTAGGTGTAGGTTAGTTATTTATACTGTGGTTTAATCATTATTAACGTTTAATTTATAAAACTTTACGTTCGATAACAAATATCAAATTTTAACGAAACACCTAACATCGATATTATGCGAAAATTTGAAAATAAATTAAAAATTTTCAAATCGAACAATAAATTCAATACCGACGATTATATATTTATAAACGATTATATGTATATTATATTATATATTATAACCTGAAGCACACACAATCCTAACATGGATATTATGCGAGAAGTTAAAAATAAATTAAAAATTATAAAACGAGGCAATATACGATTATATACATATTCTATTAGACCTATATTACATACTATCCTCTCCCTTTCTCTATATTTTTTACAAGATTAGATAAGATAGTAAAAGAACATACCAATGGAACGCAAACAAGTAACATTACACAACAGTAAAAAAAGAAATAAAGAAAAAAAACAAAACATCATAAAATTCTTTACTTCCCTTATTTTATCTTCTTACAATAAAAGATAAATATTGAGATAAAAATAAAATGAGATAGTAAAAAGTGTTATCTCTATTGACACGTGTGTGTGTGTATGTGTGTGTGTGCATGCGTTAATTATCGATAAGATTAAAGATATAAACGATTGCATCCTTCGTAACGATGTTATCATACCAGTGCAAAGGTAATAGAATATATCAACAAAAGAAAAAAATAAATACGTCATGAAAAATATAAGACAGAAAGATAGAGGGATTAGGATTAAAAGTGCAGGTGTCGAAGTAGGAAAATATTTCAAACTCAACATAAAAATGATAAGAATCTTTTCTTCCAGATGCAATTTTCTTATCAGGGGGAGGGTGAGATAAGGAACGGCTCTTATTCGTAATACATTCAGCTATAAGTTGAAGGAGGAAAACCTTCCTCGACAACTTCCAGGAACCCTTTGATGCTTATCGCTTTCCAAGATTGTTCAGAAGGGGGGTGACACGGTCGAAGGAACACGGCGCACGCCATAACACACCATGGTTGGGTGTTCGTTCGTTAGAGGGGGGTGAGCAAGAAAGAGAGGACATATATAAGGTAGAAAAAGGAAGTTAAAAAGGGTAATAAAAGAGAATGACTCACCAAGTGTCTTGCAGCTTGCGCCGCGTAGGGAATCGCCTGCTAGTTGAATGATAGCCATGAGAAGATCGCCAAGCATCAAGCAAGCGACATGATGAGTCTGGCATCGCCAGTGCAAAACGTGATGAGACGCTGGTAACAGCCAACCAGCAGCCAGGGTTGCTGCCAAGAACACTGCACTGATGATAAAGCCCATGGGATAGAGCGTGAACCTGATGTCTGTTGCTTGCACGTGTGGCCTGAAAACAATGCACACGCATATATTTCTCTATATATACTATACACATACATTCGATTAGGTAAAACCTAACCACCAACCCTCGACACCCTTTTCAAATTATACATCATTCAATCATTCGTATAAATAATATTACATTAAAAAAAATATACAATTGATTAGAGTGTTAAGTTTAGATGAGTTTAACTTAACGTTTGGTAATAAAGAAAAAAAAAAATAATTTCATTCTCAAATTTTTGCCTTAACCGAAGACAAATTATCCCGACTACTTTCTTCGTTGAGCTTTTTCTAACGCGGCTCCTAGTTTAATTAAACTCGAAGTAACTTTATCTCTCGGTATCAGCGACCGATCGATTGGCCGCGTGCCAGTATGGCATGCCAGCGAGTTATTCCATCGATCTTTTATGCTGAGGGATCGCTTTCTCTCTCACTCATTCCCTCCTATACACATACATGTGCACGTAGGTACATACGTACGTACGTACGTTCACTCTTTATCCATCTATCTCTTTTGCACGCTCGCAAGTTCCTCATTCCATCGAAACGTATACGAATAATGCACCGTAATACTTCATCGCGTTTCGTCCAAACGCATGCCTGATTAAATTTCGCCCTTCGCCCTTTGCCCTTTTGCCCTCTTTCTCTTCCTCCTCCTTCTCCTCCTATCATTCTCCCCACCATTCCTATCTATGATTCTTCATGGTAAATTCTCATTCCCTTCGAAAAAGAAATCAAAAAGTAATACAACCTTTTAGACTGGGCTCGTTTTCCTGACTTCGAATTATCGATACAAATATTTACCAATGATATTACCAAATTTTTTAATCATAAGTAAATTTGAAAAAAGAAATATGTACGTTTATTTAAGAGATTTAAATTGAAATAATTATATTTAGAAATGTAAAAAAGAAGTACTGAATAAATTCTTTTAGAAAAATAAAATTACTCGTTCGAATGAATCATTCTCCAAGTACGAATGTCATCATTCGAACGTCTTCTCGCATAGCGAAAGACAAATATTTTTCTATAATATTTTATATAATATGATTATTATGAAGTTATGTATATATATACAGGGTGTTCAAAAAAACCATTAAATATTTATATTGTATATAGAATACATTGTACTGATGCGAGTAATAAAGTTTTAATAGACAAAAGTTAATCTTTTTCTGAGATATAAACATTTTTAATTGTTATTATCATAAATGCCTTACTATTGAATTTTTTAACTTTAAAGAAAATTCATTTGTCCATTTTTCATTTCCACACACGCTTGACATCGTCTTTTTATCAAATCGGGAATTCTATTGAAAATTCCACATTTCTGTCGAATTGTTTGACAAAGATGGTGGATAATGCGCTGACATTTTAACGATATTTTGTAACTGTGTAATATCTACAACCGCCGATCCACAACTGACTAATTCTCAATGAAATCTACTTTCGATACTAGAACAAGAACATTTACAACGCGGTTTAAAAACACTATAATTAACATTGCATGCAATAGAAGCAAGTAAATCAATTATGATACTAGCAAACAAAAATATTTATATCTCAGAAACGGTTGACTTTTCGGATCTATGTTAACTAAAGCTTTTCATTGTTAGTACAGTAAAGTCCTATATATCATATAAATATTAGTTTTTATATATATATATATATAATTAAATAATATTATATAAATAATAATATATATACACATAACTTCTACGTCAGAAAATAATATCTATGATTAATTAAGAAATAAATTAATTTTTATATATATACATATTAACAATTTCGAAGAAAATAATATTGAAATTAATGTAAAAGAACAGGCAGAGAAAAAAGACATAAGCAGACAGTTACACAGGATATACGTACACAGATGTACACACGCACACACACACATCAACAAAAAGAGAAAGTTAGGAAAGAGGTTGTTGAGAGAAGAGAAAACGTTTTGAAAAGATTCTTCGATAATTCGGCCATAAAAACGTGTCGGAGAACGTAGCATAGAAGAAGAGTCTTTAAATTTCCATTTATTATCTGGAAAAGGACGATATAGGTATCTGAAGCGATAAAGAAAAAAAAGGGGGGAAAAAAAGGTAAATGTAAAGCAGGGGCGGAACTACAATACCGTAAGACTCCGTCGTCACGAGGGGCGGGACGGAGGACCGATAAGTTATGCATTTTATTATTTTCTTAATTTTAATCAAATCGTCCCTAATTTAAATTAGATTAAAAGCACACTGAAAAAAAAAAGAAAAAAAATGTTTATTGAATTTGCAAAAATTCTTTCTAAAAAGAATTTACAAGAGAATTTGTATCTTATAAAAATTGTTTATTTTAAAACATTAAATATCAATATAAATATATATATATATATTCTTTATACAATATAATATAACTTGTTTTTGTTTAGTCTGTTATAAATTTTCTTTCTTTATACAATATAAATTTTTTTATAATATAAGATTTGTTACGATTCCCTATCCCTAAAAAGCATAAAATATAATCTGAATTTTATAAAAATATTGACAAAGAAAATTATTTATTTTAAAACATTAAATATCAATATACTAATATAAGATCCTAAAAGTATATTTTACAGGATGGTCGAAATTTGTATTTCCTTTATTGATGTAAAAAGAAATGTAAAGAAAAAAAAAAGAAAAAAAGAGAAGAAAGAAATATAGAAAGAAAGAAAGTCTGGACCACGGAATTTCCAACATGGGAATAATATTTATGCGGATTGGAGGTTTCGCGTTACTTCAGAATGACGGTGTGCTGCAAGCACAGCATCTGCGTTTCGCGATCGCAAATAAGGGTATAACGTATGCATGCTTTTTCAAAGAGACTACTCGTTCAAAGGGGAAACGGAAATCGATCGATAATCGAACCTCTTCACGTACATATCAACGAGGTATTTCCACTCTCTTTATCTCTTTCTCTCTATCTTTTCCAACTATTCGATGGTAGTAAACAAAATGAGCACATATACTCGCCATATATATCATTTTCTCAAGTTACTCTCGTTTATCACCTTTTTACCTCAATTAAAACGTACCGATATATGTTTAATTAATTGCTATGAATGCGTTCGAAAAATTCATTGACTTTGATCAACTATTTGTTTTTCCCCGTTTCATTTTCTCTTCTTTCTTTCTCTTCTTTTTTTCTTTCTTTTCTTTTTTAAATGTTATTTTAAAATATAATAAATAAATTATCACACCAAAAAGGAATAAATAGAAACTAATTACGTCGACTACACTTTTAAAACTTTGTGGTTTGTACGATTATCTCATTCACTCCGGTTACACATCCTTTCTAGTTACGTTATTTTTTTTTTCTTTTCTATTCTCTTGAAGGAAAAAATCTAAAGTTCGCACGTTCCAAATGATAATACAATATTTTACGCGGAAATGTTACGGTTGTTGATAAAAATCTTAAAAGAAAGAGAAAGAGAGGAAAAGAGATTGTCTGTAATTAATATTATTGTATATTGGAGAACACGATACGACCGATCGAATTCACGTTTTATAATCAATCATTCGATATAGAAATGTGCTTTGGAAAGTATATAAATAAAATTTTACGGGAGATTAATAAATTGAATAAAAAGAAAAAAATATATCCACGATCGCCAACAATTCTTTGCAATTAAGCCAACAGTATTTTCAATGAAACGATGTTTCGTGTATTTTTGCATGACGCGTTGTGTCTGAATAAATAACGGAATGAAAAAAAATATCTTTTCTTTCTCTCTCTCTCTTTCTCTTACAAAACTTTGTAAAACAGTTAGTGGAGATTTAGTCATGCAACGTTTCACTCTTCGTTTAGTTCGTTCATTTCGTTCGTGTTTAGTTTCGAAGATGTTTCATGCATCATCAAAAACTATGTCAAATTCTATAATTTTCTATTTTAATCAATAATCGGTATGGTGAATTTTACTAACATCACCATGGATAGATTTAGAACGTTATAGTTATTTAAAAAATATATATATATAAAAAAATATATTAATACTCTTAAAAGTTTTTTAGAATATCATCTTCTAGATATTCTATATTTCTAGAATTATATACATGGGGCCTCCATTCCATGCCAAATATATCTACCGAATGAATTTGCATCTGCGATTCCACTAAAAATTTTATATGTTGTTGAGTTCGACAAAAAACGTAATGAATTTTTTTTTTCAAATTTTTACGACCGCTCTGTTTTGAAAGATGAATTTGTTTCGAAATTTGACGTATTTCTATTTTTTTCTTTTTAATATATAATACATTATTTAAAATTTTCAACGGAATCGTAGATGCAAATTCATTTGGCAGATAAATTTGGCATAGAATATCCTATACGTAGAAAATTTATTTTGTTATATTTACAATTTGAATTTAAAATAAAAATAGTAATAGAAACATGGTACAAAAGCCTAAAAGATCTATGGTGTCGATGTAAGGTTATAATATTCATGAAGAAAGATGACTGACTATTCAGTTATAGAAAAAGAGAAGATTGCCTTAAGCCTAGTGAGTAGAAATTCTACATTTCTTTCTAACAGGCAAACAAGATTACTCAACTGTTTGGTATTTTACGAGGAATAGTTGAATCTCTTCGTATTGTCTAAAAAAAGAGTTATAAAAATAAAAACCCATTGAAAAAAAAATAAATAAAAAATAATAAAAAAGGAGAAATGGAGAAAGAGAGAAAGAAAGGTGAAAAAAAATAATAATAAAAAAGGAGAAATGGAGAAAGAGAGAAAGAAAGGTGAAAAAAAAGATAAAAGTAAGGAAGAAGCTAAGCACTCTCACCTTTGAGGTGCGTGTTCGGAACAGGCAAAGACCTTGACCGCCTGGTTGAGTTCCTTGATCTTCTCAACGCAAAACTGGCCGCTCGGTAAAATAACACCGTCAACTTTCATGCTACCGTCAGGCTGCAATACGGCATCTTTTACATCAGCCAAGATCGTGTATTTGTCTCCTCGAGGACAAGCCGGAAATCCTGATATTATATCCACCATTCCTGATGACTCTCCCAATAACGGTGCCGTGTCTTCCGACTCGTTTATAAAGCTGCATGATTCTCTATAAAAATAACAATAGATATATATTAATCATAATATATTAATCAAACCTAGGTTATTTAAAAATTTATATAAGTGTTATGCGGTTAATGGAATTTGTTTTAATTCGATAGAAGTTATTGTATTTAAAAAAATTTGTTTACATTCGAGTTTAGAAATGTTATAAAAAGAAAATGTTGCCCTTATACAAACAATAAAAAATAGAAAAAAGTAAACGGTATTTCATAGTAGAAATACACTTCGAATCTAATTGCAAGTATAATGAGCTTTAATTACTTTCACAACTTCCGTACGTTAGAAATGTTTTTCTCTAAAACCAACAAACCTTTTTCGATAGAATTCGAATTGTGGGAACGTTACGATTTCGTAAACGTAATAACAACGTGTGCGTTACGAAAATAGATATCGAAATGTATCTTGATAATAATCAAAGTAAAAAAAATATCGAAGAAGGAGAAGAGAAAAAAATGAGAGGGGAGAAATTATTTACATTCCTTTTCTCCGTCAAGTTTTACTTTAAAGACGTTCTATAAGAACAGAACAAAAGAAATGTAAACAATGTGCTCGTGAAGGTGTTACAATGTGGAACACGTAGCTTGACACGAGAAAGAAAATAATAATTATTTACTGTCTTTCGAAATATCTAAGCAAAGAAAATAATACGAATCGACGAAAAACAGAATAAACTGTGAAAATATAAATGTTGCTTAGGTCTTTTACAAGCGATCTGCTTCGTTTGATAAAAGTGAATATAAACATTGAAATTTACCTTATAGATGGATGTAATTTATCTTATATATATATATATTATTTAAATATAATATTAGCTCAATTTTCGTTTAACCTCAAAATATTTTTTTCTAATTTTTTTTTTTTTCAAATCATATTCATATATCAGGGGCGAAACTACGAGATCCTGCAACGCGGCGGGTGGGGCAAAATTTTTACATTTATAATTTTGTTATTTTATTTAAATTATCCTTAATTTAAATTAGATTACAAAAACAAACGTTTATTTAATTTATAGAATTCCCTTTTCTAAAAAAGCATTAAAAAAAAATAATCTCACAATCAATCTTATAAAAATATCGAAAGAAAAATTGTACATTTAAAAACATTCAATACCAATGTTAATATTGTTTATATAATATAATATAAGGGTAGGGGCCCAAACATATGTAGTTCCGCCACTGCTATATACATATATACTCTCTCTCTCTCTCTCTCTCTCTCTCTATATATATATATATATATATATATATATATTTTTTTTTTTTTTTTCAAGCATTATCGGCTATAAAAAATTGGAAATAAATGTATAATTAAAAATAAAATATAAAGAAAGATATACGAAAGTAATACGAACTTTTCCTCATGAAAAACTGCAGATTTTCCACAACAGCGTCTAATCTTTGGTTTCATGGTAGCAGCTGCATGATTACCTTCTGGAGTTTTTTTAACGCAAACCAGGATAGCATTTGGATCGGCACAATAATCGGAAGGTGCGATCGGTTCTTCGACATTTCCATCGACAATGGCAAAGCCATCTTCGAGATAAATAAAAGGTAGAGAGGGTCTCGAAACTATACTAGTCAAAATAGAATCTTCTCGACATTCGGGTCTCCTACCCTCCAAGACATTCCAGCCGTCTAACGGCTTGTTAAACTGTTTTCGTAAGGACGGCGAATAGATGTTGGGTTTCCAATCTGTCGTACTTTTCTCACAATCGTTGCTAACCTTATTAATGCCATTCTCAACCGTTACTTTTAATTCCTGACCGTGTGGACAACACTTCAATATCGGGATACGTGTAACGGTCGCATCGTTCGGTTCGCAAAATATCGACGAAAATGTTATTACAAATAAAAACAAATAATTATTAATTTTATTCATATTGTAATTAATTTTTTATTCGCTTATTCGTACAATTAACCCTTTGGTAAAGTCACAGAAAAAAAAGCGCGGGAAGTGAAAATCAAGCAAAATAATTCATATTTCACTAATACACTATTATCCCGTGCCAACGATTTATCTTTAAATGTAGCGTTATTAGATAATATCAGTCTTATTTTAAAGACAAATAGTACGTTAAACCAATGTAAACAATGTACGAGATTATCGAATTCCTTTCCGAAGGAAAAAAACACACCCTACACGTTGGAAGGTTACGCAGTCACTGAAGCTGGTAAACCATGCGACTCGGCAGCGTGTTCGATAGCTGCGCGCGCATCCCCCACTACTCTCGTCCTTATTCGTGAGCGCCTTCCCACTATTTCTCTCTCTTTTATTCTCCCTCTTTCTCTCTTTCTCTAATACACCTCTCACCTACCACACCTTCGACCTTCGACCTTCGCATTCGTTTCCCTCTCCCCCTCTCCTTACCAATCTCCCTCCACTCTTCTTCATACCTTTCTTAAGTACTTCAACACCCTAGGTCCAGGACAAGTTTCCTTTTTCTACCGGAAATGCAACGGTATCATGCGTGCATATTACATACTTTCTCTACACCTTGCACACTCTTATGTTTCCCCATGGGATTTAATTTATTTGGCTTTTTACATTCCAGGAAATATGTTATAACAAATTTTTTTATTTTATAATAAATCTTTTAATTACGGTGTTTATTAATTATTTCTCAACAATATTTGATCAATATATTTGTTTATATTTGAATTTAACTTATGGTTATGGATTTAAATTACATATAACATTTATACACTGTTAGGTGTATTTGATTTCACTTTTCGTAGGAAATTAGATACTTCAATATGTTTAACAATTATGATACTGATTAAAATTAAGTAGTATTTAGTAAATATTGGAAATTATTAAATAAGTTTGATGTTCTCAATTAAATTTTTAATGTCAGGAAAATTTAGTTATTATTTTGAATAATTGACAATATTAATTATGAATAATCATAAATTATAAACAAAACTAGTAAAATTAATTTACAATGACAAATGAAATATAGCAACGTCGAAACATCATTTGTTATTTAATATTATTAATCAATAATTTCAACATCAAAGGATAAATTCAATACAAATTTATAATAATATGCATATGTAATACATGTAATTACAAAGATGATTAATCCGTCTTTCGAGAATCTCATTCGACGTGAACGGAAGAACGCGTGACTAAGCAGAGATCCTGAAAGAAAATTCTTTGAAGTAAATTCAGTCTTGCGAGAAAGAACCTCGTCAAAATATACATTTATGGCCTTGGATCGACCATCCGGTTATATTATTGATAAAAGAAACATTCTTATTAACAGAGTTAAATTAATAAACAATTCGCCAATTTGCTATAAGAATAATTAAATTTTCTAACGTGAACTTCCTTGAAATCGATCACCCAGTTATTGATTTAATAGAACGATCTAATCATCATTTCTACTAAACGTCCAATAAAACAAATTTCAAGGTAAAAAGAGAGAGAGAGATAGTTAAAAGGAGTAAACAACACGATTCGTTTGCGAATGAGAGTGGAGAATATTTTGCGAAGCTTTTTCAAAATAGCATCCACCAACGCTTAATATTCGCTTACAAAACGTTTCCGTTCTCTCTCTCTCTCTCTCTCTCTCTCTCTCTCTCTCTCTCTCTCGTACGTGTTTCTTTTTTTGTTTTAATATTTTTGTTTCCATAAAAAAAAAAAAGAAATTTTCAAACGACTCTGTAACGTTTCTATGTGGGTGTAAAACTCTTCAGAATAGCTTGTTTTTTTCTGTTTTATATATTTTATATTTTATATTTTAGAACGTATATGCAGAAACGAAAGAAACTTCAGGAAAAAGCCTATATGTATCTCTAACGTAATCGTTTTATTCTCTCTCTCTCTTTCTCCATTAACTTTTGAAAAAAATAATAAAACAAGGATTAAATTTTGAATCAGTCGTTTTGTTAAATCACCATATTACGATAATGGATAATAGTTAAGAGAAAGTAACTTCTATCTCTTTCGACAAAGTGTTCGCTGACTCGAAAACATCGTTTTTCTAACTCGAGCGGAAACCGCTTGGAAAGTTTGGCGAGTGTGTAAGGGTACCAGGACTATACCAATTAAGCTTCCTCGTCGTTTTGCAACCGACGCAAATTGGAGATTTATGACTGGACAATGTATTGCAAGGCCCTACAGAGAGTCCCTTTTCATGGTATTTTACGTGAACAAAGGAGAGTCCTCTCGGATGATTAAAATCTATGCTCGTCGCGACACTCTTTTTCAAAATAACTTTTACGAATATCCTACGAAGACCCTAGGATAGATAAATCAGTATTCCTGAAAAAGAAATAAACAGAAAAAAAATAATGTCTGGAAAAACATAGATATTCGTTGTTAAAAAATATTTTGTTACTAATGTCCAAAGTTCTAACTTTGATAATAATTGGAAAGATAAAACAAGGGTGAGAGTAGTCGATAGAGCTAACCATAAATCACGAAACTCATGCGTGTACTCGCATACGCATCTCGCGAACGTACGTTTGTTAATAGGTTTGCACGTGCATGTCCCTAACGTAATGCCGATTTTATCTACCCTCCTCGCAGGCCACGCAGGATTCATCGGACAAAGGATAAAGACCAGACAGTTTGATCCGCGTTGATCGAAAATACGAAATAAAATTTCATAATCGATCGAATTACTAGATACGTAATCCTTCTTTTTGTGTTACAACATAATGATCTTTTAAATCAAAAATATATTAAATCTTTTATAGTTTTGAAAATGATTAGAACAAAAAAATTACAATTCGAAATTCAATTTAAAAAAAGATCAGTATAAATTGAGAATAATAAATTTATATCGATCGATAAATCAAATTTACCCAACCACCAGTACCACCCTCTCCTACCCCTTTTTTTATGTATTTTAAACCGAAAACTTTTTTGCACAGATACATCAAATATATCAACAAGGGAAGGAAAAATATTAGAAGAACGACGTGAGAAAATGATAGGACAGACGATAAGAACTTTCTCGATTCCTACGTGATCCCATAAAAATCGTTCCTCCTGCTTATCTTCGAACAGGAATATACCACGAAGCTAATCTCAAAGATCCATAAATATATGATGTCCCATTTTCAATGGGTTGAAAGAAAAAAAGAAAAGAAAGGAATAAAATAGAACTAGAGAATCGATGAAAACGGAAGAAGAAGTGTTGGAATTATTGGAGGAAATGAACACGAGCTTGTTGAAAGTATAACTCAAGTAAGATCTAAAACTTTGTTAAAGGATAATACTTATATGAGTTCACCTCGAAAAACCGCCGTCGTGCAATACTTTGCAAAATCGCAACAATGTCGTCATCGTCGTCGTCTTATCGAACACTCATATCCATATTATGCATTCTGTCGCGTGCAGTTAAACGCATCTAAGCGAACGTGTGCAATGTGCTTTGCCTGCTACCACCATCGAGCCTCTCATCTCTCTTTCTTCCCTTTTTCGTTTTTCCTTCTTTTACTCGGGAACCTTTTGTTACAGCAATTTGCCTTATCTTTAACCCGTCATTTTCGAAATCTTCGTGTTTTCCCTACAAGAAAGAGAAAAAAAACTGAAATCACAACAACGTTCTAGACACGCGTGCCGAAAGATAATTCTATCGAATTTTTTTTTACCTAAATATCGATAAGGCGTATCGTTCGAGTATCTCTCCAAATTTTTATTAGATCCAAACTCATCCAAAATTTAAACCAAATATTTTTCTATCTTTCAACATTTTTGATAATATTGAATTTAAAAAAATAAAAATATTAATGACTATAAATAAAAGTAACTTACTCTACGATAATCTAAATTCCAAATGATCGAGATTGATTTCTTATCAATTAAATTCTTTTGTAATTTGAGACCCTTTTTCTCGATTAATCGACGATTTAATCGTCAATTGTCTTCGTCACGCAAGCGAGCTTTAAATAGCAATATTTCCGATTATATTATAATAGAAATTTCATCAACGCCACAGAGATGATTGATCATTAACTCTATGGTGGTTGACGCTGTGATTGGAATGGTGTTAACGATCCGGTCGTGTAAGTAATTATCCAACATTCGATCATCAATAATAACGCTATAATAAAATATCATTATTTTTTTTGTTTATTTGAAACACCAATAAATTTGTCATTCATATTCATATAAAAATTATATTAAAAAATACAAAATACATAACATGATATATCTTTAATAACGAGCATAAAAAGAAATCCTAATATACTCCATTGAACTTTTATTTCCGTTATTAGTCATGTCTTCAAAAGGAGAGATGGAAAAAGTATGCATTGGATGAGAATAAGCTTCCTCCCTCTCTCTCTCTCTCTCTTTCTCTTTGTAAACTCAATTTTCAAACTCGCGTTGGATAAGGGCAGGCCTTCTCTCGAAGCACTACCACCAGCACTACCCTCGTCACTTTGATATCGATGAGGGTAATTTACGCGAACATTGTTGGTGAAGAAGATTGATGCGTTGGGTGCGTGCGAGAGGACAGAGAGAGGGTGGCTACTAGTGGGAGAACTCTCTGTCTCTGTTGTGATGAATTGCATTTCGACACCCTCTCTCCCTGACACCTCCACCCCCCACCCCCCATACCTCCACCTCTACTTCCACCTCACCCACTTCTCCAAGTACTGGACGATTGTCCTATGAGACTGCCCCGTCATTCGACGCATTACTGCATACTCCATCCCTTTAACTCTCTCTCTCTCTCTTTCTCTTTTCGACGTTGTACACTCTCAACGTATACCACCCTCTCTTGTCACCCTTCTTGTATACCCCCGGAAGTAGTGACATCGATAAACGACGCCTTTCACTCGTTATGACGGGAAAATCGACGACCCGAATAACGCGTTTCGAATGAACTCCTCCTCTCCGCTTCAAATGGCAACCGTTCTAACCGGAAATCATCCTGTTTGATTCCTTCTTCTTACCCCCTGATCGTTACTTCTTAAACCCTCCATTTCTTCCCTAACTCGTATTCTGCTGTCTCAGCAATTATCTACAACAAAAATATATAAAGTAGTATACTCTGGGGAAGAATAATAGCAATATTTTCTTTTTCAACAAACTTGGCATAATAATCGATCCGCATATAATCCAATTAGAAATAAGATATACGTGAACAATGAAATAAAAAGTCGATTTTTTATGTATAATATATATACTAGGATACTCCGGCCACGTGTTGCTGTGGCTTTGTTATAAAATGTTGATTTAATATAATTCTAAACTATTTATTAAATTATAACAACACACAAAATAATACCACAATAAGAATAAAATACATAAAATAATAATACACGAAAAAATATAAAAAGCAAGGTTAGTTATGTCATATGTAAATCTGAAAAAAACGTATAACGTGAATATATCGAATTAATTGAATTGTAATACAGCGCCATCTATTAAAAACTTACAGCACCTAAAGACCTAGATAATCTTTAACAAATAAATCCTTAAATTAGCAATAAGAAATAAAAATAATCGCGATAAAAACTATCCTACATCCAAAGTTGAAAAAAATAACATAAAATAAAAAAAATTCCATTAAGACCAGTTCAGTAGTTTCGAAATTCATTGGAAACCAACAATGTGACACTGAAGTTTTATATATACAGAAGATATATATAAAGATAAATATTGAATATTAAATTAATAAGTATAAGAAAGAAATGAAAATAGTAGACTGCTATAACTAGTACAAGACAGCCTTACACGATCGTCATTGAGCTCTATCTACGATCACGACATTGCTGAGCGAACTATACGTAATAGCACACTTAATACACCCTCCATATACGAGAAGCATAATGCACCTTTAGTGCTGAGATGATGTTCAGATACTGGAAACCCATTTGACGCGTTGTATTTGGGGCCCCTGCTTGGAAATTGTGTGGAACGACCTCCTGGAATTGCGCATTTGTATTCAAACCTTGTCGTAGGACTGTTTACGTTCGATGTTACACGCCAGCTAGCAGACACACATAAAACACACACACATACATATCCAATGATAATAATTAGTAAAATACTTGATTCCTCAATTTCCATCTCATTGGAACGCATTCCCCTTTCGTCTACATCCTAATTAAAATTTCTCCAATTTGCATGCAACAATTTGATATTTGGTATTTTTATTGTCGTACGTTTTTCAATAATTTCATTTTCACAAAATCAAATAATTTAAATATTAAAAAATGATTAATCATTCAGTTATAAATTTTAATACAAATCGATGAAACCCTACGAGATAAAAAAAAACATCGAAATGAAGAAAACATTAAAATAAATGAAGAAGAAAAAAGGCACAGTTATCGAAGATGTCTCTGAACGAACGTCACCAAGATTCATTGAAGGGTAACAAAAAAGAAAAAAGGAAAGCAACCCTAAAGTTAATCGTCAATGCACATGGCCCCTTCAAAAAAAGAAAAAAGGAAAAAGAAAAAAAAGTTATGCATCGAGATGTTTTCTTCGAGGTTCTAGCAGTGTGTTCTCTTTCTCTCTCTTTCCCTCTTTCTCTCTCTTTCTCTCTCATAGCTTACTTTCTATAGCACTGTTGAATCCAACCAAGCGTGAAGTTATAGGTGGGATGAATTTTCAAGTGCTTTCACATACGTGCGTAAGAAAATAAGATCTGTGTGAGATGGGCAGATGTAGCACACGCTTCCCTCGATTATGCTGTAAGCGTGAGAGGCCTGTTTCTAACTTTTTTTTTCTTTTTTATAAATAAAAGTGAACAATGTACAACAAACAATTTATAAGAAAGAATTATCATCGATGCGTTCACGGTAAAAAAAACAAAAGAAAAAAGAAAATAAACATAATCTATCGAAATGATTCCAAGAGATCGTTCTCAATCTCGTGAAATGAAATCGATTCTATGAAGCAAAGAAAAAAGAAAGAAAAAAAAACGCACCCAAAGAATAAGGGATTGGGCGTGGTGTTTGTGTGTGTATGTGTGTGCGCGTGTGAGGGAAGCGGAGGAGAAAACGAAGGCCACCAGTCGTTTAATTATTTTTATGGAAATGTTGGTCGTCGGTAGTCTGGGATTACTCGTGCAATTTCGTGGCATGACTCCGATTCATAGGATTTCTGGTTGGTTGGTAGGTAGGCCGGTTCCCTGGCCCTTCTTGCATAATGTTTCGAATATGCGATAGTAGTTTCACCCTTAGGGGGTACCGATGGTAACATCTCGAGGGGTGGTTTACCCCCTGTAGGCCAATCTTGCGACGATCGAAAGTGCCGCTGGGAAATGAACGCTGTTGAGAGTTTCCCTATCGAATATAATAAATGCAACTTCATCGGCATTTATCGTCTTTGATATCAACTTGGCTGGGTTGCTGACTAACAAAGAATAGTTTTCTTTATCATTCAACAGATAAGATTCGTAAATATGTACTCGCTGCTTTCTACGGTTAGAATCTTTTACTTCGTCGAATTTTGTTTAATGGGAAACGTTTCTACACCCTATTTATCTTAGCAGTCTCTAGAATTTCAGCTTCAGACAAAGTATTACTAAGGGTGAACATCACAGTGGGGTGTTCATATATATATATAAAAAAAACTAGATCATAAGTTTCTCGTGCCAGATTCATATATCCCGCAGTGCAAGTTGCATCTATGATTAATCCATAATTTTTATCAATTTTTTTTTGCTCGATAAATCATTATTATTACGAAATACATTAAATTAATTTAACAAGAATTTGTTGTCCTAACAAAACCAAGAGAAAAAGAAATAACGTAAAACTATTTGAAAAGTTTTTTTAGAAAGTGTATTTTTTTCCAAGTCGAATGTAAAGAAGATGCAAGCAAGAGATTTGGAGACTCGGTGGAAGCTTCCCTATCGGTTGGTTGACAGAAGATAAACAGGCAGATCTACGACGCCGGTCAGTCGCGCCCGTTTTAACTGCCACGTCCGAGATAGTCCTCGTTTTATTATCTATTTGCTTTTTACATGGGCTTGCTATATATATATATATATACAAACGTGATCTGCTTCAAATATATGCACGTATACACTCATACACGCATACTTAATATTTACGTTCGTTGCCCTCTTTTGTTAAAGATCAGTTTCAATCGATTCAAATGATGGACGTGATTCAAACGATCGATGAGATTCCTCTTATCTTTTTATCTTTCTTTACTTACAAGTTGGAAGACTAACTGAAAGATAAAACACAGTATTAATTTCATACCATAATAATATAATTTTCTTTTATTCTTTCTAATTGGCAGCTAAGTTTTTTAATTACTTATTGTATTACATTTGTATACACACATATATATATATAATATTGTATATATATGTATATATACATGTATATTATACATTATACACAACGTGTGTGTGTGTGTGTGTTGTGTGTGTAATAAGTGCAATATTGTACAATTGATGTTGTTGATTTTTACTTAAATTTGTTTGGCATTGTTAGCGGTCAAGTAAAATATGTTTGAGAGAATGAAAAAATGGAAGTGGAATATGTCTATGTAGACGTAGTTGTAAGTGATAACGGTTAAGGAAGGCTTGTTCTACGAAGAAAGGATTATAAGTTGCAGCTGCACCGTGATGTTTATACGCTCACTGAGTGCAGCGATCCAAGAAGGAGACTTCATTTCGCGAGCCTTCTGAAAACGTAAACCGATATGTTGATTGACATGAACCTACCAAGCTATTTTGTAAAAGGAATTCATGTTTTACTTTCTTATAAAGTTTTACGATAAATCTTTCCACGATATTGGACGTCAGGAATGAAAAAATATTTATGAGAAAGATTATTCACTTACGCGTTAACGAAATACAACGATCGATATCGTCCTACAGTTTACTATAATTATATTTATACTTTAAAAAATCTAAAAAGAAACAGGAGAAAATACAAAATTTCACTTATTACCTCTTTACATATCATGTGACTTTGATACAAAACTATGTTTATGGGGAAAAAATACTCTTCAAAGTTCATAATTTGTCATCTCTAACAGGATAATATAACTTACACAAAAGATGCACTATTCTGAGTGCAACCTATTCAAATAATTATGAACAACTTTTAATTGTTCCTTCGTAGAACGAGCTATTTTAATTATTACCTACAAAATACATTTACAAATACATTTATGTGTATACATACTTCAAATACAACTTGATAGAGAACGTGTTAATTACAATAATTAAGATAACTACGATCTTTATGAATTAAATCTAAAAATACGTATTGTTTAATTCCAATATCAAATAACAAAAGAAACACAGTTGTAAAATGACTCGAAGTTCTCTAACCATAAGAATTAAGTAACATATTCTAAAATTGTATAAATTATAAATAACTATATAATTTCGCTATTGAAGCATTTACAAATGTGATGAAAATGTAGTAACATACATATTGGACGATATATTAAGCTTAAATTTCTCATTGTCGTTAGTAAGAAGAAGATGAAACTCGAGCTATGTATTTACTTATGTATGCATGTATATAGCTCGTCTTTTAGGAGCAGCAGCAAATCGTTCGTTTTCATTCGGACGATGAAATCAGGGTCGCGTGAAAGGGCTTCCGGTTGCATTCAGATATCACAAGGCAGAAGAAAGAGAGAATTAACGGGCCAAAGGGCGACATGCTTGATAGACGACGAAAGAGCTCTTTCTAAGACCTAACTGAAATCTCCCCCCCCCTCTTCTTCTCCTCCTTTCACTATTTCTCTCACTCTCTCTCTCTTTTTCTGGTGTCTCTAGTAACGTGCGTAGATGTTCGTGCATTTCGTGATTATGAATGCGGATTAACTTTATTCAGAGTCTCTCCTCTATTCGTCTTCCCTCTACGACTATTCATCAAGATCTAAGGAAGAAGTGACGAAACAATACTGTCGTCTCTGTTTCTTTCTCTCTCTCTCTCTCTTACTCTCTCTCTTTCTCTTTCTCTTGCTCTCTATTTCGATCTTTGTCTGTTCTTCTGTTTCCTTCCATGTCCTGATTTATTTTCGCAGACTGTTCGTTTGAACTTGGCGCCAATATATCAGGAACGTTCCCCTTTTCAAACCTATACCATACATACACACACATACATGTATATAGATACAAATAACATACATTAATCATTCTAACATATATATACGTAATCGGTATTAGAGAAGCTTAGGATTTCAAGTTTATTCATTATTTCTTTCTCAGACAAAGATGAAAAGAATTTAGTCTAAATTTTAAAAGATTGAATAAAAACAAAAAAAATGACGGTCTTACCTTGGATTAAATGGTTCGAAGGAAATGAAGGATAATAGGATCAACTGTGGAATACTGTTCGGAAACCTTGGAATATATTTTGCTTTAAAAAAATGAAAATAAATAATAAAGGATCGAGAATGATTATTGTTGTTGCAACGATTAAGATAATGGCGTATACCAATCGAGATCTTGTATATATAATAAATGTTGTCTTCGTCAAGGATGTCAAGTTTTCATTGTAATGCGCGGGCTTTTCTAACTACTCCGACGACCAATCACGTTAATTGAAGGTTTATGTAAGCTCTGCTTGAATGTGCGCTCGTTTCTTACTAATATACCTTCTTTTTGTATATCATTTTTCTCTCTCTTTCTTTTCCTTTTCCTTTCTTTCTTTCTTACTCGTTTTACTCTTGAAAAATATAATTATTCTTTCATGTAAGATTACACGTTAGAAAAGATATCTTTTTTATTCTTCAATGATACGCTCTTGATGATACGCTCGCTTTCAAAATAATGGCTGATGTTATATACTACGTTCATCATAACAAAGTAATTAATCTCAAGTTTCATGATATACTATGTTAATCATAATTAAATGATTTAAATTACACGTTTAAAAATGTTATATTTGAAAATTTTTATTAAAATATTAGACATATTTTATTATTAATAAAAATATAATTAATCCTTTCGTAATTAGAGACCCATATACGGGTCCTCCGTACAAACGCCCCATATGAAAATTCTATCGATAAAGATCATACTATTAATAAAAAAAGGAAAGTATTGGAAATGATTGATGAATCATTTTATAAAATATATGTATATCTATTTACATATTTAGATACGTATGTACTATGTATATTATATTAAATAGATCTATAAAAGATTACTTATTAATTTATTAATAATTTGTATGGATTTCTTTTCTGAAAGAAATAGGATATGAAGACCGTGAATGGAAGGATTGCGCTTAGGGATGGGAACAATGGCGGGATTTGGTATTTGCGGCAATGAACTTTCAAGTTCCTTATGCCAACCAATAATAATAATAATATAATAATAATATAATAATAATAATAATAATAATAATAATAATAATAGTAATAAGAATAATAATAATAGTAATAATGGATTTCTTGTCAATTGACATAGAATCCCATAAATCTATTTATTTAGTATTTAAGCATACATTTTACAGTAATAAATGACTTGTCATAATAATTCATAATACAATAATAATACATGATGTATAATTCGTCCCTTTAATTAGCGGTAACAGAGATTTAAATTGGAATATTTATTCATTTACCTTTTTTTAACTGGTCAATTCCAGTGAAAACCCATTTCTTCGTCTGATTGTGATACAAATTGGATAAGAGCGCTAGAAAAATAAATGAATTAAGATAATAAAAATACGTTGCAATACAACGTATAGCAACCTCTATATGAATCGCCAGTAATGAAAAAATTAATTATATTAAATATATAGTATTATTGTTAAATGGTTTTTCTTTAATTTATCATGCATCTTGAATTAAAAATGGAAAAATGAACTGTTTTTTTTTTTTGGAGTTATTTTGGAAAAAGCAATTTTTATCTCACCCTGTAAATTGACAAGAAACATATCATCTAAAAAATTGAAAAAAAGTAATACTTACTTAAGTATCTGTCCCTCTTGATTATCCCAATTTACTGTACCAGGATGAGAAATTTTATATTCTAATAAATTATTTAATATCGTTCGAAGATCCTGTATAAGTGTGGCAGTTCTCGCATCGCATGAAAAATTTGGATAACCGTTTAACTTTATTGTGTATTTATCCCTTCCTGCAACTAAAATAAATTCATTTGTTAATATAAAATCGGTGTGATAGAAAAAAAGTATGCTACATGAAAAATAATATTGTCATACAAAGAAATGGATCTGATCCTGCAAATAATAATATCGGAGCTGTGATGCAGGACGTGTCGTGTAAATAAATAGCGGTAGATCGTTGCTTTGTAAAATATGTCAAAAAGGGGCTTGGAAAAACCTTCATTTTACTATTAACGCTTGAGGGGTGTACTTTGACAAGACCATCTTCGAGTGTCAAAGCATTTACACCATGCTTATGAATTCCTTTAAAGACACTAATTAATATTTTTATAATTAATTAACCATTTTAATAATAAAATTAATAATCCATTTGTAATTATAAATCTTTATAAGGAATACGTACCCATTGTCGATGGTTGCTATATTTGGATATAATCCTACACAAACTATAGCTTTGATCAACGCTATATTATTAGAATTTCTATTGGCATCTTGAGCCAATGGATCAACGCTATTTAAAAATTTCATTTCACACAAGTGCTGAGCAAATTGACGTTTCATTTCGGAAAGAAGACTTAAAGTATTGTAAGACAAAAAGTATTGATAACAAAAACCAAAGCTGTTATTAATTTCGAATCTTCTGAGAGCTTCGGCTAAAGCAATATGATCGCTGTATTGCCACATACTGAGTTCTAATTTTTTGTTCATTGCTTTCTCTTCTTTTCCCAAAGGACAATAAAAGGCATCTTTGAAAGTAAGACTGGCTGCTATAGAAAATACAGGATCTACGCAAGAAAACAGTGCTGCCCATATAATCATTTTACCTGTAAATTCAAAAACAAAACAACAATGAATTAAATATTTTTAAATAATTAATAATCGTTGAAGAAAAGGAAAGAAATTACCAGTCCTAGGATCAAGAGGAAGTTGTGCCAAATGATATCCAAGAGGTGTCAAATGTTCGTCGTTGTCTAAAGCATTTAATGTTTCCAATAATTCAAGTGATAAATCAATGGCTTTCAAATTAGGTGGATCCATAACGCTAGCAAGAAATTCCTTCGCTTTTCCTAATTGTAAAATTTTAATCTGCAATATAACTGTTTCTAATCGCGTGCGTAACATTTCGGGTAATTGGTAATCATCAAATGTTAGTTCTCTTGCTTTACTGTACAGATGATAACAATATCCCTTTTTAACTCTAAAACAAGTAAATAAAAACTTATTCCATTTTTAATACTAGTCAACTATTAAACTAGTTCCTGTTGAATAATTAAAGTTAGGCCGGAACACTGTGTGCTTTTGGCTTCAGAGAGGTGAATCAGGACCTCTATGGAAAGTGGACAGTGTCAGAGAGTGTTCTCAAAAAAATGTTCGAACTCGTAAAAGGAAAAATAATAAAAATATTTTAAATATGTATTAAAAGAAAGAGTTAATTACCTTCCAGCGCGACCTCGTCGCTGTTTTGCATTAGCCTTAGAAACCCATTCGGGTTCTAACGTTTCGATATTTCGATTTACATCGAATCTGGAAAGCTTTGTTTTTCCACAATCGATGACATATACCACATCTTCTATCGTTATGGATGTTTCAGCAATCGATGTAGCGATGATTATTTTACGTACCCCAAGTGGTGGTTCTTTAAATACAAGCTTCTGATCGATTGTTGGCATACGAGAGTGAAGTGGATAAATAATATATTGATCTGCAATATTAAAAAAAAAAAAAGAAATAAAAATCAAAATCATTCGTCACATTTAATATCAAAATATGCATTCTATAATTAAAATTACTTACTAGTCGGATAATATTGGGAATTCAACATAAGTTTATTTAAGTTAATGATATCCATCATACCGGGTAAAAATACTAGAATAGCTCCTGGCTCTTTAGTTTTACATATATGTCTAATCAATTCTTCTATAAGTTCTAAAGATAAATTTTCACAGTTTGGATTGTGTAATTGGTTTATGACACTCATAGGATATTGTTTCTAAAAGAAAAAATATAATTATACTAACCGTTTAAGTCCCAAAGTTCCTTGGAAAAAATTTTGTCAAAAAAACCCAAGCAGTGCGACAGTGCAGCACTTGTCTCGATTTAAATCGAGAAAATCTAAGCAACATTATTGTGTTAATTTTTTATTAATGCATCGATTGACAAACATTTTCAACAGAATCCTAAGACACTGTCGATCATCCACAAAGGTCAAATGGAGTAGAGTTTTTTTGACATGAAATCTGATCTATGGACCATCAATAAACGTGCTGCTTGGAACTCAAATGGTTGGACAACGCGTATATTCATTTTCCATGTTATACACTACTTACTTCTACTGTAAGAGTTTCTAAATAGGAATTTATCATTTCTCGATATTTACAATATTTATCGTTCTGTTCCTTAAATTTCTTCTGATGTCTTTTATAACTAAGTTCTTTTAATGAAAATTGATTTTCTTCGAAACGAAAACTGTAAAAAATGCAAGAAAAAATAAATATATAAATAATACAGTTTATTCATTGTTCAAATAAATAATATACTCACTCTGTTAATAATAATATATCTTCTAAATAATATTCTTCTACGGGATAAGTGAACCCTGGTATATGAATTATCGGACAATTACTGTAATAATCGGAAAATCTTTGGGAATTAAGTGTTGCACTCATTAAAATCACTTTTAAATCTGGTCTCTGTAGAAGTAACAATAAATCTAATTATTAATTATACCTTAAAAAAAAATAAAATGAATAATTATAATTATGATATCAATAATACGTACAACAGGAATTATTTTCCTTAATAAAGTAATAATAAAATCACTTTCTGTACTGCGTTCGTGAACCTCATCTAATATTATATGCGAAAATCTTTTCAATGCTGGATCGGACTGCATAAATTGCAAAAGCATACCGGTAGTACAAAATAATATACTTCCACATTCCCTAGGTGATTTCCTTTAATACAAATCGATTATAAGCATTAATTTTTAAACGAATAACTCATATATTTATTGACTTAAAGTAAGCAATTAGTTAACGAGCATAATCTGTTCAAAAATAATGTCTGCTAACCAAACTGTTTATTAATCAATCACTTGCAAACAGTATATAATAATAAATCATTTCTACATACTTTTCGAGTCTTATTTGAAAGCCCACAGATCTGCCAAGTTTCTCTGCTCTCTCTGCAGCTACTCTTTCAGCAACAGATATCGCAGATATTCTTCTAGGTTCCGTACAAATAATTCGGGTAATGCTGCCATTCTTATTTTCTAATTCGTTATCCAGTATAAATTGTCCAACTTGTGTCGTCTTACCACAACCTATAAGATAATAGTTTAAAGTCAAAACCAATCTCTTTTAACACTAACGATTATGAAAACGTAAATGACTTACCAGTTTCCCCGCTAATTACAATAACTGGATTATTTTTAATTAAATCTAAGATCTCCGCTTTCTTATCATACGATGGTAATTTTTTTCTAAAAGCTTGCATAGCTACATACTCATTACTATTCTTTTTTTTGTTAAATTCTTCAAACAGAATTTTGTCAGTGACAGGATCCCTTTCCAGTCCAGATTTAATGGACATTGCTTTGACAATATTATCTTGTATATTACCGGACAGAAGTTCTAAGAACTTTTGTTTAAATCTAGAGTCATCAATGTGAGTATATTTGCTTTCTAAATCACTGTTGTTTGTAACATCCTGTTTGTCTTCATTATTGCACAATTTATTGTACAGTCCTTTCGAATTTTCTATGGCTAATCTCATTGCTTCTCCTACGGTTTTATTAACTCTGAAAAAAATACTTTTTGGTTCTTTTTTTTGTGTTGATCCCTATAATATAAACCAATTTGTTTTCCTTTCAGCCATGAGGGATGCCCTCTAGGTCTTTCCCCTGGTCCTTCATTATTTCTTGAAGTCGACATCGATGCATTTGATTGACTTTGTTTATCTATTAAATTAATATGTTTATATAGACATTAGTTAAATATTAACTAAGATTACATGATCCATACACACACAAAAGTAATATAGCAGGGTATTATTTATATTAAGTAAATAAAATATTTTAATTAACATTGTTTTGCTAAAACCAAACAAAAAGGAAAATTTGTGTTTTTAATATATATTCATTATTTTATTTGTAAATAAGAAATTTACTTCCTCTTCCAGATCTTGTTGGTGCCGACGTTCCACGATGAAAAGACATTTTTTAAAATCGTATATGTTAATTTAAAACAATATTTTATAAATATCGTACAAACTAATAGAGTTTAAATCGTGAATGAATCGTTGACTGTTTTACGGCGGAGGTAGAAACATAGGAGAACGAATGCTATAGGCAATTTGTCATAAATTGTGTTCCCTAAAAAAGTTACAAAATACCAATATTTATTTCTGCCACTAGGGCGGCGCGGTGATCAGTGTGATCCTAGTGACGTCACAGAAAACCGTAGAGCATGCCTCCGTGATTGCGTATTTGTAAAACAAAATCTTAACTGTTGTTAGGACTAAAACTATAAGATTTGATATAATGAATGAAATTATTGATAAAGTCGCTAAAGAAAAAGCACTGCCTTTCGTAGACTGCAAGGAACACCAATCAAAGTTGATGAAAAAAATATTAAATTATTTTATTACTATCCGGGGTCACTTTCTTGCTACAAACCATATAAATAAAAATAATAATCCGAACTTGTATAGGTCATGTCTGTTCTTTTCCAAACATATAAACTATTGTCAAGTATTTAAATTTATACGAATATATTCACTGTTATGTTATAAAAAATAGTTATGTACATAAAAGTTAAAACTATAAATATTTTCAGATTATTTAATTATTTACTATTGGAGTTGTTATTCATTTTATACTTTTCTTAAATTTCCATAAATTAATAAAATGGCAACAAGTATTGCAAAGTTCATTGATTAATAAAGTAAAAATAATTTTTATTGATTACACATTATTTTAAAATAGAAAAACCATTTTTTTTTGAACTATTTCTTCATAAATTTATAACTATAAATGTGTTATATACTTTACACTGAGTAAGAAATGTCATTTTTTATTGTTATTAATTCATTTATTAATAACCAATATAAAATATACTTATAAAATTATTAAAAATTTTTCTCCCATTATTAGTTTGCTTGTTCGTCAAATTTTAAATAAATAATTTAATAAGCAATAATTACATAAATCTGTTTATAATTTCAGGTATGTACAAATGATTTTATTTAATATTGTTAAGTTGAAGAATCTTAGCAACTACAGCGCACCCTGGAATAAAACTTTATTGGTTCTACCTCCGTCGGTTCTATATTTTGGTGACACTTTTCAACAATGCGTTCGTTCTCCTTTGTTTTTACCTCCGTCCTCCGTCCAATTACTAACCTTCTCTTGTTTAATCATAAATTTCTTTTACTAAAAAGATTTTCCACCCCGTTCCACAAAAATAAAAAGACTCGTAGACCCATCTTCAGAGAAATATTAAAACTTATAGAAGCGGGAAAAATGATTCTTTTCAAATTGTTATAAAAAAATATGAAAAATATACTGAATTCAATTTTTTATGAAAGAAATAATAAATAAAAAATGTTAATATAACTTCGAATGAATGCTTTTTCAAATGAAAATGAATAAATAAATGAAACAATAATAAATGATATTTTAAATAATTGCTTAGTCGATAAGGTAAATTTCGAACGAAATTGTAAGACGAGTAGTTGTTCCAATTTATTTATAACTCGTGATAACTTTCATTTTTTTCATTTTTAATACATTCATTCTTCTAACTGCTGCTACCGATAATAAAATTAACTAAACGCGTGTGCTTTGAATAGAAGAGAGAGAGAAATAAAGAGAAAGTGAAAGAGAGATGGGTACTACAGATACCGCACCAATTGTCAAAAAAGTATTATTAAATGAAAGTAATGACATTAGCGAAGATTATGGACCGAATTTAAAATTATTACCCTGTAACAATCAAGTTAAAGAATTACAAACAATTTTACGAGACAAGTAAGTTTTAAATGATTACATTTTAATATATGAAATAATGACTTTGCCATGCTTTAACAATCGTCGACGAAATCAACAAAAATTTTTAATATTTAAGTGTTTATTAAAAGATTTAATTACTGTTGTGATACAAATTAATAATATATCATTATTTGTGATTTATTAGAAATACCACGAGGAGTGACTTTAAGTTCTATGCCGATCGTTTGGTAAGACACATATGTTTCCTTTTTTAAACTTATAATTATGACGAAAAATCAATAATATTATACAATTATTATTAACATACTATCAATTTTTGGTTAATCAATTTGCTAAAAAAACTCGAATAATTTCTTTATTATTAAATTTCTTCACATTTTTATGCACATACATACATGCATATATGAATATATAACACATGACTATAATAATGATAATTTTAGATTAGGCTTGTTATTGAAGAAAGTTTAAACCAACTGCCTTTTTCTAAACGCGTAGTTATAACGCCAACCGGATCAGAATACAGTGGTTTAAAATATCAAAAAGGTAATTGCGGTGTTTCTATCATAAGAAGCGGAGAAGCTATGGAACAAGTATGTATGAATAATAATTAATCAATGTTTTATATGTATATGTGAGAAAGTTATTTAATTCTTTGTAGGGCTTAAGAGATTGTTGTCGTAGTATCAGAATCGGTAAGATACTTGTAGAAAGTGATGCAGATACGCACGAAGCTAGAGTCGTTTATGCCAAATTCCCAGATGACATAGCAGAAAGGAAAGTCTTATTAATGTACCCTATAATGGGTAAGCGTAACGGGTTTATTATAGTATATTAATTAATAGTTAACATGTTGATCGCCACAATTATATTTTCATCGAGGCCAAGCGTAACTCCTAGGAGAAACAGACTCCAATCTTTACATGGCGATCAATGTGTTAATAGATTACGAAGAGAAAATAATGTTTTGATTATTATCATAATCGCGTATATTCAGGTACAGGAAATACTGTGATAAAGGCCATAGCTGTCTTAAAAGAACATAATGTGTTAGAAGAAAATATCATCTTGTCAAATTTATTTTGTACACCAACAGCAGCCAAAACTCTAGTCACTGTCTTTCCCAAGGTAAGTCTATTAAACTAATTTATATCAATTATTTAATATCTACTCTATGTAATTACAAGTCTTATTAGTTAACATGTTCGTTATCAGTATAATACAAATTTTCATTGAGAGAGCTCAATGTGAAATATTTATAACAATAAACGGCACGAAAAATAAGTTCTGGTAGCAAATGTGTTCGTATTAACATTATGTTATTATAGATAATATTAAAGTATATGCTTATGAATAATTTAACCTACATCTAAATCTAGGAAATAAATAATAAGATATAATTTAATATCTTAGTTTTAAAAATTATGTGTGTGTTAAAATTTTGTATTACAGATGAAGATCCTGACCTCAGAGATTCATTGTATTGCACCGAACCACTTTGGACAAAAATACTTTGGTACGGATTAATTATATTTCATATAGTCCAGAACATACTATATTATTAGGAATGATATAATGCTAAAGTAAAAGAAAATTTAGTTATCGAAGGTTACATGGTGCACAGATAAAAACTATATTATATATATTACGTTTCTATCTGATACAAGGAATACGATAATTATTGCTATAATATAAGTTTATTCTCTCAGTCAGTTTTATTATACTGAGTACCTGATGAAATTATTATTACGATTTCAAGCATACCGTGCTTAAATGAACTATTTTAAATTTAATGATTATCGCAATAGTACATTAATTCAATTCGAGTCATTTATTTTTTTTTTTTTGGATGGTCAGTTAAGTCAGTAATATAATCTTAGCACGTATAATTTATACTATATTATTTAATGATTACCAGTTGCATATGTCAACCTTCTACAACTTAATTTTTTCCAATCTACCGTAGAATTAAGTAGTGCATCTTATTTTTCTTAGTACTTACATATAAGAAAGAAAACACAAAACAACGTATGATACTTTTGACAGGAGTGTTCAACTTAATATCCTTAAATTTGATCTATTCTTTTTTTAAGATACAGTATAATGTAAATAATGAACTTTTCTATATATTGAGGCAATTAGTATTTATATGATATAACTTTGTTTGAGGTAAACTTAAGAGCCCTTAAACTTAAGCCCTTGTTACAGATATATCTCATTGAAAGTATATATTGCATTAGCACATACTTTTTCGAAGAGTAGCTACAAAAGTTTACTATTTCAACGGATGATCAATAAGTGGTTGTATAGTAATCTTATTAGTCTTTATACATAATACAATGAACCCGATAAAGAAAAAACAAAAATTATCACCTTATAGATTTAACGATACTATAATATTATTCAATTATGATACACTATTTTGATATTTATGGATATATTTATTGAAAAAATTATGCTTTTTCTTTTATTATTCAGTTTTTTTAATTATATATAAAATTTGTTAGAACTTTGCATATTGTTATTTTATGAAACAGAAAGATGCATAATTTTTTTCAATTCATACATTTGAGATCTCTTTTTATTTAGAAAATATATTTTTTATCTTTTGGTTATTAAGATTGAAAATTTTGTCAACAAGTATAATATGAGCATAGAATTGTTATACCAACATCAACATTATTTTCAATTTTATTTAATATTAAATTTGAGGAATCATAAAATATATTCCTTGACTGCAGCTTATCCATTATTATTTTAATTAATAATTAAGAAATTGTTTAAATCCTTTTTTTTTTTTAATTATGATTCTAAGCGATATAAATTCGATTTCTTTGTATAATATTTTATTCATAGAATGATAAAAAAATATAGATTTTTTTGTATACACATTTCTAATAAGGTGCATCTGAAGAGACTTAGACAGTCACAGAGAGCACAATAATGCATAATAAATAATAAATAAAATAAATAAAAAATGGCGAATCATGCATAATAAAAAATACAATCAATATGGCTGCATAATTACTTAAGCACTCCTTTTACAAGTGCAAACACATTTATGAATTTGCAATTCTTTATCATTATTATTAAAAATAATAGAGGAAAAGTCATATTTAAAGTATTCATAAAAAGATCATAATTTTTCATATTTTTATGGATATATTTTGTAAATTAATAATTCACTGCTGGAATATTCTGCTAATTACTTTGTAAATCTTTCAAAATGCGATATATTATTATTTCTTTTTTTTCTTATTATCATAATTGAATTAATTGAAAATAAACACAAAGTCATATTATGAAATTTTGCTATTTAACTGTTTACAAATATTTGCCTTATTATTTGATATTGCATTTTAATAGATACATTATCCTTTTTTGTGAAAATATTGCATACATATTGCATACATGAAAATATTGCATATATACATACATTTATACTTTTATGTGAGTTTCAGTATAATACATATTATTATTATGTAAATGAGAAAACAACAATGACAACACTCATCATAAGAATATATGTATGTTTGAATGTGTATGTTAAAAAATAATGTTCAACAATTATTTGTTGAGAGTGATGTGCAATGAAACGTATAGAAACGTATTTTAATTCATTTTATTTATTTTTATTATCAAGATAATTATATATTTCATATATAATTAATATTTATTGGTAATCGAGTGCATCTTTGTACTACATTGAAATGCGTTTCTATTAAAAAGAATTAAACTTCTTCTGTTTTTGCTATTCATACTTCGTTATTAATTTTATTGAGTAACAATGAGTGAATAATTTTTAGGGATAGTCAAATTTAAAAAGTAATATGATAAAAAAATAAGTTTACGATATATATTTTTACAAATAGAAAATGCCAAAAAATATTCAAAAGGAAACTTTTAGGATTTATAATTATTAGTTGCTAAATATATACGTACTTAATGTTTTCCTTATTTTTTTATTTAAAAAATATTGTTGGCGAAAAATTTGCCTTATACGGTGCCTGTGAAAATTCTGCATCGGACAGACGATGAATAGCAATTACAGAAGTAAAAAAAGAGAAATAATCATAACGATTAAATATAATTGAGTGTAAATAGAAAGATGTCTGTCTTAACGACCCATAAATTAAAAGAAATATTGTTATTTCAGTTTTACAGGAACATTTTTTGATACTTGCATACTTGGATGTTGAAAAATAATGTTACCTAGCATTATATAGATCGGTATATACAAATAAACATATACATAGTGGATACTTGTTAGTTAGTAATATTAATCTATAATAAATGAAAGCTTATAATAAACCAATTACCCTTTATTTATTTTATTTTTTTCTTGTAACATATATGTTACTATCTAAAAATTAAATGGAATAATAATGAAATAAATTAGTCCTTTTATGTTTCTGAAATAAATTAAGTTTACCGAGTCTTGCATTGCAATAAAAAATGAAATTAAATAAAATATAATTATTCGTATACAGTGTTCTCTAACTGGTGATACAAGCGAGCAGTACGTGGTACAAATGTACGCATACTTGACAAATGTTCAAACTTATTTTGCTCAAAAACAATATCTTATATGAATAAATTGTATTCAACACTTTCAACTAAGTGTTTAACATAGAATCACCCTCTGCTCGTTTTGTGCCATCAGGACATTCTGTATATTTAATAATTTAAAAAAAAAAGACATTTTTACAAGGAGTAACATATATGTTCTCTTTTTGTATAGGAAGAAATAATGTTTGCAATGAAATAAATATCTGATTATCTCTATCGATCATAAACTATGATAAATAATAGTAATAATTTAATCACCTTAATTTAATCCGTCTAAACAAAATATCTAGGTGACGTTGAGACATAATTAATATCTTTTTTTTTTTATTAATTAATTAGTATTATGATTTAAACAATACTTCCGTGAATAAATCATGGATTTGATTTTTTGTAGATTTATATTGAATATATTTATGTTTTTTGATCATATATAAAAAAATGCAATTATCCAAAGCACATTTAAGAATTGTTGTTTTCAGGGACAATTTATTACAACATAGGAGAGACAGGTGTACAATGGGAGAATTTTTGAAGAAAATCTAATAGAAAAATTCAATCGTATATCCTACAAAATTTCAAAGAGATGACATACATCAATAAATAAAAATTCTAAAAAGCTAATAAAAGTTAAGCTAAATTATAGTAAGTAAAATATACTTTTATTATTTCTTTTTTGGACTACGTAGAATAATATATATTATTATATGTACATATGTGCCTTGATGATGATTATCGTTTAAAATATAGTTTATAATATACAGAATTTAATGTTTTTTAAAAATCCGTTAAGAGAAATAAATTCAATACTTCGTATTTCATTAGGCTGTGCTTACTTGCTATAAAAATTTTAACATTTATATCTCATATCATAGAATATTTTTTCGTATATTTGTATATCATTAACTCTTTGTATTGTAGAACACAATTGTAATAATAATAGTTACATAAGAATATATGTAAGATTATACAGTGGGCCATTGGTTAACGAATAATTTACAGAACAAACAAGAAGTAATCCTGTGCATAAGACTTGTAGAACTGTATTAATCAATACTCAGTCAACAAACAATTCGGATAATGAACATCATCTTTGAATAGAGATTATGTTCATTTACTGATCACCCATTGTACTTCAAAAAATTCAAACATATTTTTTATACAATGATTATAAATTCATTGTTGATCGTATGAAAAATTTTATGAAAGAAAATTAACAATATTTTGTAATTAAACAATAAATGTTTTCATGTATTACTTACCATCTTGTTTTCAAATTTTTTTCATTTGTACGTACTACTATTTTTATATAATATTATTGGAAATTTAATATTTTTACTTTTTCAATAATATATTTATATATTGTAAAAGGATTTATTATTTTTTCTTTAACAGTAATAGATATTCGAAATTGCATATATAAATTAATTCTCTTTCTTTTTATTACACTTTTTTAAGGTAATCATACGCAACATAAATAATTGTTATGATTTGTATATATTATGTATGAAGAATTATGATATTGCAATATTTTGTTCGAAACCTATTATAATAAAACTTGAATTATTTAGCAATATTATCCAGCACCTATAAATTGTTTATCTGATATACAATGCGGCCAGATTTTATTTTTCTACAAAGCAATGCGATTTTCAAATCTGTGGTATTTTTAAGTCTGAAATGTCTAAGCTATTTCGAATACATAAGCTATATCATATATTATATTTATTATAGAAGTTTGTAGATAATAATAATTCAAGCATAACATATTCTAACCATAACCAACATGTAAATGTAATAATTAAAAGATAATTTCTTGATAAAATAATAGGAGAGAGAAATAATAATATTAGGCCTTTCAATGATGAAATAGCTACAAAGTTTAAAGCTAAATAAATTTGTATATAAGCAATAACAAAATTAAAATAGATAAATAAATAAAAATTTGTTTGCAAATAAAAAATTGAAAATATATATCAGTAACAGCATTGGTAATTATTGCCAATATGATGTATGTGTAGAAATTTGTCGATTGCACGATTAAACATTTGATTTGTTAAATTCCTTTATTATTTAATAAGCAAACCAAAAGAGGCCTCGATATTTTAAAAATGTAATTTTTGAAAGATGTGAGATATTTAGTTCCTTATCAACAATACTTTATCAGTATATATACTGACGTTGATTAGAGGTCACTTGTCTTTTACTTATTACTAAAGTTTATGAAATATTAGTAAAATGCTTTATCGCAAAGGAAGTTCGTTATTTCTTCAATATTTCCTTTCAAACAATAAATATACATTTACATGAGAACATATTACAATTTGATCGATTATATTCAAATTAATCTCTTGGTACTTTAATCTTTTATCTCTCTCTTTTATTTTTATACAATAATTATTTGTGACTTGAACGTTGTCGTCGTAATACTACGTAAACTATTTACGTATTTTTCTAAACAATAATACAATTTCATAGTAAAAATTCTATACAACAGTATAGAGACAAATTAATGAAAATAAGAAATAATATTATTTCTAATTGATCTTCAGAATAAAATACTTGCAATTTTTAAGCTAATATGCGCGAATAAAAAATTTGAAAAAGGCTGAATAATACTGTTTCTTTTAAAAAGGATATAATTTAGTATATATTTGTATATTTAGAGAGATATTATATATATATATATATATATATTCTTTTCTAAGCTTTTCATTAAACTTCTAATAATCTCAGCATTATTCCTTTCGTTACTATCGACTCATAGATGGGTCGTTCATGCAAAGGCCCCATATGTATAAGTGAATTTATGTAAAACGATACTCGCGCCAAAGCATGCCGTAAAGAAAGGATTCAAATATTTCTAACTCCAATCTAAAATTTGTTTAGTTATAATGATATTAATGAGCAAAAGATATGTTTGATATCTTTCCATATGAAAAACTGTAATGAGAAACAATAATGGAGAGATATATTGTAAACGATCTGAAAAACTTACAAATTTCTATAAACTATTATAAATTTCATTTTGTCTTATCCGACCTAATAAGAAAATAAAATTGACGTAGATTTGATTTGAATTCGACATGGCTCTACAAAAGTATTGTATATACGAATGATCTATACAATTAAATATAATCCTTCATTCAATATATAATCCTGTTGTTCAGAAAAGTAGTAGTGGCAGTATATTCATTCAGCCTTAAAAAAATGATAGTCATAATTCTGTAAAATGAACTCATTAATAACTACAAAGTTCATAAACTAGCTTAATCTAAAATAATGAATAATACAATATATTTACCTCTATTCTTCTTTTTCTTGGTCGTCAGATTTCTCTTCATTTTTATCACCGGGTTCTTCCATTTGTTCTACGTCTTCTTCGTTCTCCTTTGTTCCACCATCGAGCTCCGTCGCTTTGGATTCATCTAATGGATCATTGTCGTTTGGCAAATTAGTTCTATCTTCTGCGCTAAAATAGTAGATTTTATATAGTAATTTAAATTTCAATGAACTTTTAGAGTAAGGATTGTTAATGTGTTATTGAACATTGATGTAATATCAAATTATTGTAATTTATAAATGAATTTAATATAATCTATTACTTACAAGATTATGCAATCAAATATTTCGTAGTGCATACCTTTCTGATTTTACTGTAGCTGCGTCTTTGTCTGTGGATGGCTGCAACAAATAGGTGATATTTATGAGTAGACTAAATAAATTTAGTATCAAGGACGCGAGCCTAGGAAATAACTATAGATAATTCTCAGATTTCAGCTTTTAATGTTAAACTAAAGAACAATGTTAATGAAGGATGATATATGATGCTCATTTTTTATAATACTGGATGTCATATTCAATTTTAATGAAATCATTTAACGTGGAAACATAATCATCTAAAAGAAAGTACTTAAAACGCATTACTTATAATTTCATATAACAAACCTCTCGACTGGAAGTATTCCCATTTTCTTGAATATCGTTATTTTGTGCATTCGAATCTTGAGAAATATCTTCTGGACTGACTGGAGGTGTCATCTTAAGAAATTTCTCTAATTCGTCTAATTCATTAGCCATGTCAAAGTCTTCATAATCCTAGAAATACATTTTCTTATTATTGACACTACAATTCAAGCATTGAAATATAAAATATAAAGAATTAAAAAAGAAAAGTTATAATTTACCCCGCAGTATTCATCTTCGTTAAATATCTGAGGCGGTAAAGGATATTTACTGTCTTTTCCAACGCTATGGCCTTGCATAAACTCTTTATCCAATTCTTTTCCTGGTTCAGTTATATCGATGGTTTCATATTCTACATTTTTACTATCTAATATCATCAAAACCCGCTGCTGTCTTTTCTTCACCTATTAAAAATAACAACTATTAGTGATACTAATAATCTAAGTTAAAGTAACAATGATTAATTTTTATTTATTATACTTAAGTTAATAATAACGTACTATAGTTGCACAGTTACTGACACATGCTATTGTTTATAAGTAACAATAAATAGAACACTTGTAAAAAAAAAAAAGAATAAATAAGAAAACTCGAATGCAATTTTAAAATGCGTTTGCATACAAGGTGTACCATGTCAATAAAAAAAAATTTAATAAAAGATAGTAGAAGACAACTTTCACCAACTAAACGGGATTGAAAAAATGAATCATTGACACGTTGAAAGATGAAATGTTATAACATATGTAAGAAAATATATCTGATTTACAGGAACGTCATGTAGGTAAATGATAGTAGAAGTGACAGTGACCACTGTCCGATTGTATGAGTTTCATTGTAATTTGATCCACCATAGTACGTTAAGCATGAAATGTCATAAATAATCGATTGGCCGGTTTGTTGGGATCACTATCGAGTATAGATCATTATTATTTGATCATCGAATGTTAAGAACGATTATTGATTTAAGGTTATTGTTTGGTCGAAGGGTAATTTGCTTCTTTTTTGTTTTGTTTTTTCTTCTTCTTTTTACTTACTTCCTTATTCCCGCTGATACCCGATACGTAGATTTTAACGACCATCCTTAGCCGGTGTCCACTTCTTATCGATCGACGCCTTCCAGCTTTATCTCTCAGCAACGATCCTCTTTTGACCCTACGAAATGTCAACGTATATATATCAGCGTTAAAAAATTTGTGATTCACCGCGAATTAATTGTACGTATTCGTAATCCAACAGCGATGACGATGATATATGATGAGTAACAGAGGACAGTTCAATCAACGTACACGGAATAAGCTAGTGCTCCTTGTTTCTAATACTTCGATACTATGTCTATAGCTACGTCATTCATGCTAGACTCGTTGTGTTGGGTGTTCTCATAGGCGATTGCATCTTGTTTCTGCCGACTAACGCTAGGTGTCGCTACTGAGCAGTTACATATAGGGTGTTCACAATATAATAAACATAAAAACTTTGCCTAAAAATAAACAAATTACAAAATCAAAAGTATAAATATTTTATATTATTCTTATAACTAATAATATAATAATTTATTATTATATAGAAATTAATTACCATACTAAAATATAGAATGTCTAACAAATAATGACCATGAAAACCATAGCTGAAAATATCGAAATTACAAAATTAAAGTTATAAATATTTTTAATTATTTTTATAATTCATAATATGAAAATAAATAATACAGAATTTAATAATTACTCTCGTCTATTTTAAATCACTATATAATTACATTATTTTATTAATATATTACTTAAAAATCTTACGATAAAATTCCGTTTTTTGAAATCATGTATCTTCCGGAATACGCCATATTATAGTCGAGTCGGCTTAGTACTCTCATTCTTTCTTCCGTTTTCATCGAAGATCTTATTTAACTGTACAAAATGGTAAGGTGTAAAATCTATTTTTTTTAATTAAATCGTGTTAAATTATTACAAAGTGTTTTAAGAATATATCATAGTGTAGTTTTGTTTAATAATTTTTATATTTATTATCGTGAAAGTTTACACTTTTATGTAAATTTGTATTTTAAGGTTATATAGCGGATAGTTTACTGTTTATTTCTAACTTGCTGTATTTGTTTTTACAAGTGTTTGTTTCTTTTTATTTATTAAAATTTATAAACTTTGGTTTTTAACTTACCATGTTATAGTAATTAGCAACATCAAATCATCAAAATTGTTGAATTAATAAGGTGATAAGTATTCTTTCTGTAATTAGGCTAAACGTACAAAGAAGGTTGGAATCACAGGGAAATATGGTACCCGTTATGGTGCCTCCCTTAGAAAAATGGTTAAAAAGATGGAAATTACTCAGCACAGCAAATACACTTGCACATTCTGTGGCAAAGTTAGTATATCATCCACATATTTATACTTGTATTTCATTGTAATATTAATTAATTTTTATTAAAATTCTATCTCTATAGGATGCTATGAAACGTAGTGTCGTTGGAATTTGGTCATGCAAACGATGTAAAAGAACAGTCGCTGGTGGTGCTTGGGTGTATTCCACAACCGCAGCTGCATCAACTAGATCAGCCGTTCGAAGATTGAGGGAAGTTAAAGAACAGTAAATGTAAATAATAAATATGTTAACATACATTTTGTACATCTATGTTTTTTATTTCATCATCTCCTGATTCATGGATTTATATTGTCATAGATTTAAACTTTACGTGTATAATTGACTTACGAATTACCACCCTATACATTGAAGCTACAAATTGTATCTTTGTGTTAACATTTAATAAATAACGATAAGCTTCCAAAGTATACAATAAGTTACAAACGGTCTAGAGTCATTCAATAGTAGTTAAAGTAAAATCCAGTTTATTTAAAACGCCGTTATAATCCAGTTATATTCAATTATCTATTAATGCAACTTTGAACTCGAGTTAAATAGTTTTAATGAAGTACAACAACTCTATGCCGATAAATACTATAATATTCTATATTTGAGGCACATTGGACTCAAAAAATCAAGGTATTGACACTAAATTATTTTTATCTATTTACATTCAAAGTATAAATTATATATAGCAAACTATTTTTTTTTTTAACAATATAAGTATCAATTGATTCATATAAAAGAATATTCGTCATAGTTAAAATGTAAAAAATCTGTACAGTGCAGATATGCATGTAATAAATAATTTATTTAATTAAAAGCTGACGAATCAATTATATCCTATACACGTTTTGTTGCTTCATGGGTAAGTAGTACATGAGGATACGTATACCTTTTTTTAAGGCAGAATTATTTATAATTTTGCGATTTTTATCAAACATTAAATCAAAGGTGTACATTTCTAACAAATAACTAATTATATATATTTTGCAAAAAAGGTTAAGGTTGATTAGAAAATTTGTTTTTTTTTTTAATTTTAAAAATGAGTATTAATTCGTTCATCATAAGTTTGTTTTAATGTCTGCCTGTTAATTACACTTTCGCAAAGTATATGAGGCCACATGACGTAGATAATTGTTTCTTTTTTTTATGCAACTCGTTAAATATAGTATAAGTACACTAGATTATTTCAAAATGGCTTGTAAATTAAATATTATAATTTACAGTTCACAAGTATAGAATAATATTAATATTTATATGTAACTTAATGGAACATGTGTAGATTGCTTTATTGTCTTTAAATTTGCATCTTCTGACTTTCAACACATTGCAGGAAAGAACAAATTCATTTTAAGACAGAATATTAGTAAATAAATAACATTTGCAAATATGAAAAAATTGGAAGTTTGTTTCACTGATTTTGTCTATGTAATGGACGTTACTACATTAAGTTTAACATTTGAAAATATATGTATATATAATATGTATATATATATATACATATGTTTTACATAAGTTAAAAATACATGAAAAAGTACAGAAAATAAAGTGATGAAAGATTTCTATTGTGATCAATGTAACGGTGAATGCGCAACGAAACAATTATGTTATTTAAGACAATGATAATTTGTACTTCATTTTCTGTGCAAACATTAGAAAGTATATAAAAGAAAATAAAACATTTTTAAGATTGCAATATATGGAATGACAATGACATGGAAATACTATCGCTTTGTCTTCGTTTTTGTTTCTTTTCTTTCCTTTACATATCAGCGAACATGCTTTACTGAATCTGAATAGTTTTAAATTGTTAATTTTAGTTAGATTCTCTTTTTTTTTCAAATATATAAAATCAATCTAAATCCTGTACAAAAATAAACATTGCTGTTTTAAAAGTCTAATTACATGTACATATATAGGCTATAAATGATAAATTATTGTTGTACCATCACCATAATATTTTTTTTTCCTCAGATTAAATATATATGTATTAATAATACTAATGTTGCCAAGTATTAAAGTTTCACTATGGTACACAACATATTCTAAACATCGTAAATGGAGGTGTTGAGAATATAAGAAAAACTGTATTACTCACGTGTTACTAATTGTAGATATAGGAAGTACAGATATTATCTTACACGAACATAAAAATAAATTCATCGTTTCAACTACAACTGAATATTGCAATTTTTTAGCATGGAAATTTATAATCAAAGGGAAGGGCGCCAGAATCTGAAAGACATCTATTTTTACTCCTAGCCGATGGTGTAATATTTTTTGTATGTTTAACTGTGACATTAGCAACGATAAACTATGCTAAAGCAGAATGTAATATATCTACGAAGAATAGTTGTTTATTTTATTACAATAAAAATATGGAGTCTTTATTAATAAAATGTGGAAGACATGTGTCAATAAATTTAAATGAATATGTAAGATATATAATAACAAGATTATAACAAACAACAGCCGATAATCTTTTAAATATTTAACTAAAACCTCGTAAATGTAATCTCATCGTGCTTTAGTGTGAAAAAGATTAATAGAATCTTTGCTTTTATTGAAAACAAAAGCATCGTAACAACTTAATTACGAATGAAATGCAAGGAACTGTCAGAAGTATCGTTATAAAAAGATCCAGTGCTCTTCCCTAATTAATAATAATGGATTGTACAATACAAGTTCTCTATAATTAGTATAACCAGTAGTGTCACCATTAATTTCACTTTCATACTAACAACACTCACACGATCATAGTTGTGACACAAATTTACCATATCCTTAGATTTTTTTGTTTCTTATCTTCACACATATAAGATTACCATCTTTCAAACGTCTGCCATTGCACACACCCCAAATTATCAAATATGTCTCTCTTTCTTTTATCAACAAGTATTTATTTATAACAGTAGTCTGATATGCTTTCTCTGTTACCGCTTACTAAAAGAAGAGTTCATTCTCTTGTTCTTTTTCCTTTTCTTTTTTAGTATCACTTTTGCACGTTCTCACACAATCAGAAATTTATTTCTCTTATTCTCATACATTAATCAAGGCATACCATAAGAAATGGCAGTAACTAAACACCATGGTCTTAGTAAAGTCTAATTAATATTTATCTTATTAAATAAATGAATTATTTAACTCGCGAGCCATTTGTTTCTTATTATGATTCACATCAAGTTACTTTCTTTTCCCAATGTTCATTTCATTGAGAATTTACGTCAATCTGATGAATCGACTAAATATAATACAGCGACGATGTTCTCTATTCAGTCATAATACTTGTCGTTCTGCCGCGATATTATCTTATGGTCAGTTCCTTGATTATAATCTATTAAATATATTAACAAATATTGTATAGAGGTCTGCACTTAAGCTCAATGTATATTAGCTAGCTTGCCATTTGAATTTGCTTTGCATAATCCATTTCTGTCCAGCATTGTGTGGATCGCAAGGTGCAAGAACAGGCTGTGAGGCATCTCCTGAACGTGGTTTTGACAGACAATGGCCTGTATTTGTATGTCTGATCATCTTCGTCTAAAAAATATTTATATTTAAGTTATATTTAAGTGTAATTGTCAATAAATTAATTTACTATAAGATATTATTATATCTTTTGTACCTCTTCATTGTAAACCCATGCTTGATTACCACCCATCCCATGGCAACGAACAATTTTAACTGGACCTTGGGGACTGGCTGCATCAAGGCACATATCATCTGACATTATTTGTTGTCGTTTCGTATAAGCAAACACCTAAATGTTATAGTAATTCGTCAGTAAATATTTTAATAAATAAGTCAATTTTTTATAGTTAGAATTTTAAACATACTTGATTACCACCTAGTCCATGACAATAGCTAATACCAACAACTTCTCCTGTTCTTCTACCCATGGTATCCAAACAGGTATGTGTATCAACATTTTTTACATCACCGAGATAATAATAATCTAGTGGCATCGGTGATTCCGGATAAATATTTTCTAAATACCACCTGAAGCTCTTACATTTAAGACGTTCTCTTAACTTTATCCTTTCCGATACGTTTCCAACAACTACGTTTCTCGCACCTGCAAAGTTTACGCTTTGTTTAAGAATTATTGTATTAGATTTTATTAAATAAAAATATGTGAACATATATATTAGTAGAAAATAAGTTAATGAAATATGTCAAGATATGTGCTAAATAAAGAAATTGCCATGTGTGATAATACATTAATTATTTGCCCATTAAAACGACCATAGTATATACCATGAGCATATTAAGATATTTGACAATGAGCAAAATAAATTAGATATTTGAAAGTGAAAAGAATTTCGTGATATGGCTCTTATTTCATTCGTGTAAAAACTCGTACACAGTAAAAATATTATTGTACGATAGTGATAACGTGATTTTAGTGACAAAGAAAATTATAGTTTATTTATTTATTTTTATAAAGATCGTATTATATCGATCAAGTTTAAAGCAATACCCTCTTGCTGCTGAAATTGAAATAATGATTAACAATCCTGCAATTAAATATTGTCCTTAGGTGGACATGAACGGGTATCTGATAGAAGTAAGCGATATTCCAAAAAACCATAAAGCAGTAGTGTTAGTTGCAAAACCATGCTAACCGCCCAAAAAAAGATACATGCAAAATAAAGAAACCAGGAGTATACATAAAGTATAGAGATATATATTATGTGTACAAGAATTTTCTTTCTTTCTGTTTTATTTATTTTTTTTTCAGACATTGGTGTTAGTGCTACCTGGATTAATGTTGTAATAGAAGTACTTCCATTGGTCCAACCAGACCTCTACGAGGCGCGCATTGTTGTGGTTCACTATCTTGCTGGTTCCACCGGGGAAGGTATATGGAGTTGACTTACGGAATACATGTCCAACGTGTGAGCATGTTGCAATTTCCAATGTCCCACCACACATCCATATCTAACCAACTCAGTTGTGTTAGTGTGTTAGCAAATACAATCAAATTACATAATAAAAAAGAAAATCAGAAGAAGATATATTATGCACGTTATCAAATTCTTGAGCTCCTTCTTTTTCCCATCTGGACTCCTAGATAATATAGCTAAACAAATATCAAAGGCAAGCAATATTTTAATGTTAGTTGGCTGGATGGATGAGTGGTTAAGGCTACGGTTTCACACATATTAGAATATCAAATAAATCAATACATTATCCAAAATGAAAAGCATAATTATTTATAACTATTTTAGTTTCTTTTCCCTATGTTTACATGACACGTCAAAACAAGAAACAATTTGAATATTATATCAAATGTAACTATGATATCGCTCCATCTACTTTCTAAGTTTAAATTTATAAGCAATAATTCGACTAAATCTCTTATACCTTTATAATGCAGCTATTTAAATGTATGATATAAATAAAAATGTTATACAATATATGTGTAAAATGTCATAAAAGATCATTAAAAAGTTTTATTAATATATCATACTTTAAATATTCTTATCAAAAGTATTTTAGAACACTAAAAATACAAAAAGACAAATAAAAAATAAATAACCACTAATAAAATAAATTAGCTAACAATAATTTATATCAGATACCCGTTGTATATATCATGATCTTATTTTTCATATAATTTCGTTCGTCATCTTTCTTCTTTTTTTTTCTTTTTCATATACATATGACATGATATTTCATAATATTTTTTTCTGTCCAAATGAGTGAGAAAAATAATTTGTATTTTGAAGCATCGCTGTCTGCTTATTAATTCCAGCATACATGCAATACAAATTTGGTAACAGTAGTAATAATTGTCATTTTTATTAGTAAAACTTATTCGTATTATTTGAGTCGATTGGAATACTAATTAATGCGAATAGGTAAAACTATGCATTTACTTATCTAACCTGGGTTCATGGCATAGTAAAAATCTCTCCACTCATCCATCCAGACTTCGGCAACCCTGGCCGCGTTGTGTAGAACTATCTTGCTGACACCACCAGGAAACGTATACGGGCTCTTGTCGCGGAATACATGTCCCACGTGTGAACATGGACTGATTTCTAATATTCCGCCGCATTGCCATACCTATAAGTTACTTATGATTTAAAAATAGAAATAAAAGTGAAACTTTCATACAACCGTATTGATTGCCAATCAGTATTTCTCTGTTTCGGAGGATGGTACAATTAATTATAATAAGCGAGTATGTCTAACGAGATACGAGTAAGAAAGAAAGTGTTAAGAAAAAAACTACAGAGAAAATTCATTTGTGTGGTATTATCAAATAGAGGAAACAAACGTTGAATTTCATCTTGAGAACATCCAGCATGTTAGTACAAAAAAAAAAAGAAAAAGAATAGAAATACAAAATAAAAGTAACAAAAAATAAATATTATACATAATGCAAGAGATATAACATTAAAAACAAAGTACTATATTAACGAGTACAAGAATAAAACTCACTCGGAAACTCATTTCAAGATTTTCACCACCCCATATGTCCATTCCTTCGTCATAGGCACCAAGCTCATAGAAATAGTCTTTATCTATAGAAAACAAACCCCCTGCCATTGTTGGTGTACGTAATGGAGCTGTCCTATCCCCGTTTCTTCTGTCCATTTCTCTTTGTGCGACTCTGTACCTTATTAATTGGAATTTTTCCATTAGACAATGAATAGAACAAATCGTTTTATTTCTCTTTCAAAAAAAGAAAAAATTTAATTAATAAGATAATAGAATAACAATAATGCTATACCATCGAAAATTCAATTTCCAATTGAAACCACCCCAAGTCATGTCACTTGCAGGTATATATTCAAATGTATCATCGCTAATAACATCGATAATTGGGCATACAACGATTGTCCTATCGTCGGCTATCCTTGAAAGTAAAGGTTCTAGCCATCCTTCTGTACATTCGCAATGTGCATCCAGAAATGTTATAACTTGTCCTTTTACGTGTTTCGCTCCTAAAAGTCTAGCTCTAATAAGACCTGATCTTGTCTTCGTGCGATAAACATACGTCGGTACGGGTAAAGTTTGTACATAATTTTCTAAATCCTTCTTTAAATGATCTGTAAAAGAAAATAAATTTAATATTATTTAATGAGTTGGTTTTTAATAAGAGAAGAAAAGAGAAATAAAAGAAGATATATAAGACGTACCTCGTTCACTAGCATCATCAACGAGTATAATTTCTTTCAATAACGATCTAGGTGATCGATTGATAACGGACCAAACAGTACGCAATAATGTGCTCCAAGCCTCGTTATGAAAAACAATAACGATACTAGTGTCAGGAAGAAACTTATTGTACTTTTTCGTTTTACAACCTTCGAGTCTAATGTCTTTTAATGAACGATGTAATGAAATCATGTCACTAGCCATTAGATTAAATTGATTCAATTTAAATAACTCTTGTTGTTTAGTTTCTAATTCAGGCGCAATATGTACAGCTGCTCCCATTTCACCTGGACTACCCTTATTTTCTCTAACGACCTTAGCAGGCCTCCATAAATGTAATTCCGATTGCTTGTACTTTTTTTTATCATACAATTGTAAATCGACAGCTTCTCTTTTAATCGCTTGAGGGTGCGGTTGACTTTCTTCCGTCGAAATTGTTTGCTTGTTCGTCTCGGAACAACCCCATCCGGATCCTCCGATGCAATCCGAATAGAACATAAGTACCATAACGTCTACCAGGAACCATACTAATGACGTTAAAAGAATCACTTGACATGTGTGAATGCGAATCTTTGAGCGAAACATTTTCCCTCGAGTCCTGACCCTCTTAATCCTGAGTGCATCACCTAATTTTTCCTTATTTATCCCTTTCGAAAAAACGTACGCGCGTTCTTTCGACTTTTTTCTTTTTTTTCTTTTTCTTTTCTATCCAATAATTACTATTTTTATTTAAATAATCGATCGATCAATCGGTATCATCCAAATAAAGCTTTCCAAATAATTTTACATGATTTTATTTCAGCGCATCTCCGTTTTTTTCTAAAACAAAAAGATATTCAACATTTATATATATTATAGAGTTTAAAAGATAAATTAAATTTAAAAATAAATTGATATATCACAGACAAATTTCTTTTTAAATTGTAGGTAGGTTTAATATTAAACTATGTGCTAATATTTAACGTGGTTTTACATGCCAGAAAATGTACTATTTTCGTTTCGGTTAGCAACAACTAAATTTCTCTCTGTCTCTCTCAATCTCGGATAATTGTTAAAAAGCGAAAGGGAATACTGTATACGGGATGCGTTTCGTAGATACGCAGGAAATTGATCCGCGCAAAGGCAAATCTCTCTCTCTCTCTTTCTCTTTCTCTCTCTCTCATTCTCTGATTCTCTTGCTCAGCTAATGAGACCATTCACTCTCTGGGAAATTATATTGTGGTGAGGAAACAGTCGAGCAGCAGCCAATGATATTAATTAATTAGAGAACCATTAAATAATGTATTTTCTAGCTAGTAGGGAATTCAATAACGATATTTGTAAAAAAAAATTACTGTTGTGTGAATATAGATGTATACATAATAGTTCTATGTTATATTCTATTTTTAAAACAAAGTTCACGTTAGTATTTTCATTATTGACCTCGCGAGGTCAATCTATTTCAAGCTATAGTATATGTATTATAGAATTAATACAATAATAGAGAGTAAAAGAGAAAAAAAGAGAAAAAAATTATTACGTTTAATTTTTTCTGTCAGTATCATTCTAATTGACCCATCCATTGATACATTTATTTTTTTCATATTTCCAACTTTTGCACAATATATGTTAGACAACATGTTGCTCTCATATTTTATTTCTCTTCATTCAAAAATTCAAATAAAATTATTTCTATTTATTTGGTCAATATTTTGTTAAATAAATGATCATAATCATATGTTCATTCTAAGTACATGTTGATACTTAATAATTAATAATTATTTACCATTTATATTGCATACAAATATTTTGTTACAAATACTGACCTAGTCAAACAAATTAATTTACTTTACTGTATTATACATTTAATTTTTTTTCACAAGAGGTATCTCATTATTTTTATTCCGTTTACACGATAAATTAAAATTGATAAAAACTGTGATGCATGCGTATGTTTATTTTGAATGAATGAATGAATGCATGCATGCATGCATGCGAAGAAAAGGTTCGTTTTTTTTTCTTTTTCTCTTTTGTTATCTTCTCAGGTAAAAATATGCGCAAGGACACGTAGGAGATCATATAAGTCAAACAGGATCTTCATTGGCGAAGGCTATCGTGTTCCACATACGTAAAGCTTCATTGAAATTGAAAGTATACGAAAGAGCCTTTCACATATATTATATTATACATTATTAAATACAAGAATATAAATATTTATGTATACTTAAATCAACGTCTAGTGCATATTTATGCATAAGTAAAATAAAACAATTAATTCATGCACATTTTTATCTACTAACGAAAGTATTTTAAAAGTTGCATTGCGATTCAAAAGTTTCCAAAGTACGTACACGTAGTTTCGGAACGAAACAAATTCTCTAAATATGTTAATTATTTATAGTTCACATATAAATTATGTTATCAAAGTTATAAGGATAAATATTTATACATTTTTTTTTATCAATCTCATACAAATTATAAACGTAAAAATATGTATAAAGTAAAAAAAAAATTTTTTTTTCAAAGTTGTTCGACGATCGTAGATGCGAAAACATTATTTTAGCGTTAAAGAATATTTTCTGTATTTTTTATTTTTTAACCATATGAATAATTAAAATGTACGTGAATATATTCCTGCCGATGACGTTTCTGTCATAAAATGTATTCATGCGATAAGAGAAGTAATAAGTTATGGTACGTCGATGATTCGACAGTGGCATAGTATTATTGCATTTTTTTTTTATCTTGTCGCAAATTGGAATGATCGAATGAAATTGAACAATCAATGAATTACAAATGATTGAATATATTCTTTTAAATTAATAAGATAATTTACATCGATACAATTATATTATGGTATATGCAATTTCAATTTAGGACATGAAATAACAATTAATTTTGTGACGATAAAATGAATTAAAATGAATTATACACTTGTCAAATTTTCTAGACGAATATTTTTTTGGATGCAGATTATATAACTATAAGCTTAACTGCAAGTTTAGAAAATGAATGAAAAGAATAATTGATTTTTAAAATGATCCGAGTAGCTTTAAATTCGTCTCGTATTAAATATATTTAAGAGAGCCTACTTTTGAAGTATTTTTTGTTGTTGCTACTTGTTCTCTGAATGCGAAAGAAGAGTATACATGTTTTCGACAGTAATTTGTACGCGTCTGGTTCTAATGAGCTAAAACTAGGTCTACTTTCGCCAAAGTGTATGCGGACACATTTCTCATTGTTCTCGCTAGTCTTCTTGTAGTTTTATCTTTTCGACATTTGACAGTACTGTTATACTAGTACTGGAAAATTATTTCAGAAAGGTATACTCTCTTTCTCTCTCTTTCATACAATGAAGATCGCAGTATCATACGGATACCGTTATTACGCACGCGGTTTTATACGGGTCACAAACCGGCACATACTTTTCCAGATTGTTGAGAATAGATTTAGCGTGAGATACACATTTGTGTTACCTTGATCGAATTCTATTAAAAGAAAAAAAAGAGAAAAAAAGGACGAAATAAAAAAAATCCAATATCATCAAACCCTCTATAATCCAATTTTGTTCTACCCCGTTTACAATCAAATTATATAATATAGTTTTTATTGTAAATAAATTTTTAAAACCGTGAAATAATTGGCCTACAAAAATTGTAGATAAAAGAATATTTCATTTGTACAATTATTTACAAAATTTTTGCTTCATTCTTTTTATTACTTGTATTAATTTAATATAGAACTTTTAAATATTAAAAAACGTAGCAATTTCGTATAAAAAGTAAGAATTAATTTTTTCATATGATAGAAGAAACTAATATTTAACAAATGCAAATACAGATGTATAAAAAAAGTTCTTATAAATTTTGTAGGAAAAAAAAAATATATATATATATATATGTTTGAAAACGTGTAAAAATATTAGAAAATACGGATAGTATAGAAGTGGAACAACGAGACTATATCGGAGTTTAACAGCATAACGAAACGTCGTGCATGGCTAATTTTTCTTCCCATCAGCATAGTTATAACGTTGATGAAATACTATCTTCCATTTCGTATCTCTTTTCATTTCTTATTAGATATTTTTCTTTTATTTTTTTTTCTTTCGTTTTTTTTTTGTTCATTTCATTTCTTCCTATTGTGCAATAGGATTTAACCAGCTCAGCGAGATATTACAGTTTTAACTGCGATGGAAATTCTCTCTTCTGTCTCTCTCTCTCTCTCTTTCTCCTTTCTTTCTTTCTTTTCTTCTTTTTGAAGATATCTACCAGGAAAAGTTTACTACTACTGCTTCTTTATAAAAGACCTTTTGATTATTAACAGACGAAATGCAATTCGACGCAAGTGGATTTCAAAAGGATCCAGTTAGTAGTATTGTATCAAATTTGAAGAATAAGTTGAAATCCTTTATTTAATTGTAAATTTTATTATAACAAAAATACGTTAAGACGATCGAAACTACTTTCGTTATTAAATTTTTTTTTATATGTTTATAGAAAGTATACGATTTCAAAGTTACATGGTATTACATTTTAATCTGTTAAGTAAGTTCATTACGCATTTACAATGATCTACTCTCGTGTTTCTTTTTTTAAAACGTATAACTCAAAGTCAAAGTTTGAGTTTAAATTAAATATGAATCGATTAATTCTTTACTTTGATAAGAAATTAAATAATTTAATAATTGATTATATAAAATTTCTTATGCGATAATCAAAATTAATTTATTTATGTCTTATTTAAATTAATTTATTTGTAAAATAATCTCTATAAACATTAAAAATTTTGACTTTCTATGAATTTTAAAAATTGTTTGAATATATTAAGTAAAAAATAAAATGAACAATAAAGCTACGAAAAGTCAGTCACAGAACATTATCTTTACAATTTGAATAATTAAATGTAATTGTTTGACTGTTATGGGCGCATATATGCGCTCGGTGAAAACTATCAGTGTGGCCTTATGGACGCATATCATCGGCGGCCACATGCCGCTCACGTGAAACGCTGCAACTTAGAAAAGCTCGCAATCAAAGGGTTAAAAATAAAACGATGAAGATAATGTTATCTATGTTAAAGTTAATGCCAGGAAACAATTATTTAATAGTACATAAGAATTGTTTTTATTTTCAATGAAAACGTGAAATGAAACGATAGAGTCTTCTCGTTTTACATTCCTTCCTTTTATCTCTTTCTCATATAAAGAACAAGAAATTTACTACTCGGAAAAGATAAAAGTCACATAATCGTCCGATATGCATACGTCCAATAATGCTACTGCATTTCACGTGAAGTAAACATAAATGACTTTATTTTAAATCTTCTACTAAAGGTATTTAAACAGTTGTTAAATAATGATCAATATTCTAAAATGCTGTATAACTTTGAAAGTCACATATTTTAAATATCTATAAAGGTGAGTTTTGAAAAGTTTTAAACTTTAATAAAAAAACTTTTATTTAAAAAAAATAAAATAAAATAAAAGTCCGACGGAAACAAAATTGTTTCTACTTATTTAAAACTATTCAACTCACCCATTATTTTAACTATAATATAAAGTTCTCCTTTTTTTGATATAAATACAGTATTAATTCAAATATTATATACAAACTCGTCTCATATTTTTTGAGATATGTTATATTTTATTTGCAATTAGTATAATATTATCTTTAAGCAAATAAAACTAATTAGATTATAAAATGGTTAAATCACTTGAACTATTTTACATTATATTATTTTCATGTACGTAAAAAATAAAATAAATTTATGGACAATTTATAAATACACGTAAAATATATTGAAAATAATAATCAATGAATAAAACTTATAAATATGATCGTAAATATGCAGTTGTTGACACCGTACACGTGTTTTCTAAAAAAAATACTACTACATTTTATCAAATGATTCTTTTAAATATTATAAAAAAAATAAAAAAATGGCCATAGAAGAGAAATATGATAGATATGCAATACTTGTTTTCGTCGTATGGTTTATCACACGATTTGATAATTTTCGGCGCGTTTATATGATACTAATCGGATTGGAATCCAACGATCGACACTTGGGACGTGTCACGAATAACGTATAGTACTGTATCCAACGGTATCTCGATAACACGCTATACGCGACATACCAATTGACAATTGTAATTGATTACAAAATAATAAAATATATTTAACAAGAGAAACGAAACAAATAACAATGATAATCCATAAACAATTAAAATTCCACAGTGTTAATTATGGCGGGAGAAAATAACTAGAGAATTATTTCGTAGCAACGGAATAAATAAATATTTTAAGTGGATCAACCGAACCTGCTAATAATTCGAGCGCATCGACCGCTACGAAACGATCTTTTTTTTCTTCTTCTCTTCCTCTCTTCTTTCCCTAACCTTTTTCTGAATACCACAGGTATACCATGGATTTTCATATTAGTCACTTGATAAAAACGCTTTTTTAATGAGAATCTCGACACGATAGCAACTTTAATGTACAACTTCAAATCAAGGTCTTCGAGAAGCTTTCGTAACCTCAAGAAGACGAAGGCAAAGACGAAAATTGCATGTGTTACCTGAAATTTCTTATGTAGGGAGCCGCGTCACCGTTAAAAGTTACACATGTATACTAAACGACTGTATACGTATACAATATGTTACGTGTAAATGTAAAGATATAAGTACGCGTAATTCTATATATGAATCACATGGTCTGGATTTTCTAAGAACAGACGTTTACTGAAAGAATTTCAATTCATATATATGTACAATTAAATATTATAAATTACCTTTCTCTTAGGGTGATGAATATCTAAAGGTAGATACTTCCTTCAAGGATCAACGTCGACCAGGATATACAAATAGGAGTCATTAGAAGATTCACATACACATTAGAATACACACAGTGATTTATCTTAGAGACACGCGAGCGTCGTTTCGTTGCGTTGACGACACATACGCGTGTATTCTGTTCCTTCCTCAAGTTTTTTCTATAAATGAGAGAGAGAGAAAGATAATGAAAGAGATAAAAAACACAAGGTTAAAGAACGATTCTTAATGTTGTCGTTGTTAAATAAAAAGATAAACGAAGGGACAAACGATAAAATGATATCGGAACCACCGCCTGTTCCGTATTAAATCTTTATGGATATCGAGAAAAAAACTGTTCAGATTGAATTAGATTGAAGGTGGTCAAAGAACATACTGGTACTGAAATCGAACGGTACGGCGACTTTTACGGAAGATGCACTCATTTGGTGACGACGAAGACGATTACGACGGCGACGATGATGACGATGACGATGACGATGATAATGACGATACCAAATTTAAGAATTATTTTACACACTCATTCGCGCGTGTCATCAAAATTGACAACGCGCCGATCACACACCACCGGCGTACAGTCAGGTCTACTTCTTCTGTACAGTTCCTCTCTCTTTTTCTCTTTCTATAGTTATCTCTATCTCACTTCTCCCGAGAAACGTGAGAATTCGATCGTCGCAACAACCATCGGCCATCGCCCGTCGCCAGCTAACTTCACACTGCGTTACACCGTTCCTATACTCTTCTCTCATTGGTTCCGACCTTAGCAAATCCATGTCCGTCGCGCGGATACCAATAACCAATCGCAACGCTTTCTATTCGATATTTGCTAAAAGCTTTATTATTTGTTTATTTTTTTATTATTATTGTTTTTTCGATTAGATAAAAAAAAAGTCACCTTTGATTGATATTTAAAAATATATTATATTATTGTTGATTTTCATTGTCGTTTATTATTCTATTATCGAATTGTAAAAATTAGAACGTCTGTTATTAAATTTACATTATAAATTTGGGATTGTTGATTATGATTTATTTTACGATTAAAGATCATCGATTTATATTATTAACGATATACGATTATTTTACGATTATCTTATGATATAGGAAAATAAAAGTACTTACTTTACTTCAATTGTTATTTAATTTACAATGATTGTATGTATTTCATTGTTGTTCATTTTTCTCTATAGATTATCGGAAGGTTCATTATTATATGTCCATCGAAGGTCTTAAATTTTTAATTATTCGATTATTATTTAACGATTAATACTTCTTAGATTCAATGAAAGTACCTTTGATTGATATTTGATGTTAAATGATAGTAAAATTTAATCCTTGTCAACGATTTCGTGCAATAAACTTCGATTATTTAATTTATGATAAATTTAAAATGATTATTCGTTTATAATTTCATGATTAATTTTGATTTTAATATTATTACGTTTTAAATAATTGAATCATTTCATTTCATGCAGCGAATTGACAGATAAAAAGTTTAAAAAAATTATTAAATTGAATTGAATTTAAAAAAGTTTTTTTTTATATTAACTCATTTTATACTTTTTTACGCTTATAATTGAGACGTTGAATAAATAAATAATAATTTAATTTCTTCCAATGATCTAATGCGACGATTATTGCACTAATCAATTATCCAATCAGAGGAGTCAATAAAATTGCGATACCACCTAGCCAATTATCTTTCTTCTTTGTTTGTTTTCAAGCTAATAAAAGAAACTTACATCAACGAATTGTTAAGGTGGCGACATCTGTCCTTCAGTGGAATTATATTTAGTACGGACTGCTGCAAGCGGCAAAGTTGAAAGATTGTGAACAGTATTTATTTTCCGAGTTATTTGTGATTTTTTAATATAAAAAGTGTATTTAATTAAATATTTACAATTATTAACTTGTGTAAGTATTATGAGAATATAATTTTATATTTTTTTATACTGAAACACTTCTATATCGTTGTTAAAGATTTGTCAAATTGAATCGTTTAAAAATTTTTGCAAAAATGGCTACCGAATGCTTATGAATTTTTATTTGTAAATAATTAAATAAATTATTTTTGTATTATGAATATAATTTCTTTTTGAATAGTAATATTTTATTTTTTTAATCACTTAGGAATTATGGATGATGTTAAAAAAAATATTACAAGTTGCATGGAAAATAAAAAAAAGGTTATAATTTGGCATTTACATATATATGTATAATTTGTTTTCAAATAATTTTATAATAATAGAAATAATATTGGGATAATTTTGAAACTGATAGTTCATTAATTTGTATTTTTATTTATTATTACGTAAGACGTTTGTTGCATTTAAAAGGTAAAAGTAACGTTATATTTTGCATAAGAAGCATAATATTGAATTATATTAATTATGATCAATATCAACTATGTGCATTACAAATAGACGGGATAGTGTGATGTATATATATATCTATTAATCCTTTCGTTACTAGCGACCCATTTACGGGTCGTCCATTCGAAGTCCCACCATATGAATCACTGACCTATATGAGGGTCGTAATATTCGGCAATACGTATGTTCTAGCAAATTTATATGGAACGATATTCGCGCCAAAGGATGCCCTAACGAAAGATTTAATCATGTATAGGTAGATGAAGGTACATACACATACGTATATGTATATATATGCATATATATATATATATATATATATATATATATATATATATATATATATATATATTATTTTATTGGTCCAGCTGTGTAACTACATAGAACTATATATATATGTATATATATAAAACTTTACAAAATGCTTCGTGTATTGTAACAGGAGACCTTGTAAGCTTTTTTTATTTATAAGGTTATGAAATAATAAATTGTTTTCTAAATCGATTTACGTGAAATTGCGATACATAATACATACATACTCGTCTATCGTATTTTATATCAATATCAATAATCGCTTCGTAATTATGGATGTTTAAAGATGAAAATTGATTTCTTTCTAAATCTATAATCGTGATTGTACAAGTTAGAGAAGTTTTTTTTTGTTATTTTATTTATTTTTTTTTATTTATTTATTCATACGATTCGATAGAGACGACTTTTTGAGATCATAATGTAATTATATTTAGATTATAAATGTTTTTGTAATATTGATTAATGTGTTTCGAGTTAATTAGGATAAATTTTTGTCTTATTTCCTTTTCTCTTTTAATTAAGCGAGTCGAAATTATAACAGAACAAGCTGATTTACACTATTTGTATCATAGTACACTAATTACAGAAGTTATGAAATTGTTTTTTTTTTTTACATTTTGTTATTTGTGGTTTTTTTTTATACAGGGTAAGATAAAAGTCGCTTTTCTCGTTTGTAAAATAAGTTGTTATAAATTCTGTACTTCTGTTATGTTTTCAACTAACATTGCAATGCAGAAACTCGTTCTTCCTCGGTTAACATGCAACTCATTTTTCAAATTTCATTCAAGATGCACAAAAACATAAGAACAATATTGTTGTATAGTAACAGCATAAAATGCTAAACCAAAATACTAGTTATTTGTATAGCTGTAACCGCACTTCATTGCATAAACAAATTACTTGCATAATCGAATTTCTGGGTAAAGTGACTTTTATCTCACTTAGTATATTTAATGTCTCATCGCCTAACGCATAGAACTCTCATCGTTCTAAGAATTAATTTGCTAAATTGATCATCCATATATTTTTTGTTTTCTTTATTTCTTATTCGTATTATATAAATATCTGTTATATTTATTTTTTATTTTTTTAATATTAATGAAACAATTTTCAACATATTTCTTTCATAAACATTATAGAATTATTTAGTATGCCAATGATAACGAATTAGATAAATTGAACATTCAACATATATCTCCTCGTGTATGTTCACTTATACAATTAGATTTTCATATTACACATAGAAAAACGTTCACCTCTCATCCTTTTATTTCCCTTTTATTTTGTTGGAAAACTAACGTATATTAGAATATACGTGTGTTCTGTGTGTATGTGTATGTGTATGTGTTTAGCTTACGTACAATATTCATTTTCATTCGATAATGACATACACACGATACGAGAGAAAGTATTATAATAGCAGATATGTGTTTACATATTCCCCCAGTAATGTTTATAAATTGTCAAGTGCAATGTAATTTTTAATGCTTTCGTTATTAGCGATTCATATACGCAATACGGAAGGGTTAATATAAAAAGAAGAAGAAGAAGAAGAAAAAGAAGGGAATACAGTTTAGCATGATTTTGCAATTCATATTTACAGCGTAAGATTATTGTTTTTAGCAAAATGATCGTTATCGAGAATTCGTAGCACAACGAATTTCTCTTAGTAATTATACGTAAAATAATGCATTCAAAATTTAATTAGAAAATAGCATATATGTCTATACATATATATATAGAAGTGTTTGTGTATATATATGTATATATTGCAATTATTGACTTCCAACCGTATAAATATGACTGAATATCGAAAAACCCGTAACACATCTGGTATCCATTAGAAACTGGCAGTATTCCAACGATTCACCCTACTAAATCATATTTTTGACATATCCTGCGTAAATCGAGGAAAGCTCTGCTGCGCGCTATCGTACAATATTAATTCAATATTAATTAGAAAAAGAATATATTAAATAAACAAAAAAATAACAAAGAGCTTTACGTTTATATTTATCCAAAGCAGCTGCCTATTTCGATTCATGTTGATATACCATATATTTCTCGTATTATTTGTTATCTAGATGATAATTTATTATACACACAACACAATCTTTTGTATAATTTTATCAACGAAAAAAAGTATCATAAACAGCAACAGCATCAAATGCAGGGTGTTCCAAAAGTTTCTACGCGAATCAAAAATTTTTACATGGTTTTGTAAATTTATTTAAGAACTTTTGAGTCTATCTAGAAACTTTTGGGCCCTACTTTCTAATATACATACATATACATATATAATATTCAGGTACTAATTATTTTATTCTATATCAGCAAAAAACGTAGTAAATTTTACAAACGATCGATCAGACGAATCAAATTGATCTTCAATATTAATTTTTGAGGATTTTTTTTTTTCATTATCGTTATTATCAATGTCCTTTTAAGAAATGCACGTACATGCTACAAAGTGCGTTTAAAAGTTTTCCTTTTTTTTCATTTTTTCAAATCTTTTCCTTGCTTTTTTTAATTTTTTTTCTTTTTTCTTTTCAATCTTGATCATTGTCGCAGAGAGAAAAAAATTTCTCATCGACGTTCAGTCTTAACTATAAATATTTTCTTTATTTTCTTTTCCATAAATCATTCACTATCATCAATTTGTTTTCGTATTGTGTATATTTAATATATTTATTATAATACTGTAAACGTACACAAACACGTAATCTAAGTGCGTGTACGCAAGGTTCTTTTTAAACGCGAATGAGAATATTTAACAATTTTGTAGAATGTTTATATTTTATTGTGTATGTGTGTGTGTGTGGTGTGTGTGTCCAATTTTTTCTTTCTTTTTTTCTTAGAGACCAGCTCCGAATATAGATCATTGTATATTTTCTATTATTTTATACGTAACAATATAACGTAATGTAATACACTTTGTTGCACTGCACTGATTTTCTCCGTGCGTTGGATATCTAATAGCAAAACATTTGGGAAATGTATTGTATTTACGCACGGATTAGGAAGAAATCGATCCATCGAACTTTGCCGGGATATTAACACCAAACCTACCATGTGAGGTCAAATGACCGAGTACTATTGTAATTTGTAAAAATGCGGTAAAAACACATATAATGTACATCATTTATTTCTAAATAAAGGAATATATATATTGTCTACTATCTAATTGGCTACAATCTCATTCTATAGCGATCATTTGATCGCTCACGGTAGAAATAGGTAGTATACATGAAATGTCGATAGATTTAGCGTTAAACACGATATGTGTTTTGTACATGACATACAGGGGTATCGGAGATTCTTTTTCGGTCGAAACGATGTCAGCGTGTTTCATGCACGAAAATAAAAAGAAACAAATCTAATTATTCGATCATTTTATTACTGTCAATGGAATCGTTCTTCACCTTTTCGCAGTTGTATATGTGTGTCTGTAATAGTATAACTAACGTCTCGTTAACGGGAATAAATATTTTAGTCTAATTTATACAGGATGGGAACAAAAGTTCGTAGATCATTTTAAATATTAATAATTTTTTTTTCTTTTTTTTTTCAATACTCCATTAGCTAATTTTCAAGTAAAACTACAAATTTAAATGTGAGTCTATAAAGTCAATCTTCAAAATCGTTAGAGAACTTTTGGCCCACTCTGTACATGGTGTTATTACATAACTAGGGTATTCGATTATATACGTGTATGTAAATCGACTCATTACGAACTCGATTCAGTTCGCTCGTTCGAGATATAAGTAAATACAAATAATAAGATAAGTTCGTTTACATCCAATGTTTAATTAATCAGAGATACACTTGCGCGCACGTGTTGAGTTCTTAATAAGACAAGAGAGAATATATTTTTCGATTATTTAATTTTTTTTTAATTTTTCTTTAATTATCTTCCTTATTTTTTATCACGACGACAAAGACAAAGTCCACGGAAAGATCGAATAGCACGTTTCCTTTTATTTTTGTTTTTTATTTTTTTTACTACCATAGTTTCCGTTTTTTTCTTTTGCCGTTTAAGTCTTACAATTATCTAACTTATGTTTTATTTTTATAGAATATTTGATTAATGTCTTTTTTTATTTAGGAATATTTTTGATTATCCTTATTTTGAGTTATTCCATGGAAAACGTCGATCGATCCGTTTTCTCTACATATACACATACATATTTCGTTTAAACGATACATACATATACATACACGCATACGCACACGCATGCACACACATACACACACGAGTCCAACGATTATGTAAACACATTTGGTCTTTCGTTAACGTAACACTCACGCATACGAAATAGTCGACATCAACATGCCTTAATAGAGAATCGATTTTAAGCTCCTTTTTAATGATTGAAAAGCCAGACAGTTCTGGGTATTATTTATAGATTTATTTTTTGACCGAGCATTCCTTTTCGTGTAACTGAACGTTTTCTCCATAAACAATGAAATGGTTTCAATCTATAGATTCAATCCTGACATAAGACTGCCTAAATTTCTATGAATTCTTCGAATTTCACCCAACTTTCCACCAATATGTATAATCGTGTTTCCAAAATTATTAAGGCATAAAACATAGTGTGTGTTACTTATGATATTTTGTTTAAAAGCTTAAATTACGCATATTATACTAACAAGGAATGTTTCTTTAAACACTGGTAGTAATTTGTTCGATAACAGTAACGTCACGATAACGCCTAGGTCTCGTCCTATAAGGATCCGGTTGATGAGGATGACTCAAACCTTCTGGTACACTCTTGCTTGGTCTAAGCGGAGTATGAAATTGTGGTTGGTAATAATGTTCGGCAGTGTGTATACTCTCGCTTTCCCTCTCGTGCATGTTCTCCTCGACGTCGAGTGGTACATGTAGGGATTGAGATTTGGGTAACCTTGGTCTTGGTGGTGGTGGACAGGCACAAGGCGGTGGTACGGCACCAAAACTGGATAAACGTGGCCCGGGTAAAACTGGTGATGTCGGTTGTCGACCCCAACCAACCAAGAAGAGCAACGCGGCGCCGCACAAGGAACTCAACGTGCACGCATAGTAGCCTACCCTTGGGCTGCTAGCATTCATGTAACCTACGTGATAACGCAAATTTAGTAGACCCACCGAGACGGTACTTAACCTCCTGCGATACTTCTTACATCTCAAGTTTTACTCGTTAAGACCTTCTCTCTCTCTCTCTCTCTCTCTCTCTTTCTCTCTCTTTTTTTCCTTTTTTATTTCTTTTCGCTAATATTAACAACCAACCACTTTGTCACCGGTGCTGAACATTTCTTCTATTTACGTCTTTCATTTAGCAAATTTAACATCTTTATTATTTCAATTAAATAATGTAACTCTGTTCATTACTAGATCACAATTTTGATTTTCTTCATTATCTGACAAGGTCCTTCTCAAATTATTATTATCTCTCGAGTCGTGTTAACATTTACTTACCAGTAAGAGGAACTCCGAGTAGGATGGGTAAAGCTTCTGCTGCTTGAACGAGAGCCCAAGATCTCGCGAAATGTCTTGCCCTTACTCTTTCGAGAGCCAACATCTTGAGGGAGTAAAGGGCACCACCAAGAGAAGCTCCATAAAGGCCTGATGCCAACACCAATCCGTGATAACCTTGCACACTACCAAGCGCCACCTGAGCTACGGCTTCAAACAAATATACAACCTAAATCGAGATCGTTCATCGATCATTTTATCTGTTGCAGAATTTATTAAAAAAAATCATTTATTTATATTTTTTTTAAATTCCTAAATTGTATAAAAATTTAACATTGTTGACACGTTTTCTCGTATGCATTAACTTTATTTCAATGTTTTTTTAAATTTCAATCGATAAAATCATAAATATTCGAACAACAATACGAGTCAATGTTTTCTTCGTATTTATTTTATTTTTTGAAAAAAAAAAAAACAAACAAACATTGCTGCATTATTTGTTTGAAATTCTGCTTTAAAAAATATTAGTAATTGTGTTGTATTGAAGAACACAACGATAGATTATTAATTATCTCATTCAATATTTAATTTTATTCGTAATGCGTATACGAATGTGTGTCAACGATGCACGAGTTATTTTAACAAAATATTTTCGTTATTGTTTCCATAATATTATGCTCTTTAATCATGTTAATTAATCGGGTCTCGTATATCTTATCTTATTTTTTCTCTTCTTTTCGAAATGTATTCTCTTCCGCATCTTATCTTTTTATCTTTCTTTTTCTTTTTCTTTTCTGTTGTTTTTTTCTTCTTTTTACCATCTTTACGGGTGCAATATATTACAAGTTCTTACATTTTTCTTGTCGACGTCGGTTCTTACATTCTTTCTTATTCGCAACATCAACATTCGTTAACTTGTACTTTCTCTGACACTTGCCTGTTGAATATTTTAAAAGAACTCTGATATTATCGTCCTAGTTGATTTAATACAGAATGGTCCACAAGTTCCAAGGTGAATCAAAAAGTTTTTACATAATTTTCAAAATCAATTAACATTTTTTCAATACTTTCATTTGACTTATAGTTTTGTACAATTTTACAATAAAATTAATCTAAACAGTTTCAACACAGAGAAATAGATTTTAATAATAAACTTTTGAATCATTCTGTAGAATAATCTTTCCATCTTTTTCTCCTTTTTTCTTTTTTAGATAATAGATAAAATTTGCAAGATAGATCGTTTTCATTTTAAATGCGAGAGAGAGGTACTTTACTGTTCGATCATAGTCAAAATCATTTGTTAGTTTCTTATTAAACGTAAATACGGACACCTACGCGCACAGTTCTTTCGCGCTATTAAGGACTAATAGTAGAAAGAAAATTGCAAATTCTTTTTCTGGGATAGTTTATCTTCCACAAGTGAATACTGCTTGGTGTCGGGAGTAAACTCGATCCTGCGGAGCGAGGATAAGCCGCTTTTTGGGTTTGGAACTCCCTGGCCGTATATTTAGCGCTCTCACTTGTCAAGTTTCTTTTCTTGGTGAAAAGAGGAATTCTTTACTTACACACACGAAACCTTAGATAAATAAATGTATTATATATTCTAGCGTTGCTTAAAAATACTATAATCTTTTCTTACTTTTAATCTCGAGTTTCTCCTTCATATATTTTTTTTATTATTTTTTCTTTTTTTTTTCATAGCAATTTGTTTTCTAATTAAGTATGCGAAGATATTACGATTAAATATGTACTTTTTATCATGCAATTATATTATTACAACCCAACGTATAAACGTGATAATAAAAATGACAGAACAAACGTTAGAACAAAAAACAAAGTAAGAAGAAGGAAAGTTGAACATTTCTAACGAGAAATTTCCTTAGTGAAAAATAATTTTCTATTCGTCGAGACGACGGACGATGGTTATCATGTAACTAACCCATACCATTAAAAAGTTCGTCAATTAGTCCAGTCAAAATAGCCCTGAAATCGGGTTTTTGAGCTATACGGCTGAAAAAATATGGAAATTATCAGAAAAATGCGTACAATACTGTGGGCAAAGTAAAAAAGTTCTCAACCACCGGGAAAGGGGTGAAAAAAATTAAAAACTACCCCAAAATACGATTTTTGGATTATATGTTGAAAATATCAAAAAAAGTTTCAAATAAAAGTTGTAGAGCAAAAAATTTTAGGCCTATCTATATCAGACCATGTTTCCCCTAAAACGCACCCTTTCACCCCTACGACGGTTCAAAGTACTCAAAAAATGAAAATTCAATAAAAAATATAAAAATTGGACTTTTAAAAATTTTTTTTTTTAATTATCTTTAAAAAACTACAAAGAATAATCGTAGGGAAACAAAAAATTTTTTTTTTCATCCCTTCTATTAAAAATCAAGGGGTGAAAACGGTTTTTGCTCGATATTTCGCTTAAAACGGGTTATTTAAAAAAATTTTCTTTTTTCATATGAATTTTTAATTTATTTTTTAAATTTTGGTGTTGAATTTATATTTATAAATATTTACCTGTAGGAAATATCCCAATTTAAAGACAGGTAATTACTCCCTTAGTCCTACGCCTTTGTAGAAAGAAACAGAAAATGAAGCTATCCTGCTCTTACTCATTGTGACGTAGGTCGCCATGGCACGCATGCGCAGACTCTTAACTTCCATGCGTGCAAGAGAGATAGACAACCTATTGTTAGCTTCGTTCAAATGTAAACAGTATAACTCGATGAAACCCTTTTTCTTAAATATATTCTCTTTTTCTTCTATATTCTCTATAGCTCGAGAGTCTCGCGCGCATCTGTGACAGCATGATAGATTTTTGAAAATATTTCAAAAAGTAAGCGAGATAAAGCGATTTTGTATTAATTATGTTTTGTAGACAATTTTATTTGCTACAAAAAAGGTTTAGTACTAAAATATATTATCTTCCTCACTTTTCGAGATATATTAAAAAAATTAAAAAACTATTCCCACCTTTTCTTACATTTTTGAAAATATCTCAAAAAGTAAGCGAGATAAAGCGATTTTGTATAAATTATGTTTTGTAGACAATTTTATTTGCTACAAAAAAGGTGCAGTACTAAAATATATTATCTTCCTCACTTTTCGAGATATATTAAAAAAATTAAAAAACTATTCCCACCTTTTCTTACATTTTTGAAAATATCTCAAAAAGTAAGCGAGATAAAGCGATTTTGTATAAATTATGTTTTGTAGACAATTTTATTTGCTACAAAAAAGGTGCAGTACTAAAATATATTATCTTCCTCACTTTTCGAGATATATTAAAAAAATTAAAAAACTATTCCCACCTTTTCTTACATTTTTGAAAATATCTCAAAAAGTAAGCGAGATAAAGCGATTTTGTATTAATTATGTTTTGTAGACAATTTTATTTGCTACAAAAAAGGTGCAGTACTAAAATATATTATCTTCCTCACTTTTCGAGATATATTAAAAAAATATGATTACTCTCTTACCTCATACTTTTTATTAAGTTTCACTACTGACAAGGACAGCGCAAGGTCTTGCCCTCTCGGATTTTGTTCAAATTTTGCAGGATGATAGATTTTGCTTACCTTTTTACGAATATATAGTGTTATAGGAGCCACTACTCAATAATTTTTGAGATATTTGCCATTAAAAATGCTTATGAGGCTATCTAGTGTTTAAATTTACTTCTGAAGTAAGCAATGGTATATAATAGGTTTAGAATAACGACAACGATTCGGCGATTCGTTCCTATAGTGGGCCGAGTCTTTTAGGGTTCGAATCTTGGGAGGTAAATTTATTTTTTTTTCTATTTTTATATGTAAAGATACATAATAGAGTTTAAATAAGTTGAAAATGAAATGTCTTAAATGACTAGAAACCTTATAAGAGTTTTTTTTTTTATTAGCATTTGTATATGTTCTCAATTCTCACTATTTTCAAAATAAATATCAATGATTAGACTGCTAAAATTTCTCAAAAAATCACGAAAATATATCAAGACTTTTCTTATTTTTGTTAATTATTAATCTTAATCAGTAATTAAGACTTTCCTACGCTTGTTATAATAAAAAAAAAATATGTAAAGTGTTTTAAAATACATTAATAGAGAGAAATAAATGATAAAATTTATTAAAATGTAATAAAAAAATTTTTTTTAAAATTTTAAAACTTGAAAAAAAATAGTAGTTATCGAAGGCCCACGGCCAGACCGGCCTAAAACGTAAAATTAGTAGGTTTGCTTTAAAAATTATGAAGAAAATCTAAATATGCACTCACTTTAAAAAATGCAATTTAAAGTTTAAAAGTCGAAAATTACGTATTAAGACACTTTAAATAATTTTTTTGAATTTTTTTTCGAAAAGTACATTGAAAAACAAAACTTTTATGTAGAATGGTAATTTTCATTTGGATAAGTTTTAAAAAAGGTACGGGCTAAAAACCACAGAAAGAGCTGCTTTTTAAAAATTCGATATTTTTCAGATATCAGGCAGATCAAAAAATGCCACAATTTAGGAGGAAGGGTTTTTCAGTGGGTACTAAAAGATACCAAAAAATGGCGGAAATCAAAAATAAAAATTTTTAAAACCGTCCGATTTGGCGTGGAATGCCCCATATGTACAGAATAAGATTTATTACAAAACAATAAAAGCATTTCCCAAGTGAGAATAGAGAGTAAACAGTGATTCAGCCCTACGTGAGAATCTGAATGTACACTGCAATAAACATATCGAAAAAAAATTAATTAATTAATAAATAATATAATTAATAATTAAAAATTAATTTGTCTCGATATTTTAGTATTTTTTCAAAATCATTGATATTTATTTTGAAAATAGTGAGAATTGAGAACATATACAAATGCTAATAAAAAAAAAAACTCTTATAAGGTTTCTAGTCATTTAAGACATTTCATTTTCAACTTATTTAAACTCTATTATGTATCTTTACATATAAAAATAGAAAAAAAATAAATTTACCTCCCAAGATTCGAACCCTAAAAGACTCGGCCCACTATAGGAACGAATCGCCGAATCGTTGTCGTTATTCTAAACCTATTATATACCATTGCTTACTTCAGAAGTAAATTTAAACACTAGATAGCCTCATAAGCATTTTTAATGGCAAATATCTCAAAAATTATTGAGTAGTGGCTCCTATAACACTATATATTCGTAAAAAGGTAAGCAAAATCTATCATCCTGCAAAATTTGAACAAAATCCGAGAGGGCAAGACCTTGCGCTGTCCTTGTCAGTAGTGAAACTTAATAAAAAGTATGAGGTAAGAGAGTAATCATATTTTTTTAATATATCTCGAAAAGTGAGGAAGATAATATATTTTAGTACTGCACCTTTTTTGTAGCAAATAAAATTGTCTACAAAACATAATTAATACAAAATCGCTTTATCTCGCTTACTTTTTGAGATATTTTCAAAAATGTAAGAAAAGGTGGGAATAGTTTTTTAATTTTTTTTTAATATATCTCGAAAAGTGAGGAAGATAATATATTTTAGTACTGCACCTTTTTTGTAGCAAATAAAATTGTCTACAAAACATAATTTATACAAAATCGCTTTATCTCGCTTACTTTTTGAGATATTTTCAAAAATGTAAGAAAAGGTGGGAATAGTTTTTTAATTTTTTTAATATATCTCGAAAAGTGAGGAAGATAATATATTTTAGTACTGCACCTTTTTTGTAGCAAATAAAATTGTCTACAAAACATAATTTATACAAAATCGCTTTATCTCGCTTACTTTTTGAGATATTTTCAAAAATGTAAGAAAAGGTGGGAATAGTTTTTTAATTTTTTTAATATATCTCGAAAAGTGAGGAAGATAATATATTTTAGTACTAAACCTTTTTTGTAGCAAATAAAATTGTCTACAAAACATAATTAATACAAAATCGCTTTATCTCGCTTACTTTTTGAAATATTTTCAAAAATCTATCATGCTGTCACAGATGCGCGCGAGACTCTCGAGCTATAGAGAATATAGAAGAAAAAGAGAATATATTTAAGAAAAAGGGTTTCATCGAGTTATACTGTTTACATTTGAACGAAGCTAACAATAGGTTGTCTATCTCTCTTGCACGCATGGAAGTTAAGAGTCTGCGCATGCGTGCCATGGCGACCTACGTCACAATGAGTAAGAGCAGGATAGCTTCATTTTCTGTTTCTTTCTACAAAGGCGTAGGACTAAGGGAGTAATTACCTGTCTTTAAATTGGGATATTTCCTACAGGTAAATATTTATAAATATAAATTCAACACCAAAATTTAAAAAATAAATTAAAAATTCATATGAAAAAGAAAATTTTTTTAAATAACCCGTTTTAAGCGAAATATCGAGCAAAAACCGTTTTCACCCCTTGATTTTTAATAGAAGGGATGAAAAAAAAAATTTTTTGTTTCCCTACGATTATTCTTTGTAGTTTTTTAAAGATAATTAAAAAAAAAAAATTTTTAAAAGTCCAATTTTTATATTTTTTATTGAATTTTCATTTTTTGAGTACTTTGAACCGTCGTAGGGGTGAAAGGGTGCGTTTTAGGGGAAACATGGTCTGATATAGATAGGCCTAAAATTTTTTGCTCTACAACTTTTATTTGAAACTTTTTTTGATATTTTCAACATATAATCCAAAAATCGTATTTTGGGGTAGTTTTTAATTTTTTTCACCCCTTTCCCGGTGGTTGAGAACTTTTTTACTTTGCCCACAGTATTGTACGCATTTTTCTGATAATTTCCATATTTTTTCAGCCGTATAGCTCAAAAACCCGATTTCAGGGCTATTTTGACTGGACTAAATGTCGTGTCTTTAACTAAGGTCCCCTCAATTGAAGAGAGTTGGAGTAGAACCGAGGACCATCCCTTTATCTATGTCTTTCTCTCTCTCTCTCTCTCTCTCTCTCCTTTCTCTTTCTCACTTGGTTCAGCCTCTTATCCTTTTGAAGTCGACCGGGCTCTTTTCCCGGTTGTGTTACTCACACATATACTCTTTTTCTCTCTTTCGCCATTCTCCGACGAGGTTCACCCTCGGTTACAGTTTCTCTCCACATAAAAGTATTTTCCATTCTGGTTTCCATCCCTGCTTCCCTTCTTCCCTCCCCCTTTCTCGTCCACATCGTTCTCTCTTATTCGTGTGTCCGTAGAACGATACCTATATAGGTGAATATTATAAGAGTGAAAGAGAGAGAGAGAGAGAGAGAGAGAGAGAGAGAGAGAGAGACGACACACAATCGTTGAAAAGTGGTTGGTTCGTACTGAGAGGACATTTAAAATCTTGTGGTCGGTATAACCACGGTGTTTCGAGAACACGTTGTTAAATATTTTATAATTGTATGTAACTTTTAATTCGTGGCATTTAATTTAACATTATTATCCAGATTTCGTTGTATACATTTATAAATATTAAAATAAATATGGCATTATATGTACTAAATTTTAATGTTTGATCGTATTTTGTTTAAAGATGAAAATAAATGTAAATTGAATTACGGAGATTTAACAGAGAACGGATTGTTTAAAATTTTATCAAAATCACAAAAGAAGAATAATTATGTTAATAGACAAAATTTTTATTCTCCATTTTAACTTAATTCTATTTATATTTCTTTTTCCTTTCTTTAATTTTTAAAATTCAAAAAGAGATATGTATGTTAGATAAAGAGTAGAGAAAAGAATAGCTTCGGTTAAAAGAATTTCATTATCGTGATTACCTCGAAACGTTTAAACTTTGATTACCTTTTTTTTTTTTTTTTGACTTAAACGTTAACTCGCGTGAAAACTAGACAGTTGCCGGGAGCAGATTTTTGTTCCTTTACTTCTTTCTCTTTTTCCTTTTTTTTTTTTAACAGTCTGTTTAAGTGTCCACACACCAAAAAGTGTACATCGAGTTTGAACTCTTTCTCTCTCTCTCTCTCTCTCTCTCTCCGCTTTTCTATATAACAGAAAAGTGCTTTACCTATTGGTCTTTTTTCTCGACTTCAAAAGTCAATTAAAACATTCGTTCTCTCTTTCTCTTTTAACAGGTTCCTACCTAGAGGCGTATCCGTCTCGACATACGAGATCCTTCTGTATCTTTGATACAAACGATATCATTTTCCATCTTTGGTTAAAACGATATCCTTCTAATGAATTACTTTCTAATCATTTATCGAGAACTTTGATGCTTTTCATCTTGGAAAGAAATAAAGAAAGAAAAAAAGATATTTCAACTATCGAGATTTTTACGGAGTTTAACACATTTGAAGATGTATCGATGGTATAATGAATCTTTCGACTTTCTTTCTGCGGGTAATAAAACTTAAATAATAGAACTATTTTTCTCTCTTTTCTTCTTTCTTTCTTTTCAAAAAGTAATAAAATTTGTGGTTGTGTAGAGTAATCGCGATAGTATCGAACACGTTCTTATATTTTTTGTTCCACTCTCATTTTATATTTGTTTTTTTTTTTAAACCAATATAGAGAGAGCAAAGAAATAACGATAATCGTGCAATATATATGTTCGAAAATTGTAAACACTTTAATAAAATTGAAAATTGTCACGTTCAAAGTAATAATCCACATTTTAAAAATGGGATATATACATTATTCCACGATCGATATGTGCAGAGTATATTTACTATGATCGTGATACGAGTTTTCTAGCGTATTTTTCGAGATACTCGAGAGTTTCACATCTCTTTTTCTCTTTTTTTTTCATGAAGAAGAGAGAGAGAGAAAAAGCAGAGGGTTAGCACATCGGTATAACCGCCACAGATCCGAGGAAAATATTCTGGCGCGTTCTCGAAAGGCTCGGTGGTTTCAACGTTTGATTCATACGGATGCATAGTAGTATAGAAAAGTGGCTTGGATGTGTAACAGTGTGTTCTCTGTGTACTGACCAACTCCGAGAAGTGCTGCTTGGCAGAGATATTGCCTGGACACCAAGCACTGAGCAGATGGTCTAGCTGTAACTACCCCCCATGCCGCGCAACCCAGTGCTGCTGCCAAACCCAAGCAGGTCTGTAGTAATACCAACGAACTTGCTTCCAGACCGTCTTGATATCCTTGCAATGCCTGAAAGTGAAGTTTCTCATTAAGCATCCTTCTGCATCTTACAAATCTCTTCCCCCTCTCCACCCCTTACTTCACTCCCTCACCAATTCCACTTCTCTCTTTCAGTCTCTCTTCATCATCTTTCTTCCACCCCTTTAAATTTCTTGGAACCGATCGCGTCGAGACAATTTTTTCTTCTTCTTTGTTTTTCTCTTTCTTTCTTTCTTCGACAAAAATACAGGAAAAAAAGAAAAAAAAATGAATATAAAGAGAAAAGAAGTTTCGTTCTAGCGATGCAAATCTTATAATTAAGCTTCTCGTTAGCTAACGAGCCCCTTTTCCGATCTTATTCCTTTTTTAGTTATCCATTGTCAGATAAAAGAAATTGCGTGGAATCGGATTTAACACTCGGCTAGATACCCTAACGAGATATTGTTAACTACGAGAATTTCATTTAGTTCTAAGATTATTTATTATTTCTTAATTATGATCTTCTAATTGATTATTATTTTTAACACAACTTCGTGGATTGAGTTCTTTCAAATTCGAAATTTCATTCGTTTCAATATTTTACTGTTTAACGCGGCACGAACATACTGATAAATTATTTATATATTTTTTTTCTTTGTTGTAAGTTTAAAATTGACTTACTATGTAAAATGCTGGAGTGTAAAGTCCGAAACCAGCTGCACCAGCTGCCAACATCAACATTCTGACTGGTCTACTTCCCAAAGGACTGAGATCAACCAACGGTTGGGTTGGTACCTTAGTTGCTGATTTTTTTCTTTCACTTTGGTACGTTGATTTTTGAGATGTAATATTGCTCTACGTTGAGGATGGTAAAGAGAAGCACTCCTATAAATCAGACCAAGGAAAAAGGCCAAGAAGAGTGCTCCTGTAACCGCCTGCAACCCTAATCTCCAGCCTAGCTTTCTGAAAAGACAAAGACGTTATTAATCCATGTTTTATACAGTATGCTACCTAAGCAATTATTTTCTAACATGAAGATCACATTTTTCTTTGTTCTTGTCTTACAATAAATTCCTCAACTTTTCTAATTATTATTTATTTAAGTATTGTTTAAAAATATTATTCTCTCTTTTTCGAGAATATTTCAGTGTCTCAAAGGACACACATCGATCGGACATTTTTTTGTCTTTAAACTTTAATCTCGTTTTGTTATAAATTGATATCGTTTTATAAGAAAGAAGGTTATTTGTAACTTAGCAAAGCAGAAAATGGAAAAAAATAAGCGTAAAAAATAGAAAGGAAGGGAAATGAAATTGCAAGAAAGGAAATGTGTGTGTGTATGTATTTGGTAGATTATAATGCACTGTGTTGTACGTAGTACCTCTTTCGTAACATTCCAAAAATTTCCTAGACAAAGAAAGACCTTGAATTCTTTACTCTTTTGTCTTACAGTGAAAGCAACTTTAAAACTTTATATACGATATAGAACGGGGTCATTTGCGTTTATACGAGAAATAGAAAAAAAATCTTATTTCTTTTTCTTTTTATTTTATCTTTTTTAACCATTGTCTTTTTTTGTCTGATTACGCATGAAGGGTGATAAGTGTGAGGACAGAAAATACGCGAATAATTCATGTTTAATAGTTGAAGCGTAAAATTATTGATAATAAAGTTCCACATTGGTAGAATAATTATGTCGATTTGAAAGCTTGGATTATTAAAAAAGAAGGAAACTACGCGTTGAAGGGGTTTCTTTTTTTTTTTTTTTAAATTTCAAGTGATCGTTATATATGAATTTCTGTTTCTTTTTTTTTTTTTATTTTGTAATTTCTTTTTTTTCTACGTATTTGTTTTTCTTTTTATGTACTGAATCAAATACAAGGACGAATTTTCATGTTTTACGTAGAATGAGATCTGCTCGATGGCTCTTCAACTACTTTCCGATAAAAACATTGAAAGGCGAAGAACTTTACGATAGTCAAGGACGAGACCTTTTCAGAGATTTTTAGCTTGAATTTCCCTCTCTCTCTTTTTTTAACTTATTCGCTCACTCACTCTTTCACCGTAACTACGGTAACACGAATAGAGATATAAAAGTGCGTGGGAGTAAACGTATCTCCTGTATCCCGTCTAGTTAAATTTACTATGTGAACGAGTGAGTGTTGAGCTGATGCTGGGAGAATAGTAGCAGTGGTAGTAATAGTAGCAGCAGTAGTAGTATTAGTGATTCCAGTAATAGTAGTGGGCGTAAAGAAGCGTACGGTCGAGTGATATATTTCACGAAAAAAAAAATAAAAAAAAAAGAAAGAATAAAAAATAGAAAGAAAAAGGGATAGAGAGGAAGAAAAAAAAATTACGCGTAGGTGTTTCCTCGGTAACGACAAAGCGTGGGCGTGCAACTGCATTTTCATTCAAAGCTAGCAGGTACACGTGTGCCACCCCTGGAAACGAACGATTCAATACACACACACACACACACATACGGATACAAATATACACACAGAGGATAGTATATAGATATACTACGATAGTGTAGTATATATGCACAAACAACGATCGAAGCTTTCTAATCCCTGGCCTAAATTTCTCCCACGTAATTTCACATTAATCTCTGCCGGGTAAGTCTTCTAGGTTCCCCCCTTCGTTGCCACTTTCTTTCTCTATCACACCCCCATTTTCCTTCGCCATCTTCTCATTTTCTTCCCATAATATACATCGCTTATCTCTAGCCAAGGATATCGTTGGAAAATTACCACCCTTTAACGCACCACCTCCTAGAAATCAGCTTAACGTGAGAACCTTTCTACACCCTAACCCTTGATCCTCCCTCGATCCTCCCTCGAACCTTCTCTCGTACTACCCTCTCTATTTCATTCCCTTATATTTAATCAACCGTTAGTTGCTCTTCGACTCGTCTTAATCTACCGCATCTGTTCAACTTTCTATTTATCTTCTTTGTATATAACCACACACACATATATGTAAATGCATAAATACAATTGTACGTATTTTGGATTCTCTTTTAAATGTTGGGAAATTTCGACGAAACATAAACGTATCGAAAAAAGAGAAAGAGACCGTGAGTAATCCTATCTACTAGCAGCCCTTCCCTTTTCACCCTTTACAATCAATTTGATCGTAAATCGTGCGAATCGATCCGAAAGATACCCATCTATCTCTCGCTTTCTCTCTCCCTTTCTTTCTCTCTTTTTATCTCTTTCTTTTCTTTCTTGTTCTCTGTTGTTCGTACCATCGACGAGATATAAATATAAAAAATAATACTAGTTGTATTTTTCAACGATCGTATTACGTCCATCGGATTTTTGGAAGAAATTCAGGAGCTTAATCTAGGTAACACAACCGCATTGCAGTAATACCGCGAGACGACACTGAATTTAACAGGAATATAGTATCAAGAGAGAATAGGAGATAGATAGATAGAAAGAGAGAGAGAGAGAGAGAGGAAGAAAGAAAAAGCTTATAAAAATCAAAGGTTTAAGTTTTAACTTAACCGTGCTTTTATACTACAGACAATGGAACTCTAATGGAATTTAGAGTTTTATTCGAGAATGAAAAATAATGTTAGTTGATTCCTCGATTAAAAATTCAATATAAATCCTCTGATTATGACACGCTTTTTGCAATTCTTTGCATTTTTTATTTTTATTCACTCATTTTCTCTCTCTCTCTCTCTCTCTCTATCTTTCCCTATCATTTTTATTTCTTTTTTTTTTTAATGAAAATTCATTCATGAATTAAAACAGTGATAACGAATTCACATAAATGATGACGCTTATCATCCCTCGTACAGCATAAGTTACAACTTTTTTTTTCTTTCTATTCTTGAAATGTTCTTTAGTGTTTCTTTTGTCTTTTCTCAAAGGGGGATTCGATCGCGATAACCATTGTGAAGATCCACGAACGTTATTCCAGTAATTACACGGTTCTAATCTACGGATGAAACGGACATTGGTCGATTTTCTTTTTCTAAACGAATCATTGACCTAGTATGACATCGACAAACGATGTTATTTTTGCTCCCTGGTCTTTTCTCAATTGATTCCCACTCATTCTTTATTTTTTTTATTTTTTTGCTCTCTTTCTTTCTCTCGTTTTGTGTTATCTACAAAACCTTTTTATTTTTTTACCTACCCTACCTTTCTTTTGCTTTTTTTACCTTTCATCCTATCTCTTGAAATTAAAGAAGAGTAGATTTGAGATATACGTACGTAAATGAATGAATGACGCATGGATTATAAAAGGAGTTTGCTTTACCTTAATGCAAGAACTCAAAGTAAAATAATTTTAAAAAGAATCCAGCTGTGTGCGCTTGGCTTTATGGGATTTCCTCGAAAAAATTTTAATTTAAAGGGTCCCACGTAAAGCGTTGAGTTTGATTTTTAGGGAGCAAAAATTCCACGCTAAATAATAATAATTTGTTTTTGACTCACAATCATTTCTCTTTATTTACTTTCCTTGTTCCCCCTCTTCTTTCGTTTTGATAGGGGCTTCTAGCAATTGTTTTTTTTTGTTCTTAGGATTACTTGTTGTAAGGGATTGAAATAAGCCAAAAGTTGGTTTTATTGAAATAAATGAAAATAAGTAAAAAATAAATTACCTTACGATAAAAAGATCAAAAGCATAGCATGGAATGTTGAATTATATGATCTCGAATTTATCTCTTGTTTTTTATATTCATATACCTTGAAAAGGTTACGGTACATATATCGCTGACACGGTCGTGTGAAAATATACAATAAAACGGAGACACGTAGAGAGAAAGAGAGAGAGAGAGAGAGAAAGAGAAGAATTGTTTTCTCTTTCTCTCCCTCTCTGACTGTTATATCCATGCTCTACGTTCAGATTTAGATGCATTTCGACGTTTGCAATTTGTTTCGAGTAGTTCGTTGCGCGCTTTGATGATTTTTGTTTCAAACAAGTAATTACTTTTGTCTGTGTTTGAACGAAATTATTACGTATACACATATATATGACAACTTTGATCAATTCTATTCGTCGAATTTCAATTCGACGAATTGTGTGTATGTATTTATTTGTATTTTTCCCTAATTTTTAAAAAACTAATTATAACAACGACCATACTTTTCCATCGAAATATTTTAATAACCATTGGGAAAAAAAATGAACATCTATCGGGAACAAAGCTTCATTACTCTTATACCTTATACCAATCTCTGTTTTTTTTTTTTTTTTTTTTTAATATAGATCATAGATTCTCCCTTTTCGTTTTTTTTTACGATACATATACACGTGAAAAAAAGGGAAAAAGTAATTAATGAAAGAAAGTTGGATTATTGAAGGAATACGTGATAGCAATATAGTCTTTTAAATCGATATTGATTGTTTTTTTTTTATAATGTGAGTTATTTCATTCGATTTTAATACCGTTACCTATTTGATACTATTTAACATGTCTGATAGGCAATTTCCGGACGACACTAGCCTAATGGTGTACTGGTAAACACTACGAAATCCTCTGACCTCTCTTCTATCTGTTTAGTATATACATATGTACATATACATGTGTACTTGCACATGTGTGTAGGTATTATTCCTTAAGTAATTGATACAATCGTTAGGATTCTAATAATTACCGGGAAATTTTTTAGCTATTGCAAAATATAAGCAATGAAAATTACTTCTAAATGAAGATTAATCGATGATATATAATTGGACAAAGTTATACAGTAATTTGACAACAATCATAATTACTAAACAATTAGTTAATGGAACTCGTTATTTTTACCCATCACTCTGTAAAAAATTCATCAACTCATAGAACAACAAGAGATAAAATATAACTCAATAAAAAAAAGGAAGTTTCAAACATTATTGTTGTCTGTGTAATTTGATCAAATTTAGATTGAAATTTCATAAAGTTTTGTAAAATTATATTAAAATTTATTGGACGAATAGAACGAAGAATAAAATAAATTATGAAAATTTCACATGCCTGAGGAAACATAATGGAAAATCTAATTTAGTGAGATTGCGTTTGATGTGTTTGCAAAAAAAAAAAGAACACGTTTGGTAAAATAAATTTTGTACTAATTAGATTCGATAATTCGAATGAATAATTAGAAAAAAAAATAATTTGTTCTTATACGTAAAGGTAGAGGAATCTAATTTTGTAAGATGGGTAAGGTGGTTCTAAGATGACGCGTAATGGTGAACGTAACTCATCTTAATTGAATATTTTTATCGGACATATTATCATAGTAGTACGTGTAGAGAGGGGTTATAATATACGTAATAACTTACCCAACCGCTTCCTTGTAAAATACGCTGAAGAGGGCAATTCCCACCCCCGTGCCAGCTTGCACCACCATCTCAACGAACTCTCGTCGTCTTTTAAAGTAATGGCCTAGTACCAAACCAGCAGTCTCTCTCACCAAACCGGCCCCTGTTCCCAAGACTAACCCGTAGCTGTTGCGTTGTAAAAAAAAAACACATAAACATATTACGTAACTATACTTATAAATATACTTTCTATAATTTAGGCTTTTTCATACATCTACCAATCGTTATGCTGTTATAATCAGAGGTTCATAATTATTTTCTTTCTTCCTTTGTCCAAGTGTTATTACAACTTACGTTTCTTTGCTTCTTTTTTTTTCTTTTTATTGTGTAATACGCGTTAAAATCTAATTAAGAAAATGTCTTAGTAGGAAATTTATTAAAAACTTTTCGTTATTGTAACGTCGATAATCTTTGATAAAAGCTCCTTAGAAAGATCGTTAAAAGAAACGCCGTGCTTTGTCATAATGATTCCTCACTGGTATAAGGCAGAAAGATCCTAGAAAACTTTTTTTTTTTACTTTATAAGTCTCAAACAGACTGTTTGTAATATCTTTACATTGTTGAACATCTTCTGAAGTATTATTGTAACAAAAGATTCGAGAGAGATACTTATACTACAAGATACTTATATTCTATTATAAAAATGGTCATTAATTTTTATTATCTTTTCATCTTGAATATAAAAATACTTAAATATATATATATATATATATATATATATATATATATATATATATATATATAAATTCCTCCATTGCATTCTAAAGATTTTCTAATGCGCTTTTTTACATTTTTCATTACATTTTTTAATTGATATTGGAACAATACATTGTTATACGCTCCTTTAGACCATGTATGTTCATTGCGTCTATTGAACATTCCATTATTCATAAAAGTACATTTATCTGTCCATAAAATTCTTTCTGCAAAGTTTTCCCTTCGTTGTACTTGTCTAAGAAAAAATTGACAAAAACGCATTCTTCTAATATCATCCCCCACATGTAAAGTGTGTCCTATCGAATAACGATATGAATGTGTTTTCACGTCTTTTTATATCAGTCGATGATTTAAAGGAGCGTATAACAATGTATTGTTCCAATATCAATTCAAATCAATGTAATAAAATATATTACTGATATAAAACATCAAATATCTCGTAAACTATTGACATTTCGATGATCTTCACTTAATCCTTTTTAACACAGAATAAAAGAAGGGATTGAATAGTGTAAAAAAAAAAATATAAAGTTCCATTTAAAAAAAAAGTCAACTGCATCTAGCGGGTGCATCGATGCATTTAAAAAAAAAGTAAGGTCATAGAAAATTGACATTTATTGTGCCATATAACTTTTTCCTTTATCATTTTTTTCTATTGTTACTTAAAAAAAAGTTATTACCCGTCCCCGTTACAAGATTCACCCTGTATAAACAATATTTATTGCGATTGGAAAATGTCATTCTCACGAGTGCAATTATTTGCAAGTGGAAATTTAAACATACGAAGATAAACCAAGGTGCTCAACCACCTGAGTTACGTTACCCGACATCTATCTATACTCTGGCTCGCCTAACGCAAGCGGCCCGACAATGCCCGCCTGATGGCTGACCGTGGCTTGAACGGAAAAGCATCGAAATTCGGCGTGGCGCTTAACGTGTTAATGAAATTTTTTTTATTCTGTGCGATTTTTTCCAACATAGAATATGGAGTAGTTTTTATAGCGATTATTTTTTATTTTTTATTGCTAATTTAAGGATTTATTATTTAAAGGTTATCTAAGTCTCTAGGTTCTGTAAGTATTCAACAGATAGCGCCGTATTATATTTCAATTATTTCGATGTATTCACGTCATACGTTTTTCAGATTTATTAGTTCGGTTAGATAACTAATCTTGCTTTTTATATTTTTTCGTGCATTATTATTTTATGTATTTCATTGTAATTTTGGTATATTATTTTGTATGTTTTTATAATTTACTATAAAATTAAGTGACTCCGGCTAATCTTTACTGTGGCTTTGTTTTAATACATTGATTTAATATAATACTAAACTATTCAATGAAGTCTAATTTTTATTCTAAAATAAAATTAGAAACATATAAGTAATATTTTCTTTCTTCTCATTTAATAAGTTTCAAGGTCAAACAATGTCCATTCGCGGCTTATTGTTAGACTTAGAAAATCCATGTTAGTTTAATTTGAGATATATCAAAGTAAAAATAAAAAATTGTATGTTGTTTTATGTCTAATTTGAATTCCCAGAAATTATTAGTGAACAGTAATTTGATTGCATTAAATAGTTTTGAATCATAGTAAATCATCGTTTCATAACAAAGTCACAGCAACGCGTAGTTGAAGCACCCTAGTATATATACATATATATAAAATACAGTAGAAAATAATTAAATTTTCATAGGTTTTATTAGACAATGATTTCTTGTATGACGTTAACTCATTGCGTACGGCATATTTTTGGGCGCGAGTTAATTTTGCAATGATATAATTGCAACGAATTTTTAAAATTCTTTCGTTATTATCGACCCATATTTAGGAATTATAAGGCAAGCAAAACGTATTGGTCACATTTTCGTTAAATAAATGAAACAAAGTATTAGACATTTTCGTGTAAATAATATTTCGGAAGTTTAAATACATACCTCAAAAGAACCTGATGCATTTGTAGGGCAAAGGAAGTAAAAAGCGAAGCTAATGCCAATACAAGGCCACCAGTGACAGCGGTGAGCCGTGTACTTCCACGACGACACGCGCCGACAACCAATGGTGCAGAACCACGTGAAACCGCAGCACTTAAAGCTCCTGCCCATGCTGAAAAACAATCATTCCATTGTTAGAACAAGCTACTCCTACGTTTTTTCTCCTATCTACTTTTTACTACTACTATTATTATTATTATCATTATTATTATTATTATCTAGAAATACGTTTAGCGAGCATTAGAATTATTTATACTTTAGTTTCATTAAAAATTGAAACAATTTTCATTAATACACCCAACACAATATTTAATGGATCGAAAGTTTTTGCACGATTTTACGAATCAGTTAATGGTTTTTTTTCTTTTTTGTTTGTTTGTTTATTTGTTTTCAAGACACTTTAATTTATCTCTCCTTTTTTCGTAAATTATAAAACTACAAGATTTAGAAACTTTGGCTCACCCCCGTATGTCTCGGTATCCTAGAATTTGTTTCGTGTTAATGAGATAATAAAGAAAAAAAAAAAGAAAAGAAAATAGGAATCGTTGGTTCTTCGTTGCCAACTTTTCGGTGAACTTTCTTCCGTCGTTAGCAGTTTATTTTATCCGAGTTAGAATAACGGTGTTGTCCAATGTTTCTTTTTTTTCTTCTTTTTATCTTATCTCTTTGCGTAAAAATAATGTAACGAGCTTTGGGTTTCTTATTATTCAAAGTGTGTTATGTCGTTTCAGAGAGAGAAAGAGAAAGAAAAAGAGAGAAAGAGTTAGACTTATCAGCAAATTCTCTTCTTCTTTTCGATAAAATAAAGCACAGTCTCTGTTGTTCCTTTCATTTGATATTATCATGTTGTTGGACAAAAAAACCACTTTATCAAGATATTTTATTATTTCTATAGAAAATAGAGGAAAAATATTGTCAAGAAAATACGTAAACTAACAAAATTAGAAATAAAAAAGATTCTTACCTGGATAAAATTATAATCTAAAGAATCGCGTAGGTAGGTTTATAAGGTCGACAAAACGATTGTAAAATCGTTTTTGTTATCTTTGAAAACAAACCCACACACACACACACACACATTTTTATATATATATATATATATACCAATAGATAGACACTTGCGTAGAGATAAAGGATAAGGTCATAGAAAAAAAGTTAATTGAATCTTTTGAAGTTCAAAGAGTTTCTTTCCATGGGTGGACGAGTACTAAAACATACGTACGCTTTTGTTGCGTATCTCCTTTGACCATGCAAAATATCCTCTTTTTTATTATCCATATAGGTTATTGAATGTTAATTAGATTAAATAAAGGAAAAGAAAAACTAATAAAAGTACAAAAAATGAGTACTCGTATCAACCTGTGAACCTTTAAAAGGAACGCGAAAGAGTAGAATAAAAAATAAACAACACGAATAACACTAGTCAACAAATGTTTTCCTTTTTTTTTTTCTCTATAATTGGTTCGAAATGTAATTATATTTTTCCTAATTTTGGAGTTCTCAATTAAATGGAAAAAACTGTTTGAATCCAAAAAAAATTTATCGATTTTTTTGAAAATTCTAGACTGACATAATACTTTAATAAAAAATTGTTAAATGTAAACTACTTAAAAATTTAACCTGCTGGCAGTATATTTTACAAATCAGATTTGTATTGTTTATACGAAATTGTGTAAAAATAGATATACAGAATGATTCACCAGCTCTTGCCACTTAAATAGCTTCGAAAGTATGATAGTAACAGAAAAATGAATAAGGTAAAAGTTGCATGAAAAATTCAGGACTATAATATGACACTAGTATTTTTTTTGTTACATTAAGTTTTTTTAAGATTTATTGGTCAACTTTGTTGTTTTAAATACAATGTTATATTTGAATACTTATTTTCGGATAGCGGCTGTCAAATTCAATGATGTGCAACATTAATATTTTCGAAGGTCAACGAAGATTAAAACTGGCGTACAAGCCAGCCACAATACAGCTCTTTCGCATTATGGTCGCGTCGTGGTCGTGTCAGGGTTGCGTCAGAGTTGCGTCAGTCTTTTGTTGTTCCGACTACGAACGGAACAGATATTTTTCGAACAGTTTTTCGTGGTTATTGTCAGGTTTTGTTTTTAATACTGCACATCATTGGATTCGTTTTGTCAGCCGTTATCCGAAATAAGTATTCGGATAAATTTTGGTGGCAAGAACTGGTGAATCACCCTATATAACATAAGTCAAAATAATTATAAACCAATATAATTTTCTCGTCCAGAAGATATCAAAATTTCAGAAAGGTAAGTTGGAATTTGTGATATTCACGAATAGGATAGAAGGGGAAGAAAAAGGAAGAAGAAAAAGTTGTATAGAAAAACGAGAAAGAAGGGTAAGTGGAAGTGAAAGGGAAAGAAAAAGATGAGGGAAGGAAATCACGAAAGGAAAAGCTCGAAGAATACACGATCAGTGTTAGCAGGTGGGAAGTGTAAGAAGGGCAAGGGAGGGTTGGGTTGTCCTTTGCGTTGAATAAACACGTAAAAGAGGTGTAAAACCAGTGGTGGACGACGGTTTTCCTTCGCTTCTTTTTCTTCTTAGGAATAGACTCGAGAATGATTTTTTCAAGCTGTTGAAAGGTCGCTCGATAGGAGAGAGAAGAACCTTTTGGACTCACGCTCACTCGTTGTGGAGTAGAGCCCTTAATAAGCTCCTCGTATATCTACCGGAGGGCGAGTACATAATACATGCGTACACGTGTCCCTTTTTTTATTTTCCTTTTACTAAAAGAAACTAAGAGAGCTTGAGGTGGGAATAGAAAGAGAAAAAAAAAAAGCAAAAGTCACACTGTGTGAGGGAGAAAGAGAGAGAGAGAGAGAGAGAGAGAGTGAGGAAAAAGAAAAGACAAATGTATAGGAATTAATATTTTATCTTTTGACTAGTATCGTCGAATTCTCAAAGTTCAACATATTATTCTCACGAAAAAGAGCAAAAGTAGGTTCCCAGGCTTCTCCTAGTGAGAGAACGAGAGGGAGGGAGAAAGAAAGAGAGAAAGATTTAAAGGAAAGAAAGAGTACCTACTTCTGAGAGAACACAATTTTTACATTATTCATACGGGGAAACTAAGAGAAGAGAAAAGGACGACGTTATTTCACTTACCTGTTTCTATCTCTCTCTCTCTCTCTCTCTCTCCTCTCTTTTATTTTGTTTTTATTTTTTCTATTCCTTTTATCCTCTTTTTTTCTTCCCACGTTCTTGACTTTTTGCCAAGAGATTCTCATACAAAAATAAATATAATAAAAATAGATATATATCTTAACGATAAATTGAACCGTTCGGTAGTAGTTTTTCACTATCGATTTTTAACGATTTTCAATTTGGACCATTTGAAATATAAGATAACATTATGTTTCGGTAATTTAGATCAAAATACATGCTATCTCCGATTTTATTAAACTTTATCTTTTCCCTTTTTTCCTTACAATCTATTCTTATTTTTATTTTCAAAGACTTTTTCTTGACAGTTGTGTTGCGGTTTTCCAGATCGGTACGTTTCTATGCGTTTTTTCTTCTTCTTCTTCTACTTCTACTTCTACTTCTACTTTTTCTTCTTCTCAAGTACCCAACTTTTATGGCAGTGAACTGCTTTGAAATTTTTTAACGTGATTCCTCTCTTTTCATTCTTTCTCTTTCTCTCTTTCTTTTTCTTACTTTGCACTTTTTCGAAAATTGAATGGTTAAAAGTTGAAATTTTTTGCTTGATATTATCACGGAATAAGAATGTAAAATAATGAGGACAAACTCGAGAATGGAATGAGAGGATACGATAGTAGTATATTATCAGATACACAAGTTAAATTGTTAATTTAATTATTTTCGTACGATTTTACTCGATTATATTTAATTGAACGAACAAAATCGAAAGATTCCTATGATTAAATTCATTATTATTGTCACGTCCCAGTGACGACTAACTTCGAACTTTGCTATGCCAATTATACGAATATCCTACTTTTATAAATCATTTATTAATTATTACCTTAGCTGTATTCGTATTTTGTAATATTTTGTACATTGTAGTTTTCCTTACACATAAGTATATTTGTATTCTTAATTCTATTATATAAACACTCTCACATGAACGATCATTGATATTGACATTCGTTAGTATATTGTAAATAGAATAGCAAGGATCAATTGTCGTTCATGATCGTGAGTAAATAAGTAATACTAAATTTTTTCAATCCTACAGTACTCATTTTCCTGCTGACTATTGTTGAAATCACGATTCAAAGATAGAGCGCGCGTGCCGTTTGTAGAATTCACGGGTAACCGTAACTGATATTTGTTTAAATGAAAAATGATATTTTTCTAAATTCGCAGGATCCACGGTTGATAGTAACTGATATTTATCCAGTTCGTAGAATCATAGTCAGCAGCATGTCATATTCCAAAGTTAGCAGTTTACCGAATGAAAGTGAGTAGTGGAGGAAGCATTATGTGCAAGTGGGAGGTGTTCACAACCTTCTGCATTGGGCCCGGCGGGAAAAACTGCGTTTTTCCTTGCCGGCAGTCTACCACATACATTAATAGAGTTCGCATTAAAATCAGTCTACCACATATTTTTTGAGAGTTCGCAAATAAAATTGTTCTTAGTCTAATTTTGTTATCTGTAATCTATTAATTACTTAATATTCGCACTTAACTTAAATTTACAAACTCAGCTACATTAGCGTCTTATTTTAAATTTACTGTTTGTAACATCTATGTAATTCAAACCTTATTTAAGAATATACTGTTATTTCATAAATTTGGAAGTGCTTGTGCAAGAACCGAACTAAGTTCCTCATCATACGCAAATCCAGTAACCTACCGACACGGCACTAACGCCAAAGGATCTGGCGTTAGGAAGGAATCTGACGATCAACGCCAAAGAAAGACCATCTTCCGGGGATTCTTAAACACCTTAAGGCAATAGTAATATCGGGTAAACCACTATCTTTTACTCGCTTAATAGGTTTCACTCTCTTAGCCCAGATCCCGGGTAAAGTACTGGCTCTATAGACTGACCCAAAATAGGGCACTCGTTCTCTCGGCTGAGTAAACGCTGGTAGCGTGATCTGAGAAAATCATCTTTAAATTGTTCTTGCTCCACGATATCCCCTTCTGGGATGTCATAGGAAGCAAAAACCGGTGGCAGCGGTGGGATTGAGAAAAAGAGAGATTGTAACCTTGTTTTGCTTTGAATCCTAAGTGCGGGATCGTAACATTCATTAATTTGCAAATATATAATTTTATTATAAAAATTATTTAAAATGGCAACAGAGCGCACATGTGTTAGGCCTGAAACTCCCATGGCACGCGCGCTCTGTCTTTGAAGCGTGATCTCAACAATAGTCAGCAGGAAAGTGGGTACTGTAGGATTGAAAAAATTTAGTATTACTTATTTACTCACGATCATGAACGACAATTAATCCTTGCTATTCTATTTACAATATACTAACAAATGCCAATATCGATGGTCGTTCATGTGAGAGTGTTTATAAAATAGAATTAAGAATACAAATATACTTATGTGTAAGGAAAATCACAATGTACAAAATATTACAAAATACGAATACAGCTAAGGTAATAATTAATAAATAACTTATAAGTAGGATATTCGTATAATTGGCGTAGCAAAGTTCGAAGTTAGTCGTCACTGGGACGTGACAGTATAAGTTAACCTTTATCGGTCGTAAGTCATATGGGAGGTGATTTACGAATAAGAAAAAATAGAAATATGTAAATAATTAATTAATAATTTCATTTATTTGTATTACTCCTTCGTAACAAAAGCAAAATAAATAATTTCTAATAAATAATAAATTATTCTTATAATACTGAACAATTTTGTTACATATTTACCAAAGTCATTTATAACTTTTAGTGATAATCATTAATATGTAAAAACCTGACAACTAATAAGGATTAATTATTATTTCTTTCTTTTCTTCTTTTTTTTTTTTTTTAAGAAACAGTTAAACAAAAAATGGAGAACGAGTAAGAAGAAGAAAAGGGAGGAAGAAGAATAATGGAGATAAAAGATTATTAACCGTTAAAGTTTATTCATAAATAATTAGCTTGTTAGATAAAAGTCGACGTTATTACGGTCTGCCGAACGAGTCGAATTTTTAATCAGGCCTGAAAGCATAAAGGTTCGTTCAATTATGGCCGACGTGGCACAAAAGAGAGAGAGAGAGAGAGAGAGAGAGAGAGGAGAAACGGAGCTTGAGGAAAGAGTAGTATAGTATAGTATAGTATAGTAAAGTATAGTATAGTATAGTATAGTAGTAGATGGTCGTCGTTCTCGGTGCGTCGGTGATCTGAATGGAGCTCTGATTATCTCGAGTGACATAATGAGCGCTCGAGCGACTCGATTGCAGAGAAAGAGAGTGTCACAGTGAGAGAGAGAGAGAGAGAGAGAGAGAGAGAGAGAGAGAGAGAGAGAGTCAGAGAAGAGAACAAGTGAATAAGAGAGAGAGAGAGAGAATGGGGAATATCGTAAAAAGGCATCGATTGGTGCGCAGAGTGGGATAACTTCGCTTCGCGAAATCGCGGCTCAGGGAGAGAGAGAGCGAGAGAAATAGAGAGAATAGGAATGACGAATAAAGAGAGTGAGTGAGTGAGAGAGGGGGATGAAGGAGGGAGGGATGGAGATAGAAAATTCTCCCTGGTTTTCGAGTGAAATGTGGAGCAACAGCTCCTGTCAGAGAAATCGCCCCCAGGTCGGACGTCAAAATAAAAGATGGAAAAAAACGAAGAAAACGGCGAATGGCCTCGGTTATCTCTTTCTTTCTTTCTTTTTTACCGTGATGTATAGTAGGCATATATATGTATGTATATGTGTGTGTGTGTATGTAGCATTAGACGAAGCCTACGGTTGGTTTTCTTGCCAAACTATTGGACCGGAGGAGACCGTCTCGTAATCTTGCCCCCTCCCTTTTTTTTTATTTTTCTTCTTTTTTCTCTTTTCTTTTTATTTCAATTTAACTTTTCATTAGAACTTTTTCTAAAATCGAATTTGACGAATATATAAATATGTGACTTTGTTATAAAATGTTGATTTAATATAATTCTAAACTATTTAATAAATTATAATAACATACAAAATAATACCACAATTAGAACGGAATAAATAAAATAATATTACACTAAAAAATAAAAAAAGTAAGCTTATGTCATATGTAAATTGAAATAATTGAATTATTATACAGTGCCATCTATTGAAAACTTACAGTACCTAAAGACCTAGATAACCTTTAAATATAATAAATCCTTAAATTAGCAATAAAAAAAAAATAATCGCGATAAAAACTATTCCATATCCTGAGTTGAAAAACAATCACACAAAATAAAAAAAATTTCATTAACCCATTACCCGCCAATGGCCCTTTTTGCGAGGCATTTTCAAATTTTTTTTTTTAATAACTGCAACTTCAGAATAAAATTTATTCGTTAAAATCGAATTGATCGTATCTCGTGCTTCATGAAAATATGAAAAATTCTCACTACTTTATTCTAAATCAATAATTAATGATATAAAATAATTTTTATATTTAAAAAATAAAACAATAGTTCTATTTGGTTAGTATGAATATCATTATACAATTCATTTAATTTTTGGTTGCATTTTCGTATTGTGGCGGGTAATGGAGGTTAAAATCGGTTCAGTAATTTCGAAGTTCATTGAAATCCAACAATGTGACACTGAATTGTTTATATTCATATAAAGATATCCGAAGGGGTTGGTTGCTGTCGAATCGAAGGAAGAACTGAGTGTTTTAACCTTCTATTCCACGCATTTTCTACAATCATATCAGATTTGTTTCTTTCATCGTTCCCCCGTTGCGTGCTTTTGTTACTACCTAACGTCCTTCTGTGATTACATTTGCTAAAAGCTTCCTGGGCATGTGGTGGTTGGAAAGAGTTGATACGATGTAACGGTCTCTGAAATCACGTTTCGAAAGTTTTCCTATGTTCGCGTTAAAACGTTTCCAAAGTTTCCTTTTTGTTTTGTTTTCTTCTCTCACCCTTTTTTTCCTTCCCTTATTTTCTTTTTTTTCTCAACCCCAGTAAAACGAGGCAGTGAAATTTTTTGTTCTGCTACGACAGAACGAAGAAACAAAAAAGAAAAAGGAACAAAAGAAGAAAGAAAGAAGAAAAGAAAAAAACAAATAGAAAAGAAAGTAAATTATACTATACAACTGTTTTTTTTTTTTTATTTCAAGATGGGGAAAAGATAAATAATTTGGATTGGCGTCGGTGTTAACAGAGAAATCCTTAGAATTTTTGTTTAACTGCTCAAGGAATATTTTTACTTACTTAGGATATTCTCGTTTCACACAGCGGGACACATCGAATGACTCGTCGAGAGGCATCCTTTCAATTGGCGTGTTGTTTGGAGGAACGATCGATAAAAAGTGAATAAGAAGAAAAAGAAGAAAAGAGATAGGTAAGGGGAGGGGTGGGAGAGGGAAAGGGTTAGATGAATATGCATTGTCCATCGCATCATGACTTAAGAGCCACGACTCGAGAGACTTTAGTCTCGATGTCTATTGGTGAGACTTCAACAGGTAACGACTAGGAGGAGGGGATGGGGGCGGGAAAACGATCGAACGCGAATAATTTAATGCCTTGGACGTTTTTAACCTCCTCTGCTAACATTCTCAAATACCTTACGAGATACTAAATGTCCACTCGAATCTGTCATCCTGTTCAACAATTTATAATGTTATTTTTTTTCTTATTTCTTGATTATAAACGTCAGTTCTTCATAAAAGGAACAATGATTTTAACGTCAAATTATATATTCGATTATTATATTATAATAATTAATAATAATATTATTATTGTTAATATGGTATAGTTTTTTCTTATTTTTTTGGTAAAATATGATGTCATAAAGGACAAACATTTTTATCGCAATTTATAAAAAGAATGAATTCACGAACATTCAAAGGTATTTAAAATTTAAAACTCTTTTAATATTTTCATACAATCCAAATGAAATGTTGTATAATTGATCAGCATGCGTGAAGTTAGTCTGATGAATTTAACAATTTCCATTTCTCTTATTATCTCTCCTTTCGTATTTTAAATTAATTATACACAAATATCTCTCTCTCTCTCTCTTATTTCTTTTTATTCGCTTAAAAAAATCTTAGATAGTCTGTTTGATAGCCAATATTTTCACGAATTATAAATAGAATCAGTAATTACAAATATATGTTCTCATTCGGATCGGAAATAAATATCTGAAAAGATTTAAAAGAACCGTAAAACATATGAAAGCTTTGATATTATTAATTATTTTCTGTAACAAGATCACATTTGACGTTAAAGGAAATAAAGGAAGAAAAAATAAAAAAAGAAAGAAACGAAGATTGGAAAGGAAAGGGAAGTTTGCATGGGCAGCTTTAAAAAATGCCTTTCCCATGTCTGCCACCTACATGCATATGTACATACGTATATACATACATCAGCTTATATTAAATTTAATGGTGAACTTTTTTACGGTCCGTGAATATTCATCCGAGCAGGTTATATTCGTCCTGCAGAGGAGGGTGGTACACATATACGAACAAACACGCATGCATACACATACCTACACATACACAAACGGACACACGGACACTCGTTGGCAAACGTATCCTAGAAAGCTTTCGAACCGGAACGAGATTTACTACTTTGCAAGTTCTTCGTTAGCTTCTACTTTCGGATTACACTTTGGCCCTTTTCGATTCTTACTCTCTCCTCGCAATCTTTACCATCCTTCGAACGATTTATCAAATTTTCATTGAAATTAATCGTTTCCTTTTTAAAAGATTATGACTATAAGTAATCCAGTGTTGATCGTTAAACGCCGTTGCATACCATCGTTAAAAGTTAATGAAATCACTCGAGAGGAATTTCACGAAATTAATTAAGAACTTTCATTTAATGTTCACTGACTTATCTTTTGTTTCACGACAGAGTTATTGTCCCTTAGGGTGTAGTAGTAGTTGTATAGTTGTAGTAACTTTCCCTTTCTCTGATTATGCTAATTATTGATTCATTATATTTTAAGTTTGAGATAATTTGTCGAGAATTTTCTCATTAACAAATTAGATATTCGGTTACTGCGAAACATTTAAACGATTTTCGGTACTAAATTTGTCTTCATTAATTCGTCAATGTACTTTTGGCTAATTATTAATTATATTCTTTATAATTAAGAAAATGATGAATATTATTATGATTATTATTATTAATCTTAATTGAATCAATTAAAAAAAAAAATATTTCACAAATTATAATCGAAAATGATATTTTAGGGCTGCACGGGAAGGGATTATTCGAGTTATCGAAACAGTCGATAGGGATTTTCGTGCCAATGTGTAATCCCAAAGGACAGAATTAATTCGTCGACTTATCGAAGTCGAAACTAACGCTCCCGGGATATAGGATTTCCTTTCTAAGCGAGTCACTTTATAAAGGTGTGCAAAACCGTTCGGAAGATCGTTAGGGAAAATAACGATGGTGTTTTTTCAATTAAAGCGTCTTTCCATTCCCAGATTATCCGTCCTTCCAGAGTAAAGCCAACATTTTTATTTACTTCATTTTCTAACCAACTTTTTTCTACAAAAATAATCAATTTTGTTCGATTATCGATTTTATTTTACAATTTTTTCTTAAATCGTCTTATTATTTGTACTCATTTATTTATACGCTTGTATCAAAGTTCTTATAGGAATAATTCAAAGTTACAAGATCGATGACGGGGGTCATACTAATTTAACTCAAAGTTGACTAATTATACGGATAGGATTGGAACGTAGATCATTTTCGCGACTGCAATAATTTAGCATCGATCCGAGGATGCAATTCTGGGAAAGGACTAAGACGTTACTACTAAAGGGTGAATTCTCTCTCTGTCTCTGTCTCTATTTCCGTGTCTGTTCTTCCATGTTAGATATTACTCTGTCAGATGTGGTAACCGAGATGATTTTCGTAATATATCGTTCTAACAGTGACGTTTCTCGTGAAACGCTTCTAAACTACAAGTTTCAAGCTTACCTAACATTTCCCATTTACTTCTTACAATTTTATTTTTCGGTCTACCAACAAAAAGACATTCAGTTAAACGAATTTATCCAAAAAATCGTCGAGACGATCTTTTATTTCATCGTTATAAATCAAGAAATATTAAATGGCTGTGTAACTCAAAAACTATTTGAAATATGCACTTGAAATTTTAGTATGTTATTTTTAGAGGTATAGACTATCGAAATATGCAAAAAAATCGATTTTTTTTAAAATTTCACACTCGTGATGCCCCTTAATATTTTATCTTAACGCAAACGAAGATTTATTTGATTTTTGTAAAAAAAAAAAAACGAAAAACAAAAAGGAAAAACATGTCTCCTTAAAGAAAAAAAGGAAAGAAAAAAATTGAAACAGACACGTACGCAGGTTAAATTACGATTTAACGATATAGGAGTATAATGATGTACGCCAATTTGTACGTGCAATTAACTCGACATATCGAAAACCTTCGTGAATCCTGCTAACATAATGATTCATAGGTAGGATACAAATCGACGTTCGCGTTATGATAATTCACACGTCGTTGGTGCTCGTTAGTCGACGAGTTAGAATCGATTATTTGCGTTTGCGAAAGTCATTATCGCCAACTCTATCTTTGTCTATTTCAATGTGTATTATCTTTCAACAAGATGAGGATGTATCTAGAGATAGAGAGATAAAAGGGGATCAATTAACTAGGATGAAAGTTTCGTTGTCGCGGGACGTGTTTGCGGTGTAAACTTATCAACGTAGATTTAGGTTTTGTAGCATCCTATAACATCTGTTTAACTAAGAATATCTAAACTCAAGACATTTGTTGCTGCTTCAACAGATAGAAATGTAATCTATCAAATTGTCACTTACAGAATAGAACAATTATTTTCATTATCATAGTAAGTTTCCGTTATTTTTATTTTATATCATTCGTTAACTCGTTCTATACGCTAAATTTGTATATCTGTTTCGAGTTTCTAAGACTTTTGGTTTCAGAGACATTCCTATATGAATGGGAAATGTGACTATTTAAAATTTAGAAAGAAAATATTTTTCATTGATAAAATAATAATTGTTTTTGTTTTATTGTATAATTGTAAAAACTAATTGTAATTTCAAATAATTTCCATAAAATGAGATGAATTTAATTCGTGTATGAATTTCTTTATACAAATTATTTATAACAATTTGTTAATTAGTTAAAAATAATACGTGAAATGGTATAGAAAATATTGTGTCTTTTAAAATAACTTTCTTTCCAATACTCTACGACTTTTCATTTCAAAGTTATTTTATTATTAATTAAAGACAATTGTTATTTTAATTAAGTGGTAAGTTTTTTTTTTATAAATAGCTTATTCATTTATGTAATATCATTAATCTGTCGCAATGTTACTTTCTCTACAGTAGAATAAGGTTAATGTAATTTTTTAAGAATTTATTTACATTAATTATTTATAAAAAAAACTGTTTCATTATTGTTAACAATATTCTTAAAAAGTAGACAAAAATCTGCCCTTTAAAATGGTGTATCGTACAAGTTTGTATGGTCTTCCGTTCGAGAGATATTGTCATGGAAAGATTTTCATTCATTATTTACTACGATCATCTGATCATAGTAATAGTAATAGTAGTAGTTAGAGTGCGTAAATTCTCAGAATTTATGTAGGTCAATGGGTCATAGCCCTATTGAATGAAATTATCTAGGTCACATGATCAACGTAAACATCTGCCATTTAAATGGAAATATCTTCAGAACTAAAAATCATAGAAATTTGATTGATACATCATTTTAAAGAATAAAATGTTCATTATTGATTAGTATTTTTGTTAATAATTAATTAACAATTTATTATCAACAAATGATATAAAGAAATTCTTATGAACAAAATTAATTTCCTTTTACTAAAATAAAATTCAAATTGAGATAAAATAATAACAGTAAATACATAAATTAAATAGTTAATTAATAATTGACATAATATTTTTATTAAATAAATAATTTCTTCCAATAATTACGTGTTCCATTTAGACGGAAAAATGTGTATGACGAGCAGAGGTGTTCTCTATTTGTTCAACATATTATTAATAATTAATTAACAATTTCTTATAAACAATTTTTTATAAAAACCTTGAATTATATGATAGAGACTAAAAGTTTCTAGGTGATTTGAATACTTAAACTTGATAGGAAAAATACTTGTCCTCGTTCGTACATGAGAAAAATATGGATAATTTCAAAACGTTGGTCGTCAGAAAAATTTTTAACGAATACTCTAGCAGAGTTTTCAACGTTCTAACGATCCTTTTGCTAAAATCTTTTCAAAGTATTTTCAAAGTATTTACTAAACTTGGATTTGATCAAAGAGTACGAGAGACAGAGAGAGAAAAAGAGAGAAAGAAAAAAAGAGGTAAAGAAGGAAAGAAAGAGAGATAGAAAAAAAAAGAAACAGAAGACTGTTCGATGAAGTATGAAGCGAGTATATTTCCCAAGTGGCACTTTTCAATCGTCTTCGATGCGAATATATATAGTAAGTTTGCGAGTAAAGCCTCTTTGCTAACGCATTACTCGTCTAAAGAAATATTCTACAAGACTTGAAATCAATTCGCCTGACTCAACGAAGATTGAGAGATATTTTATCGAACAGTTTACAATATCTCGAAACATTTACTCGAAATATAAAAAAACAATAAATCAAACAACAAACATAAAACAAAATATTATCAAATTGTTCGTTGTAAATGAGAATAAAGTATTCTCTCTTATCTCGAAGATTCATTGACGAAGATGAATATCTAGGAGATATAAATAACAAAAATGAAAAAAAAAAAAAACAAGGAAATGAGTCCAAGTATTTCTAGAAATGTCGAAGAATTCTATCGTCAAAACCGTCAGACGAAAGAACAAAGTCTTTGTTCTTGTTTCTTTCGAAGAGGGTTGGTAGTAGTAGTAAAAATAACAGTAACCGTACTATTAATAGTAGTAGTAGTATTAGTAGTAGTAGTAGTAGTGGTGTAGTAGTATTAGTAGTAGTAGTTTAGTAGTAGTAGTAGTAGTAGTTTAGTAGTAGTAGTAGTAGTAGTAATACTAAGGTTAACGTATACATATATAAATTTCTTTCAGAGTAAATCCAAACCGCGCGTCTCTTTTACTCGTCTATCTTATATCATTCGTGCTTTTATTTCGCGAGAATATTTTGAAAGACATAGGGACCCTAGGCATTTCTGACTTCCTAGGACTTTCATTCCTTAGTGTGTATACGTGTGCGAGTGTTGTATGTGTGTCGGTGTGTTTTTATTATGGATAAAAGCAGTCGTTCGCAAGACGTTCATAGTCGATCTGAAATAGTGGAGAAAAGAGAATATCTTTTAAAAATATCACGAAAACGATCATCGAAGAATATTTTTCTAATCTATATATATAAAAATGTAGATTTCGTTTGTTCCTAATCGCTAATCTCTAAAAATACTTTATCGATTGTATTGAAATTTTAACATAACGTTGCATTCGCATACAGATATGTTTTAATTATATTAATTTATTCATAAAATAATAAACCCTTTCGCTACGGACAGATTTTTCGTCACTCTACTCCCATTTAACATCTGTAATCGCCTGTAAAAAGGAAAAAGTGAAAAATTATTACACAATGCAATTAAAAAACGTAACTTTTTATAATGTAATTTCGTATAGACCGTTTAAAAGTTATGCACAAAGTGTAAAACAATTGCAATGGGTAACCATAACGATGAAAAGTATTGGGATTTCTAGCTCTTGAATACACTATCAGTGGCTAAATTCAAAATTAGAGTAGATAGGTCGACTTGCTACGCCACACCCCTGCCAGAAATCCCAATACTCTGTTTACGAAACATCAGGGGTGACTATAGTCACTATTCGTAGCGAAAGAATTCAAAAAAAAGATACAGGTAAGTCCAACGCCATCTGTTGGCTATACATTTTGGTGAGTACGCGAAACATTTAAATATAACCTAACCTTTATCAATACGACAACGTTATATTGGGTTGGCAAGAAAGTAATTTCGGTTTTCTAGTGTGAAATTAGACTCAATTGTTTCTATACAAAAAATGAACTTTAAATTAAATAATTAAATTTTATTACTTTTCTATATAAAAAAATGAACTGTGAATTAAATAGCTAAAAAAATCTAACATTAACAAAAGAATAACGAAACAAACATAACGCTATCTATTGATGCAAGCCGAAATTACTTTCTTGCCAACCCAATATTTTGGCTCAGTCTGATATTTTAATATTTATGCTCAATTTTTATTTCCATTTAATTGAATATTTCTAATATTTTATTTAATGTTACATTGCGTTGAAATTGAGTTTAATTATTTTGTGTTGTCTTCTAAAAGGGTGAAGGGGCAATGTAGGTTATCTTCTACAGGGAAAATGCCGTTTTGCATCTTTTCATCTAGGGAAAGATTGAGGTTTCCATGGAGGGTCAGGAGGAGGGAGGTGTAACATTTTAAAAACTAATGCTTTCTCTTCTTTTTTTTTTCTATTTAATCAGACTGAGCCACAACAACGCGTAGCGGGGCACAGCTAGTATTTCATATAAATATTACTGTGACCCTTTCTATATGGTTGTTCGTACAGGCTTCTTAACATGGACACGGATTCGTATTATGGGTCGCTGATAATTAAAGGATTAATCACTATTTACTCAAAATAAAATTTCATATCATTATTATTATTATTATAATTTTTATTATTAATAATGAAATCTATCGTTGGATAGGTCGGTTATTTCCGCTCTCGTAACCTTTTTAAAAACAGCTTGAATGAGCAGTCCGATAACTGTCGTACCAAAGAAATGATCGATCTCGCGTAGGTATACGCGTTTATAACGAACGCATTACATAATTAACATAGAGACCTTGGCCTTCTAATATTAGAAAATTATATGACATAATACGTGTTTTCCCTATCTATCCTCGTTCAATTTTTCTTTTCTTTTTTTTATCGTTTCATTTTATCTCTATATAAGTTTCGAGGCAAATAATTTTTCATGATTCTCGTTTTATTCAACATCCAACTTTGATGAACGAAGAAGCATAGTAACTTTAGCGAAACTAGGTCTATCTCGAGCAGAGAATCCTCTCAAATAAGGCTTTGCGGCCTCTCTTCTTACGTGCTTGCAACGTACGTACTACCATCGACTACTGAATCACAGGCTTGCAGTATATCACAAATGAACAAAAAAATCCCCAAAGCTTCGGCTTTTCTTACCTTACCATTTCTCATGCTTACACGCGGATACGCGAACAACGTTAGGCATACTCGAGCTTTAGGAAAATCACATTGAAAAAGATTTATGATAGTACCTAACATCACGAATAGAAATTCTTTTGTAGTATTATAGAATACAAATTTTTTTCTATTATCGTATACATTTTAAGTATTTCATTTATATAAAATAACGTTAATGAGGGAAGAAAGGGAGACAATGAAAATCAATTTCACGATACCGGACAATAATGTAATACGATTAATTAGAATAATGATAAAGCTCCATCCGATTTAGTTCAAGCTAAATGATTCAGCTTCCAACATATTTCGTAACGTCGTATACGCGAATGCGAATCAGGGATGCTGAAACGTACTAACAATAAACAGACCCAGCAAATTATGTTCTCTATCTCCCTTTCTTTCTCTGCATGTATGTGTGTGTATGTGTGTTATGTGTGTATATATGCTTTTCATTGTTGAGAGAACGATATATTCCATGGGCCAACTTTACATATAACGTCATTACTGTCTGCTATGCGAGCACCGTGCATTGTCTCGACTTACTTGCCCATACTTCGTGTACAATGATGCCGAGCGACCGCATTGTCACATTAGGGTACGATGCAAAGGAACGTACAGTATAGTCGAAAAGGGGACAGGTGGTCGAGGATGGTTCTGGGGGAGAGAAAAGGGGGAAGGGGGGGGGGAATGTAGAAAGAGAAATTGGACCGTATCTAACTATGTAACCGAATCATATAAATTAATCATAAATTCTCAAATGAAATATTTTGATTTATCATTTCTGATTTCATTTATTATAATTGAATTTATATTTTTATTTGTTCTTTTTATATAATATCATGAAGATTATTTTATTTACAATAATACATCAGTTTTTGTTTCTCCAAATAAATATACAATATATAAATATCGAATGAAACGTCAAATGAATATCAACTTTTGTTAAAGAATGAAGGAATAAATCTCTTATGTTACAGTTCATGCGGAAAAAAGAAGGTTAGATATTGTTTTCTCTCTTTCTTCTTTTCCTTTCTTGTGTTTCCCTAGAGTCCTCGGGGCAATGCTGCAGCTTTACTCGAGAAAAGTGATATATATATATATTTTTCTGTAGACGTTTAAACGAAAAGAAAAGAAAAGAAAACGAAAAGAAAAAGAAAAGAAAAAGAAAAGAAAAAGAAAAGAAAAAATGATAGAGAGAGAGACAGAGAGGAAAAACGTTAGGTTTTAACGTCTGCTTGTCTTATTCCGGTAATCTTGAAGATCGTCACAGGAATACTCCTATATATGTGATAGCAATTTGAATGAAATTTTTTGATAGCTAACTGAATCTTAGAATAAAACTTAGTATTACTTTTTATAGTCTCAAAATATTATTAAAATATTATTACAACAAACATTGGTTAATTTATTAAAAATATTAATACAATGTTTATATATAAAAATTCAGTGTCACATTGTTGGTTTCCAATGAATTTCGAAACTATTGAACCGATCTTAACACTATCATTTTGACTGGTCGGCCATTTTAATTCAAAATTTCTACTTTATGTAACATTTAATTTCTGTAAATAATTAAGCGTTTTGTTATTTAAAAATGTCTATAAATCCATTTATCTATTAAAATTATTATTATTAAACATTTTTTGATATTTTTAAGAGTAAATAAAGACTGGAAGCCTCATAAAGCATTTTTTTTTATAACACCAGTTATTTTGAGTAGTGTGGTAGAAATAGGTATACTGAAAATGGTGGTATATCTAGTGTTAATAAAATTTGTTTTATATTTTGTGTATTTTTTTTCAACTTAGTACATAGGATAGTTTTTATCGCTATTATTTTTATTTTTTACTGCTAATTTAAGGATGTGTTATTTAAAGGTTATCTAGGTCTATGGGTACTTTAAATTTTCCCTAGATGGCGCTGTATCGCAATTCAATTATTTCGATATATTCGCGTCATACGTTTTTTTCAGAATTACATATTACATAATTAATCTTGCTTTTTATATTTTTTCCTATATTACTATTTTATGTAATCCATTTTAATTGTGGTATTATTTTGTGTGTGTTGATATTTATATATTGTATATTATAATATATATTTTTTAAAAATTTTGTTGTTTTATGTCTAATTTGAATTTCCAAAAATGATTAGTTAAAATTAATTTGACTGCATTAAACAATTTAGAATTACATTAAATTAATGTTATACAACAAAGCCACAGCAACGGGTGGCTTTTATAACAAAGCCACAGCATCCTAGTAAATAGATAGAAATTTTGGATAATTCGATTTTGATGGAAAGTTAGTAGAACCATGGTTAGAAGCTGAGAAAGAAAAAATATTTATGATACTCTCTTTTGCGTGTGGTCAATAAATCCTCGTATCTTCTTCGAAGACGGAAACTTCTGTACGAGTATGCGTACGTGTGTGTCATTGGTGGATAGAGAGAGAAAGCATGCGAGAAAGAGAGAGAGAGAGACTACTGCGGTCAATGCCGGTCTCGCTCGTATATGTCATTAGATAGTGTATGTCGCACTACGTTGGTCTACATTCAGAGATTACCTAGGATGCGGTTGGTATATCTACATATGTAGATGTATTCACTCGAACAGTAAATACTAGTCGATGATTCAGTCCTCCCTAAGGGGACAACTTCGAGGACAGAATTCCTAACATTCTATCCTCCAGGATCACATGTCTCTTTTAATCCAAATCATTCTACAAATCATTCCATACGTAACGATCATATTTTTCTACTTTTCATTTGATCAATAATTTTCTATTATTTGTATATTATATTTAAATGTTTTATTATAAATAAATCGTTATAAACGACCAATATTTGAGGTTGTCCAATATGGCGATTACAAATTTATATGGAACGATACTCAATTTTGTTTTAACATTAATCATAATATGTAATTTATTTTAATAATGTTGGATGCAAGATCCTAATGTTAGTCATACAGTTGTGTGTGTGTGTTATGTATGTGTATGAAATAAGTTGATCAACAATTGAATGGGGATATGGAAGGATCTAGAGTTAGTTAGTCGCGTGTGTGTGTGTGTTTGTGTACGAGATGCGTCCGATCAATGTTGTTGTTGGGAGATGAATTTGTAAATAGAAATATGAGAGGTATGATATACGTATTAGAAGCAAGAATGAAATGGAAGATAGTCGTGAATTGATTGATCTAATTGTAAAAGTAAAGAATGAAGATTTGTATTATATTAATCAATAAAATTCTATTAATAAAAAGAGAAAGTTAATCGAATTACGTTAGTCTATATTTTCTAGGTAGAATTATAAATAATATTCTGTAAAAAAAAATTCATTATAATAAAATTATAATTTTTGTGTATTTAACCCTTATTGGTCTCGTCATGTTTTTATATTGATGATTTTCACTAACATAGGTTATATAAGTGGTTTCGGTAAATATTGAACAAAATTGTTCAATATTATATTATAAGAATAACTTATTATTTATTAGAAATAATTTATTTTTTAAAGAAGTACTACAACTATATGAAATTATTAATTATTTAATTATTAATAAAATATTTTTATATTTTAAAGTCAATTCCCATGTGACTTACGACCAAGATAAAGGTAAATATATTATTATAAATATTGAATATAATATTCAAAAATTATTGTGTCTTATGAAGATTAGTTTTTTCTAGACGACCATTCGAACTTCCTAATCTCTCTCTCTATATATATATATATTTCTCTCTTTAGATCAAAACTTCGTACTTTGCAATTGTAATTCTAGTGTCTAGTTTGATCAAAGTGAATACATAATTAGACTTTAAGGAGTAAAGTCTGATGTATATTTCGTCAGATGAGGATTTAGAAGAAAGAACAGCATATAGTATAGTTCGTGTAGTTCAGGATTAACGTTCGTTGGATAGAAAGAGAAATAACGAATAAGTGACGTGTTAGAGAGGAGAAAATTCTTTACCGTGGGAAAAGTTTTTGATGGGAATCCCGATGGGACGAGATTAAAGTACGTTCGCAAACTCGTCGTCACCTTACTTCGATACGTATTTGCGATTTTTCTTCGAGATAACTCTTGCCATTCCAGTTTCCTCTCTCATCCCCCTTCAAGTCGCCCTCCCTCCTCCCCCTCCTCCTTTATTTCTATCTTCGTAATCCATCTATCGATCTATCGATCTTCTTTCTCTTTTCTTGTATTAGGAAACGATCGTATTTGGTGGATTATCTCGGGGAATTTTCTAGTTGAAGATTAAACCCTGTCGAAAATGTGCATGAAATGGATCCTTGCGAATGGTTAGAAAATTTTTCTTCGTTCCCTCGAGGAAGAAAACGAATAGACGACGACAACGACGACGACGAAGAAGAAGGTTTATATGAATCTGTCTTTGTGTCTATGAGAGAGAGAGAGAGAGAGAGAGAGAGAGAGAGAGAGAGAGAGAGAGAGATGCTACTAGCTGTGCAACGGGATTTAGAAAATGTGTTTTTCCGATCCTCGAGAATGGAAACTTATTTTCTTCCGCGGAGTTTCACTTCCTCAAGATTCAGTAAAAGAAGTTCGACAACTTTTGCCCTCTGCCGTCGCCCATTTCGCGTATGCTTGAAAGATAGTTGGATAAAATTGTTAGAGATCGATAGAAAGAGAAATAGAATCGTTTTCGTTGCTATTTATTTCCTTGTTTTTTCTTTTTTTCTTTTAAACGAACGATGTTTCGTTGTAAAACCAGACACGAGATTGATAAGACAAGAGGAATTTAATTTGTATATTTGGAGATGGTTTTAGTAACCTATTCGTTTAAACGGTATTCGATGTAAATCAATTAGGAGTATCATGGATTAATAAATCCGTTAAATTTGTAACTCGTGTCGCGCTTTACGATGCCAAGAGGATTACTCTTCCTCGAAGGATGGAATATTAATGAGTTGACTTGAGTTCCCATTGAATTTTGGATATAATGAAATTCAATCCATAGTTTAAATGATTTTACATAAATAAGATAGTTAATCATTTGATTGGTATTTCATTAATCATGCACTCTTCGTTACAATATTAATAAAAATAACTATTATTAATTGTATATCCTTCAATAAAGTTTTTCAACAAGTTTTAAAAAACAAAAAAGAGAAATATAATAATCGTATTATTAATTGTTTCGATATATTATATAATAGTTTAGAGTTGCAGTTAAATTTAGATTTGAAAAAATGATTTTCCAATATTTGTCAACACCAGCAATAACTCAAGATTTTTCTTTTATAATAAATTAAAAAACGCGTTTAATAATTTGCAGCTTTTGTTGAGTTCTATCGTCGATAAGAGCTTCAACACCCCATCGGTTTCGTGTTCACATGTGTTTTCCGAAGTACTTTTCGCCATTGACCCCAATATTCTTACTTCCTTTTTCTCTCATGTTCTTTTTGTTCTAGTAGCTTAAAGGTTAAGTATTATACCAATATAACGAGCCTGATAAATCGTTACGACAGATTCTTCGAGTTTTGCCATTTATCGATCTTCAGATATAAGTATAAGCTTACATATATTTGTGTATGAGCAAAGTAGCAAAGTAAGTAACTAAGCACGTATATATAACGTTAAAATTAATGAGAGTAAAGAACATAAGCTCGAATCTTTCTCTCTTTTTCATTGTATTCTATTTTAAAATTATTGGAGCGTTATTTACGCGTCTTCTTGTATTTTTTCCTCTTGCGGCATATTTTTTTCTTCTTTCTTTTTTTTTTTTCGATATATTTCATAAGAGATATCTACGAGAGTAAATGAAAATTACGTTGGCACAAGAAGTATAATATCAAAAAAAAATTTAACTCTTTCATTACTAGCGACCTATATACGAGTCAACCATGCAAAGATCCCGTATGAATCATCCAACGACCCATTTAAGGGTCTATCAATTTTAATATGAAAAAAATACTCGTGTCGATGCATACGTTAACGAAAAAAAATTTATCGTAGTATATTTTGCAAAGCATATAAAAGTATTGTTTGTGATATATTTTGCTTTTTTTTGCAGTGAAACTTTTTAGGGGATGGTAACGACAAAATTTTATGAAACAATATGAAAGAAGGAGAGTTGAACGAAATTATGGAAAATTTCTGTGTTTCTTGTGACGGAAAAAAGAATGACTTATGGATTTATGGGTTGGAAATAAAATAACCGGCCATTTCGTACATTGCCTTAGACATAAGCTGAGTATTGTACGAAATAATTATAATAAATATTGTTTTTGCAATATATTTCACTTTTTTCGAAGTGAAACTTTTTAGGGGATGGTAATAACATTCTGGAAGATTTTTGTGTTAGTTATTACGTGTGTGTGTGTTTGTTTATACCAGAATAAGCTTAATGCCCATTAAAATAGGAATAATTATACATTTTTTTAACAATTATATGTACTTACAAATCTATGTAATATGTATCTATGTAATATTTTTCGAATATTAAACAATTTCTATCTGATATTTTATTAGATGAAAATATTGAAATTAAAAAACGTTACTTGCCAAGAACTTTAATATAAATGTATTTTGATTTAAAAAGTAGAAAATATTATAGAAGTACCGTACCGTGTTCGATGTACCTTAATTGATTGTTAATTAATCGAAAGAAATGTACATTCTCTTTGAAATCCAACGAAAGACTGACACTTTGTTTTTTATGAAAGTTAATTAACATTTTTCTTATTTATTCTTGTTTAAATGACTTCTCTAAAGCTATATATAAAAAATGAAAAAATAATATTCATAGTAAATAGAATGTGTTCTTTTAAAAGTCATATAAACAACAATCGATAAAAGAACTTTCATAGAGGACAACGTGCCAGTGTAACGGTGCATTTCGAGAAAGAAGGTACGTCGAACTATATTCTGTGTTTTTAGACTAAAATTTACATTTCTTTGGATTAATGAACAATTATTTAAGGTATGTCCATAATTCTAATATATTCTATTAATATTTGAGAAGAAATGTGCCCATAATTATATATATAATTCATATAATATATAATATAAATATAATATATATATATAAAATAATATTATATATATTATATATTATGTATTATATTATTTAATATTATACTAATTATTAATATATAATATATAAAATAAAATATAAAATATAAAATAAAATTTTGACTTATCTTAGACCACTTTCATAATTATGGGTACAAATGGAATAATATTTTTTATGCAACTTCTCTTATAACATTCATATGTTCTTTTGAAATATGTAGGAGGATTATTGCTAAGCCAATCACATTCTAGAGGTGGATTTCAACTCTAATCATAAATCATCTATTTCAAAATTTCTTTTTGTAATTTTTCAATTTAAAAATAACAAATAACATACCTATGTCCATCATGTGTAACTCGCCGAAATGACGTGCAGCATAAAGATGAAGAAAGCCGAAGGCTAGTTGCATTCCTGTAGTGAGCAACAGGGCGAGAAAGCCAGCTGCACATACTAACCACCCCCAGCCACCTTCCGGATAGAAATGTGCTCGCATACCGGCAACGTCTATGCCTGACAGTAAAGATTATCTTATTTACAACAGCTCATTCTATTTCATTTCACTTATTTCGTAATATATTTTCTGTCGATTCAAGAATTTGTTATACGAAATTTTTATTTACGAATGTTTTATATTTGTATATTTTCTTTATTTTTTCCTCTTTTTGTGTATGATTTTAGTAATTTGAAAATGTTTTCTTAAATTATATTTATTTACTATTTATAAGATAAAATATTTAAATGTAGGCATTGTTCTAAATTTTAAATCACAACATTTGTATTTATATATATATATGTTAATATACAATTATTTTTTATATACAATTATATTATATATAATATATTTAAAATATTTTTAATTATTATATTTTAGGTTTCTTGCATTAACCAAGAAATTTGTGACTTTATTTATAAAATGACAATTAACTTATTCGAATTAACATAAGAATTTAAATTTTAAACAATTCGTGATCCCGCATATGAAGTCAATCTTTGAAGCCGTTAAGTTTAATTAATCTTTGAAATCGTTTAGGGTACACGTTGTTAAACAAACACGTTATTTGCATAAGTTCGAAGATTCAACGTTATACATATATGCGAAATTAAATTCTAACCGTACTATATTATATGTCATGTACTATGCTAGGAAGAAAATGTTCGAATTGAAATTATGGTCTGTGCTGTACCTGTACGTCGCAATGCGGGAACACAACGATGAAGACTTCGTAAATCACCGAGTACCCAATTTGCGTTTCCTGCCAAACTTTCTTCCGTATCCGTGTAACGTATTCGAGTGTCTGAAAATAATCAAATCATTGTAATTAATGTTATTCACTGTAAACAGTTATTTCATATTTTCTAAACATTCTTTTAAACATTTGAAATTTTTATTCTACCATTGACGTAATTAATTTATTTCATAACATATCGTTATACGTAGAAATTGAAACGAATTTCAAATTTTCAACACTTTTACCTACGATTGTACTTCTCAAACATCCTCAAATTAACATGATAAATCTAGATATTATCATGATAACACGAACCATTTTTATTTCAATTATACATTCAGTTGTAATTGGATATAATTTGAATAAGAGATGAGATATCAAAATATGTTACGAGAACGAGTTTTTAAAAGAGAACAAAATCTTCTTTGTATTAGTTCAAAAGGAGAAAAAGGGAGAGAAAAGAAGTGGGGGGGGGGTAAGGAAAAAGAAAGATATACGATTACGTTGAAAGTGGTACACTCAAACGTTCGCTTTCTTAGAAAAATATCTACCAAAGTAGCTCGTATGTAAATTAAACACGGTTACGAATCGTCAGAGTTTCTTTTCAGAAGTTGTTGACGAGGAAGTAGTAGAAGAAGAAAAAGAAGAAGAAGAAGAAAAAGAAGAAGAAGAAGTAAAAGAAGAAGAAAAGGGAAAAAAGATGAGACTAGTAGTAGCAAGGTATTAAAAAGAAGGAATTGGAAAAGGGGAAAAACGGTGGTGTATCTTCTTAAGGAGCTTCAACCGAAGGGTGGTATCTTTCAGCTTCGTAACGCTGTATTTGCGTGTTTCGGACAGCTGTAGACGACAAGAGGGAGGGGAAGGGGGAAGAGAGAGAGATAGAAATATACAAAGTGGAAAAAGAAATACGAGAGATATATGTCGAGAAGAAGAGTTTGATAACATTTTACGTGAAACGATCGAAGGATCTCGTCTTATTTCTCGAATTATTTTCGCATGGTTTAGCCAATATTCATGTATATATATTACGAGCATACTATAGTATAAACGTACGAGAGATAGAAGAAAAATTATTAACGGAAAATATTTTTTTTTTAGAACTTGTATGAGAATATCGTTTTTTTAAATTTAATTTTTAATAAATTTACGAACCTTATATATAATATATTGGTCGGTTGGTTATACACGTGGTATCATTTTTGCTCGGACGATCCATAATTTTGCAAAGAATTTTAGAAAAAATATGTAAATTATGTTAATATGATTTATCCTTCGACGTTTTTTGCGTGCGTATATTTTTTTTTTTCTTTTTTATTTTTGCTATTTTCTTTTTCGTTAGAAAACTTTGCGAGATAAGGGAATAGGGTGAAAAAAACGTGTTTCTTTTCCATCAAAGTTTACCTCGAGCATATCTAACGATTTGGATTTTTTCGTTTTACGATAGTTTAAGGAATATTGTGATATTAACTCCGAAGCATATATCCTAGCATTTTCAATATTGACAGTATAGGACATCGATTTCCGATTAATCGATAAGAAATGTTGTCGAGTATTTAACGTAAGAATTTCTATGGGATGGAAGGAAGGGGAAGGGGGATTTATCGGTTGTATTAAAAATCTTATTTCTCCCGTCATTTATTTTCTATATTATTATGCATTATTTTAATTTTTACATCGTTTATAATATTGTAATTAAATCTTATTCGTATGAAAATGGTATATGTAGTTGTAAGTTTTTAAGTTTGTCTGAGAGAGTAAAAAAGAAAGGTGAATATTTTTTAATGGAAAAGAAAGAAACACGGAAAAGAAAGACTTAGGTCAAAGTGTTCATGAAAGGCAGATGACAGAGTATAACGTGCAAGGGCAGAAAAGCGATGGTACTTTGAGTAAAAGGTAAAGAGAAAAGGGCTTTGGATGACTGTAAAGTGGAAAGTGAGATCGTACCTACTGACTCGTCAAAATCACGTATTTAAGTATAAAGTAAAATGAAATCTCCGAAATTTCTTTCCCTTTTTTATTTCTACACAAAATTTTTAATTTCATTCTCATTATTGTTTTTTTTCTCTTTTTGTTTATAATTCCGACATGAGTTTTAATCATCTGTAATACATGTGTACCTGATTTTGTATTTTTTCTTCTTTCCCTTTTTTTTCTTTTTATTAAAAAAAAAAATAAAAAAGATATAATTGTTAGTTAGATTTGAATCGAATAATTACACGTGTTCCATTATAATCTCGAGAAAAGCGGCTTAAAAAATAATAGTACGACACAGTACAAGTTTTAACTCGTGAAAGAAACGAAAGGAGATAAAGAGAAAAAAAATAGGGTGGTGAGGGGGAGTGAGCGGGACGATCTATTAAACTGTGTGTTAGATAGAGAGAAAGAGAGAACAAAAAAAAGAGAAAAAGAAGGGGACTGACAATGAGAGAGAAGAGTCAGTGACGCGTCGTTGTAGCAAAGGTACAAAAAAAACGGGTCGATGATTGTGAAATAGAAAAGTGAAAATATTTCAACTACGTAAATAAAAAAAACTTTCAAGACAAATTTAATTTTCAACTTTTTAATTATAATAAAAAAAAAGAAATAATTGTTAGAGAAAAATTATCATTTGATTTTAATATTATAAATAAAAAAACTGTAACAATACTGAAAAGGATAAACAATTATAATTAGATGGTAACGAATAATTAATGCAATTTTGATTAACTAATGAATTATGATTTTATCGAATTCGTAGAATTCTTTTTAACAATGATAAAATGTGGTGCAGTGTTTCGAAGGGAAGAATTAATAAAGAGAAAAGGTTATATATATATTTTTTCTACGATATATATATATATATATTCGTAGAAAATGGGGTTTGGTATAAAAATCCTGACACTTCTGGATATGAAATTATCGTGGAAGGAATTACGAGGCCGCCATTAAGTAGGTGTCGCAAAAGTGTGCTGGGCATAAAAATTGCTGACGAGCTCGTTCCTAAAGGTCTAGAAACGATTAAATTGAATTTCACGCTTCTCTCGTCAGGACAAAGTATCTTTGAAAATGAATTGTGATCTTTCGATTCGAATGACATCTTTCCTTGATCTGTCTTATCGATACTTTAAACCATTACCAATTCAAATTTTTCTAATGGTTTCTAGCAACGATTATTCGGTCACGTCGTATTAAAGAAGATTTATTCAAATTCTCGTTCAAATAGTAAAAAAAAAGATATTAATCCTTCCGTTTTTATTGATCCCATATAAAATATCGTATCGATAGAAACAAAAATATGGAAATGATAGGATTAATATAAACGTTAATAAATATTACTATTATTTTTTCTTTCAATACAAATTTGTATTATCAATGGAAAAGCAGCTACTGTAAACAGTAAACCGAATTATTTTCTCTTATTTTTTGTAAAGGGTATGTTTAGCAAAACGTTGCAATCTAAACTAACAAGTAGCTGTTCGAGTGTGTATGTATTTCGCATATTACACGATTTCTCGCATCTTGTTCGTTTTCTCTCTTACTATGATTATACAAGTTTCACCATAAACTCGCTATAATAGCATCGTAACATTTTCTCCTCGCACGATGAACTTCGACCGTTTGGAATAATATTGTGTTTCATTTCTCTCTCTCTCTTTTTCTCTCTTTTAAACTCGGTTTTATTCTTGCAACCTTTTCCTTTCTTTTTTCTTTTTGTTAACGATTAAACGAAACTGTATCCTGTATCTGCTTAAGCAATTAAACTTATCGAACTTATCGAACGTAATACGAGTACTTACTTTCATTAATTTTTTTTTCGTTTCGATCGAAGATATTATTTTCTTTTTCTTTTTTTGTATCAAAATTTGGTGGTATTACAACGACTAAAGTAACATTTTAAATGTCACCTCTTGAAAAGTTTTCTATTTCAATAATAAAAGCTCGTAGAAAAAACTTGACGATAGGATGGATGAGTTTCGATTTTCGTTACTCGTCGTAGTTTTATTCCACGGGTTGTTGGATTCGACGACAATTGTGCTAGGCAGTTAGCATACGACGTAGAAAAATGATACCATAAAATGGAAGAAAAGTCTTTTGCTCCTTTTACTTTTTACCAACGAGTTATACGTGTATATATATCTATATATATTTTCTCTCTCTTCCTTGACTTTTCTAAAGGTTTCGACCTAACTCTTTCTATCACGATTTCTTCCAATTCTTTCATTTTTCTTCCTATATTTTCGCATATTATCCGATTTTCTGCGTTTTCCTTTCAACTAGATTCTTACTACTAACTTTTAACATTAACCTTTACGATAATAATTTTTCTATAATTCTTACCAACTATACTTCAGCAAAAACTTTTTCGAATAATATCGATCTTGACTCTCTTAGATATTATTTTTCTTTCAAACTCGACAACAAATATGATTCATCGTAATTTGAAATGATACAAATAAAATAATTTTTAATAATAATTTTGGACAAGGATTTTATATAAAATTAATCCTTTTTTTAATTAACAATACTAATACTTGTCTATATATATGTACTAAGATGCTTCGGGCACGCGTTGCTGTGGCTTTGTTATAAAACGTTGATTTAATATAACTCTAAACTATTTAGTGCAGTCAAGTTAATATTTAATAATAATTTCTGAAATAATTAAAATGAGGCATAAAACAATATAAAATTTTTAATATATATAATATTTAATATATGAATAACAAAACATAAAAATAAAACCACAATTAGAATGGAATCTATAAAATAATAATACACGAAAAAATATAGAAAGCAAGGTTAGTTATGTTATATGTAGATCTGAAAAAAACGTATGACGTGAATGTATCGAAATAACTGAATTGTGATACAGCACCATCTGTTGAAAACTTACAGTATCTAGAGACTTAAATAACATTTAAATAATAAATCCTTAAATTAGCAATAAAAAATGAAAATAATCGCGATAAAAACTATCCTACATCCAAAGTTGAAAGAAATAACATAAAATAAAATAACCAAAATTTCATTAAGACCAGTTCAGTAGTTTCGAAATTCATTGGAAACCAACAATGTGATACACACACACTGAATTCTTATATATAAAAATATTTTTATCACCGACTGCATAATATATGAATTTCGCGTATGAATAATTTGCATTTGACAAGATTTATGTTAATTGAAAAATAAATGTTATAACTCACCACCGTGATAAGAACTTCGATGTGGCGTATACGTCCCATTTTGTTGTTGAACTTCTGCACAGTGACTGGGGGTGTAATACTGCATAGGATGATGTATGTAATTGTTAGGATTGTTAGATGCGTGTACGGGATGACAATGTATGCATCTTTGCGGTGTCTCTTGTGGACACTGAAACAGATTCAACAAAAATAAAAAATAAAAAATTACAAATATATTCTCGTTCCGAAATATTTATAATTAGATTCTGGATAGCGCGCATAGGAAATTAACTGAAACTGGGATGATGATAATTAGAACACAGAGTATATACGAATATTTAGATATCAAACGTACGCCCCGTTGTTTCTATAGCTTCGCAATCAGACCTCCTATAGAGAACGGATATCCCTATTGGCTATTGTATCCCTTTGTAAAGAGAGAGAGAGAGAGAGAGAGAGAGAAAGAGATAGTGATAGTGATAGAGATAGAGACTCTATCGAACAATATTCACCGAGATAATTTCCTTTATATCGGCTATTTTCGAATCGACTTTGGAATACGCAAATATCCTTTATTCAAATAAAATTCTCATATATTATTATTTAATATAAGTTCTTTAAGTTGGGGAAGGAAGATCATTTAGAAGGTCAAAAATTTATTATTTTTTTGTTTTTAAAATTTTTATTTTCGAATAGAAAGGATTGTATGATTTATATTTTGCCACGCCATGCTGTGGCTTTGTTATAAAATGTTGATTTAATATAATTCTAAACTATTTAGTAAATTATAATAACATACAAAATAATACCACAATTAGAACAGAATAAATAAAATAATATTACACTAAAAAATAAAAAAAGTAAGGTTATGTTGTATGTAAATTGAAATAATTGAATTGTAATACAGTGCCATCAATTGGAAACTTACTGTACCTACAGATCTAGATAACCTTTAAATGAGCCGTTCAGTGCACACATCGATTAACTCCACTTTTTGAAAAATCTTAAATTTAAGTGTCAAAGCACTTGGTATAGTCATAACTTTTTATATTTATAATAACTTTCCTGAATAATAAAGATTAACACCATTAAACGGCAAAATTTTTTTGGCCCATGAATAATAAGTAATACAACAATATACATTATTTCATCGCATTTCTCAATTTTTTGTTTTATGGAGTTAATCGATTTGTGCACTGAACGGCTCAAATAATAAATCCTTAAAATAGCAATAAAACATAAAAAAATAATCGCGATAAAAACTATATTTCCGTTACTATAGGATAAGTTAATTACAATACGTTAACTTAACAACTATATGTTAAGTTAAAAAAATCACACAAAATAAAACAAATTTCATTAAAATCAGTTGAGTAGTTTCGAAGTTCATTGGAAAACTTACAATGTGACACTGAATTATATATTATATGCATATAAAGATTTTGGCGCGTATGTTTATTTTTTTTTTTGTAATTTAAAATGACAGATTTACAGGTTATATGTCGTTAATTACAAAATTATTGGAATAATTTTTGGAAAATTATTTCGATCAATTTTGATTAAATTTAAAATATATCTTACTTCTACTATCAATTATTTGATCAACTATAAAATTCCTAAAATTCGTATCTCAGGATTTCTATATTTTTCTTTCAAAATTTAGCAGAAATTTTTATCAAGAGGTCAGATAATTCTTTTTATTTAAACAAAAAAAAAATCATCTAAAAAGAGAGCAAATTTTTCTGCCTTCTAAATGATCTTCCCCTCCCCCTCCTCCTTCTCCCCCCGGGTTAACTTTATCGTCGATGTTAACTTTTCCTCGTAAAACTCAAATGAATAGTTGAAAATAAAAGGAAGGGGAAAGAAAAAAAGATGGTTGAAAGTAACTTTTTGATCGACGTTAAAGTGCTCGGAGAGAAGAAGAATCGTCGAACTATTACGTTGAAAATTGCATGCTGTGGTTAGGTGAACGTATAGTAAAAAAAAAAAAGAAGAAAAAAGAAAAAGAAATATATATATATATTCTTCTTTCTCATCTTCTTTCTTTTTCTCTTTCTTTCGAATCGGGAGAGCATTTCATCGCAATTTAGTAGAACGTTTTTCGGAAAAGTTAAAGAGAAAAGAAGAACGAATGTAATAGAGAGTAGAGATGGATAAGGGTGAACGAAGTAGAAAGAAATACATAGTAATCTTGTTACCTGCATGGAATGCTGGGAACGTAAGGATCTTATCGAACCAGCTGGGTGAAGTGAAGGTACACTGCCCCCGAAACTCATCGCGGAGTTTCTACATCCAACGGTGGTAGCACCGGCGGGGGTGGACCAACCCCCTCTAAAGCTTTCTGCTGTAGTCCACCCCATCCCCCTTTCGCACATTTTCACGATAATGCGGACGACATTTTATTGCCACTGCTGCTACTACGTCTTCTTACGCTCCGATACACATTCTCAATGAGGTCGAGGAGGAGAACGAGGAAATGGAGGTAAAGGAAGTCGTGTTATCGAAGAAGAAGAAGTAGAAGAAGTAGAAGTAGAAGTAGAAGAAGACGATTTGATGATGGTGGTGTGCTGGTAGTGGTAGTGATGGTGGTTGTGTTGGTGGCGGTGGTATTGGTGGTGGTGATGGTGATAGTGGTAGTGGCACCTTCTTCTTTCTATTCTATCGTTTTCTTCGATATCTTCAATGAGAAAAAAGAGCCGGCTATTTTTCCGCCCTCCCCTTTTCGACATATTTTCTTTTCTTCTGTTTTTTCTTTTTTTTTTTTTTTTTTTACTTCCAACGATTATCTTCTTCTATATCGTCTCTCCTATTTTTCTGTAACACAAAAATATTGGTCTTTATTTTATAGAATGAAGAACAAAAAAGTATTTGATAGGGACTATGGTTTTTTTTTAGGGGTTTTTTGCTTTCTGCAAATCTATACAAGATAGGATTATTTATTCTAATTTAATATTTTCAAATCTTATCTCTCTGATGTGTGTGAGGGATTTTTTTGTTTAAGTGTATTGAAAAAGCATGGAGATAAAATTAATTCGATACTTTAGCTCGCTATTGAACGTATTTTCTTTTTTTATTATTATTGTTATTATATAGTATACTCGTTTTTATTTGATTTCGTTCGGAGATAGTGAAATACGAGAAATAAAGATACAGGGATTATAAACGATTGTTGGTGTGAAGGTAATTAAAAATAAAAAAAGAGGACAGAGGAGAAATAGAGGGTATGACAAAAAAAATGCGAGAGAAAAATGTTACTCGTGTAATGCTATTTATGGATAAAATGCATAGACTTTAGCAATAGAATTTGCTAGAGTGTTTCCAATAGCAGATTCATGCGTTTAAGCGTTCCCGATTTATAACGAGAGAGAGAGAGAGAGAGAGAGAGAGAGAGAGAGAGAGAAATAAAGTTATATATGTACGCTTGCGTACATTACATATTGCATCGGTATTGACAAATTCGTAGTGGCAACTAGGGTGTAGGTATTTATATCCGTTTTAACAATTACATTTCATTTTCCAGAGGTTCCGAAAATGTATGCATATAACCACACACGACACACACACATATGCATAATATTTCGAATGTTTTAACCTAATAGTATTTGAAACGTGTGGAATATGCAACCAAATGCATAAGCGATTGTCAACATTTTTCTCTTAACATTCCTGCATTTAGAATTAATTTTATCCTTGTTTTTAAAAGTGTTTTTTAACTTCAATTGTAATATGAGATTTCATTCATGGATAAATATAAAGAAACGTGAGAGAAAGAGAAACAAACAAACAGATAAAGTAAAAACATACGACAATCATGGGAATGTATCATTTTGTTTTATTTATATTGAAAAGAGAAAATAATATCAGTTAGAGACTCATCAATAAACGAAAAGGAAATGAGAATGTATTTATTTCTGAGGAATCACAAGCAGTGTTATAGATAAATAAAAAAAAGAAGAAAAAGAAGTAAAGCAAGAAAGAATGTATATATATAAATATCTGAAGATCCAACAAGATGAAAGGTCATAACAGAGAATCGTATCTAATTAAAATTATATCTTTCCCCCTTTTTATATGTCACTGTCGCGAGTTGTTCTCTCGTAGGAATAAAAATTGGCGGTGTAATTAACCGTCCTCCCACTCTTACATCCCTCATCCCCACATTCTTCCTTTTGGTTGTTACAAAATATATGTCTCGTAAAAAAATTGAAAAAAAAAGAAAAAAAAGAAGGAAGAAATAGGAAGAAAAAGAAGAAAGATGGGGGTTGGATAGGGTGGTAAAAAAAAATGACGCTTATTAAAACCTTGCCTAGCAGAACTCCTTGCAATTACTAACATTCTCTCTCTCACTCTCTCACAAACACACATATACGTATATACTCGCATCTCATCTCATCTCTCCTTCTCTTTTTCGTTTCCCTTGGTTCATGTCGTTGTCAGAAACCCTACTAGGTAGTAGTAATAGTAGTAGTAGTAGTTTCTTCTCCAAGTATAGTATTCTGGCATCGGTATGCAGAAGTCGCGCCGCAGGCCTGTCGTAGGCGTTTTTGAAATATCTGTAATAATTCCCGTGCATGCAAGGTATGATAACGACGTCACGGTAGCGTCTACGTTAATTGGAATATCGCGTATGCTATGTTCAAGTCATTGTTCTCTATATGTTTGTATGTTTCTCTCTCATATATATATGTATGTATCACACGTACACTTGTGATCGTTAAAAGTATCGATTGTGCGAACAACTGTGAGTCGAACATATCCTTCTCTTACCCCCTGTTTCCACACTTCACCCCTTTCCCCTAATACTCCTTCTCATCGTCGTAGTCGTCGTCACCGTCTTCGTAGTCGTCACCAATGCCCGTTTCGTCGATTTAATTAAAATCGTTACGAATTTAATTAATTTGCTTTCGGAGAACGAACCCCACCGCCCCTATTCGTATGAACTTAATATGTGTAAGAACGCGTATATGTATATAACTTGTTGGTATTCGTTTGCTACATTCTCGTTTACAACCTTCATTCTCACTTATAATTTAAATTTTCTATCCTTTTTTTCTTATGAGTCTTCTTTTTCTTTTACTTTTTCTTCTACTTTTTTTTCTCGTTTGATCGTGACAAGATGGAAGAGAGATGTTATCGCTTTCTCTTTTTCTTTTTTTTCTCTCTTTTGATGCATTCGTTATGCATCGATTGAATTTTTATTACGTTCCTAGGCACGTATATACGAATTGAACTTATCCTACACACCTAGTCGTTCACAGGTTTCAATGGTGTTCCCCTCTTCATGCAATATGTATTGGGGAAAAGTAAATAATAGAAAATAGAGGGTTAGAAAAGGTATATGACAAATGATCGTGGAAAAATGTTTACCCTATATTACATTTTTATGCGCATATTTTGATGAATTTTCAAACAAGTGATAACTTCTTAGGTATGTTATTTTGAAATATTGTTAAAAAAAAAAAAAGGTAAAAAAATATGCTTATCTCTAAAAGATGAATTATACACCACGTGCAACCTTGTTTGTAACCTTGTACGTACAAAATGTACACGAGCCAAAGTCAAATAGAAAAAAGCAAATACTTTCTCGATTGGTGGTTCTATTGGAATCTTACGTAAACAAAATAAAATAAAATAAAGCAGATTGAAATATACATATATGTTTGTTCAGATTTATTATTTTACCGCATCGAGGAAAAATACAATGTATTCTATATTTCAAAGTAAATTAATATGCTTTCTCTCGTTTTTCTTTTTTATCTCTCGTGTACGCATTTTCGCATTGCATAAAATTTATTAGTAATTTATTTTTATTAAACAGCTCACGATTTCTCTATTCGTTTTTTTTATATCTCTTTCAATCTCTTTTTCTTGAATTTCAAAATAAACAATCGAGTTTGCTTGCTTACTCTCTATAAAAAACTTAAACAAGTTTTTAAGTTTCTTATAATAATACTGTTTCTTTTTAACCCTTTCGTTACCTCATATGTGAGTCACTGATAACGAAAGTATTTATTGCAAATTTTTTTAATATATACTGATTATAATTATACTTATTAATAATGATATTCCTGCAAAAAGGTTTCTTCGTTTTTAAAAATATATTATAAAAATTATTTTATTGTTATGAATTTCTGTGTGTGTGTGTGTTTGTGTGTATTTGCATAATAATGGATACAGCCGAGATTCGTTAAGAGTTGATTGTCTCATAAACGCTAATTTGATGAAAGTATACACGCATACAATGTATGTTTTTAACGATTACATTTATTTCCGATAGAAGATAATAAAAAAAAAGAAAAGATGATGATGATGATGATGATGATGATGATGATGATGATGATGATGATGATGATGATGATGAAGTAAACGTATCTATGTACACTCGACACTAATGTTTTAGTACGCTCACCACCAACGGAATTAGCTTATCGTCGGGAGTCGTTAAACGAACGGTTAATGTACGTAAAATCCAATTAGCACCGGCCGTGGTTATATTCTCGTATCAAGTTACAATCGCTACTCAGGCATTATGTTAACGATGCAACAGGTTCGAGTAAAACTACGTCGAACAGTATTGGTCGATAATTTTCTAGAAGAAATAATAAAAATGTTATTACATAGTAACATTTCTTTACAGGTACATCAAAGATTGATTCAATTTTTGTTTCTTCTTATTTGTACGACAAGTATTGAAAAGTTTTCAACACTTTTATAGTACACTCGTATTATTCGATCACTGGTTTGTCTAGTTAGAAACTAATTAACCAAAGTTGTTTGAAATGCAACAGATTTAAACGTCAGATAATAATTAGCTCGATGCTAATTTAATTAAATAAAATAAACAAAATTATTGTAAATAATAATTTTTACATATATTCTCATTTATACTATTATTTTTTTAAATTTTATAATATAATATTACATTTAGTATATTATTATAAATAATATTACTATTTAGAATTTATATATATATATATATATATATATATATATATATATATATATATATATATATATATATATTATAGTAATATATAAATTAATATATTACTATATAAATTTTATTAAATAATATATAGAATATTATAAATATTAAAATTAACCCTTTGCACTCGAGGGCTCCGCTACGGAGACAATAAAAAAAAAAAAATAAATAAAAACTGAAACAAATTTAATTCAGTCTACAACATATAAATTATGATTTTTCTTTTAACTACACATATGTCATTTATTTATAATACGTGAATATGATTTGTTTTCTATTAAAATTGCTTTGTTTGTTGTTGGTAATATGTGAAATGAAAAATATAACTTCGAGTGCAAAGGGTTAATATATCCATATATTATAATTTATAATATTATATGTGGATATTATAATAATATTTATAATATCCTATAAGTTAATGTAGCTCATTTTTTTTTCAATTAAATACAAAAATTAACTCATAAAATAAATTAATGTACATTTAATTTTATTCAAAGTCTCTAGAGTTAGAAAATGTTTCCTATATTAGAACGATCCTAGAGCCAAGGGAAGTGAAGGCTGTAGGAAGTTTCGATCGGTTCGTCGTCCTTTGGAGAAGGTAGATGTGGATGCTGTGGAATATAGAAACGAGTAGGATGAGGAGAATGAGGATGAGGATGAGGATGAAGAGGAGGTGGAGAAAGGCCAGCGTAATCCTACTAGATTGAATCCACCCTCGAACTCTGACCAGCTGGTTGCATGATGTTTCTGGATGATCGTGTAACCGTAGCTGGAAGGAACGACCTTATCACCCACCCTTACTTTTCCAACTTCTTCTCCTACTCTTCTTCTTCATTTTCTTTTTCTTTTTCTTGTTTTTGTGCTTCTTCTTCTTCTTCTTCTTGAGCTTCCTTTTTGCATGAAAACATTTCTGACAGGGTACATCCACCAAACGACGACTCCTTCGAAACTCCTCACAGTTTCGCATTGTTAAATCCTTCTCGACTTCTTCTTCTTCCTTTCATTGATAGGAAAAACATCATTTCGTTTCGACAATGCTTACTTTTTCTTTTATTTATCTTCTTATTTTTTTTCTCAAAAAAATTAACTTTTTATATATGTATTCGTTCATTCATCGTGAAATAATTTCTTTAATGTATTGGATAGAGAGTCAAAAGTTTATTGAATGCTTTAAGAAAGTTAGTACACGATCGTTTGGTTGCGGTTACGTGTAAAGAAAAACTTACCCGAGATATGGAAAAAGTAGAGGGACCCTTATATGCATAGGAGAAAAATTTTTCTTATCGATTGGGAAATACCTTAAGATTTTATAGCACGGGTTTCTTCCTACTTCCTGAAAAAATAATATCAAAGTTCTTGTCAGCTTTATTTTTTTCTTTTTAATAATTTCATTTCACGTTCTTACGATTTATCACGTAAATGTTCGAAATTTGTATACTTTTATTATTTTCTCGACGTATACGAGGATGAAGAATCAATATTATCGTTTTTTATTCGTAGAAATAGATAAATTGATCATTTTAAAAAATAGAAATAGATTGATTAATATCTTTAATATTATTTACGATCGGATCGTAATTTTTTTGATGAAAGCTTTCGAAAATAGAATTTTCTTCTTTGTCGAAAGACTAAGGGGGAAAAGGGGAAGGGGGTAAAAGGGATGCACGACAATGAAACTGTACGAAGATCGAGGAGTTATCCATTGTGAAAGAAAACACAGGAAATTCTCTTTTTATCGATGTTCCGAACATCGAATTCCATCGGAAGTAAGAATCGCATTACGTTCAATTCTGATGTTATAAAAGTATTTTCTCTCTTATCTCTGACACAAAAGCCGGTTTTATGTTGGCGATTATTCTTTGTGTATCCTCGCTTATGTTTCCATTTGAAAGAAAAAAAGAAAAGAAAAAGAAAACGAAAGAGCAAAAATGAAAATGTAAAAGCACAAGCAAGATAAAGTGTTCTCATCAAATTACTATACAAGCTACGAATTTATTTAAGAAATTAAATCGTTCTTGAAATATTCTAAATTATATTTTCAAATTGATTACTATTTTTTTTCTGGGATTATTTAGACTTATATAAAAAAAAAAAAATTAAAAAAAGACCATAACCGTTTGTTAAAAAAATTCAGTACGTTCAATTTATTTTTTCATGAATAAATAAATGAAATTACGAAATAAAAGTGTTTTTATGTTTGTTTGTTGCTTTGTACTAATTAAATTTCATCTATGTATAATGTAAGGACCTTTTCGTAATACAAGAAACGAAACGTTTTTTTATCTTTCTATCTTTCTTTCTCTCTTTTTATCTCTCTGAACTTTTTAACTCTCCAATACGTAGAAAAACTATTCTTTTTTTTATATATACATATATATATGTAAAATACTTTTATGTATTTTTTTCTCCATGTGTTTAAATAGTATTGCGTACATTTCCTGCTTCAAACAATACTATTATTTGACGTATTATACGTATCTTACGGCTACGTATGTAAAATGGGAATAATTTTCATAGTAAATGGAATGTGTTCTCTTGAAAGTCATATAAACAACAATCAATAATAGAACTTTCATAGAGGACAACGTACCAGTTTAACGGTGGATTCCGAAGAGGAAGATACGTCAAACTTATATTCCGAGCTTTTAAATAACAATATATACATTTCTTTCAATTAATTAATAATTATTTAAGGTATGACTATCACGAGCTTTTAAATAACAATATACATTTTTTTCAATTAATTAATAATTATTTAAGGAATGTCTACTACTCTAATACACTCTGCTAATATTAAAGGAAAATTTTATTCTCAAAGTTATCACTGCGCAGGAATATTAGAATAAATATACCTTTGTTGAAATATTTACATAAAAAATAAAAGAATAGTAAAATCAGAGCGTTATAATCTTAAATTCTCTTTATTAGAAATATTATTACCGTTGCACACATGCGTAAGATTCGGAAAGTCAAAGAAACAATATTTAATTAATGAATTTTAATAGAGGATCACGTGCCAATCTGAAGGTGAATTTCGAGGAAGACGGTACTCCGATCATATATTTAATAATGTTTTCAGGTAACAATACATATTCCTTTCGATTAATTAATAATTAATTAAGGCATATCAAACACAGTATTGTTCTCTACTAATAATTATAATTACTTAAACATATATATTGGGTTGTTCGAAAAGTTCGTGCCGATTTTCGGTAAATAGCATAAAGTTCTTTTGCTAAAAAAACTTGAGAAATTCTGGAAAGATGAAATTTTGAAGTTACCTTTAAAGATGGAGAAAGATTGTTGAACAGAATGGCACTTATATATAATTTAATAAATATATACCAAAAAAAAACAACTTAAATGCGTTGCGTTTGAATCTTCCGTCAAAATCGGCACGAACTTTCCGGACAACCCAATATATTGTTTTAAACATTACATACCTATTACCGTACTTTAAATATTAATTTTTATTTTTTATTTCCTTAGATGAAAATTTTATCCTCGAAGTTATTACTGTGCAGGAATATTAGAATAAATATACCTTTGCTGAAACATTTATATAAAAAATAAAAGAATACAAAAATCAGAACGTTATAATCTTATTTTTATTTATTACGAATATTATTACCGTTTGCACACATGCGCAACATTCGGAAAGTCATATAAACAACATTGAATAAAAAAACTATCATAGAGGACAACGAGCCAATTTGAAGTTGAATTTTGAGGAAGATGGTGCTCCGAACATATACCTAGTGCTTCTAGATTACAATACTTATTTTTTTCGATTAATTAACAATTAATTAAGGTATATCAAACACTGTAACGTTTTGTACTAATAGTTATAATTATTTAAACATATATACATTGTTTTTAACACTACATACTTATTATCGTACTTTTAATATTAATTAATTTTGATCTTATGTTCCATTCGATGAAAATTTTACTCTCGAAGTTATCACTGCGCAGGAGTGATAAAATATGTACTTTAGAATGAAAAAATTGCTAAAATCTGATCGTTATAATCTTAAATTATATTAATTAGGTGGATTATTTCTGTTATGCACATGCGCAGCATTCATAAAGTCATGTAAACAACATTTTATATAAGAATTTTGATAAAGGACAATGATCCAGTCTGAAGGTGAATTTCGAGGAGGACAGTGCTCCGAATATATATTCGGTACTTCTAATTTATAATACACCTTTTTTTGATTAATTAATAATTATTTTAATATTTTAATACACTCTAATTATATTTCAGATTGTTTCAACGCATATACATTGGTTTAAACATTACATACCTATTAACCAGTTAAGTGTGGCGATCTGTGCGCAGAGTGCGCTCCGGTGTGTGTCGCGATAATCAAGCGATGACGGATATAGTCGTCAAACACAGAGTAAGTGGCGCTGTTAAAATATTGGGTCAAAAAGACGACTTTATTTTAGAAAATGAACAATTTTGTTAGTAATGTACACATAGTTTCTTAATATGAACATAATATATTTATACATAATAAACGAAAAAATTAGAGAAAAAATCGAATATTTATAGAAGTTAAAAATTTATTCTTGACTTTTTTTTTGACCTTTAAACATTTTAAACATATTAAAATTTACGAATATAATTTAGTTTTTACCAAAATTACAATTTAAACATCAAATTGTAACAAACTTTTACGCATGACGGATATAGACGTCATAACACAAAATTTTACCACATCTCCATGACGAATATAGTCGTCAAACACGCTTAACTGGTTAACGTATATCGAATAGAAAATAATTTTGATATGTTATTTGTAATATTAATACTTAATAATTAATAACATTAATATGTTATTAGATAAGTGTCTTTATTAACTTGGTTTCGTAAACACAAAATGTTCCGATTACTTATATTGTTTTTGAATCATTTCTCTTTTAGACTTCAACGTGTTAACATCGAAACATGTTACTGACGAATAAAATTTAATAACTAGTTGTTAAAATTCGAGTCTTCAGAAGCGGTTACCTGCTCGTGGTAAGACCTGAGCAATAATTATTTATTTTCAATGTAATGTTTTATCATATTTTATGTTCTACACATTCCATTGCAAGTAAAATTCAGTCAAAGGTTGCTAACAATAAACTTTAAATTTGTAATTAGTTTCTTTCATTTTTTTTAATTAAAAAGTATTTTTTCTCCTTTCTAGGTGTGTTATAATATTTAAAAAATATTATTAACAGAAGTGATCTTCCATAATACTTGAATTTTATTTTTTTTTATCGTGACATATATTCGTAAACATTTTTTAGCAGTTTTTGACGTGTTGTGCGGTCGGTAGTCACGTTGCGGTTGCGGTCACGATAAAAAAATTTTGTTACAGTTCTTTTTTTTACGTAATCGTTTGTTCAACGTTATTCTAAAGCTTGGAGGCACCTATCAAGTATTCATCACTAAAGATAAAAGGTAAATTAATTTTTATATTCAGACGTTTGTACAATAATACGAATAATTTTTAATTAAAACAATGATTTTAATAATTTTGTTTTACTTATTTTTATTTCTGAATCTTATTGCAATCATGTTCGTGAAGCAATGTGTTGTATCTTTAAAATAAAAATATTATAAAACATTTGCGAAATAGAATAAGTGATGTTAGCCGTGTGTAAAAAGTTTCATTTTCTCGGATAAAGAAACTCATTTATAGTTTTTTGTTTTCGTTTTTAAACGTCTTCTTTTACTTATCGTTATCCATCGTTCCTTCATCATTGAAGATAAAAGGTAAATTAATTTTTATATTGATTACTTATTGTACAATTTCATATGATATTAAAATAATAATAATGATTTTAATCGTTTCTAGTTTTCTCTCTTCTTTTCAGAAGAATAAGCAGTGACGTTTAAATTATTTCACGTTTGATATTTCGACTGCGTGTAAAGCTAGTGAAAAATTAATTATCGAGTTAGTATTTATACGAATGAATTAAGTAAAATTTAATCACGAAGTAGACTCAGTTCCGTGGTCGTGATAAGAAATACTTAGTTTCTTATTTTCGTAATCATAATGAAAGGGATTGTTTTATCGTTTGAAATAATATTAAAATCGGGAATTAGAAGCACGTTCGTACGTTAATTTCAATCCCATTGAGTTTCGCTTGAAATATATATGAAATTTATATATTAAATTAACTAAGAATAAACATTAATTGCATTAAAATATTTTTTCATATAAAGTTGTAGTTTTATTTTAAAATAATTTCAAGAACTATTTGCGTAATGGAGTCAGTGTATAAGTAAGGATCAAAAAAAAATTTAAATTTACCAAATTCCAGGATTAAAATAAAATGTGAATTTTATTTGTTTCAATTGACTGTGTGCAAAACAATTGTTTAAATAGCTGTAGAATTAATAATTAGGCGAGTTATAAGTTAAGATCCGATTTGAATTAAATAAAGTCATAAGAAACTCACCTATAGTTTCTTATCTTCATTAATAACGCGTTATTAAATTCTCGCGAGTGCATCATCATAGAATGAATTCTTCAATTAGATTTTTTTTTCAAAAAAAAAAAAAAATCAAGGAACATAATGCAGTTAAATTATTTGCTACGAAGTAGAAGTGTTTTGGAACCATCGCAGAATTTCTAATGCTAACTGTTCATATTTCGTTGTACATGCATCATTTTAATTTTAAAATGCCACATATACGTGATATAATAACAGTTAGAGCAAAAGTTGTGAATTAAAAAATGTAAATTCCCTCAGGTGCTTAATCATGTCGAGGATGAAAGGTTCTAATCGTTACGAACTACCGGTTGTAATTATTCTAATAAATTATTGACGAGCAAGTGAGTAATCCCTTCTTGGGAATAACTCATTAAAATTGTATATTTTATTGATTCGGGAAAGGGTCTTCTTGTCTCATCAGTTAAATTCATTTAATTAATAAGTGCAATTAATTAATGCACTTTCTTGTACGTTTCCTGTTTTGCTCGCGGTAGTAGTGGTGAAATCGAGCATTAATTTACTCGATTTCGTCCAAAGAAGCATGTAATAATGTTTTACATGCATTGCTTCGTACTTAGTTTATCTAATTGTAATTTATTTCGATTTATCGATACTTCGATATTACAAATAAATGAAGAAGAAGAAGACTAACTCATTCGCGACAAATAAATTCGAACAGTTAAATGGTGGCAAAAAGTCCAGTTCTTTTATTAGAACAGCCAACTTACAATTAACCCTTTGGATACATATTTATTTGAAAATTACTTTGAAATATTAAAATAATTTAAATTAATATTAAATATAATATTAAATGTTATAATAATTAATTATAATTGTAAGGCGTGGAAGAAAGACGAAGAGTGCGAGTTTATGGTGTGCATGGAAACAATTGATGAACGTGAAAGATTTGTAAGAATATGTAACGATATATATATGAGTGTGAGTGCACGCAGCAATATGGATATGAGTGTGAGTGCACGCAGCGATATGAGTATGAGTGTGAGTACGCGTAGCGGTATGAATACGAGTGTGTGTGGTAAGAAAGAAAAGCGAGCGTGCATAGCGATATCAGCTGATGTTATCGTTTTGTAGGCACCCCGAAATCTCTCGAATATTCCCGAACCGGAAATCGGGAAGAAGTCTTTTGTTTGATCGGTTGGGAATAGTCTGGAGATTTCGAGAATGATTAACGGAAGTGATTGGGACCATTGGTGGGGTGAATGCATATATAAGCACGGTGAAGAGGACGGGCTTGGCCTTCTTGATTCGGTGTGACTAGTGAGTATAATATGAGTGTGGTTATGGTTTCTAACTATTGTTACTTACTTTTTCTCTTTTCGATTTTTATATTAAACCTTAATATTTAAGTATTTGTTATATTATAATAAACATTTCTTTTATTTAAATTCAATAAATCTTACATAATAATATAAAAATTACTCATTACTTTGAAATAAACTAGAATGAACTAGTTAAATCTCGTCTCAGTTTTAATGACGTATCAGAACGTCATGTGCGTCTTTGCCCAAACAAATACATGACGTATTAATACGTCAAATGTAGCCAAAGGGTTAATGAAAGAAGTTGTCCGAGGTTTTTTATATAAATTTATTTTTTTCTTTTAAAATTATTAAAAAATAGAAGTTGAAACCGAGTGACTTGTAGAGTCTTAGCTAGTTTAGATTTATAAGGGAATTTTATTAGATGTTAATTTATTTTTAAATTATTTTTTATTTCTAATTTACTAATCTCCCATTTTTCCCACTATACTTTCTGCGTTTTCCTCCATACGTGTACCCAGATTTTACTTGTGTGGGTGAAAAACGATTAGTATAGGTTTAGTTTTAAATTTTTCCCCTATTGGCAATTGTCATTAGGCTAGTGGTTGCATGACATATTTTGCATCTATGTGTGCGTAATAGGTAGAATGTACTGTACATCGTTTCATGATAGTCTTTAATTAATGCATAATTTAATACTTAGAGTACTACTTATAGTTAACCCTTATCAATCGTAAGTCACTTAGGAAGTGACTTACAAATAATAAAAATATGTTATTAATTATTAAATAATTAATATAATTTCATATATATTTGTAGTACTCCTTCTAAAAAAGAATAAATAATTTCTAATAAATAATAAGTTATTGTTATAGTACTGAACAATTTCGTTTGTTTGTGTGTTGAACAATATTTACCGAAACCATTTATAACTTTAGTGAGAATCATCAATATAAAAACCTGACAACCGATAAGAGTTAATATAGTATACCTAGAGTAGTTATGATATAAAAAATACACATTGTTGTATTTTTCTATTCATATTAAATTTTTCTAATTTTTTATAATAATCGTTTTGAATAGTAGAGTCTCCACATTTATTTATGGAAATTTGACAATACTTGTATTATACTAGTATGCTGATATATACTAGTATGTACCAGCAGTACATATAGCAGTATTTTTTTTTTTAGTCATTTAGTACCATTTAGCAATTGGTACGTACTCCCATGAGCATGTTAGTTTAGAAAACATGTGGTTGAATTAGGGTGTTGGAGGTGCCTCGCGGGTCGTGTTCTCTAGTTTAAGCTTTTGCACCCTGGTGGTGTGTATGAGAACCGTGAAGTGAATGTGTTGGATGTGTATGCTCATTCTTTTTAAATATAGGTAATATACAGACAGATAGCATACTGTTTTGAACAAATGTGATAAATTTAATTTTAAGTAGGTAGGAATCTGGAAAGACACGTGTACACTTCCACTTTAAAGTGCAAATCCCATCTACGGGCTTTATACAAAATTCTCATAAATTGTATTTTTTAATTATATTTTTATTCTTCATAAATTTATTTTGACAAAATTCTGTTGAATTGATTATATATCATGATTCGAAGGGATTTGCAATCATTTAAAAAATTGTATTTCTATTTTAATTCCGTAAAGTCTCTGATAAATTTGATACTTATTGTTAATATTAAAATTTATAAGTAGCATTTTTCGTACAATTGTGATTTAGCCTTGGAAATATTTGATATAATTCAATATAAAGAATACATGAAATAAAAGTATTACAATAGAAAATGTATTACATTTATAGCAGTATTTATTTCAATTCGACTTTATTACTCGATAATTAAAATGGTGAAGTATTATTAGGTCATCGATTAGAATAATTTATCTGCTCAAAATTCGACTAAATGTGCTCATGCATATGTGCACGGTTAATGAACTCTTAGTTCATTGGATGGTCCACGAGTTAGATTAGTTAGCGGGAATTGTAAATTAATTTTTTAATAATTGATAAATAGGATCACGACGTAAAATGGAAATATTTGAAAAAGATGTATGAAAGAAAATAAATGAAATTATTTTATAGATATAAAAGGATATATATATATACATACATATACTATACTATGCGTTCCTGTGGCTTTATTATAAAATGTTGATTTAATATAATTGTAAACTATTTAGTAAATTATAACAACACGCAAAATAATATCATAATTAGAAAGGAATACGTAAAAAAATAATATATGAAAAAATATAAAAAGTAAGGCTAATTATATCATATGTAAATCTGAAAATATATTGAAATAATTGAATTGTAATACAACGCCATCTATTGAAAATTTACAATATAATAAATTCTAGATAACCTTTAAATAATAAATCCTTAAATTAACAATAAAAAATAAAAAATAATCGTGGTAAAAAATATACTTAGTTGAAAAAATCACACAAAAAATTAAAAAAATTTCATTAAGATAGGCTCAGTAGTTTTAAAATTTATTCGAAACCAACAATGTAATACTACATTTTTTTTATATATAAAGATTTTAATGTAGAATATATATATTTCATTTATATTAATATTATAAGCAGTTAAGAGTAATTGCATAAAAATGTCTTTAAATCGTTTTTAAATTATAGGATTATAATCTGACATATTAAAACGACATGGTATTAGAATAGAATCGATACTTTACATAATTAATAATCTTCATTTCAACGATGAGATATTTCTTGACCAAAAGACAATAATCAATTTCTATATGTGCCCATAATTATGAAAGTGGTCTTTCTTCAGTCAAAATTAAAAAAAATGAGTTTATCAGTAATTTCACACAACATTATTTTAAACTACATTTATTCAATATATTTAACTTTTACGATATTGTCAAAAATGAACTGTTAATAGTGTTTGTTATTTCAATATTATATAGAATTCATATAATTTTCAATTGTTATCCTTTAAATATTTTGAAACAAGATATATGATTTACAATTACGTCACTTTCATAATTATGGGCACATTTAGAAATTGATTATTGTCTTATGTAAACATGGCTCTACTAATTAAATTTTTCTTTTCAGTTTTGTTAGGGTTGTGTTAGCATTTGTTAGGTTTTATCCTTTTATAATTTATAATCAGGTACGATTCCAATTTTATATCATAAACCGTTATAATATAATAAATTATGAAAGTACTTTTTTAAACGATTGATGTTTTTACTCAGAGATTTTTTTTATACTTGAACGTAAGGAATGTCCAAATACAAAGAAAAAAATTATATGCCGAAGAGACCCTTCACTGTTGCTCAAGTGGGCAAATATAGGGCTATTGAGGTATTTTCTAAGATTCAACAGCATCCTTGAATCTTGTTAGAATGGCTCTTTAGTCATTTTATATTTTATTGTTTTATTATGTTGCTCGTCAATTATTTTTAGTAGTTATCACTAACGGAAATAATTAATATATATATAGTTTTCTGTTTTTTTTTTTTTACAAGCGATCGTCGTTGAATTAACTAACTAAATTAAGCAATATTAAAGATAATTCAAGTATTTGAAGAATTTTATTTTAAATGATATTTTATTTTATAGAATTTTCATTCTCATATCATATGATTTTCTAATTTTAAAACATCCACGCATTTCTACTTTCATTTTCTATTACATTTAAAGAAACTAATTACTTTTTAATGTTTGTTAAGATCTTTTATATTTTTACAGGTATTACGAAGTAATCCAAAAGTGTTGAAATTTAATTGTTATTTTATTTTGTTTCAGAGAAAAAAAGATGAATTTTAATACAAAACTGTAAATATCGATTTTTAAATAACTATTATACATTTCTAATATTTTTGTAATAATTCCAGCCAAATCATAGTCAAGATATAAACAAAAGATCTTCCATTCGATGCATTCATTTCATCTTTGCAGTACAAGCAAAATCTTTTCTGTTTCAAGTTCCTCTTCGGATTCTTTTGAATCATTTGTAACGAGTAGATATTTTCTTCGTGTTCTTTACAAAGAAAGGTACTTCAAGGATACAATTGTGCCCACTCGAACCATGATTTTCTCCTACCTTCAATTACTAGGAGAAATCATCTTTCTACTCAGAATTTTTCCCTTATCACAAATTTCCTATTTATTTTTCTTTCTTTTTTCTTTTTCTTATCGAACATGCTCGCATGAGTTAGCATGCACTCAAGTGAGTGAGTGTATTTAACTTTTGAAGTAGAACGAATAAGAAATTTGTTGTTTTTTATTCAAAATTGGGCATACATAGATATGCATTTAGCATAGGGATTGAAGAGAAACGTAAGAAATAGCTCGCAAACCTATTTGTAAGGCAGAACTAAAACTTCATTGTCTCAAGTTTGCTATTAGCAGAGTAAGACTGTACGTGAAGCTTAAGTTCCTCGTAATAGAGATTAGAGTTAGTGGATTAGTCTGACCGAGGGAAACCACTTTAAACAAAAATCGCGAATAGTTCCACTTTAAAAGTTTTATTTTTCCACTTTCTCTTCTATTCTTTTTAATGTTTCTTTGGCAGGATGAATTATGGAGACGATACAACATTTTATCCAAGAGTAGGAGAAAAATGATGACTAGAAAAGGACTGATTGTGAATTATGGTAAACGGTAATACAAAAAAATTATTTCAAAAAGTAAATATAAAGTATAATATTTTAATCCGTTCATTGTTTTCCTTGTAATATTTTATATGTGTAATAATTATTTTTAATGTATTTTCCTTTTTTTCTTACAAGTACCACGGATCAGAGCAAAATTAAATATATTTTTTATTTTACTATTATATTTTAGATTGAAAATTAGTAAATATAAAATAATCGTAATATGTAATTTTCGTATGAGTATATATTGCAATTATATTAAGGTGTGTTAGTTTTCACTAAAATCATCATTTTTACTTAAATTCTATTTAAGTACATTCCACGTTTTTATTTTATTATTTAATATTATCCATAAAGATTGTAATGTCCTTTGAACGAAACCCTTAGGTCGGGACTGATGGATAAGAATCCTTTGGTTAAATTATTTTTCTTTTATTTAAATTTTATCGAATATAGCAGTCTTTAAGATGCGCATCCCTCATAGGTCTTCAGAAGCAATTACATTCTCATATAGTTAGATCCGAGAAATGGTATTTTATTTTCTATCTAATGTTTATTATATTCTATATGCTATAGATTTTTCATGGCAAGTTAAATCCAATCAAAGACCGCTTAACATAAACGTATAACAATTATAATTAGTTTCTTTTAACTTCCTAATTAATATCACATTGTTTTACTTTTCTCTGTTCCTTCTATCTATTCCATCTATAGATAACTAATTACTTTATAATATTTTTTAATTATTTATATATATATATATATATTTACAGGTACTACACGGAACAATCAAGAATTATTGCAATTTAATTATCATTTTATTTTTTTCAAAAGATGATTTATTACAAATAGAGAATTAATTGTATTTCCTGTATGAAAATTAATGTTGGTATTCAAGAATATAAAAGAAATAAACGATAATAAGTGTAGCCTGGTAGTTATTACATACATAACTTTATTAAAATTCCACTAGTCCAGAGCGAAGCATCATCATCGATGGGACGATTGAAAAGAAATTTATCGATTCGAGAAATATTTATATGGATGGGCGGTTTCATTGCATAGAACGTTTATTGAATCTAACACCGGACCTTTTATCTTTCCTTCCTCGTATAACATCGAATTTCTACCAACCTCATTCAATATCAACCCATTCTTTCAAATATTCTAAATGATCAATTTACCCACCCCAATAAGCACACAAACACACACATTTACACTTACAATTCTACATCTTTGATACAAATGACTTTAGGGAAGTTGAAATAGTTACTTGGTAGTAGCAACTGGCATATTATGTAACTTAACTTCCTTTTTAAGTTTAACAATGTTCTACAAGGTAGATGGTACAAAGATAAACAATGTTAAACTTTATCACCCGACTTAGCTTCTTCTCTTTCTCTCTCTCTCTCTCTCTCTTTCTCTGTTTCTATGTTTCCCAGTTTGTTGAACAGGATGCGTTTATAAGTTAGTCCTCAAGCACCAAAAGCTGTGGACTGAAAACGAGAGAAATAGAGATAGAGATACAAGAGAGGTCCGAAATGTCAAAAACTAAAGCATGCATAGGAGCATGCATGCACTAGGACTGCACAAACAGTAGTTTATACCATAGCAACACACCATAAGACCGTATGAGACACTAGTAGTGGGCTTTGAATATATACGTGTATTATTGATTTCATTCTACGGCCTTACACTCCATCTCCTCTTTCTCCTCTTCCTTCATCTCTTTCCCTCATCCCCGTTCTCATCCTCATCCTCATCCTCGTCCTCATCGTTCAACTCCAACCCCCATTCCCCTCCTCCAACGGTTTCACAACGTCGAGCTTTCCTGTCGCCGTTAGCTGCTGACGCCAAGTTTCAAGCTGATGCTTTTCCTACGCTTCTTTTCCTAAAGCTTTATCTCTTCTCTACTCATACACACGTATATACATACACATAACACATATATACGTCGAAAAAGAATGAACAACGTTCAACGCTATTATGCAGATGCGAAAGACGCGTCGACAAATGTGCTAGGTCCTATCTTCGCATTCTCTAACTTTTCAGTTAAGATGCTATTCTCATATCACAAAGAAACAATTTTGAATTATATTTATAACCTATTTTCTTTCTTTTTTCTTGTCTTCTTTTGAATACTTTACTAGTATCAAAAAAATTTCATGATATATATACTTCCTTGATGTTATTTTTTATTATCTATTTTTCTATAAGATGATGGAGTATAGAATTTGAAGAGTCTTTGAAATATAAATGGATTGTTTTTAACAATTCTTTAACTCTTAGGAAGAAGGAATAATTTTTTTTTTTTTAATAATAAAATCTAAACATACGAGAATAAAAAAATTTGTGTTACATTTTGTTATTTATTTTTAAACGTAATGCTGGAATAGAGTTTTTAATGTCTTTGAAATATAAATGAATTGTTTTTAACAGTTCTTTAATTCTTAGAAAGAAGGAATTATATTTTTTTTTAATAATAAAATTTATTAATTCCAACAAAACAAATTTTTATTAATCCAAACAGAGGGATTGTTTTTAACAAATCTTTAATTCATAGAAAAAAGGAATTATATGTTTTTTTAATAATAAAATTTATAATTCCAACAAAACAAATTTATTAATCCGAACAAATGGATTGTTTTTATCAAATTTTTAACTCTTAGAAAGAAAGAATAATTTTTTTTTTTAATAATAAAATCTAAACATAGAAGAATAAAAAAATTTGTGTTACATTTTGTTATTTATTTTTAAACGTAATGCTGGAATAGAGTTTTTAATGTCTTTGAAATATAAATGAATTGTTCTTAACAATTATTTAACTCTTAGAAAGAAAGAATTATATTTTCTTTTAATAATAAAATCTAAACACACGAGAATAAAAAAATTGGTATCATTATTGATTCATTTATTTATTTAATTTATCTTGATTTTTAACTAGAATTACTGTTTCGTCTTTTTCTATCTATTTATCTCTCTCTTCGTTATTTTTACACGTCGACGATGTTGTTAAATCGAATCAATTAAACGAAATGATCTCATTCGATTCGATAGAATTCCATTTTACTTCGTGGTCTTTCGGTAGCCTTCGGATTGGAATCTTTGGTAGACGAGGTTTTATCTCGTCTTTAGAAATTAATTGCATCCAAGGTAGTCTTTCAAATCGATAAATTCTTTCCAATATATATATAAATTGTATACACACTTACACGTACAGTATACACATACACATACATACACACACACGTATAGATATAAAAGTACGTATTCAGTTATATCAAAAGAAGATGAAAAGAAAAGAAAAGTGGGGAAATATAAAGAAAAAGACTTAACATTATTTTCTAAAGATGAATTTTGCGATATTGAGGATCCCACGATCGGTGCACTTGAAATCTCCGTTTTGTTTGGACAGAACCTGGCTCCAGGCCGAGAACTATTTCATGTCAGTTATGATATATCGTTTCTTTCTTTCCCTCTCTCTCCTTTTACTCTTTTTAATCAGTATATTATAGTTGTATAAAAAAAAAATTGATCGAATCATATCGATAGTTTTTATCAAAGGCACATACATATCTAACGAAACACACACACATACACACATACACACATACACGAAACTTAGATCGTAGAATTTAGAAACGAGAAAGTCAGAGTAAAATGTTTCTGACAATTTAATACTTTAAAGTTAAAAGCCCTGCTTTAATCTTTTTATCTTCTCAATAAGAAATCCAGTTTACTTTGGATTTCTATTCTTTTTTTTTCTCCTTTTTCTAACTTCCTTTTTTTTTTTTTTTATAGGTAACATAAATCAGTAATCACATTTTATTTTGTCAAAAGTTTGAAGATACTTTTTCTTTTTCTACTTTGTGCAGACGAAAGAAGAAGAAGTAGTAGTAGTAGTAGTAATAGTTTGACGGATCTAAAAGATGGGTAGACAGTGAGACATAAAGGCGACACTTTCGATTATCTTAGAAGTTTACCGAGTAAACTTTACCTTACACCGCGATAATGGAAGGGCTTGGAACGACGATGTCAGTGTCAATTGTGCTTGAGCTTGAGCTTTATAGGATCCTATGGTGACAGTTGGTTATATACATTCACATCTTCAATAATTTCTCATCCCATTTTATTTTATACTTTTCTTCATTTTTATTTTTTATTTTTCAAAAATCAATAAACTTTAGAAATTCTTTTCGACGTAATCCAACAACACCCTCGGATCCTTTCGTTGACCCTAATCGATTTTCTAATTTGAAAAATCAATTTTTTACTTTCTTTTCTTTTTTTTTTCATTTGTTAAGCTAATATGTCCTTTTTCTCAGATAGTAAAAAAATTGAAAAAGGAAAAAGAAATAATCGAATTTTAAAAAATTTGAGGAGAAACTTTTGGCCTAAGTATTTTAAAAGAAAAAGAAGAAGAAGAAGAAAAAAGACAAAAATATCTTTAGGATTCAATTTTCAAATGATATTTTGATATTTTCAGGTATAAAAAATTATCGAATCGTATCCGAATCAGATTCATCTATCGTAGAGAAAAGTTCTATGCGTGCCAGGTGCGATAGATCGATTCGAACATCGAAGAAAACTTTAATGTCGAACGAACCTTTCCTTTCTCTCTCTTTCTCTCTCTCTCTCTCTCTCTCTCTTCTCTCTCTCTTTCTCTGAGCTATCGATCTTCTATCTCACCCTTTTTTTAATTTTTTTCTATAATTTTTTTTTATTCCTTTTCGTCTAACGCTAATGTCTTTCTTCCTACGGCAATGGTAACCTTCCACCTGTGAGGCCGAAAAAAAGTCAGAAAAGATTAGGAACGATTTCAAGGAATTTCATCGGTTTTCGATTTTCCTTAAATAACGTTAAAAATTGATGGTGAGGTAAGGGGAGGGGGGAAGGAAGAAAGTAAGAAAGAAAGAATATTTCTTTCATTTCATTGATTTTTTTTTCTCTCATTTAATCTTTAAGTTGGATCAAATGTTTAACGAAAAGTGAAGAGAGAAAAAAGGGTTAGAGGAAGGAAGGGGAGTATTAGAAAGAAAGGAGGGAGGGGTTGAGAGATGATATACAGTGGGTGTAGAAAGTATTCGTACACCAATTAATTTGAAATACAATATTGTGAAATTGTAGTTTATTAACTAGTTTTTTAAAAAATTTACACACACACATATATATACTTGAAAGTCTCTACAATAGATGTGATAAAACAAAAAATTATTTTTTTGAATAAATTAAAAAATTGAAAAGAAAAACGAAAAAATTGGAAGAAACATACGAGCAATAAGTATTCGTACAGTTCTTATTTCGAATTATTTACAAGAGAATTCGTATATAAATAATAACGTAAACACATCATGCGTGATTGCTTTCCAGTTATAATTGACCTCGTCAGTATGTTTGTAAGCGTTATCGGCATCAGTTAAGCTCAAAATTTTTTAAGATCGAAAATTATTGTTGGTAAATGGAACGAAAACGTGTGGAAACAACGATAGAAGAAAGAGAAATTATTATTAATTTACATAATCAATTTAAAAGTTTATTAGAAATATCGCGAAATATAAATAGACCTCAATCTACTGTACAAAGTATCAATGATAGATATGGATTAAAAAAGAAACTGCAATATAACTCAAGAAATGGACGTTCACGGAGAATGAATCAGTACATTGGACGAGTTATCACAAGAATGATAAAACAGAATCCAAAGATAAGTGCTATAAAAATAGTCGAACATCTAAAAAATAATTTAAATATTGATATATTCGTTAGTACTGTACGTAATTTTTTGAAATGAAGAGTATAATGGTTATGCTAACACCAACTGCACTCATACAGCCCTAAACAAGTACAGAACCTTCACCGTGTTTCACTGTGGGTCGCAAGTTTTCTAGTTTCAGCTCTTCATTTTTTTTCTCCATACAGTGCAGTGTCCATTAGATCAAAAAATATTAAATTTACTTTCGTCTGTAAAAATAACTCGATTCCAGTACTTCATTGGTCTTTATTTTCGAATTCCAATATTTTTTTCCTATTCATTTCATTTACGAAAATTGATCGGTGTACGGATACTTTCTATACTCACTGTATTTAATATTATGTCTTATTGATTTAAAGGAAAAAATGAAACATTTCATTGATTATCTTCTGTTAATTTTATTTAATCTTTAAGTTGGATCAAATGTTAACGAAAAGTAAAAAAAAAAGGAAAGGTTTAGAGAGGGGGAGGGGGTAGTAGGGCTAGAGGGGGGGGCTGTTATATATTTAATATCATGTCTTATCGATTGAAAATCGTGCTAAGTCAAGTCAAAAGCATCGAATGACACGTACAGACTCTTTACTATCAATTTTCTACTGTAATCATCTCACTCTTTCTTTTTTTTTCTTTCTTTTCTTCTCTCTTTCTTTCTCTCTCTCTTTCTCTCTTGCTCGTTTCTATCAATCTAGTCACTCCCTCAGGAAATTGAAAGAAATGAATCGTTAGAAAAGAAGCTTGAAATCAAGAGAGAAAGAGTAAGAGAGAGAAGAGAAGCTCGAGTTAACCTCATCGTTCTTCACGTTTCTAAGAAAAGTAGCGCACGCCTGTCGCATGGTAATTGTTCTTTTAACTTTCTTTTTTTTTTCTTTTACGATTTAAAAGATTTTAGATATTTTTTTTCAACGATCAGATATATTTTCTATTAGATTGGATATTCGAATAAATACGAAATCGTAAGATTAATGGTTTTTAATCTTTTTAAAGTCGAAAAACATTAAATTTTGATGAAATTTTATAGAACGAAATATTCATAATACAATGTTAAACTTTAAAAGAACGGTAATTAAAGTTTTTTTATTTTATTTTTTTTTTTTTTGAAATTAAGAACGAAACGAAGAAATGATTTTAGATATTTTTTTAACGATCAGATATATTTCCTTTCCCAAGCCTCAGATAAAGGGAAGGGTTCAAGAAGGAAGCTAGCAAGCTACCCTCGGTAAAATAAAATAATCGCTCTTAGAACTAATAATATAGCCTTTTTAGGCTATTTAGTTAGGGATAACAGATCGAAGTCCTAAGAAAAAGAAAAAGAAAAGATATATTTCCTATTAGATTGGATATTTATTCCGTAAGATTAGGTAGTTTTTAATCTTTTCAAAATTACTAAATTTTAATGACGTTTTGTCGAAAGAAATATTTATAATACAATGTTAAACTTTAAAAGAACGATGACTAAAATTTTTCTTTTTTTTGTTTAAATTAATTACGAAACAAAGAAATGAACATTGCTCATGTCATGGGCACAGAGATCAATCCTGTTTTAAAATGTTATTTTTATAAAAGAATGAAATATAAAATTCATTGATAATAAGATTATCAGTTACGTTAATATTTATTTAATTTAAAAAATCGTATCGATGTGATTACTGGGAAATTAGCAAAATAAACCAACACATTGACTGTTCGAAATTCAAATGTGAACTGTACAGTGTGATCGTCTGGTTTTTTGTTCTTTTTCTTTTTTCTTTTTTCTTTTTGTTTTAAACCGTCAATTTCCTTTATATTTCCTTATACGAAATTTTCATATAAATTACCATAGCAATTTCTTTTTTCCTTTTTTTTTCTTTTCATATTTCTTTTATTTTCCTTCACATGAAAAATTCATCTCGTTGATGCGATAGATAAAATAGAAATTGTCTTTTTGAGTATTTTCCTTTTTATTATTTTCCGATTTTTAGTAATTTTGTATATTTTTCTCTTTATAGTTTCTTTTTTATTGCTTTTTTCTTTTTCATTATATGACAAAATTTGATTTTCATTGATTTTTCTTTTGCAACATCGTGTATTTGATTTTTTCCATGGAAAACACTTGAAGTGCATTTACGAAACACAAGTATTTTCGCGGACCATGGATTGAGAACCATACCAATACGACATCGGTTTTCAATAAGGAATAATCTAAAAATAAAAATTCGTCTTGGGAATAAGAATTTCGAATACTTATTATCGATTCCTGTAAAAAGTAAAAAGTCGAAGAGAAAATGTAGGTAAAAATAAGGACAAATATTTTTTCTCTATGACGTACTTGAGTCTACGAATGTGGCTAATTATAGTTGAAAAAAAAAAGAGAGAGAGAGAGTAAACGTCGAGTGTGTTTTTAGGATATAATTAGTGATCTAGTCTGGTCCAAGTAAAGCAGACATTTATAAAATCGTCGACATAATTTTAGTATATTTGTGCTTCAAACACACAAATCATTTAATTTTTCTTTTTCATAAAAGGAACATTGGCAGAGAAGGAGAAAAAGGGTAGTGATGGTGGTAATGGTAATGGTGGTGGGTGGTTGATCTCATTACTGAGGAAGTTGCATGTAATCAGAGTAAAATCGTCATACGATCTCGATATATTTATCGATGTAAAACGATACCAACAAACAATTACGTTTCATCATATTGTTTACAAAAGTAATAATCAATTGGGTATCGTCATAAGAGTTGAAACAATATTTTCTTTTAATTAGCACATCTCATCAACACGCGGTCAAGCTGTCTGATCTATGAGATAGTGAAATAGAGAGAGAGTTAGAGAGAAATATTCACCTTAGAGCTAGTTTATCGGATATTCGATAACTTATACGCAAACAAGATGTAGATCGTGACAGTGTCAACATTCAAAGAGGTCCCTCTTGTTAATTCCAACTCTTCCCTTTTCCTTTACCTTCCCTTTTCCCCACTTCTAATTCTATAGACTACCTAGGTTACAAAGTATAAATTTATGCAATGTAATGTGTGCATTTCATACAAGGAATTTCCATGTTGATCATAACTAGACTGCGGATGTTTATGCACGATAAATATGCAATGAACATATGACATTTATGTACGAAAAATATACAAATATATGCACGTATACACAATTTTAAATAAATACCATATTATTATACATAATATACGATAATTTTGTTACATTGTGTTGAGAATTTCTAGTAAATTACAACTATTTTTTGTTTCTAAATTGGTGTTTGGCGTTAGTTGGTAACATTTATTGGTAAAAATTGATTTCTAAGCCGTATATATTTAATATATAAGTATATTTATTTAATAATAAGTAAATTTAATATTCAAATAAATTTAAATATATATGATCGTATATATTTAAATTTATTTAAGCAATGTTTTTGCACCACCTTGGTGCCCTTTCTATAAATTCATAACTTTGTTATTTCAATAAATATATGTAAGGTTAAGCTTTCAGTATTCGAATTAATGAGGAAACCATAACTGTCCAAGTAGAGAAATTTTCGAATAATAGATAAAACTAACACTTGATTTAATTTAATTTTAATTTTAACTATTTCTTTTTTATTTATAAAGTCCTTTTTTTGTTTCACATTAACAGTAAAATATAATTGGATACTAAATCATGGGATACCAAAGGTTTCGTTGTATTTTTAAAAAATAAAATTGTAATAATTGAATATATGTATAATAATTTTACAAAATGTATTTCTATTATTTGTTCTATTTTTTAATATAGAAACCATCATGTATATATCGAACATGTAATTAACCAATTTCATTTGATAGATATTTATTTTGATTATTTATATTTTTTATATTCGTGTAAGATCTCGTTTCTTTTTATCATTTATTCATAGCAATTCCAATGTATATATATTGTGACATTTTAATTGAAATATAATTGAAATATAATTGAAACAAAACCGAAACCAATTAGATTATTATTCATTGCGTTGCTGATACAAAAGGGGAGAGAAAGAGAGAGAGAGAGAGAGAGAGAGAGAGAGAAAGAAAGAGAGCTATTAAATAAATGGAAGTATCTGTTTTTTTTTTTTTTAATTAAAACGAATACACTGATACGTAAACATATACACACGTTTTTATTCTTCAGTATGTTTGGAAATTCTGGAAGGTTTTTTTCATCTCTTGTAATATTAGAAAGGAAAGGATATGTTTTTTTGGTCGAGAATCAAACTCTTTGGTGTTATCGTTTTTTTTTTCTTTTAATCATAGTAGTTATCGTCAAAGTATTCGGGGTACGATAAAAAAATAAAAAAAAAAATACCCATGTTGAAGGTAACTTTGTCCAAATAGAAGCTTCTTTTGATTACTTTTATTCGAGATATTGTGGATACGTGCTTCCAATAAATGAATCTCTTCCTATTTCTATTGGTATTGGTTACTTTTATTGTTGCTACTCTTTACTATAATATCTTCTTTTTCTTTCTTAAATGATTGATCAATGTGGCTAAACGAGACTGAATGAAAATGATAATATAGAACTTGACGAAAAACTTGTCTAACTTCGATAGAAAATCATTTCGATCTTCAACAGTATTTTTGTGTGCGTATGTGTGTTTGTGTGTGTGTTTAGTACGTTATTACTAGCTACGAGACTTTAATCCGGCAAGTGCATTTTCTCTGATTCGCTTTTCTAGCTCCATTTTTCCCTTCTTTCTTTTTCTTGCATTCTTTTTCTTCTTTTTTCTTTTTTTTTCCTTACCTTTTTTGTTCTTCGATTGGAGCTACTTTGGAATGATGTAATGTAAGAACGAAGGTGAATGTTTTTACGCCCTAGGCACTTTCCTCGGCTTTTCTCCCTCGAAACGATTGTTTCGAATCGTTTTAAATTAAATTTTCTTCGGTGAAACTTGCTCGAACGAATGCAAGCGAGAAAACGAATTAAAAAGGTGTATTGAAAGTCATAAAGGAGTGTGAGAAAGAAAGAGAGAAAGAGAGAGAAACTGAACCAGAAAACCAAGGAGTCAAGGAAAAAATAAAAAAAATTGAAGAAACGAAGCTTTCATAAAGTTTCCATGTAAATTTACAATAGGCTCGAAAAATCTAAAAGTCCTCTGTATACAAGTGTGTGATTGTGTGTGTGTGTGTGTGTGTGTTGAAGAGAGAGATCGAAATCTCGACCTAATTAAAACCCTAAAAATCATTTCACCAAGCACCAAGATTTGCTCGTATGTGTGTATATTTTTACAACAAAAATCGAATGCTAGTTAGAATCGATAGTTCACCTTTAATTTAACGAGAAGCACGAAGAGAGAAGAAAAAAACGATCTACTTTTAAAGATATACCGGTGGGAAGAAGGTTCATCATCTTCTATCTCGATTGTAAAAATTTATGTAGGCCAACGGCAAGTTCCGAGAATCGGTCATCGAACTACTATACTTCTTCTTCTTCTACTTCTTCTTTCTCTTTTTTTTTCTTTTTATTTTTTCATCCCGACGACGAGACATCCAGCAGAGTTCAAGTAATTTATACAGGTGACCGATAATCACAGGTATACAAGTAAAAGTGTATACGTGTATTTGTGCGATACACACTTATATATAAATAACATATACTTTTAAAAAGATATTGTATATTATTTAGGTCAATAGGCCGAGCATTTTCTTCAAGAATCTTCAATAAAGATTTGTTATCTCGTCTTCAATACTTTAACGTTATTAATATCTTAAACAAATTGAATTATTGTTTTAATGAAATATGCGTAATTTCATTCTTTTAATTGGATTTCTTTTTTTGTCAATAATTTTTTTAAGTTTTTAGGTACATATTAGGTGTTGAAATTAATTCATAGCGTTGGTCGAGCCATTTATAACAAATTATTTTAAATAAATATAAAAAAATACATTATTCAAAATATTTCCCATTTCTTGTTATTACTTTTTTCCATTTTTTGGATAGAATACAGATACTCTGTCTAAAGAACGTTTCGTCCTTAGAGGTAAACTATAAATCGAACCTTTTTTTACAATCTCCATAATAAGTAAAATTCTCCCCTGACAAACCATGAGCCATTAATGGGAACAGGTAGTAATCTTGAAGGGCAATATCTGGAAAGTACAGCGGATGTTTTAAGAATTCTCGTTTCAGTGTTTGTTGATATGTTTTCACTGGCTTTGTGACGTGCGGTCGAGCATAGCTGTGCAGCTAAATAACTTTATCGTGCCTTTCGCTCCCATCTGGTTGATTTTCTTTTAATGTACGACTCAAGCGCATCAGTTGTAATCGGTAACGATCCCCAGTGATAGTTTTATATGATTTTAATAGTTTATAATAAACCAAACCCAGTTAATCCCACCAAATACAAAGAAAGAACTTGGCCCCTAAATATTACGTTTTGCCACTTTTAAAACGTGCAAACACTTCCGACAAGTTTGCTTAATTAAAGTATAGTCACCATGAAAATACGATGACTTTCCGCAGCCCTTTTATCCATATTAAAATAATAGAATAAAAATCCCCGCAAAACATTTTATTTGACGTAAATTTCGATGTATTGAAATAATTGCAACTTGTTGTCATTAACAATTAAATATGAGATGTTTCGTAAAAAACACACCTAATAAGTGCTGAATTAAGATAAAATTTATTTCTGAAGGTAAAAATAGAATAGTGTAATATTTACGTCATTTTTCGTAAAACACTACAAATTAATTTCAACTCTTAATACCTATTTTTTTATTTTTCAAAGTTTTTATTGGATTGTATACTGAACGATAAAATTTGTCGTGATATTTTGTTCTATTTTTGTAATATTTTACGAGCAATAATTGAACGATAAATGTCGATTAATAATAATAATAATAATAATAATAATAATAATAATAATAATAATAATAATAATAATAAATAAAAATAATCAACTCATAAAACTGCAACATTAAATAATTATTTTTGTTACTTTTTAAATATAACGTTACAAGTTCAATGGGTTTATTTATAAATTCTTTTTATCATAATATTTATGATCAGACGTAAATAAAGTTTACAAAATATTTTGAGAGAGATTTTTCTTGACGATAATATAAAACGTTGTAGATATTGTTTTCAATATGGTACGTTTCACAAATGGAATATATACGTAACAAAACAAATTTGTTGTTGAACGAATTCAGAGTAACATCCATTCCAGCAGTTTTTTAGCTTCCAACGAAAACCATTGTAAATAAAAAAAAGAACAAACAAATAAAGAGAAAAAGGAAGAAAAGAATTGCTGTCATATAGAACACGCTTATGCATGTTTTTATTTAGAGTTCCTTTTTTTATTTTATTATTTTTTTTTCCTTCAATTTTATTCAATTTCTTTTTATTTTTTTTTATTTGTCATTCGATTCATCGAGTTATTCATTTTTGTAAGTTACGACGAAACGTGAGCTGAAATTCAACTATAGTGAGATGTGAAAGGGAAAACCGGATGTACGTGTTATATCTAGAATATTTTTATCCAGATTTTTTTCGAAATTTGTTTATACATATATATAATATAAACACACACCACAGTACGTAAAAGTATTTTCAGTTCATAATTTTTTTGAGAGTAATTAAAATTTGCAATAAAATGTATACAAATTGAAAGTCAGGACACCCAAGCAAACTATAAAAATTATAATTTTAAAATTTTTAATTAGTAAAAGGATTGATTGAAAAGTTTAAAGCCTGAAGAAAATATAAAAATTTATATTTCTTTTTAAACAAAACTAAATTTGACAGAAAATAAATTGATTTCAATGTTAGGTATAAAATTTTTCAATCCATTCGCATATATTAGGATCGATCATTTTTTTATTGTTTTCGTCTAAATAAATTTTTATTAAATTATAAAAAATAATAATAATAATATTATATCCTATAAGAGAAATCGAAAATATTTGAGTACTATCTTCAGTTTGATTAAGTGAAGTCACAGGAGTAAAGTGAAGGTAACATAATTGAGTAGACACCTGTTACACTTACTATCGATAAAGGAAAAGGGATCCGTTCGAATGAAGTGTGTATAACCTTTCGATCACCTTTCGATCACCTTTCGATCAATTATAGTCTCGATTCGTAAGCATTCTAATAGTCGATGATTCACTATCATCCGACACGACGTCCTCCGTTCATTCGCGTAGCAGCTAGCTATTGAAATTTCCGCCACTAGAGAACGTTAGCCGAATTCATGGCCTAATTCGAAGAGAGGAATTTCCTCGAGTGGCTCATACACACACGTTTTAGACACCTCGACATGAAATATCGAACGATTTACTAACTTTCCAAATGTTTGAAATCCTCGTAAATTCGTTCGTTTGATGTTATTGAAACTTTCGAATTAATTTCACGATTTTATGGAAAAAAAATTTATTATATAATAATAATAATACAATTTTGCGGAGGAAAGTATTCTAATGATTAATAATTATTTTTCAAAAATAAATAAATATACAAATGATAATATTTAATATTGAAAAAAAATATTCGTTTTGTTTTATTCTTATATCTTTGCTTATGTTGTATTTATCGATATATTTAGTTTTATATAATTTAAAACCATATAGAGGTGATTATTTGCAAAAGTTAAAATATTATCAATATATTGGTTTTTTATTTAATTAATTCTAAAATTTTATTTTTATTAAGTATTCTAATGATTAATAATTATTTGAAAAAATAAATAAATATACAAAGGATAATATTAATTATTAAAAAGTTGATATTTCTTTTATTTTATTTAAATACTCCTGCTTGTGTTGTATTTATTTATATATTTATTTTTAAATAATTTAAAACCCTATAGAGGTGATTATTTGCAAGAATTAAAATATTCTAAATATATTTGTTTCTCTTTTATTAATTTTTTAATTTTATTAAGTATTATAATTATTAAAAATTATTTATGAAAAATAAATAAATATACAAATAATAATACTAATTATTAAAAAATAAATATTTTTGTTGTTTATTCTAATATCCTTGCTTGATATATTTATTTATATATATTTATTCTAAAATAATTTTAAACCCTACATCTTTGCAAAAGTTATAATATTATAAATATAATTGTTTCTTATTTTATTATATTTATGATATATTTATTAACATAAAAAAATAAGTTAAAACTTATACATAGATACATAGATAAATAGAGAGATACAGAGAGAGAAAGAGAAAAAGAGATGGTGAAAGAATAGAATAAGAAAAAGAAAATAAAAGAAGACAAGGTGGCTTTGGAGAGAATCCTTCTTCTTCTTCTTTGGTGAAAAGTCCGTAAAACTAATTGCATCGGATGCATCTTGTTCGAAGGGTTGTGTAATGGCCTGTGGACGGGGGAAAAACACAACAGAGTGCAGGGTTAAAGGGGTTGGAAAGAAGTTCGTATGAGAAGGGTACAGAGAATAAGAGAACGGATGAGAGTGTCTATATAAGAGAACATGCCAGTCGTTTCTTTCTATCTATCTCTTTCTCTTTCTGTACAGACAACAGTGGTGTGGTCCAGACGGATGATGAGAGTCTCGTAAAAGTAATTTTTCTATCTCTTCTTATACACACACACACAAACACTCAATATATTGTATATGTATGTATATTCTTGTTTGTGTAAGAATAGACCCGGACTTCCGTGAAATTGCACTTTTCTGAATTCGCTTAAGATCAAAGAAAAAAAGAAAAAGAAATAATACTACGGTGAAAAAAAAAGGTTTGATCGGTGAGAAATCGTAGAGTTTGATGAATTTTGAAGAATTTTATTCGTCTAATATATCCGTATGTTATATTATAATCTAAACTTTAAAGTTTCGTTTCTTATCGAGTTTGCATATTCATCTCGTATCTGTTGGAAATAAATTTCTATGCATATGCAATGTATATTCTTATTCTTTTTTTCTTTGAACGTAAATCATAAAAAAGAAAGACAAAGAAAAAAAGAATTTTGAGTTATTTTCAAAGAAATGAATTACAGTTACCTAAACCATAATTTGCAAACGTTTTTTCTTTTTTTCATTTTTATTCAACAAGATATTCATCATCTACAAACAGATCATTCGTTCAAAAAATTTTTTTCGTTGAAAAAATAAACAAGAGAACAACAAGAAAAAAATTAGTGTTATACTTGGTAAATCTAACTGTCGGATTTTGGACGATTTATTAGTTATTTTTGTTTGGTTTTTCTTTTTTTTTTTTTTTTGAAAGCAGCTTTTGGGTAACGTGCTTTTTCTTTCTCTCGAAGCCAAACCAAACCCTACGGGACGAACTGCAGTTTGGATTACTGTTAGTTTGCTTGTTTTAGTTGTCCTGTTTTATTTTATTTTCTATTTTCTCTTTCTCTCTTTTTTTCCCCCAGTCTACATAGATATTCGATTAAACGTTCTAAGCGCAGTGCATAAAAACAAACTACGAAATTGTAATTAATTTTCGTTTAAATGTAACAATTATTTGTCGTTTGTTTGTTTTTTTTTTTAACTATTTTATGGAATCAGTATGTCTTTTTTAAACAAAATTCGTAGTCGGTGTTTATAATCAATTTATTATTACAGCAAACAAATATAGTATTTATTTGTTTAACGCATTACCCGTCACAATACGAAAATACAAAAAGCAAAAATTAAATTAACTGTATAATGATTTCATACTAAACAAATTTAGATTATTTTATTTAATTTATTTTAATATTTTATAATATTATTTTAGTAAATAATAAATTTTAATATATATATATATATATTTTTATATTATTATAATTTAATATTTTAATAATTTAATTTAATTTAATTTATTTTAATTAATTTGGATTAATTACTAAAGAAATATAGACTATTTTTGCAACAATTTTTTGTTTAAATTTAAATATAAAAATTATTTGATATCATTAATTATTGATTTACAATAAAGTAGGGAGGATTTGTAATATTTTCATGAAGCACGAGGTACGATCGAGTCGATTTTAACGAATATATTTTATTCCGAAGTTGCAGTTATTAAAAGAAAAAAAATTGGAAAAAGCTTCCCATAAAAAGGCCATTGGCAGGTAATGGGTTAAAATATTGACTAATATTTAGTTAGTAATTGAAAACGAAAAGGTCGTGTACACTTGTTGATCACATTTGTTCAATAAAATACTAAGATAAAAAGCAATTCGAAAAAAGAAATATCAGTGATAGATTTTAGATGAAAATGGATGAACTTTTTAGCTTTGTTCCCACGTAGAAGTCGTTTGTACGTTTTCTAAAGAATGAACTCACTCAGAGAAGAAATCGAATTTGATTGAATGTTCGAATAGTCCAATGGTCGAATGGTCGAGAAAGGAAAAGTTTTCCAAGGACTTTTATTTTCTTTTCTTTCTCTCTTATTTTCTTTTTCATTCTCTTTTTCTCTCTCTCTCTCTTTCTCTCTCTGCTTCCGTCTCTGTTACTTCGTCGAAATTCGATTCGTCTTGTGCGTCCACATGCACGTTCGTTCTGGTTCGTTAGGATTATCCCTGATGGTTCCTCGGTTTCCGTGGTTTCGACATCAATACTGTCGCATTTCGGAGTTACATTTGCACTTCCTACCACTGAACAAGTATAACGCATGGTTCATGATAAATTTCTGGTAAACATATTAATTGCATTTCACGTAATTATACTTGTAAGAGTGAGCGAGCGAGTTAGTGAATGAATAAGTAAGTGAATGTGTATGTGAGAGAGAGACAGAGACAGAGAAAGATGATGATTACGTTTAACAATTTCGTTGCAAGTTCAGTGCTTGTTAAAGTGTCACGTAACAGCATGAAGGAATCAATTAGTACGGTTTATCGAACGAATGTTCAATATCGATATCGATATCGAATCATTCGATAATGGAAAACAGAAAAATGTCATGCACGCTCGATCAAATATAACGAATTATATTATTTTCAACGTCATATTACTTTGAAATATAAAATATAATCAAATACATTGTTATATATTTATATATTAGTTTGATTTGATTTTAACTTAATGGATATCGATTGTTTAATTCATTTACAAAGCTATTCAGATTTTTTCTTTAATATAGTTATTAATAATATTTAATACAATAAAACTGCAATTATTGAATTATTCATTATTTACTCTTTATATTATATGTAAAAATAATATAAATATAATATATATATGGAATCCTTTATATATTATATTTATATTTTTTATTTATTATATATATATATATATATATATATATATATATATATATATATATATATATATATATATATATATATATATATATTATATGTATTATATTATTTATGGGGCATTCCACGCCAAATCGGACGGTTTTAAAAATTTGTATTTTTGATTCCGCCATTTTTTGATATCTTTTTTACCTATCGAAAAACCCTTCCTCCTAAATTTTGGCATTTTTTTTATCATCTGCCCCTTATATAATATATAATTTTTTATTATAAATATTATTTTTTGTTATTTTTTACTATATTATTAATATTTTAAAGTAAATATATATAAAATATATATTATAATAATATAAATGATAATAGTTAGGTTATCATTTTTTTTTATTTTCTTTTTTACGTTGTATAATTTATTTTCTAAGCAGGATAAAAAATGAATCAATTTAAATTGATCTCGAAGGATTTTATTTCGTATTGAAAAATTATTATTTGGAACGTTTCCAAGTAAAATGAGTTTTAGAACAGATCGTGCGACTGGAAAAACATGGAATCGTTTCTCTCTCTCTCTCTCTCTTTTTCTCTCTCTCTCTCTCTCTAGTTCGATCTTTCCTTTCAAAGGATCTTTATCGTATTATGATAACTAAATAGGGGCTTGATAATTACACAACGTTTGAATAAACGAAATAGTCAAGGGGATTATTCGTTTCATTTACTTCTAATTGATGACATTACCGTTATCATTTTTAACGTGTTTTATTTATTTGCGGTTCCATTCTGTATTCCCCTAGACTCTAGCGTGATCATTTCGTTCTATGTACACTCACACGTTCTCACCATAAATAATCCTGACATTTGAATTATTTGTTAATCCGTATATAGTTCCACTATGATTTAATACTGTTTCTACCACAAAAATACACTGAATTTTGTTTATCTAAAAATGGGTAATAACAACAATTGTTTGATTAATAAATTGTACAATAGTTAATTATGAAAATATTTGAAAGACCAGTAAAATTCGTTAGAAAAAGGCAAAAAAAAATTCCTGATATTACAATAAATAATACATGAATTGTAATTTTATTTTTATTTTTTAATAAAATAAGGAAAAGTTCTCTTGAGTATATTTTGAAAAGATTATAAAACTACTGGGAATAGGATGAATTCTCGTCTGACAGATATAGTCGGCAAGTTTTTTTTCAAACGATTATCAAGAAGATTCATATACAAGAATTCAATCAGCTTAAGCATCTTCTTTCCACTCTTTTTCCTCCCTACCCCTATTCATTATTCTTTCTCTTAGGAAGAAACGAGTATAAAAACTAGTATTTCTTTTTCCTCGGTCTAGGTGCAACGTAGTTGCGGAGAGTTGGACACGCGAGAGTATCATGTCGTTTGACAAATTTGATCAACTTCTCGGCTCCCGCTGTGAGAAAAAGCAAACGAGAGAGAGAGAGAGAGAGAGAGAGAGAGAGAAAGAGAGAACACTCGCTTTCGTATTATGGTGAAAATATAATCTTTACATTTTCCCAAGTTTAGGGAGGTTTCCTCGCGAGAGTAAAAAAAAGATAGTGCTAAAGGAAGGAAGGAAGGAAGGAAGGAAGAAAACTTTTTAATTAAACGCCACCGTAAATAAGAATTTTATTTTTACTTCTTAATTTCCTTCTTTTCTCATTTTTTTTACTTTTCTCCCGTCATAGTTAGCGGTTTAAACGAACAGATTTTACGCTGTTTATCATAGTTCTTTTTTTATTGTTTTTTATTTTCTTCTTCTCTTCTTTTTCTCTTCTACCTCTCTGTTGGTGCATACATTGTTTTTCGCCAAATTATATATTCCAATGAATATTCAGTAATTGTTCAAATTCGAAAAAACATTCATTTCGTTTCTTCTAATTAGCATGAAATGTTCTTCTTATTAAAAAAAAAAAAATAATAATCAGCCTTTTATTATCGTATTCGTTGATTTATATTCCTACTTTTAGGTATTTTTTTATTCCTAATAATTTTATTCCTACTTTTCTCTTTTTTAGATGATTTAAATATATATCTACATATAAATTGTTCTACATTGTTTTAATATAATATATAAAATATTTATATATAATTTCTATATTTATTTAAATAATATTATTTTATATTTCCATTAATAATATATATATATATATTTATACTATTACGTAAAATAACATAAAATTATATTTTATTATATAATAATATAATTATTATTAATATTAATAATATATTAATTTATATAAATTAATATAAATAATAAATTTTATAATTTATATTTCAGAATTTTTTTTATATTATATATTATATTATATAATAATTATATTATATTTTTATATAATATAATTTATATAATTTAAATATTTTTTTTATATCAATACATTATTTATATATTTACATAATACATTAATTAAAATTATTTATTATGTATTTTTATATTTATCTAATATATTTTATCTAATATTTAGGTAAAAAATGTAATATTTTAAATAAGTATTTATAATCTTAATATATATTTATATAAATTTGTATTAAGATAAATATCTTATATATATATATATATATATATGTGTATATTTATTTTATTTATTTTTAAATTTTCATTGTAATCTATGCATATATAGATTACAAAGTATACCATAGTACATAATCACTATGACAAAATATGGCAAACTTGAATGTAAGTTGCAAACAAATGTAAAGTTTCTTTCATAATCTCTCTCTCTTCTTCTTTCTCTGTGTTGCTTAAAAGAAGGGTAAAGACCGATAAATAATCCAGGACAGGTATTTGTACTCTTGCAAATAGTAGAACATAGTCGACATTTCTCCAGTAGTTGGTAAAAGGAAGACAAGAAGTCGAGGAACCGTAGAAATGCATACGCTGTATTTATTGTAACGCGAGTTGAACATAGACGAAACGTTGTGTACGAGAGAGAATAGCTTATGTTATAGACTAAACAGACGTAGAATCAATTCATACATATATATATATATGTATTCTGTCTTCACTTTTATCCGCTTTTCTGTTTTCTTCCATTCCGTTTGGTTTCCATTCGTTATTTGTATAGTAGTTTCAAATTTTTTATCATAGATATATGCGTGATCGTAAAAAAAATAAAGTATAAAAATATATTATATTTTATTATATATTATATATTATTTTTAATTTTATTAATTTATATATTAATTTTTGTATGTTACTTTTTATTATGTTATATTAAATAGATTATATAAAAAATATTTCATATAAAAATATTTTTCATATATATGCATGATCGTAACAAAAATAATAAATTCTTTTTTCAAAAGAAAAAATAACAACAATCGTACGTCAAAGCTAGAAAATCGATTTTAATATATAAAATATTTTTTCAACACATATCTATTTACGTGTAGGTACCAACGAAAATATACGACACCGTTAGAAAAACAATTTGTTTTTCTTGTTTTTTTTTTTTTCAATCAAAGAGATAGAAACAGAGAGAGAGAGAGAGAGAGAGAGAAAGAGAGAGAAAGAGAAACAGAGAGAGATATAGCGAATAAAAAAAAAAGAAAAAAAGAAAAAACTACGTTGAAACGTAGGTCGGATAGCTAAATGGTGATTCTATTAGATCAATCAAGCCCTTGAATAGATTCGTTTACGACGGCGATACAATACCGTTTTTAACGGTGCAAGTTTTACACGAAGTGTTCTCTCTCTTTCTCTCTTTCTCTCTGTTAAAAGAAAAAGAAAAAAAAATATTTAAAAAGATAAAAATAAAAACGAACCGACCGAGCTGATGTTGCTGCTGAATACGATGTTTTTTCCACGTGAATTTTCGATTGGCGGATAAGCTTTAATCCACGATTCAACTTTTCTCTCCTTTTCTCTGTCTCTGTCTTTCTTTCTCTCTCTCTTTATTTTTTTCTGAAATATATTGCTATTGGAAATAGATCGAGCGTGGAGATCTAATTCGTACGATAATGGGAATCAAAGTTCGATCTTTATCCTTTTGAAAATATATGAGTTTACTTTAGGTCAGATATATTATTGTCCAGGAAACTTTGGACAAAGGGCCCTTTCTTATTCCTGCTAATCTCTTAAATATAAACCTTCCAACTTTCACAATTAATAAAATGGAATCCCAAGCAAACGAGGATTTAAACAATTAACTCGATAGATCAATGATATTTTATTTTTATTTTTTTTTTGAATCCAATTAAAGTTATACCTATCGAGATATAGGATATTCGTTGTTCCTATTATTATATCGAATATCCAATAGAAATCCAGCAAACGCCCCCTAATCGTCAGTTCTATCTCGGTTTCCATAATTGGTATATCTTGGCACGATTTCAAGTTAAATCTTTGAGAGAATGTAGGTGAAATCGTAGTCGGTAATGTTAGAGTACCTGTAAGTACCATTCTACTAGTGTAGGGATTTCTAGGGATCTCTATTCTACGCTTGGAAATATCAGTCTATTAACACGCTTGTAGATAATCGTTTGACAAATCGTCTTAGATTAAAACGCTCTTCTCTCTCTAACTAATTGTAGATTTTTATCCAATTTAATTTCCAATTATATTAAATGTCATACTATTAATCGTTACTATTGATCGATATACGGATCAAACATATGAATCCCCCTCCCCCTTCTTATATGAACGTATAAGAATCATATCCAATTTTTAAATAACAAATTTATATCTTATATATATAGTGGGAGACAAAAGTATTTATACAAGTAAATATGTGAAAAGAAAAAAATCTATATTTTCCACATTATTAATTGTAATATAATATAGTTATGCTATATATATGTATTACTCATTGTAATTGTATTATATTACATTGTAATATATAATAATATATGTTATATATATATAGTAACATATAAATGGCACTTTATATTTTTGATCTTACAATATTATAGCCTGTATTAATATGAATTCAACCAACTAGTATACCATGACCTTTGGATATACATATATATATATATATATATACAATGTATAGTATATATATATTACTCACTAACATTAGTAGTAAGTAATATAAATAAATAAAAGTTAATTATAGTATTTTACTAGTTACAAAACTTGAATATTCGTCGAATAGTGAAATTTCACCGAGACAAGTATTCTCACATCATTAATAATTAATATATGTAAATGTAATTGTTAGTATTTCGTAGGATTCCATTTTTGGCCAATAAATGCACTTAATCTGTTTTGCATAGATAATACTAAGTTTTTAATAAAATCGGATGTTATATTACTCCACTCTTTTTTTCTAAAATTTCTTTTAAATATTCTTTTGATGTCATATTTTATTTTCTTACTACTTTTTCGAGTTCCCATCATACATGTTCAATGGAATTTATATCAGATGATTACGAGGGAGTTACTACATGTGTATATGTATAATATATAAATATACAGGGTGTCCCATATAACTTTTTTCACGATTTTTCAAGTACTTGCTATCCCAAGTCAGGTTATTATGACAACAAAATACTTTAAACAAAAGTTGATCTGTTTTTGATTGACTATACATTGCAATAAAGAAAAGTTTGAAAAAAATTGTTTCTTAATATTTTTTTAAGGCTACCTTCATTTTTATAAATGGCACCCTATATTTTTGATCTTACAATATTATAGCCTGTATTAATACGAATTCAACCAACTAGTATACCATGACCTTTGGATATACATATATATATATATATATATACAATGTATTGTAATATTATATTAAACAACTATATTTCTTTAACAATATTTTTTATTATTTCTCTTAAAATAAATAAAAAGTATAAGAAGTAGGGTAGGGACCAAAAAAAGAAAAAAAAATTGGTTTGTTTAAAAATAAAGGAGGAAAAAACGGAAAAAATAAAATAAAAATAAAAACAAAAAAAGAGAATGATAAAAAGAAATACGGTGGGAGAAGATGAGAACGATGAAAATATATGTTCAACGTTTCGTTCCATGTAAGCGAACAATGAATGTATCTAGAGAGTATATCGTTGAAATCCTTGTTAGGAGCGCGATGATGCCTCATCGACGAAGATCTAGCAGCATGGAACAATGCGGAAAAAGAATGCCCAGAGAAATGGGAGGAAAAGAGCGAGGAGATGGAGCGACATAAAGCCTTGCCTGAAACGCAAGTCTTTTCCACGTGTGTGGATGCATGCATGCATGCATACATGTGCATGTATGACACGAAATGTAGAGACGATAGAAGAGATGATGGAAGAGGATAAACGAGAGGATTGAACAGAGAGAGAGACAGAGATAGATGGGTGAGATGGGTGGAAAAGGGTGGTAAGGGGGGAGTAGGGATAGGGGGTACGGGGATAGGTAGAAGTAGGGATCGACACACTCCTCCGGGACTTGTTTTCGCTTATACGTTACAGCCATGCACCGATGAATCGAGAAACAGAAGCTCGTATTCATCCTCGTAAATGCAAGGAAGTCCTCGAATATGTGAAGAGAGAACTGAAGTGGGGATGAAGAGAGGAGAAACGGTAATAACGACGTCGTCCGTGGATAATTCGATAAACCGATCGCAATTGGACGATTCTAAAACGTTTCTAATCGATTCGGCTAACGTAAGAGCTTAAGCGTGTGTTTTGCATTTTGGTAAAAAGTTAAATTTAGGAATAAATTGGACGACTAGGATTGTGCAGAAATGTGGACGATTATTTATCATGTACAATTTTTCGAATCTATCTCAGTTTTATTATTTTGGGGATCTTTTTGTTATATTTTGGGATCAACAATCAATTGATTTGTTTATTTGTTCAGGTAATTTTATGTTAAACCGTTTATCTTGAAAGTGATGTAAGTCCATTTTAAAAAGAAAGAAATATCACGTAATTTATCTTTAATTTAGTGTAAACTTTTTATTTTTATAATTTGTTAGTAATTAATTTCTTAAAAAATACCAATACTTTGTTCAATTAAAATTTTAACGATAAAAGAAATTGCATAACCATTGATTATAAAAGTGATGTAAGTCCAATGTCTATAGAAAAAAAAGAAAAAAGAAGGGAAAAAGAATTTCCTGTATACACCAACAATAAAAAAAATAAATAATAAAAATATAAAAAAATAAAAAAAATAATATATAACAATATAATAATAATAATAATAATAATAATAATAATAATAATAATAATAATAATAATAATATATTATTATTATTATTTATAATATAATTATTAATAATTATTAATAATTATTATTATTATTATTATTATTATTATTATTACTATTATTATTATAAATATTATTTATTATTGTAAATAATATTTATTATAATATAAAAAATTCATTTTACATGAAATAAAACGAGAGAATTTCGTTTCAACGAACAACCTACAGAACGCAATCAAAAAACAGTTAACAAAAGGTAAATTTGTTGCAAATATGTAAAATAAGGTTTTGCAAAAGTGTACCATATAATATTTTACAAAAAATGTCGATGAAGGGTACATAATTTAAGAATTTAAATTTATTACCTAAATATTTGAGAAAATGGTCAAAATTTGAAAAAATCGCCCTGGTATCTTTGTATCACGATACATACTCTAATCACTAATACTGATCACTAATACATCACTAATATATACTAAAAATATTAAAATATCCACCAGGTATTACACTATCTACCTCCTGTGCATCATGAATGTTATATTTAACAATATAAATAACGTTCAAAATAAAAAATACTACTCCTATTTTATTTCTTGTTATTATTTGTAGAAAAAATTGGATTAATATGAAATATATTTCAAATGATATTTTATTTTTCAAAATTGAAATTTAATGATTTTAACAAATGATTAATTTTGAAAGTGCTGCAAGTCTATTTGCAGTCTGTGAATATATATTATTGTAGTTAAATTAACCTAAAAGTAATTTATATGATTAAATTACATATCGTTAAATTCATAGAGACATTGCCTGAGAGGCATTTGCATAATTAATGAATATTTTTGAATTGATCAATATGCAAACCTTTAATTTTCTCGAATCAATAAAAAATGGATTTGCACCATTTTCTAAATAAATAGTCCATATATCAGTTTTAATCGGAATTTGATTTTAGAAAAATAATTTATTTGTTTATGTAAACTGTTTATAATAATTTGTTAATTAGTTAATAATAATACATGAAATATATGGAATATATCATGCCCCTTAAAATGATTTTATTTTCAATACTCTACTACTTTTAATTGCAAAGATATTTAATTATTAATTAAAGACAATTGTTATTATAATTAAAAGGTAATTTTTTTTATTAATAATTTATTTATTTATGTAATATTATTAATCTGTCGCAATGTTACTTTTTCTACAGTTGTATAAAGTGAATGTAATTTTTAAGAATTTATTTTCATTAATTATTTATAACAAATTGTTTTATTATTATTAATATATAATACCCTTAGAAAATAGATAAAAATCTGTCCTTTAAAATGGTGTATTGTACAAGTCTGTAGGGCCTTCCGTTCGGAAAATATTGTCATGGAAAGATTTTCATTCATATTTACTATGATCATCTGATCGTAGTAATAGTAGTAGTAATAGTAGTAGTAGTAGCAAGAGTGCGTAAATTCTCAGAAATTATATAGGCCAGTGAGTCATTAACCCGATTGAATGAAATTATGTAGATCAATGGGTCAACGTAAACGCGCGTCTCTCATTTAAATAAAAATATCTCAAGAACTAAAAATCATAGAAACTTTATTAATACATTATTTAAAAGGGTAAGATGTTAACGATTAATTAAACTTATATACTTATATAATAATATATATAATAATTATATATAATATAATAAATAATATATATAATATAATAAATAATAACTTATATAATAATTATATACTAATTTGCTATCAACAATTAATATAAAAATATTCTTATGAACTAAATTAATTTGTTTTTACCAAAAATAAAATTTATATTGAGAATAAATAATAATTGTAAGTACAATAATTAAATAATTAACTAACATTTGACTGAGGGGCTCATGCGGTGGAGGTCTAAGAAGACCACTTCAGGGATCTCTGGGTGCAAGGCCCTGGCATGAGGCACACGAAGGCTCTGTTTTCAGGGCCTTCGGAGGAGCTAGGTACCGAGCTGATCAACCTGGACCGAGCCCAATTGAGGCTGGTGGTAGGATTGGTCACCGGGCACTGGCACCTTAGAAAGCACCTTACGCGACTGGGCCTTGCACAAGACTCGGTCTGCGGTAGGTGTGGCGAAGGAGAGATGATGTCCTTGGGACCACCGACAACAACTTCAACCTAGTGGGCTCAGGGGCGACCAGACTCCTGCGCTTTGCAAGGGAGTCGGGGCTGCCCGCGGGACCGCTATGGTCATAGGTTTTTCCCCGCAAGGGGCCCGGGTACAATGGTCCAGAGACTGAGCGCCCGGGTAAACAAACCTCAAGAGAACATTTGACTATTTTTATTAAATAAATAATTTTTTTCAATAATTACGTGTTTCATTTAGACGACAATATCTTCAGAACTAAAAGTTGTAGAGTATTGAAACTAATATCATTTTAAAGGATAAAGTATTCTCTATTTGTTCAACGTATTGTTAATAATTAATTGATAATTTATTGTAAGCAATTATATTAACAAATTCTCAAGAATTTTTATTTCTTATTTTAATTATTTTTTTTTTATATTAAGAATAAATTTACATATTACCCGCAACTTTATAACTTATTTGTAACATTTATAAAATTAATAAATAATGAATCAGCAAATTTTATATACGTCAAAAATGTAAAAAAAGAGGTGTAGAAGGTACGTGAAATTTTCCACACGTAATAAATGTTTGAAATTTCAATCTCATTTCTCCTCCAGCAAATTAATTATTATACGCGTCATCGAATGTTCAACGGGTATCGCTTTATATCCGTTAATAATTATTCGTGATTTAATAGTAATTTTCATTTTACCATGGAGAAGCACGTTTCAACGTTATCAACAAAAATGATTTTTTTTTCTTTGTTTTCCTCTCACACTTCGCAATTATTTATTCTTATCGCGTTTATATTCATCGTCGATTATTCTACTATACTGAGATAAAAATTCGAACGAAATTTAAATCGCTTGATATGAAAGTTATGGTGGTAGGTTGATCGTACGTTGCTTGTTTGTTACGGGTCCGGGATTGCGATATGATTTTCGCTTTAGCAACGTTGCTAGTGGAATAGACTGAAATATCTCAACCGGGAATACGGGCTTCTCTTTCTCCTACCCCCTCTTCCTTCTCTTACCCCCTCCTTTATCTCTCTCTCTCTCTCTCTCTCTCTCTCTCTCTCTCTCTCTCTCTCTCTTCTCTACATATATGTTTATATGTGTGCAGATATCTATTACATATATGTTTACATGTGTGCACATATGTATTACATATATGTATGTAAATATCGTGCTCTTCTTTACTCCTCCATGCTCTAGTATTGCATACATTGTATCTTGATTTCAGATCTGGCTCGCATGAATGGCGCATTGAACATAATGTTATGCTAATATAACGTAGATCCTTCTACAAATCATCCGTATAAATCTGACGTCATTTTCCAACCGAGTCATAATTGATTACGTTTCGACACCATATTACTGTTCACACTGTATTATTGAATACGTTCATTCATTTAATTTTTTTGTTTTGTTTTGTTTTTTTTTATCTTACAACTTTACGTAAAACGTAAGGTAAATTCATATTTACAGGATTAAAAATGAAAAGAAAAGAAAGTACCATTAATAAAGGGCACCTCGGAACTTGGTAGTAATTCATTCTACCTTCTACATTTTAACGAGCAACACGACTTTTCGGAGAAAAGGGTTAACATACCTAACCGGCGTAAAACTTTGATGACGTCGATACGATTATTTAAATGAAAGAACGATTAAAATATAGAAAAAAAAGAAAGAAAGATAAAACAATTGAAAATATAAGAAATGTGTTTTTAATAAAGAATTATCGATACATTTTTAAATAAGAAAATTATTTCGTTCGATTATGATTTTATTTTATTTTATAAACATTATCTCTTTTTTTTTCGTTTGACGCACCTAATCGTAAGAGAAAAAAATATCTTGAGAAAGAAAAAAGAAGAAAAAGAAAGTCATTCGCAAAATAATTTCCGTTTCGGGACAAAAAGAAGTAGAAGAAGAAAAAGAACGTCCTTGAGAAGAAGAAATCTACAGAAGAAAAAGCATCGTCTTTTTCTTTCCTCTCAACCAGCCCCTTCCTCGTTCTCCTGGTTTCACGAGGAACTTCCGATACAAATCTCATCTCCACATAGACGACAAAATTCCGTTTATTTCTTTCGTCTCGACGATCTTTTATAGAAGGAGGTTTTCTACAATATTTCCAAATCTTTGGTTTGAAGTTGCTTGTCGATTTTGGTTTTCATGTCTTCTTAACGATAGAGATACATGGCTTTATCTTTTAAAGAAAAAAGAGAGGAACTTTTCATTGAGAAATACTTTGTCTCTATCTTTCTTGTTTCCCTTCTATCTTTGGTGAGTGCAAGCTTTTAAAGAGCTTTAGTAGGAACAAGCTCAGAGGCAACGAACGTTCCGCTTCACCTAAATCTTTGCTCTGTCGAGCACAAATCTCTCTTTCTCTCTCTCTCTCTATCTCTGTCTTTTTCTTTTTTTACTTATCGTCTAAATAAAAGGATACAAAAAGAGTTTCCATCAAATATATTGCATTTTAGTTACATTTATTCGGTTTGGCCAATGAATGTGGTTTTCAGAATTATTTTATTTGTTTTTTATTTGATTGAAATATACTAGTAGTATTTTTTTTTTCATATTAACCCTTTGAGTTTCGATTAAATTTATTAATCCATTTCTTTAATATAACCATATGTGGGGGCGTTCCTTTTAGTTCTTTTTCGTTTTTTTATTATTAACTAATTTTATAATCTATTACTTTTATTTTTATAAAATAAAAAATAAGATTTTATACATTTTTTTAAAATAAATAAAAACAGTAATTTTTTAAAATTAGTAGTAAAATCTTAAACATCTTTCAAACTGTATAACCCATTTATTGTTAACCTAAGCTTCTTACCTATTCGTTCAATATAACTTTAAAAAATAATATATTCTCTTATAGTTGATTTTATTACCCACAGAGCCTAGATACCAGGAGGGAGATCGACATAAGAAAATAACTAGCAAACGCGATTGGAAAGAAAAGGAAAGATCATTTTCGGAAATAGGCCGCTAGGTTTCGTTGTGTTCCCTAATGTCAAATTTATAACGTCATATTTTTCATTGACAATTGTTGACAATACTGCATCATTAGCAATTGTATTAATGTTTTTTTAATTTATAAAATGTAATATTTATTTAAAAATGGTAAATAAATGTATTGTTCACGGGTGTACAAGTGAACGAGTCAAGGATCGTAATAAGAATGCTAAATTAAATCAGAGAAATACCTCTTTATTCACTTTACCACAGGTAATATAACCTTAATTGATAGTTATTAATTACTAATATAAAAAAATGCAATGATGCAAATGGTAAAAAGTCTAGTTTTATAAAAAGTGCAATTTACGGTAATAAATTACAATTTACTTTTAATTGAACTTTTTAAATTTAGTTTTCCATTCTTTACTCAACTGCGACTAGGTAAGAAGAAATTGAATAGATTTACACAACATGTTGAAGATAATATCTTGGAAATAATTGTAAAATAATAAAAAATTTTTTCTTATTGCTATGTTTAACGTTACTAATAAGATTTGATTAATTTATTTTGACTAACGCGTGAGTACAATTGTTACATTCCCTCGACAATAAACAAGGTTTTAAAAACCTGATATTAGCCACATTAACGCGCTCTAGTGGCAAAATATCTGTCCCGTCATTTTCGAACATTTCTAATACATTGCGATCATCCTCCTGTTATCTAGGCTCCGTGTTATTACCATACGTTTCTAATTTCTGAAACTAACTATATGAGAAAAGCAACTCACGAACAAATTAACACTGTACTATTATATTAATGTAACAACTAACTACAATTTGATTGGTTATATCCTCATTACCGTTCACATGGAGATTTATAGCAACTTTGAAACTCCAATAGTTAAAAAGTTGCAAATTCGATAAATTAGTTTACGATTATTCAAGATGATTCTAAAACTTTTTGCATAATTTCTCAAATCAATTATCTATCATTCAAATTTGTTCAGAGCAAATTTTCTCTTTCAAAATATAATATTATTTTTACTAAATTCTATAAGAAAGTATTTTTAATTTATGTCGCAAGGTTGTACATTTAAAATAGTTCTCGATAGTATTTTATCGTGTCGATTCCATTTGAATCGCGAAAAAGATGTATTTTTTGTTTTATTTTCTAAAGAAGAATAATATAGAGAAATATAGAAAGAACGTAAGGGTGTAGGAGGAGTAAGAAAAAAAAGAAAAATAAGGTGAAAGTATCGAATTTTTCGATTATATCACATGACGTGCTCTCGTCTTTGTTAATAAAAAGGCAAAGAACGAACGACCTCTTGCATCAAATTACATACAGAGAGAAATAAATATACCTGTATCTATCATACTTATTCGTCTTGCTTTCTTCGTTTCGTATTTTTCAAAGAAAATTTCTCTCTCTCTCTCTCTCTTTTTAACTCATGAAAAGAATACAAGATAGATACTGATGTATTCAAATAGTAGACGTAGACGAAACGAAAATCGATCATCATGAAAAGAGACGTATTGCATTTATGAGATTCTTTTTACAGAATGACATTTTCTATTCGAACGATATTTATCTATCAAAAGAAGAATAAGAAGAAGAAATGAGAGGAATGAAAGAGGAGACATACAGAAAGAGAAAAAGAATGGAGATAGTACATACCGTGTGAATCTACTAACATAACTCATAAGTTATTCATTTCTTTTTAAAAAAAATTATTTAATTTTTCATATTAAATTTTACTTTGTATAATACTTTTGATTTTACAATAAATTTGATGATTTATCCGAAATACGAGAAACAAATATTAGACATTTTCTTTAAAAACAAACAATTGAAAGTTATTCTAACATTTTAAGAAATAAATAAAATAATAAAGAAAACAGATTAAAGATTAATTCTTAATTTATATAATTTTTGTTCAAAATAACTTGTGAATTATTTGAAATATGTCACCCAGTATATCTATAGTAATATTCGTGTCAGATTGAATAGTAGAAAAAGAAATGTTCCTTGTGTCCATTGAATTATCAACCTTTACTACTTCCTTTCATATCCCTACTTTCATTCTTTCTTTCCCTTACTTTACTTTTCCTTTCCTTTCCTTTCCTTTCCTTTCCTTTTTCTTTGCTAAATCTCTGGTTAAGAATTCTCGAACGAAAGCTATTACACGGTAGTACCTTTTAAATCCGAGGACACGTAGGTGAAAGCGATCGAAGAAGCAGGAAAAGACTACCAACTCTTTCTTAAATTGGCTTCGGGTAGTTTCCATGAGATACGAAAGAACGATAGAAAGAAATCAAGAGATAGAAATGGAGAAAGAAAGAGAGAAAAGAGTGAGGGTGGGGGAGAGTGAGAGACTTCGTTCAGAACTTTATTTAATTTCTTTTCGATTTAAAGTAGAAAGTGTGAGTGAGAGTGAGAGAAAAGGAACAATTGGAATTGGCATGGATACGATGTCGAATAATTTTCTCACTTTCTCCAACTATATTTAATCACCCTTTCAAAGCAGATTGATAGGCATTGATAAGGGTCAAGGGTTTTCCTTTTTTTTGACAGATCTAAAAAAAAAAGAGACCATGTAAGTCGATATTTACATATAAATCTGAAAAGGATTTATTCAGGATCTTTCAGAAAAACAATTGTTATTTATTTTCCCCATTTATTATTAACTATAAAATGAGAACGATATTTTTGATAATTATTCAATCCGATAAATTAGTTTCTGATTGTAGGGGTTAGTTCAAAAGAAAAAAAGAAAAAGAAGGTATTTCATCCAAGCCAATAATTTGCTGTCATCTCAATAAACGTTATCCCATTACGTGAAACAAAAATTGTAGAAAATAATCGTACATATAATATATATATCGAGATAGAAAAATCAGGTTTATCCATTTCAGAGATGATCCGATAACTGGATGATATAACCAGAAGGCATTCTCGTATATTTCACCCCTCTTTTTTTTCTTTTTTTCCTTCCTACACGACTTACGTCTATCACGTTGATCGAAATACATGAAAAAAGAATCGATATTTACGATGATACGAAGGGTTGAACGATGATGCATCTCATCCCTTGTCGTCATCGTTGTCATCATCATCATCATCATCATTATCATTATCCTTCTCCGTCTCCTCGTCATCATCGTCATCGTCATCAATGAACGACGAAGGATGAAGGACGAATTAATATTTCTTGACAACTAATTTACAACCTTTTTTTATCAGCATCCCAACATGCTGCTGCATTACTTTGTTCCAGATCTATATAGATATATCCCTAGAATATTCCTACGGCTTGTACATACCAAGCAGGTATTGAACCTACACTCTAGCTATATGTGTGTATATATATGTACATACGTATGTGTACATATATTTATTTGATGTTCGTTCGAATTATGCTCACGTTCGATCGTTCCACAGAGTATGCTGAGCCCTCTTTTCTCTCCTCCACCTCCTCCTCCTCCTCGTCCTCTCCCTCCCTGTTCTTCCTCTTTCTACTCTCTCACTCCAGTACTTGTTCACGGTCTCTCTCGAGTGCTTCCGTAATATTGGCGACGTGTGCGTCACGAGTGCCGCAGTTTAAACACGTATGAATGGCGAGACGAGGTACGAGACAAGTTTGCACGCTACTCGTCCGTTTCGAACGAAAAACTCGAACTACTCTCGACGTAGACTTATTCCTTTCCTTTCCTTTCCTTTCCATTTCCTTTTCTTTTTCTTGTACTTTTTCTTTTCCTTCTTGATTCTTTTTCTTCGTAAATAAGTACCTACTTCTTCGTACAACCCTATGGAAAAATCGGTCTTCACTCGACTCGTGCTTACGTGCTTATTCCAGATCAATTGTTTCCTTCTTTTTCTTCTTCTTCTTTTTCGTCTTCTACCCTTCTTCTTTTTCTTTTTTTATACTTTGTAAACGCAAAACGTGCTATTTTCACTCCTTGGAGAAATCTTCCGTTTAATTTAACGTTATACTTATTTTTCTTAGACATTATCTTTTTCGTGTCATTTTATCTTGTCTTTTATTTCTTTCTTTATCTTTAGGGGGAGCAAAAAAAAGCGTGAATCTCGTATTTTTACTCATTAACCTTCCACTAGTTTCATTAGTTTCATTTGTATGTTAAGCGTCGAGAAGTAGCCGCACCTGTGGATTGGACCTCTGGGAGCAAAGAATAACTAATAGAGAAAACAAAGAATGAAACTTACGAATAAACGAAACTTGATAAGACGTTTCTACAATGAAAATTCACCAACTACGAAAGAGAGAAAGAAAATGTTCTTCTTTGAAGAGAATATATTTGGAACGTCTTTTTTATTCTACTTCCTTTCTATTTTTTTTTAAATATAGGTCGATGAAAAAAGAAGAAAAGAAAGAAAGAAAAGGCAAATAAAGTCACGGTAACGTGACTTTTGTCAAAACAGCAGCAGCACCAACGGGTACGTCGGAACTACTGCTGCTGCTGTGGACTCTTTGAAAAATAAAGAAAACTCGGTTTTATATTTCCAGAGCTAACCATTTATTTCTTTCAAACTTTAATACTGTGGTATTAAGGAGAACTGCGATACTCTTGTTTATGCCTGCGGGAAGAGCACGAGGACAAAAAGGGATGAGGATGGGTGGGGGTAGGGGTAGGGAAGAGGAAGGGGGAGGTAACGAGAGAAAGTAAAAAAATAAAAAATGTGGGGTAAAAAAAGGGAAAAGGGTTTTTTACTCGGGTTGGTTGAAAATGCAAGAATTAAATGGCACATCGTTATATCGTAAAAACTTAAACGTGTAACTGGAACGTTACCCTCCAAGAATAACTATCCTAATTGCATCTTAAGATATATAACAAATTACAGATAATCCTGTCATTAATCATCCTAAATGATCGTAAACAATTAATCGCAAATAAACAATCTCTATAATGTATTCGTCATATACATAATGAAGGATAAACGTACTCTATATAATATCGAGAAGGTGAATAAGAAACGCATCGTAATACTAATCAAAACGGAAAAGAGAGGAGGGGGAGCGGGCAACGACGACGATGACAAGATTAATTTGGAGCATTGTCTAACGAGCTTGCGGCAAGTATGTTTTATCTTTTAGCTCATAATGCATTTTTGTTCGAATTAATCATCGTTAAGGTCGCGTTCTCCAATGGTTGGAAACAAGTTCCTGTTCTACGTGAGGAGAGATAAAAAGGAAAAAGGAAAAAGAAAAAGAAGAAGAAGAAAAAGAAAAAAAAATAAATTCAACCAGAGTAACCTGCATGCTCGTCCTCGTCCATCTTGATGGGTGGTGATAGTGGTGGTGGTGGTAGTGGTGGTGGTGGTGATGGTCATGGGTAGTATGTGGGTAGTACGCTAACTTGAGGGCTAAAGTTTTGTGCCTGGGCTTACGAATAATTAACAATGACCCCTCGTAAATTACAATGAAAAGTTTGTAGTACGCGACGAGTGAGAATACGAGCTAGGAAAAAGGGAAGAGGTTGATGGGGGAATGGGGTATGAGAGTTTGGAAAAATTTAACGAACACGTAGATTCCATAACTCCAGTTCTTGATTATCAATGAACGTTGATGTGAAAGCTTTTTTCTCTTTTTATTTCTTTCTATATGGTATATATATATAGATATCTATTTCTATTTCTATCTCTCGCTATTTGGTAGTGTGGCTTGTGCTCTGATTGTCATTGAGATCCGAGACTCGCACTACCGGGGATCGTGGCAATTAGACGAGAATCGTCGGCCTGGAGCACGGTACCGTGTTGGAAATTAATCCTTCGGGATAATAACGTGCCTCCACCATTTGCTCCCGTCCATAGCCGCAAAGCGATAACTTCGACTCGGTGTCCTCGTCCTAGTCCTAGTCCCTGTCCCCATCCCCATCCTAGTCCTCGTCCTAGTCCTCGTTTTCATTCTTTTTCTCTCTTTACTCTTTTTCTATTATTCTCCTAAAGAATCTAGTTCTTAAAAGAATATATATATATATTGCTATCAAGAGTTAAATTCCAAGCTCAGGAAAAATATCTCTCGGTATGTTTAATCAACTTTCTCTTTCTATATTTCTCGTTTTAATCCACGAAAACTCAACTTCAAATCCCTATTTAATATTCATGCCAATTTTAGCGCTTAGCCTTTGATTATCTCAAACTGTCCGACTAATTTTCTGCTGAGACACGCGATTTTTGTTCATCCAAGAATAAGTTTCAGCTTACTGACATTACTTACTTTACTTAGATTATTTTCTTATCTTTTTTTTTTTTTATCGAGTCCTGTCTAATAAATGAACTTAACTCATCGTTTGTCATTAAAACTTTATACTTATTTTTCCTTTTTTTTCCTCTCTTTAATATAAAAAAATAAAAAAAGAACTCTAACAGATGGAAGAGACTGGAAGGAGGCTCCATTAATAAACTTTTACATTTGCTTATCTCCTCAATGGGTGATTTTAACAAATTCTATTAAATCGAAATTTTTCCTTTATCGACCGTTCACGCTTTATGGCGAATAACCTTTCTTCCTTTTTCTCATTTTTTTTTATATTATATCAAGAAAATGTATTTTCCCATAGAATATCTCGGAAGCTGCATTTTCGTTCAATCGTTTCGTTCGATCGAAAAATTCCCCTAAGGATTTCCTTAGATTTTCTCTAGCCTTACGCAAAAGTAGATAAAGAGATGGAAGAAGTATCTGAGAAAGAGAGAGAGAGAGGTTATATTTCGTGTAAACGCGAGAGGTTAACACGGTAACAGGAACCTCAGAGGATTTACATTTTCACTTTAGATAGAAAAGCATTAGTCTAATCGACTGGGAAGACAATCGGATGGACGATGTAGTTGTAGTTGTTGTTACTGTTGCTATTGTGTTAGTATTAGAACACCTCGGAATCTGGTTGCCATTGAATAAGGCAAGACACGTTAAGTGTTAACCGAGGGATCCTCAGGTCATCGTTACTGTAATACGTCCTACGGTTGAGAATCTGCGATTTATGCGAACGTTACTCACACTCACTCACTCGCTTGCTCTCTCTTGAATCCTTCGCAGCATTTCCGCTTGTCCGCAGTACGGAAAGAGCTTGCGGCACCGAACATAGGAAAGGGGTTGAAACTGGGGTTGGAAAGGAGGAGGGAAAGAGGGATGATACGAGTAAGACCGTCGTCACGCTTACCACGTCCAGTAGAGAATTTCTGCAACCCCATCAGCATACCCAGTTACATGAGCGTACGTAAACGTCCCAATTTACATACTGCATACTCTCTGATACACGTCGACCTCCTCTAGTTTCTACATTGAATAATACTAATTACGATTCGCGTCCTTCGTCAATTTCTTATGTTTCTTGTTTTCGTGTTTATTTCTATCCGTAATATAATTCAATTAATTATAATCAGTCGTCACCTTTTTAAGTACGATTCTGATTTGGTTGTAGTTAACATAATTTCGGTTTGTATGTAATTATATACAGGGTAATTCACCAGCTCTTTCTATCTAAATAGCTCTGAAAGTATGATAGTAGCAGAAAAGTGAATAAGGAAAAAGTTGCATGAAAAATTCAGGACTATAATATGACATTAGTATTTTTTTGCTAAATTCAGTTATTTTCGAGATTTATTGGTCAATTTTGTTTTTTTAAATGCAATATTATATTTTAATACTCAACTTTGAATAGCGACTGTCGAAAAAAATCTAATGATGTTGGTAAATCACCCTGTATATGTAGATTATTATTTCATGTGACAAGACGAGCAGAATGCCAAAATACCATTGTCATTGGACGCGTGCCTGACGCCCAATAAGGATCAAAAAAAGAACTAAAATCCATAAATCATTAGTTTTATATTTTGTTTGAAATTACTCGATTTTTGTAGGAATTCGTAAAGAAAAAAAACGATGAAAATTTGTTGACGTCGAGCCAACTCGCATATCATCATCATCATCATACCTTAACCCGGACGAACAAAAATTATTCGCACTCTCAGCGATATTCCGGATTAACAAGAGCCCGGTTTCCGGCTCGTCTCGCAGTCAGGAAAAAAAGAGAAAGTCGGTCAGGCAGGCAGGCAGGCAAGCACACAAGGGTGGCATTATTGATCCAGATCGATTAGCCTTTGCCGACAACTTTCGTGAATTTCTGGTTCTAGTATTTTCTCTTTTTCTATCTCTCTATCTCTCTTTCGTTAATCAATATTATATATGCGTTGAACGTAAAGCTTCGTTAAAGCATCAAGAGCGCGACTCGATGAATTTTTAAATTAATCGTAAATTATTCCGACTAGTGGAGAATCGTATTCTATGGCTGGATGATTTTAGCTACATCGATACGAGTTAAACAAGGAAAACCAGAGAAAGAGAGAAAGAGAGAAAGAGAGAGAGAGAGAGAGAAACTTGAAGCACAGTATCCGCTGAATCGAGGCATATTGAATTCAACCACTTTCCTACGAATTTCTGAAGCACCAAAAGCCCTGGACCCATTCAGGATTTCCGTGAACTCCCTGAATATCCCGAATCGTACGGCAACGATAACTTTTCCTTTCCTACTTCCATAACATATTTTCCGTCTCGATTAGGATCTTTCTATAAATTCTTGTTTTTCTTCTTATATATATATATATATATATATATTTTTTTTTTTTTGATAAAACGTTCGACACGATTAAAAACGATGTCAAACGAGCCAAAAATAATCTTTTTGTTGTCACGACAAAGCGTCACGTGTTTTATCACCTTTTTTTCTCACCTACCAAAATATTCGATGGATATCTAGTTCTCGTTGCTTTTTTTTTGTTTGGAAGAGGAGAAGAGGGATTTTATTTTTTGTAGTAACGGATTTAACGTGAAACGCATCCTATCGTCGGATTTTTACACGAATTATTTTCCCAATTTCGTATGTAAAACATGAAGCTTCTTTTTCATACAAAACGAAGAAAAAAAAATATTGATGCACTAATACTGAGATACCCGATGTATTACGAGATACGCCTTCGAAGACTGAAAAATGATATTACGGTAGATCTCCTAAGGGATTTATACGCGACACGCTTTGCTTTTACCAGATTCCCTCTGTAGTGCCAGAAACGTGGGATACTCTTTTCGTTCCTTCGTGGTTTTGTAAATAAATTACATTATGTTAGATAGTGGAATTTCGCGTGAAGCTACACCAATTGCATTTTTAAGATTTCCCGATGCAAAACTCACAAATTCGTTCGGTAATCCGCTGCATACCGAATTACCGAAATATATTATTCCATTTTAAAAATAATATTTTTATTTTTTAACACATTGTTGACCGTATGCGTTTTATTTCGCATCAAGCTATTTGAAAGGAAAACGCAACGAAAATAGATAATACATGAGTAAAAACTGTTGTGTACTATTGGTATACTGTTTATCATACGAAAAAAAAAATTAAAAATTTAATAATAAGTAAAATTTATTAAAGTTTATTTGTAATGTTTTATTTTCCAATTTTTCCGATTAACAATGTGTTAATTTTACTTATTACATTTTTCTTTCTTCGTATCAATACAAAAATGCAAAAAAAAAATTAAACTGACTGTATAATAATATTCATACTAACCAAATAGAACTATTGTTTTTTTTTTAAATATAAAAATTATTTTATATCATTAATTATTGATTTAGAATAAAATAGTGAAAATTTTTTATATTTTCATGAAGCACGAGGTACGATCGGTTCGATTTTAACGAATATATTTCATTCTGAAGCTGCAGTTATTAAAAAAAAAAAATTTGAAAATGTGACCAAAAAAATGACCATTGGCGGTTAATGGGTTAAGAATTTAAATTATAAATGAAAATGAATGAAATTTTGAAATCAAATGGGAACCGAATAAATGGTAAAGAGACAATGCACACTTTTTGACTATATGTTTTTCACGTGTTCGTAATTCGCGAATAGAGAAATAGAGAAAGATAGAAGAAAGATGTTTATGCGATCGATATTTAATATGAAAGTTAGAATCATCTGGGAGAACGTCCAGAAATTACTTGGATTTCCTAGGAAGTCGCGAAACAAGCGTCTCGACTCGACGTAAACAAGAAGGAACTGCCAGAGGCATTGGTGAGGTTAATTCAAGGGTATGAACACCAAGAGCTTTCATTCCAACGTTGTTCTCAGACGCGTTAACATGCTGAATCTTTTGGAAAACTACTCTACCGTTTACTGCATTCTTCTACATACGTCTATATCATCTTATTTACTACTTTCTTCCTTTTCCTTATACAGCAAAACATTGTAAGTTGTTAGTAGTTAGTTGTTCCCTAAGACGTGGATAAAATTTTGATTTTATGAATTAACAATGTTTTGCAATACGAGCAGTAGAGATACGATTGACAAACGACTAAAGAGTAAGTTTTCTGGCTGACTTTTTGTTCAAGCCATTTGATCTTGCTTTAATAAAATCAAACATTACATTTAATTATTATTTATTGTAAATATAACAATTAAACAGACTTATGTGCTTTGTACTATACTGCATTTTTTATAATGCCTCAATCTTTTAGTGGAAATATTTTTTACAGAATTATTTTGTATTTTATATTTTATATTAATATTATATTAATTAACAAATTATTTTCCAGTATGCATTTCTTATTACGAAACTTATTTTGATAAATCGATATAAGAGTGTTTTGGATTACGAAAATACTTTTATAATTAATTATGCTACCAACATAAGGTTCCACTATAAAGTCAAGTCTTGGAATACAAATAACTTGATTTATGAGTGTTCTTCAAAACGTGGAAAGAATTTTCATTTCATGAATTAGCAATGTTTTGTAATACGAACAGTACAAATATGATTGGCAAACAACTAAGGAGTAAGTTTAATTGTTACTTGGTATTTTATATTTTATATCATTTTTATATTAACTAATAAATTATTTAATTTTCCATTATGTATTTCTTTCTCACTTTGATACGTTGATATAACATTGTTTTAAATCATGAAAATATTTTTGTAACGAATTATGTTACCAACATAAGGTTCCACTGTAGAGTCAAGCTTTAGATTACAAGTAACTTGATTTACGAGTGTTCTTTAAAACAAGAAAAGAATTTTGATTTTATGAATTAACAATGTTTTGTAATATGAACAGTACAAATATGATTGACAAACAACTAAGGAGTAAGTTTAATTGTTACTTAGTATTTTATATTTTATATCACTTTTATATTAATTAATAAATTATTTAATTTTCCATTATGTATTTCTTTCTCACTTTGATACGTTAATATAACAGTGTTTTAGATTATAAAAATATTTTTTTGTAAAGAAATTGTGCTAGCAAACTAAAATTTTACCGTATCTCATATCCGAGATAGAATCAAGATTCTTTTTGAAAAATAGAAGAAGAAGATAATAGTTTCTTATCATTTTTACAACTATCGATTGCCATTTTCCACAACGTCCGATGTATCGTAAAAAGGGTTCCACAAAGGAATTTGGAAAAAAAGAAAATTTTTCAACTCGTGTTCACACCGTTACACGAATACTTGACTTACCATGACCACCCACGTGACGTTCGTATACGTCCGGAATTAGGGAAAGAGGGAGTGGCTGGGGTGAAGAGAAATGGACAGATAGAGTAGAAAGAGAGGGTGACAAAGGACAAGCTCTCGGCCCTCATAATTCAATCTCCGTATTGTTCCTGATCGAGTGTCACTCCCTCGACAGATGTCGTCCTTTGGTATTAAACCCCTATACTCAGACAATAGAGAATCGACTTGCTATTGAAGAACATCAAATGGTTTACCAGACATCAGGGATAAAAGATTCAAAGTTTAAAGAATCTAAACCAAGAAATTCATTCTTATTAATTAGTATTGAATATTCTTGTGGATTAACTTCTATCAGGAGCAAAACTACAACTTTTGCTAAAAACCCCCACCATCTTTCTTCACTCCAAAATTATAATTTTAGGCCCCCAAAAACAAAAAAAAACTTATATTAAGTCTCAATAATCAACTATTTGTTATTTTCATTATTATAAGACAGTGATCAGTAAATTTCTGAGGCTAAAGAATCAATTTCACTATTAAATATGTCGAGAAAAATTTATAATAGCCATAGCAACATTTGAATAAATAATTTTTAAAAATAAAATTTATTGAATAATGGATGTAGAGCAACATATATATATGTTTATGTAAATAATATATTCATAATTAATTCACATGTAAGTAATTATTTTTAATAAACATGTATGACAAAAAAATGTTATCAAAGAACCACATGCAGCTTACTTCTAATCTAATTTAAATTAGGTATAATTTTGTAGGTTTGTAATTTTTTCCCTAAATAGATACGAAAGTGTATACCAAATAATTTATTAAAATTTGAAGATTATGTTAATCTTGATTTTGCTATTTTGCTATTTTTTTTTTTTTTTTTACGAGTATTAAGTAGGACTGAATTCTTTAGCGTAAGTAAATAAATTTGTACGGCTTTGGAGAAAAAATATAAAAAAATATGAATACATACAAATATTTGAATTGTTTTCAAATATTTGAAATATAGGATACAATCGTACCAATATTTTTGCTTACTTAAGGGTTCATTCTGGTTTATCATTTTGAAAAAATTAATTTTTTTTTTGCATTTTTCGAAAGTAGACTTATGTAGAATTATCATACAAAAATTTTAGAACGATCCGAGCAGTCTAAGTATATTATTTTGCGACCCAACACGTAGAGATATTACAGATAGAGGAGACAAACCATCTGCGATGGTGTAAGTGGAAATGTCTCTGCATGAATATAGCAGCAAAAAACAAAAGGTTGATATTGACCTGACAAAAACAGAATTACTTGAAAGATGTTTAGGTAGCCACACATTTAAAATAATAATGAGTGCTTCAACAAATGCGTTGGGGCTATGGTGCCTAAACACCTATTTAATGGTAAAAAAATTGTTGAAATAGCTTTTAAATTGGCAGCTTGTATATTCAACGAAGGTTTTGATCCAATACTGAAAATAATGCACGTTTTGGTGATAAAACTTGGCCCTATCGCAGTCAATTACGCTAGTAACCGCGGCAACAACGCGCGTGCGCTCAGCCAATTGTTTGAGCGGAGAAGCTTTGATAGAGGCCAGGACACAACGAAAAAAGGCTAGAGTGGAAGAAAATGAGTATTTTGAAGAAGCAGAAGGCATACTGTATGGTGCAGGCATCGCAGAATAAGGTAAAGTCAGACTTTTTAAAAATTTGTTAAAAGAAACTTTAAACGCGTTTTTCTCGAAACAACGTTTTTTCGGTTGGCGGGCATGATATCTCCGAAACTACTCAACCGATCCTTCTGAAATTTAAACCACATACTCTACACATGAATGGCTATCTCGCATGCTACAACCAAGTCAAAATATTAATTTTTACTATTTTTTTTTTTACAAAAAACTGCAAAAAAAATCAACGATTTTTTTCTTTTTCGAAAAATGGCCGTCATTTTGTTCTGTTTTCATAAAAATTGATAGTTTTAGCATACCCGATAGCCATTGTCATACTGAATTTAAAACCGTTTAATTTTTTTTTTTTAGATCACCCGTTCTCAAATTTCGATGCCCGCCAACAGCATACCTACTTTTGACGGGTTCACGTTTGTCGACCATTTTGGATGTCAAAAAACGTTAAAAACAATAAAAAAAAATTTTTTTCTTGTACTTCTAGAGTGTATTTATCATACCCAACAACTTTCATTTGTATATGTATCCTACAAAGCCTAAAAAAAAATCGTGAAAATAGCCTTTTTTTTCGGCGTATAAACCAGAATGAACCCTTAATACATTCTTCTAATATACATATATACATATATGTATGTATATGTATGTACATATATATACTAGGATGTTCCGGCCACACGTTGCTGTAGCTTTGTTATAACCCGTTGATTTAATATAACTCTAAACTATTTAATGCAGTTAAATTAATATTCACTAATAATTTCTGGAAATTTAAATTAGGCGTAAAACAACATACAATTTTTAATATTTATACATAATATATAAATAACAACACACAAAATAATACCAAAATTAAAATGGAATACATAAAATAATAATACAGGAATAAACATAAAAAGTAAGGATAGTTATGTCATATGTAAATTTGAAAAAAACTTATGTGAATATATCGAAATAATTGAATTGTAATACAGCGCCATCTGTTAAAAACTTGCAATACTTAAAGACCTAGATAACTTTTAAATAACAAATCCTTAAATTAATAATAAAGAATAAAAATAATCGCGATAGAAACTATCCTATATACTACTACGTTGAAAAAAATTTCATAAAATAAAAAAAATTTCATTAAGATCGGTTCAGTAATTTCAAAGTTCATTGGAAATCAACAATGTGTGACACTGAATTTTTATATATAAAGATATATGGATGCATTAAAAAATATAATAATTAAAACTTTTAACCAAATTATTAAAAACATTTTATAAATCATGATCAGTCCTTTATCAATTTTATTTTGTTAATCCCTTGTAATAGTTTATATTTTTAACCCATAGATATCATCAAAGATCATAGCATGTTTGCTTCATCCTATACCAATACCGTCATCTAATTCATTTTTAATTGGTTTTAGGTATCAAGGATATTTTTGTGTTTTTATTTTCAGAAACGTTGATCCTTCCTATGAAAATCCTTTTAACGGATGGTACAGTTTCGTTCAAGTTTATCTTTTGAAATTTGTCTTTTAACGTTCTTTACCGTCGATGGTATAAAATGACATTTCGACACAAATTAACGATCTCTCTTTTTCTCTCTTTCTCTTTCTCTCTCATTCTCTTTATCTTTGAAACGTGTAAGTGTTAGTCTCGTTGCGTAAACCAGCTATACACGTGAACGAATTAACTGGCGTTAAACTTTCAAAGTCCTCAAACTACAGCTACGAATACAACGTTGTTAAATGTACGAGTAGTTTGTTCAACATACAAAATGGATCGTAAAATAAATAAATGAATAATGCGAAGACAAAATTACTTATCATAAATCGTTAAATTATTATTATCACATTTAATGGAAGAACAAGAGATAGAAGAAAGATAAACGTGAGAATCTTTCGATAAAAATTGATATTTACGACGTATCACCATCGTTAATACACACACATATACACAGTATAAAAAAAAGGAACACGTTACATCAATTCACGTACCGTGTATAAAATGAAATAGGAGGAGTCGAGAACATTTTGTCGCGTTAAGTTGATCGTATCGCGTTATATGTCGGAGAATAAATAAACAAACTGAACAGAAAAAAGAAAAAAAAAACACTGGATAAAACAATAAAGTGGGTAGAAAATTTTATGAACACGGTTAGACGAGACTGGCAAATTTTTATTAAGAACATCGAGTCACGCTAAATTTTTATCATCCTATATATATTTTTATTCGTAATAATTCTTTCAGTTAGTATCAGTGAACCAGACGCTTTTAACGATGATAAAATATCAATTGTTTTTTTCCTATTTTTTTTCTTTTTTTGTTACCTTTTTTTCTATAAGTGGAATGTCTTCTTAAAAAATAAATGTTACCTGTACTTTAATAAAGTCAACATACGATGAAAAGCATTATCCTTCTTTCTCTCTCTCTCTTCCTCTATCTCTTTTTTTTTTGTTTCTTAAAAATCGATAAAGGCTTTTAAAAGAATACACACGTATTTTTCTCCTACTAACCGCAAGTATTCGCGAATCTATTCGAGTATTCCTCTTAAGTATAACCGAACTAAATTTCATAAAACTCAACCCCAACACCAACCCCCACTCCCACCCCTTCTCACACCAGATCACCCTTTTTTCCCCTCATTCCGTTCGTTCTTTTCTATTGCTCGATTCCATTTTCTCTTTGGCGAGGACAAAGATTCGTTAGAAAATAAAAGTAAAAAAAGGAAAAATAAGAAAAAAAAGAAGAAAAAAGAAAAGAAAAAGAGAAGAAGCGAAGAAGGAAAAAAGGGGAAAAAAGAAAAAAAGAAATATTAAAAAGGAAGGTGGAAAAGGTTGTATGGATGAAGGAAGCAAAGGACGCAGTAAAAAAAAAAACTCATTCACGGAATGGCGAATGCGTTATGACGCATAAAAAATAATATAAAAAAAAAAAGAAAAAAAGGAAAAAAAGAATATGAGCGAAAAATAATTTAGAAAAGGAAAGAACTAAGGGAAAACTAAAGGGATACGATATGTTAATGGCAGGGGGTGGAAGGGTGAAATGTTGAACGACATGAAAAACAATGTTAAGATTTAATAAAAAAAAAAAAATTAAATAAAAAAAAAATAAAATTAAAAAAATAAAATAAATAAAAAATAAATATATATAATATTATATATATTTATTTATAATTAATTAAATATTTCATTTAATTTTTTTATTAATTAAATTTGTTATTATATTATGACCGATCATAATTAACATTTATTCCAGAAATGTTACTAAATAAATTTTGGTATATTTCATTGATTCAAAGTAAGTTTGAATTTTTTTTGCCTTAGATTATTTTTCTTTTTTTTTTTTTTTTAATAAAAAATTCGGTTAATTTAAAACATCAATATCGTAGAAATAAGAGAGAAAAAGGGAAAAGGATGAAATTTTTTTATAAAATATAGTTACAAAATAATTTTGATACCCTTAAAATTATTAATACATCTTTGAGTTATCGAATTTCAGGATAGCAGATAACATGAAAGATTTTACCTAGAAAATATATTTATATATATATTTGTACACATGTAAGAGTATCCTCGAGAGCATATCTCGAATGAAAATAAATTTCTACGTCCTCATGAAATTTAATCTGAACGATTGAAACGTTGCTTGAAATTAAATATAAAATATCTTTTGTGCCTTATATGCGCCAATTTTTATATTTATTTGTAAAAAAAGAATAAATTCGTTTAAAAATAATTTTTTCAAATAATTGACATATTATCCTAAATGATAAAAAAGTAGATAAATTGGAAGAAACAATATTATCTCTGTAAGAATTGATGAGAAAAACTAAAAAAAAGAAAAATTGTAAAACGATTTAATATGAATACAATTTTGAAGAAACATTCGTTTGATCAATTCGTATTGAAAGGTGTCGATATCGTGTTAATTCGATAATCGGAAACGATTTTCGGTAACACCTGCGTATACGTGTGTATATGTGTATGTGTGGGTGTGTGTTGGACACCTTTACGTCGATCGTTTTACAAGATCGAACGGTGAACATCCCTTTTCGCGTAACCTACACCATACCTTAACCGCAAGTTACAAGCATCCGATCGTAGTCGACAATTACTATGAGTAAGAGAGAGAAAGAAAGAGATAGATAGATATATATATATATATATAGGTAGATAGAACTCTATCTACGTCTTGTTCATCTCTTAACGAAGAACACGAATGGAACGAAAACTCCAACGACGAACAACACACCTTTGAAAGCTAGCAAACCGATTTGACCCTTTACATTTTCTCCCTTTGAAATCTCATTTTCCATTTCCTTGTTTTAACTGTAATACTTTTTGCCTGAAGCACGATGTTTCCCTTTTTAAATCCCGATATTTTGTTATTTTATTATATAAATATTGGATTTATCATATTTTTTTTCTTTATTTATAAAAACGAGATATTTTATACAGAAAATAATTCGTTCGATTATTTATGTATGTTTGTAGGTATGAAGAATATTAAATATCATTTACAGATTATTACTAATTTGATAAAATTGGTAAAAAAAGAAATATTAAATGCAAAAGCCACTATCCAACGCAAAGTAACAAAAGAAAAGAAAATTATTAATAAAAAAAATGATACATATATTACAATAAAAATAATTAGGTAATAAAATTGACAATCGGTGTAACATCCTTATGGAAAATAATATCAATTGTAAAATAACAAAATAGCCAATTGAATTTATTAAAACGCATCATATAAAAACCAAAGAGAAAAATAAATTTTATTGAAAAAAAAAAAAGGTTTTATACTTATTAGATTGTAGAGAGAGTCGTTCGTGGTTTGTACAGCAAATTGAGATAATATTTTTTCTCGCAGGGCTATGTAATTCAGGATATTTTTTATTTTTTTTCGACTTTCTTTCTTTTTTCTTTTTTTCCCCCTTAAGCGCACGCGTGCTTATTATATGTGTGTGTGTGTGTATGTGTGTGTGTATGTTTTTTCTTCTTTTTTTATTATTTTTCTTTTCTTCTCTCTCGTGTTGTGACAAGTGCCGGAGAGAATTTTCACGCGTGGAAAAGAAGAGAGGAAAAGGTGGGAAAAATCCAAGGAGTAAGAAATGAGGGTGGGGGAGGGGGGAGAACGGAAACGACCCTTAGGCTAATAACGCGAACAACAACTTGAATGCTTTCAAGCGAACGATTTCAAGCGAATCCTATGGGAAAACGTAATGAGCCGGAGTCTTCTTAAGGGTTGCTAATGATCCTCAATGCCCATCGTATGCGTTTCTTTCGCGTGAGAGAGAGAGAGAGAGAGAGAGAGAGAGAAAGAAACAAACACTATTATAGTAAGAGAAATGAAAGCATCAAGCCAATGCTCGTAAATCAATTTACAAGGAAATAGAAAAGAAAAAATAATAAAATCAAGAAAAATTTGTTGAAAAAAACTGATAAATGTGTTTCTGGGATGGTACTACAATTTCGCAAGACCTTGCAACTTGAGAAGGGGGGGGGGAGAGAAATGGCCCAACATTTTTGCATTAATTATTTTTTTTATTTTTACTCTAATTATATCTAATTTAAATTAGATTAAAAGCACACCGATAAAAAATAATGGTTTATTAAATTTGTAAAAGTTTACTTTCTATAAAAAGTATATTTAAAAAAAATTTCAATCCTACAAAAATATTGAATAAAATAAATGTATATTTTATAACATTAAATAATAATATTAATATTCTTTATACGATTTAATTATATGGTTTGGAAAGAGGAACCGAACATTTGCAATTCCGTCTTTGACGTTTTGATGGAAAAGGACAAGATTTTCCATAAATTATCGATCTCTCGAACGATATGATTTTCGTGGTAAAAAAAAAGGAAAAAAGAGGGGGAAGGTGGTGATGATCGATGGATCGATATCAACGTCAAGATCTTCCACCACAAGCATATATACTCGAACAAAGATTTCCAAGTATCTCGGTACCCCCATAAAGGGTTAACGCGAGTATTCTCAACGACCATATATCATGGTTCGTTTGACGACAAAAACGAATCCAGGGTAGCGACGTGACAGCAATATCGGCCCTTTATGGTTACGCTCGTACAAGACTAGCAGAGAGAAAAGTCTTTTGAACCTTCCAATTCTTGTTACTACACTATATTTGTTATACGAGAAACTTTATTAGACGTTTCCACCACTAATTATAAAAGTCTGTCAATTAACTACAATTTAATGGGATTTTTCTTTTTCTTCTATTTATGGTTTTGTATTCTGTGATTTTTTCCTCTGTGATTTTTTCCTCTGTGAAGAAATTTCATCATTAACACGTTTTTCTTCGTGTTATTTCTCTTGTGTTGTATCAACGTGGTGGTTGAATGTTAAACTTTCTCATAGAGATCTCGTATACGATTGGTTGTTTACGTTGATATATTTATTAATATTATATGTCATGCAATTAACTACGCTATAAATTAATAATCTTCTAACTTATTCATAAATCAATTCCATTACACTAGACAAATAACAAATATTGATATGTAACATTTAACATTAAACCTAACGACACTTCATATATACCTGTTCCTACCGTGAACGATCTATATGAATAGAATATATATTATAGAATGAAATTTTACTCAATTTAATTTGTAAGAAAATATTTTTTTTTTTACTTAGAAATGAATAATGCAACTCATTTTTTACAAATTACAGAATTTTTAAAAATTACCACCGTATTTTTATAAATTACAAGATGCGGTTCATTTGATTATTCATAATAGGTTTTGTTTTAAACAATATAACAATTAACGCATAAAATATTACAATGCCGCAAAATAATTAATTTCATTCTCATGTTATTTCTAACAGATACGTCTTGTTAACCTAACGCGAATATAAAATCGCAAATTAATTCCAAATAGAAGGATACTTCGTCAGGTTGTGTGTCTGTCTATCCAACTGTCTATCTATTTGTATTGTTCGTCTCTTTCGATAGCACGTTCGAACTTCGGAAAGTAGGTTGAATCGACCATAAATTTATCAGCCAGAACACCATCCGTATTCTGTTATGTGTGTGACCCCCTGAGTATTTGTGGGCAAGTCGAAAGGATCGGTATCGGACGTAGGAACGATGAACTGTGAAAAATCTCAACTGGAAACGTTTCTAGCCTGTTCCAGAGATCCACCTCGACCAAATGGATAAAATCTAACCAAAGAGATAAGAACGAACGCATCGTTTCTGGTATTACGAGTACACCTATACAAACCAACGTATCGTAAGACAGAAACATTAACCCCGTTTCCAAAGCAACGATTTTCACGCTTGGTATCTTTCTTCTTCAACCACCTCCCCACCACCTCCCACCTCCACAGCTACCACTTTTCTCATCACACTTTTCTATACCTTTCTTTTTCTTTATCTTTCACTTTCTAATAAAGTTTCATTCTAATACTTGAAATGGGAAAAAACTTACAACTATTTTTAACTCTTTAAAATAACTTTGAAATCACACTCCTGTATTTAAAAATCAGAAAAGGAAGGGTAGGAAGTTTTAAGGTATCGAACAGAGAACGTGGTAAGGGAGGTGGGATACCAAGGGGGAAAATTGAAAGTACGAATTAGTAAAACAATTGGTGTTGGTCAGGAAAGAACCTTTTATCGGATTTCATTTAACCGCATTGGTTTCTGAACGACTCATACGGGGTGCTGTCTGAGGTTTTTTCGTACAAATGTAAATTACGCTCTACAACGTTTAAACGTAAAAATTTTAGATACCACTCTGTATGATACTATATATCAGATATGCTTGAAATATAATTTTTTAAATTTTTATTTTTAAAAAAGAAAGGAAACAAATTGATTGGTATCGTTATCGAAGTAATTTACTTTTGTTTGTTTTGACAAATGCTTTTTAAGCGAGTAATTTTCTATTTCTTCAAAGAGTCGTCTGGAAGATAATCGAGCATGTTATAGGGGTAGGTGTCCGAAATAAATCAGTAATTAATAAGATTATTGGTGCATGTACGGGGGTGTAGTAGAGGAAGGAACGTTCGTGGTCACCGAGGTGGAACGTTCGACGGCAAAGGGTTAATGTGTGCCACTTCGGTTCCGAAACTTCAGTAACTGTAAGGGCTAGTGAACCCATTAACGATTAGTCTTCGTTTCAAAGGTTCCCTCAACCGAATAAGAACCGGTCCTCCAATCGTATCTATCAATGAAAGTATCGATATCAATAGATATAAATTTCCTTAAATCAATAAATTTTTCAATTAAAGTCAAATTAATCGAACCCAAGAAAGAAATAAAAAAGCAATATAAAGAGAAAGAAAAAAATTATAAAAATCAACCCGATTCTAATTATCTTTGATTATCTTTTAATAAAAATCGGTAAATATTTTCTTTATATATAAAAATTCAGTGTAATATTGTTGGTTTCCAATGAAATTCGAAACTACTGAATCAATTTTAATGAATTTTTTTCATTTTGTGTGATTTTTTTCAACTTAAAATATAGGATAGTTTTTATAACGATTATTTTTATTTTTTATTGCTAATTGAAGAATTTATTATTTAAAGGTTATCTAGGTCTCTAGGTACTGCAAGTTTTCAATAGATGAGTTTTCAATAGGTTTTCAATTATTTCAATTTACATACGACATAACCTTACTTTTTATATTTTTTCGTGTATTATTATTTTATGTATTCCATTCTAATTGTGGTATTATTTTGTGTGTTGTTATTTATATGTTATATATATTATATATATTAAAAATTTAATGTTGTTCTATGCTTAATTGGAATTTCCAGAAAAGATTAGTAAATATTAATTTGATAGTATTAAATAGTTTAGAATTATATTAAATTATCGTTTTATAACAAAGTACAGCAATTCGTTGTAACAGCATCCTAGTATTACTTAAATTTGTTATCTTTACTTTTGCCAATGTTAAGTAGAAATCGAAATTTCGGCTAATCGCAAACAGACGGATAACATCGGGAACCTCGAATAGGAGAAACGTTAGATCGATCTTTGATTTACGAGCGAAACCTACTGTTCCGGACTGTCGGAAGTTGGCCACTGTTGAATTAAAATCAATAGCTTCAATATCGGGAACGGTTTATATAGTTTCATTAACTAAAATCAAGAATCATCATTGAATAAAGAAATCCGACGGATTTGGAACGTTACCCCCATTGGAACGCTACGTTGGTTAATTGTAATTTATTGGATCGACTAATTGCTATCATTTTCTCTCTTTCTCTCTTTCTCTTTTTTTCTATTTTTCTTTAATTTTGTCTTCATAGTACTATCTTCTAATAGCAGCATAGACTTGAACGATATTTCAATGAAACTGAGTCGTGTGTAGCACATCTCTTGGCTATATTTTCTATCCATTTTCCACTTCTCTCTTTGTTGTTTCCTTATTTCCGTCCTTATTCTTTTTCTTATTCCTTTTTCTCTTGTCCTTCTTCTTCTTGTTCTTTTTCTTTTTCTTCTGTTTTTATTCCTCCTTTTAGACAAGCTTTACGATGATCTCGCAGAAAGATGCAATGAGTCACCGTGCCGGTGACGGAAATTTATTCGAAGACGCTATTACGCCAGCGTTTCGTTTACAAGGAAAAATAGTAGAAAAAAAAGAGAAAGAGAGAAAGAGAGAAAGAAAGAGAAAGAGATACTGAAAGAACCAGTAGATTTATTCCCCTGGTGACCCATTCATAGCGAAGAATATTTTTAAAGATCACCTCGTTTATGCTGCATTTCATTGCATGATAGAAAAAGTATGAAATAATTGTTTGAAAAAAATTGTTCGTTAAGAACATAAGTCAATCAACGTTCAACTAATAACGTATTTTAACGAAAGTAAATGTCTGTCATATTTTTAAAAATAATTTCTTCTCGTTTATATAAATAATAGTTTCGATAAAACCTAATTTTAATAATAGAATAAAGTATTTATACTTTTAAAGAATTCGTAGTATCAATTATCTATAAAATGATTTTAATAGTAATAAAAAATGATTAACCAATAAGAAAATGATCATGTTGCAAGTGTTGGTATCAGTAACCAATAAATTAAATCAATTTAAGTAAGAACATTTATAAATAAACCTATCATTACGTGTGATTATACTACAGTTATTTCATAAGATATTAAATAAACTTACTAAAAAAAAAAATAATTTTTTTTACAATGACAAATAACATTGAAAGAAAATCTTAAGGAAACCTTTGGAGCTCTTTGGTATTCTAGAACCCCACGTGGTCGCTTAATCCGCTACTGTTCATATGAAAGAACTTTTTTCTTCGGATATAAAATTGATAGTAAAGCTTGAGATCAAAAGTTAGGATAAGAACGCTAGTTGAATACTTGAAAAGTTCAAATGACAATTTAACGTCATTTTAAAAACAAATAGCATAGTAAACGAAAAGCTGTCGAAAGCTTCAGACGAAGGTTCAATTTTTCAACATTACACTCTCTCTCTCTCTCTCTCTCTCTCTCTCTCTCTCTCTCTCTCTCTCTCTCTCTCTCTCTCTCTTTCTTTCACACACACACACATAAACATACACTAAAGGATTTTATATCACGTCAGCTGTAGGAAGCAGGTCCGATCTGAAGGATAAAAGGAACATTTTCACCGATTCTATCTATTCTCGATTTAGAATTTAATCGATATCGTATTGGAATTCAAGAAGACCATTATTTAAATATTATTTATGTATATAAAATAATATTTTAAAAAATTCTTTCAAAAAATCATTTTTAATTTATAAGAAATCTCTGCTTTACAATCCTTCCCCTCTTCAATCATTTCTTTTATTTAATTTTTATTTAATAAAATTCATTTATATTTCCTTTTTTTTTTCTTTTTGTTTAAATATACAAGGTCTGATTGTAATCAAGGTCTGCATTATTAGGGCCTGCAAATGCTAACGCTAGTGACCTAAATCAGTTGAGGAAAAAAAGTATTGGCCCACTGACCTGTTTCGTTTCTTACAAAATAACTGCTTTCAATGCCAAGGTAAATGCACATACTTTGACACACACACACACACACACACACACACACACACACACACACACACACACACACACACACACACACACACATATACATTGGCATACATTTCTTGAATCTAACGTTAAACAACAAAAAACCTTTCAATGAACGTGTGTATGTGTATCTCAATTTTCTTACAATTTGACGAAATTTCAGAACTCCTCCACCCCATTTCTGTATACGTTCGTAAATCGTTTGTTCTAAAAATACAGGAAGCAATTAATACGCTCCAATGATATTTATCCTTTCCGAGTTATCATATGATTTATCCTTTTTTAAACTCCGCAAAATAATTTTAAATATTTTTAAAAATAAATTTCTGTAGGATTCTCACGTATACGGCGCGTCAACATAGTATTCATACTGCTGTTAGATCAACCGTATGGATCGAACAATTGAGAGCAATTATTTTCCACTATGGTGGACAAATTTTCTCTCTGTGCAAAAATTGATTGCATTCGCTTCTGTCAATTTGTTGCTAGAGTCTAAAAAAAAGATAATAAATATACATCCACGCACACATATAGGAGAATACACACGGTACGAAGAAAGATACGTGAAATTTGACTTTCTTCCTTTCTCTTCCTTTCTAAACTTTGCTCTTCTATTTCTGAACACAGACCTATCCTAATTTCTTCCAATTACGCCTATTCAGGGTGTTTTTTGATGCCAGTAAAAAGTCCAACTGCATATTTAATATCATCTACTCATCTTAATTGTTGTCTGTCTCTGTTTCTCTTAAATTAGTTTCCTTTGGAACACCGATGTAAAAATTTTGTAAATCATCGTTTATTTTTCTGCCTTACAACACGTCCTGCCTGTTACCATTTCAGTACGTTTATTTTTTTGAACCACGTCTGTGACTTTTATTTTGTCATTCTGATATCTTCATTTCTAATTTTGTTTGCTAAAGAAATCCCTAGCATTGGTTAGTTCTATAGACATCTGCATTAATTTCAATCAATTAACATTCTTTACTATTAAAATTGTGAAATTTAATTCGATAAAAAGATATTTTAAGTAAAATGCAAGAAAAAAAAATGGAAAAAAAATATTATTCCTCTATAAACAATTTCAGATGAGCAAAGTTTATCTCGTATTGAAAAAGATAAACACACGCACACGTATACAACATCTTCTATTCAATCGCGGTGTTTGAAAAAAAGAAAAAAAAAAGAAAAATACAAACAAAATAATAAAAAAAAAGAAGATTCTAGGGGAAGGGGGTGAGTTGTTTTAGGGGGTAGGAAGGAAAGAGAGATAGAAACTATCGGTTTTATCACCAAAGCAAACGTTTCATCCACGCGAAAACTTGGTTCTCCGCTTTCTCCTCCTCCCCCTCCTCCTCTTCCTTCTCTTGATCCTCTTGATCCTCTTGATGTTCTATATTTCTGTCTACTCTTGTCCACATCCTCCAGGTCGTATGGAAATAACGTTTTACATTTTTTTTTTATTTCATCTCATGTTTCGTTTCGTATGCACATCAAGACAGGCACCTCGTATTTTCGACTCTATTCGTTCATTGGCAATAGACCAAACCTGCAGAATGCACAGTCCTATTATACAGCAAAATTACTATCTCTCGTGTTTATGTCCCTTTTTTTCTTACCTTCCTTTCTCTCTCTCTTTCTCTATCTTTTTCTCTATATCATTTTTTTGTACTTCTTTTAGTTCTTTTTTTCCCCCAACTTACACTGAATTTCATGAAGAAAAGACAATCAACCATATCATTTCACCCACCTACTCTTACTAATCCACTCTCTCTCTCTCTCTCCCTTTCTCTCTCTTTATCTCTCTCTGTGTCTTTTTTTCTTTCTCGTTTTCTTTTATTAATTCGATTTTATTCACGGTACTAGCAACAACGATAATTTTCTTCACCTGTTTCTCTCTTACTCTCTCTCTCTCTCTCTCTCTCTCTCTCTCCCTCTCTCTTTCCCTCTCTCTTTCTCTCTCTCTTTTTATCTCGAAATAAATGTACCGAGAAACCTTGCCCGAGAAAATCACAGTATTCTGTAGCGAAGCCATTTATCCCATCAAGATCATTAATTGTATCTCTCTCTCTCTCTTCCACCCTCTCTCTTTCTTTTTCTCCTTCTTTCTCTTCTTTTATCTTTTTTATTTAGTTGTCATGTTATTTTCTTAGCAACTATCACTTATGAACATTTTTTATTCAATAATTATGTGACGTTCCACCACGATTCACCTACCTTCACAGTAATATAAATCCAGTTGCGCGAGACATCATTCCAGTAGTTCGCACAAATAACGATAAAACAATTATATAAGTAACGCACATAAGAAAATAATCATTATTTGCATTGCTCCATATTCATTCTTTACATTGGAATGCACTATTGGAAGGGTTGTTTCTCGCGAGACACATACGGAAGCTATAAATCATCCCTCGGACTCCATCTCCTAAACACCATATGGACCACATCCTTTACCTCGCCTTTCGGTATAAGAATCGGGAGAATAGAAGAACACAGGAAAGAAGAAATAAATTCATAAACTTAAAACTTCCAATAGTCCATTAATGTTCTCCTATTCTCTCACGTAAGGACCTTGGCAACCCCCATAAAACTCTACCAAAGCATTGGCGTAGGAAAGCATTTAACTAATATAAAATCCTTAGCAGAGATTCTCATCATTCATGTAGAAATCAGAACCTCCGCCAATGCTTAGCCATATAGACTTAGCGATAAAACAGAAATCAAAATTCCGGAGAACAATCTTACCGACGTGCAACTGAAAAAATAGAATAAGCCATAAACAATAAGGCCCGGACCTCCTATTTTGCTCTTAACCCTTGCAACCGATGTCGACAAAAGTCACGCAGGTTTAACGGAAATTTACTTCTAGAACATTCCAGAACCAAAGACAATTCCTAATAATTTTCGCCTCAAAACCAATGAAGCTCGCGAAACCATGCGCACCAAATATAATGCGCACCAAGAATAATGAATAAGTTATCTTGATGTATCAGTGTATAATCGATTTGAAGACGACAAGGCGTAATTGATCAAAGAATTATAAAATGTAATTATTTGAAAGATGACAAAATGTTATTGATTGGAGATTGATGAAATGTAATCGATTAAGAAAAGGCAAAGTATAATTGACTAAGAAATGTCGGATATACGATAAATGTTAGAAGGATGGAAATTTATAAATGTTAATTTAAAATATATAAGAATATTATAAGCATGTATTTAGTAGTCCACAAGGACACAAGAATCTTCTCGAATAGAGATGCATAGGAAGCTTGGGCCAGCTAAAGACAAAGAGTGGGGGTACTAGAGCTAGCCCTTCTACGAAGAACCTTTTTGAGGATTATATAAACCAGAGGACATCGCCCCCGCGATCACTTATAGTTTTCACTCTTTACTTATAGTTTTTCTCAGCACTTATAGTTTTCTACTCATAATTGTCAGTCACTTAATCATTCTTTACTTAGTTTTCCAATTCAGTTAATGATAATTTATAAGGTGCCTTATTTGTTACTAGCGTTCCAGCTATTCATTGATTGCCTATTAATGAATTCTATTAATCAGTCAAACGATAAATAATTACTTTCGCCTCTTGAGTTATTGTGCCCATTGGAAAGAAGCAGTCCAAGCCTCCTACGCATCTCGAGATCAAACCACTATTGTTCAACAAGCTGTAAGTCACAAACATTTATTATTTTTATTAAACACCATTGTTAATCAGAGCTGCGGTTACCAATATTTCTTCCTTCCACCTAACGTTCCTCGATTTACCCCCTTTACCGTACGCACTTTGTTATATTTTATCACTATCGAAACGGGAAAACGAACTAGCCTAGTCCCGGTTAAACTCGGTGAAAGGAGAATGACCATAAATAGGCATTACATATATATTTTACTCAAACTCGTCCTCTAGGACGTAACAATTATAAGGAACAGAAACAATTTATTCAGTTAAACACAATTTTTTTTGAATTAAAAATATTCCAATTAAAAATATTTGCTTTTCTTTTCAACCGTTTAGCATTAATTTTTATGTGTTAGTTCATTATTTAATTCGTACGAACGGAATAGTTGGGTTTATATTAAAAATTAGGAACATTACGTAAAGGTTATTGGACCTTGTATATTTGACTTCAACATTCTTCGAGCATTTATCTTTTTTGGTCCAGATGTACAAGGGTAGAAACAAGGAAGACGATGGTTCTGATGGTGGTGGTGGTAGTGGTTGGGAAGAATATTTGAGGGAGATAAGTAATTCTACGCCAAATAAATTGTCTATGGTTCCTTTTTTATCCTGCTTGTCTTGTATTTTTCGTTTTCTCATATCAAACTGACTTTTGTCGTATACTTTTCTTCCCCTTACTTCGCCCTAGTCACCCTCCCTTCTCTCTCTCTCTCTCTCTCTCTCTATATATATATATATATATATATATATATATATATATATATATATATATATATATATATATATATATATTATATAATGTACATTAAACGGAAAGTTCTGTCTATTCTGACAAACACCGGTTCAATTTTTCGTCTCTAGGAATAAAACATTTTTTAAAAATGCAATATAAAAATTGTCATCACACCGTGGTAAAAAATTACAAATAATATTATATGATAATGATAATTATATTATTTAATAAATATTAGTCAATATAAGTGATATGAAAATTTATTACTTTTGTATTATCCTAAAAACGGACAGAACTTTCCGGTAAACTTATATGTATATAACATTTATAATATATATGTATAATGTATATTTCTCTTTCTTTTACAGTAACTCGGCCTGCTCTCGTTATCATATTTTCCTTTTCGCCTTTATTTACGACATATTAAATTTCCATTTGCACGAGACAATACCGTATAAAGCGAATGCAAGAGTGCGTGCATCATCAAGCGAACGCTTTATCTATCCTTACACATATGTATATACGCAAATATGCACACATACGTACACATATAGTATACTCACGCCTACTCTCACGTATAGGCACATATAAAGACGTATAGATACACACATACACATAGAGAGTATATAAGTATACGCACACACGCAGTATACACAGATACACACACATATATACACAGAAATACATATAAAAATATATACACATGCATTTTGTTGAACAACGTAATCGCTTTCGCTACTATGAAGAATCACCGTTTTGTCGGAATTACCGCTCTCTTCTACCCTTTTCCACCTCCTCCTATTTTTTCTAACCTCTTATCACAATCTCTTGCTCTATCACGGTCCGTTAATTTTTCCTCCCCCCTACTATTTTTTTTATATATATATTTAGTTATCTTTATATTGTTGTTGTCTTTTTTCAGAACATTACACTAACAATAATTATTCTTTTGCAAATTGAGTTCTTTTTTCTTTAACTACTAGAGAAAGAGAGATTGTAAAGTTTTTCCTCTTTTTTCTTTTCTTTTTTTTTTTATCTTTTAGTCTTCTACTTATATCAGCTCGTTCACCGTGAATACTTAAGATCGAGCTCTCACCAAAACTCTCTTATACCGGTAGGTTGCTGAAAAGAGGGATGAAGGAGAAAGAGAAGAAGAAGAAGAAAGAAAGAGAGAGATATAGAGAGAGAGAGAGAGAGAAAGAGGGAAAGAGAGAAAGAGAGGATCGTTTTCATGCATTAAACAATGGACGTCGACGTCCTTCGAGCTTCTATGCGATAAACGGGACTATCAAAGCTAGTCTCCAAACTTATTCGACTTCTCTGTCTTCCTTCCTCACACCTGTCCTCTCACCCCTCTTCATCTGTTTATCTCTCTCTCTTTCTCTCTCTTTCAATACCAAATATCTTTAATACAACGAATGAATAGAGTTATCCGCCTTTGGATGCTGATAACATACACACACACACATACACACCTATATTCCAAGGATCAAAATTTGACGAGAAAGATAAATTTTAGTTAACTTTTATTATATATAAAAATTCAATTATAATCTCTAATTTGAATTGCAATCATAATTCGTTCCGTTATTCAAATCGAATCAATATGGAAACTCGATGATATGTCAAAGTTTATCTTATATTGAATATAATTGGAATTATTTTATTTTATATTATTTACTAAACAACTTTTCGCATTTTATTGTTTCGTTAATTTTAATATCGGTGATATAACGATTAAATTATTATTCGCTGGGGTGTGTTGCGTAGATTGTGTCAAAAGTGTTATGGTGTTTGAAGTTTATTATAACGCGTATATGCACTCTATTGCATTGTGACATTTAATACTTTGATTAATTATAAAATATTTTATAATATTTAATGAACATGTTGCCTGTTGGATACATACAATGAAATTTTATATTATTCTTGCCTTTTTTAATTATTATTCATTTATATCTTTATTTTTTTGCTTCTATTTATTTTATTAATGTTGCAATATAAATTAGTTTTTTTTTTTATTGACATGATATTTATTACAATAACGTAATTGTAAAGTCATGCGTTTGACTTTGATTTTTATTGATAGAAATAGTCGTAGAATTAAATTAATAAGTGCATCTGCACGTATTATTGGCACGTCAAACGTACAACACGTGCATGCTCTTTTTAATATTTATTGGATTATAATATTGCATGACTAATAGATTTTCTTTCAGTTTCAGATGGATGGTGATTAAAATTCTCTCCCGTTTAAAATTTCATTTACATACGTACTACGTATTCATATATATATGTATATCTACATTTCTGAGTAGAAACATTAAAGTATTAAATAACACAGAGAATGTATAATAATTATATTTAGTATTTTTCTTTCATAAGAAATGTAATATTCAATATTTATTTTTAAATAATACCAAAGCTTTCTAGGATTGGTTTTGTGTATTTTAAATTTATATAATTTAATCATTTAAATTAAATTCAATTAAATTCACGATATCTCTTATAGTTTAATAACAAACTTAACATTTATCGTTAAAGTAATATTTATTAATCCGATGTTGCTTAAATCATCGATGCTCTATATTTAAAGTATTCGTTATAAATTTTGCTCCATAGATTTGGTTTACTAATTTTTTACATTAATTATACCCACACAGAAATAATATTAAATAAAATTGCCATACTTTTACATATTTAAACACTTTTGTGCTGTTCGTTTGAACGATTACATACAAATTTGTATCGAATAATTATATTTACATATATTCTTTAACGCAGGTAATTATTTTTGTGTTACTTTTCAAATAGAAACTTAATAATAATTATAATAAATAATAATTTTAAAAAATTCATATTTTTTTTATAAGGACAAAATCGCGTTTCAACTCAAACCCTAAATCATGTTGAAAGGATGATCGTTAAACGGGATCATTTAGTGTGTTTATCTTAATCAATGGATCTCCAGATGCAGCAACTTACTTGTGGGTTGGTAATACTTGCGATTAATTTAAACGTAAATCATGTAAAGCAAGTAACATCGCATATTTCAGTATTATCAGTGCGTTATATGCAAACATTTCTGTCACCTTTTCTAATATTAATTTTTCAAATATTTCATTAGATATTCAACGAATTAATTAATTAAACGAATTTTACGAATTATAAATTTATTATTTCACAGATTTTTAATGCACTGCTCCGGATATATTTTAAATAAACTGTTAAATGTGAAATGATTTAAACATTTCTTTTTCTTTTTCGTTTTTTTTTCGCGTAATAAAATTTTGATTAGCAAACTTTTTCGTTACATGTTTATTTAGTTTCATTTTTTTTTAAATCCATTATACGATATTAAGTCGAAATAACGACTCTCAATATTTTCTATCCGATTTGAGTTTTCCCCTCACAGGTCCCCTGCTACCCATCCCATTCCCACCGATCGCAATTTACCTAAAGCCATTTCGCATATTTCAGCACGTTTTTCCGAAGTATCGTGAGTCGTGAAAAAAAAAGAAAGAAGAGAGAAAAAGAAAAAAAAAGGCAACGAGTGCTTTCTTTAATCTCGATACGTATAAGAAATCCTGCGGCAAATCGATTGGAAAATAAAAAATAAAAGAGAAAAAAAATATCCAGAAAGGAAGAAAAATAAGAGAAGATGAAAAGGGGAAGAAAGGGAAAATCGTAGGAATGGGGATAGGATTCATTGATAACTGTTAAAGTGCTTGAAAATGGAAAATCGGTCATATATCTCTTCGTAAAAATCGATAGTATGCTTGATATCATAATTAAGGTAATGTATCTGTGGTAATAGAGGGAACACTATGACATTGAATGCAAATACATAGTGTTTCTCCTTTATGTTCAAACATTGCGTAAATTGGGTAAGGCAATTAGCAAGTGTAGTCTTCGGTCTACATGAACGAAGTGCTGGAGGTGGAGGTGGAGTTTGGGTTGCATCGTTGACACGATCTCTCCTATACGACTAGTGAGAAAGAAACCGTTCGGCCTACCGTAATTACACGTACGATCGATATCATCAGGTGTTCCGTTGTATCTCGAGGCTATTCATCGAAGTTCAAATTTCAAAAAAAAATACAAACAAAAAAATATTACTATATTAATTAAATATTACTATTACGGACTGAGCCAATCTTACTCATTTCACATTTTTTGGGGTTGTCCGTGCTGATTTTCCATAGGTAGCATAAAGTTTTTTTGCTGACAACCCTGAGAAGTTCAGGAAGGACGAAATTTTTAAGTTACCCATAAAGATGGAGAAAGGTTTGGGAACAGTATGGCACTTATATTAAATTTAATAAATATTATACCAAAAAAAAAATTTCAATGCGTTGCGTTTTAATCTTCCGTCAAAATCGGCACGAACTTTCCAGACAACCAAATACATATATATAACTTAAATATTATTTTTTATAAAATATATGTTGGTTTTTATTTACGTAATGAAATATATTTAAAATATTAATTCGTAAGTAATTTAAAAAAATAATTAACAAAACATCTGTAAATATAATGCTAATAATATGTCTTAATTTATCTTTATCAACAAAATCTTAGTTAACCTTTTTTTTCTTTTTCTATTGATTTTTGTTTTCACGCATTAAAAGTAAGTAACAAAAACGCGAAAGGTAGCTTAAGGAATCAATGGAAACCTTATATTAACGACACAACGTGGAACAACTCGTCGGACAACTTGCATTTGACTAAGAAGTAGATATAGTTTAACAAAATCACACAAACGCGCCGCCACAAGTTGAAAGTCAAAAACTTTTGGAACCAGCCAACAACGCGTGCTTGGCTCAAAACTTTTCAACCCACTTCATGTGCTCGGCGCAAAACTTTTAAAGTCGGCCTCGCTCACGTGCTTGACACAAAAACTTTTCAAGCCTCATCGATATCGACGATCATTGTTCAAATTTTCATGTTTTATTATTTTTTATATGATAAAAATATCATTTAATGTAAAAAATAAAAAACAAAATTAATTCAAAACGTTTATCAAAAATGGGTTGCACGTGATGACACGGGAACGTGTTAATCGTGATATTCACACTATTACGTGATAATTAAAACGCTTACGTGTGGATTCTCTCACCTTCGAACGAATTATAAACGTTAGAAGTCCTTTGAAGCGCTAAATTATCGCTTTTCTATCTAACTTTCCGCAATTTATTCTAGGTCGTGATCCGTATAGCACAAAATGCTACTCTCTCTTCCTCTCGCTCTCTCTGATTAACGTGTAGTTTATCGTCTTGTCGACACTTTGGTTATACCGTGAGAGAAAAGATGTAAGTGAGCCGAGAGTAAAAGAAGGAGAGGAGAACATCAACGTGGAGAAAAAAAGGGATCTACGTTACTTCACCTCAACCCCTAAGGAAATTATAAATTAATACTATCCGCATGTTACAAGGCGTGCTCGAGGAAAAAAAAAGGAAAAAAAGAAACCTAACTGCATTTTTTAAGGATACCACCACTACTACGCGTAATATCTTGCCATGGGAATCTACGTATTTATGGTTACACACACCTTTTATACTTTAAATCCTCAAAAGACGCCACACGAGATTGAGAACGTATGTACTTAAAAGACTTTGTTTGCTTTTACAAATGAAATCCGAGAAGATAGGTTTGTTGTATTTAATAGTATAATATATAATAAATGATATATAATGAAAATTTTAGATTTAACAAATTTTAATTTGTTTCTGTGCATTCGTATAAATTGTTTGACATCTATGATATGGATTATTAGAAAATACTATCAAATTTAAATTAATATTTGCATCACTGGTATGGATTAAAAGATAATATCAAATTTATATAAATATTAATAAATAATAAATATAATTTTTTTTGTAATTTATTAGCACACTCTTTGGAAATTATTTCAAATTAAATTTGTTTCTGCGTATTCGTGCAAATTGTTTGACATTTATGGTATGGATTATTATAAGATATTATCAAATTTAAACACTTTTTGATGAAATTTTTCAATATTCATTTCGTACATTTGTAAATATTTGATTTTACGAACGTTTTTTTTTTAATTCATTTGCAAATTAGGAATAATATAAATAGATTTGATTAATTTCGATAAATACTAATCAATATGTGGCGAGAAAATGAGCCTACTCGAGATTCTCGATTTCAATGTCGAAGGAGACACGATGATTATGGTCCGTGATAGTATGGAAGTAGGTGGATCGTATTCCCAGATAATTATATGGATGTGATAAAATGTTCCAACATTTTGAAATCGTACGACGACAAGAAACGACAGATTAATTGCTATGAGATTGCTTTACTTTAAAGAAGAAAATAAATTTAACGGTAAATTAACAATCAACGCGTTGACATGTCATTACTCGACAAAAATATGCCAAAGTAAAAGTAGAAGAAAAAGAAGAAGATGAAGAAGATGAAGAAGATGAGAAAGAAGAAGAAGTAAGGGAAATTTTGTCATTTATTTCATATTTCCATCCGTCGATGTAATGAAATTTCACGCGGTAAAAATAGATCATAAAAATCGATTATTCCACGTAAAAGAAAAATTGTTCCATTATCAAATAAACTAGGAATAAATTGTTCCTGAATTAAAATGAAAAAAAGTTAATAAGAAAAAAGAAAACGTGCAATATTCAATAACAGCTTTGAAAAGTCTGAAACTTTTGACTGGATTGGAAAAAAAATCAAAAGACAGTAAATCGACAAGGAGCGTTAAAAATTCACTGTGTATGATTGTGTGCGATTAAACGGCAACGTTCTAGAATAGGGAAAAGGGGGTGGTCTCAACCGCGATCAAGCGTTAAATGTTTCATTGAAAATTTCTAAAAAAAAAAAAAAAAAAAAAAACAGAAAGATTATTTTCAATGTGGTTCAACAAAACTTGTTCTTCTTATGTGTGTTAGTAATTCCACACTGGGGAAGATGAAACAATGAAAATGACATTGTGATCGAGCGAGATCGTAGGTTTTTACATCAATGAGAACGAGAAGAATGAGGAAGAAAACAAGAAAGTAAAAAAAAGAAGAACTTTTTATAGTTGTAGAATCGAAGCTCCGTTCATTCGTTGGTTGGTTGGTTGGTTGGTTGGTTGGTTGGTTGGTTGGTTGGTTGGTTGGTTGGTTGGTTGGTTGGTTGGTTGGTTGGTTGGTTGGTTGGTTGGTTGGTTGGTTGGTTGGTTGGTTGGTTGGTTGGTTGGTTGGTTGGTTGGTTGGTTGGTTGGTTGGTTGGTTGGTTGGTTGGTTGGTTGGTTGGTTGGTTGGTTGGTTGGTTGGTTGGTTGGTTGGTTGGTTGGTTGGTTGGTTGGTTGGTTGGTTGGTTGGTTGGTTGGTTGGTTGGTTGGTTGGTTGGTTGGTTGGTTGGTTGGTTGGTTGGTTGGTTGGTTGGTTGGTTGGTTGGTTGGTTGGTTGGTTGGTTGGTTGGTTGGTTGGTTGGTTGGTTGGTTGGTTGGTTGGTTGGTTGGTTGGTTGGTTGGTTGGTTGGTTGGTTGGTTGGTTGGTTGGTTGGTTGGTTGGTTGGTTGGTTGGTTGGTTGGTTGGTTGGTTGGTTGGTTGGTTGGTTGGTTGGTTGGTTGGTTGGTTGGTTGGTTGGTTGGTTGGTTGGTTGGTTGGTTGGTTGGTTGGTTGGTTGGTTGGTTGGTTGGTTGGTTGGTTGGTTGGTTGGTTGGTTGGTTGGTTGGTTGGTTGGTTGGTTGGTTGGTTGGTTGGTTGGTTGGTTGGTTGGTTGGTTGGTTGGTTGGTTGGTTGGTTGGTTGGTTGGTTGGTTGGTTGGTTGGTTGGTTGGTTGGTTGGTTGGTTGGTTGGTTGGTTGGTTGGTTGGTTGGTTGGTTGGTTGGTTGGTTGGTTGGTTGGTTGGTTGGTTGGTTGGTTGGTTGGTTGGTTGGTTGGTTGGTTGGTTGGTTGGTTGGTTGGTTGGTTGGTTGGTTGGTTGGTTGGTTGGTTGGTTGGTTGGTTGGTTGGTTGGTTGGTTGGTTGGTTGGTTGGTTGGTTGGTTGGTTGGTTGGTTGGTTGGTTGGTTGGTTGGTTGGTTGGTTGGTTGGTTGGTTGGTTGGTTGGTTGGTTGGTTGGTTGGTTGGTTGGTTGGTTGGTTGGTTGGTTGGTTGGTTGGTTGGTTGGTTGGTTGGTTGGTTGGTTGGTTGGTTGGTTGGTTGGTTGGTTGGTTGGTTGGTTGGTTGGTTGGTTGGTTGGTTGGTTGGTTGGTTGGTTGGTTGGTTGGTTGGTTGGTTGGTTGGTTGGTTGGTTGGTTGGTTGGTTGGTTGGTTGGTTGGTTGGTTGGTTGGTTGGTTGGTTGGTTGGTTGGTTGGTTGGTTGGTTGGTTGGTTGGTTGGTTGGTTGGTTGGTTGGTTGGTTGGTTGGTTGGTTGGTTGGTTGGTTGGTTGGTTGGTTGGTTGGTTGGTTGGTTGGTTGGTTGGTTGGTTGGTTGGTTGGTTGGTTGGTTGGTTGGTTGGTTGGTTGGTTGGTTGGTTGGTTGGTTGGTTGGTTGGTTGGTTGGTTGGTTGGTTGGTTGGTTGGTTGGTTGGTTGGTTGGTTGGTTGGTTGGTTGGTTGGTTGGTTGGTTGGTTGGTTGGTTGGTTGGTTGGTTGGTTGGTTGGTTGGTTGGTTGGTTGGTTGGTTGGTTGGTTGGTTGGTTGGTTGGTTGGTTGGTTGGTTGGTTGGTTGGTTGGTTGGTTGGTTGGTTGGTTGGTTGGTTGGTTGGTTGGTTGGTTGGTTGGTTGGTTGGTTGGTTGGTTGGTTGGTTGGTTGGTTGGTTGGTTGGTTGGTTGGTTGGTTGGTTGGTTGGTTGGTTGGTTGGTTGGTTGGTTGGTTGGTTGGTTGGTTGGTTGGTTGGTTGGTTGGTTGGTTGGTTGGTTGGTTGGTTGGTTGGTTGGTTGGTTGGTTGGTTGGTTGGTTGGTTGGTTGGTTGGTTGGTTGGTTGGTTGGTTGGTTGGTTGGTTGGTTGGTTGGTTGGTTGGTTGGTTGGTTGGTTGGTTGGTTGGTTGGTTGGTTGGTTGGTTGGTTGGTTGGTTGGTTGGTTGGTTGGTTGGTTGGTTGGTTGGTTGGTTGGTTGGTTGGTTGGTTGGTTGGTTGGTTGGTTGGTTGGTTGGTTGGTTGGTTGGTTGGTTGGTTGGTTGGTTGGTTGGTTGGTTGGTTGGTTGGTTGGTTGGTTGGTTGGTTGTTGTATCTACGAAGAGGAATGTTCGTAAAGCTTTGCGTTTACAGTTGAAAAAGAAAGTGGGAGAGAGAGAGAGAGAAAAATACTCAAGAAGCTTCTTAAAGTCACTCGTTAAGTTCATTAATGTGGAAAAGGGAAGTAACAAGATCGGTTCCTGGCTTTTCGTGTCTTGAAAGGAAGAAGAAGAAAAAGAAGAAGAAGAAGAAGAAGGAGGAAAGGGGTAGGATGAAGAATCCATTGGTTGAAGTTAGGTCGAAGTATTTACTTACATTATATCCTGAGCAAGATTCATTCGTAATCATTCCTCTTTGCCATATTATCTCTAGCAATGTCAATGAATTAAAATATTGGGTTGTTCGGAAAGTAATTTTGTTTTTTCCTGACACAATAAAAGCATTAGATGATACAAACTGACAAATAACAAAACGCGAAATTAATGAGAGGTTAAATTTATCAAATTCAACTGTTTTTGTCCAATCGAAAGACTTAGGTTTAACTTCAAAGCGAAAATTGTCTTCATTTTTACAAAAGAAAAACGAAATTATTATACTTTCGAACAACCCAATATGTACGGAACATAATTTGTTACATCATTGTTATCGGTCGTAACTCACATGAGAAGTGACTTACAAATAAAAATATGTTATTGATAATTAAATAATTAATAATTTCATATATTTATAGTACTCCTTCAAAAAGAAAAAAATCATTTCTAATAAATAATAAATGATTCTTATAATATTGAGCAATTTTGTTGCATATTTATCGAAACCACACTTACAACTTACAATTAGTGAGAATCATTAATATAAAAACCTGACGACCTGATAAGGGTTAATGAAAATTTTGAAAAGAAGTATTTGTTACTTTTCCTAATATTTAATATATTTTCTATTGAAAATAAAATGTTCTTCGACGATCTTTTGCAATTGTGTATAAATATGTATATGTCATAAAATATGGCACAATTAGTATTAAATATACTATAACCTGTTGTACAATTTTAGGCAAAATTTTGTACAAGTCATAGTGCTATTTAGCTAATTAAAAATTTTTATTGCATAATTGATACATTTTTTGCTACACATATATCGTAAAATGTATGACTTTTAAAAAAAGAAACATATAATTTGCCATAGTAGAAATAGATGTACATAAATCTTAATACTTATAGTGTTAAAGATGACATATACTCCTAATAAACTCCACTAATTTAAAAAAAAAATTATCTCGACGTGTTTGACACATTTTTACAACACAAGGGGTTAAATTTATTAATGTGGGAAAAAAAGGAAGAACGAGATTGCATTCTATTTTTTGTACCTCATAAAAAAGAAGAAATGGAAAAAAAAGAATCAGAGAAAGAGGGGTGAAGGGGAAAGAAAAGGATGAAAAATACAATAGATGGAGTTAGGTCGAAGTATTTACTCAAGTTTCTGAACACTATTCCTTTTTAATCATTCCTCTTTGCTATATTTATTTCTTTGGACCACGATGAGATGATAAGAAAGAGCGCTCGAGAATTTCCTCCAACTGTATTTACTGTATTATCGTTACATCTTGCAACGTCTATTATTTGCCGGAAAGTAAAAGAAGAATAGCAGAAGGATAAGGAAAATGACGAGTTGTAAGGATAGGTGGAAGAGGAAAAGGAAAAAAGGAAAAACAAAGAAGAAGATAAAGATGATGAAGAATATGAAGAAGAGATCGTTGAGATTTTAAAAGACAAGATTTAAAACGTTCCTTCCTTTTTTTTCTTTTCTTTTTTTTCATCGTTGTCATCATCGTGAAAAATTTGTACCATTGTTTTCCGCAAACTAGTACACCAATGAAATATACTCTAAAAAAGAGGATTAACGGTTTAATTGTTAATGGCGTATATATATATGTCCTTCTACATTTTTTCGTATTCGAAAAAAAAAATATCAAACGCAAAAGTATGTAGCACATAATAAAGATAAAATTCGATGAGAAAGTAGATATGAATGCGAAAGTATACGACGTAGGTTTATGCATTAAATCCATGCTTTATAATACACCACTTACCAATTAATTATTATACCCTTTCTATTATCTTCTTATTTTTATTATCGTTACGTTAAAATTATTACGGTAAAGTAAATTTATTCTTCGTTACGAATATTCGATGGTTTTCTCTTTCTTATGTTTTTTTCTTTTAATTTAATTACCAATATTATCGGAAGTACGTGCAAGTTATGTTATATTAAAAATAACTTTAAAAACTATTTAAAATTACATCAAAAAATGGATATACTTAATTTATTTACACTGTTGTTTTTGTTTAATTTTCTAAAAATGGTATCAAATCTCCGGGTAACATTTTGATTACTAATTAGTGATTTATATCATTCTAGAAATATAATTTTCTTTAAAAATAAACGAGAATGTGTTTAATAAATACAAAATAGTAGTATCTAACCATAAGATGATTTATACAGGAATACAATCTTTCGATTGTGTGTTATCCCAACTTAAACGTTTATTTGTTTAGAATATAAATGCAAGAACTTGAAAAACCTAATAGAACGAACATATTCTCTCACATTAGTCAATTCTTTTTCGTTCGAAGAAAAAAAAGATTTATCGTCCTTGATAACGTTGACGTGAAAACCAGAAAAAAGTAAAAAAATTTCCTAAATCAGTTTAAAAAGCAAAAAGCTAAACAACAAGATTTCGTCGTTTAACATTAAAACGTTAGTAACCCCTTTTTTTTAAGATGCCACTTCCCACGGTCATTAAAACTTGCGAAAACGTCACAAACTGGTGTAAGAAATGCAGTTTCTCTCTCTCTTTCTTTCTTTCTTTCTCTTTTACACTTTGATAAAAATGTTTTCCATCTTTCTCTCGACTCGTGTGTCCATTTCACGAACAACCATAACATTTGCCAGCGTTACCTCTTTCTTACTTATGAGCTGAAGAAGGAAGAAGAATAAAAGAGACGATTTTCTCAAAATTTCTCTCCTTTTGTATTCACAACTCTTTCTTTCTCTTATTTTTTTTTCTCTTTTTTTTTTTTTTATCTTTTTGTAAGATACCGACCGTACAATAACTTTGACAAAAGTAAAAGCACATTAGTCTTAGGTGATACGCCAATTAGAAATAAAAATTATTGTTTGGTAGTTATCATGATGAAAATCCTCTCCCCCTCTCTCTCTCCCCCATCCCCCCTTTTTCTCTTCAGGAAGTTTATTTGCATCGAGTTGAGGTATATTAAAAGGTATATTAAAAGAAACGAGCTGCACCAATCTACTACGCTACTTTAAATTCGAAACGATATTTCGCACCGTTCCGTTTCTGTTTTATCTTATTTTTACTTCACCATTTTTCCTCTCATTCTTCTTCTTCTTCTTTTTATTATTTTCTTTCTTTTACTTCTTCGAACTTTCAAAGACGTTTTATTTCTTTAGAAATTTTTTACTTTTTACCAAATCCCTCCCTTCCTACTCTTTCGCTGTTGCATAAGCTGAGCAAGTCCAATGCTATGGAATACGCAAAATTTGAAGAGCACTCGGTGAAAATGAGTTGAGAAAAGAATGAATCGTACTTTACTAAGATAGAAAGAAAGAAAGAAAGAAGAAAAAAAAAGAAAGAAAGAAATAAGGGGGGAAAGAATCTCTCGAGTCGAGAGACAACTGGCGTCTTTTAAAAGTACCCTCTTCCTGTCGCAACTTCAACACATTTTCATACGCTACACATTTCAAGATATAATTATTACAAATTTTTAATTTTTTTTCGAATCCCTTTTGTTTCGAGATATTTAAAAGATTGCATGTGAACAATAAATAATTTTCATGTAATATTGAAATAATGAGCATTACGTAAAAATTTTTATTTTTAACAATATCATCAAAATTACTTCAGTCTAAAATAATTTAAAAATATAAAATATATGAAATATGAATTATATATATGAAAATAACTGATAATATGAATTATTGTCTTGTTTGTTTTTAATTTTTTTCTTTTCAACTTTCCAAGACAACTTTCACAATTATCATCACATTTCATCTATTTACGAATAACTATGTAATCATTGTAATTACGAGCAATGATTTGCAAAATTTCAATCTTGATTATTTGCTCTTTAAACGAGAGATCATTCGGTACGGTTTATATACTCGTTGAACGAATAGGGGTTGCTAAAACGAGGGAAAACATGAGAAGTTATCGATTAATAAAGCATCGAATGTGTGCATATCCGTGTTCCGATCAGATTCCATTTTTATGTTCGAACGAGAGAAAGAGAGAGAGACAAACAGACAAAAAGGATCGTTCAAATAAGTTTTTTTTTGTGTCACTTGAGATACAACAGCAACAAAAAAATAATCAAATCGACGAACTTTAATAATCGTTTTCTTCTTCAGGTTCTGTTGTTGATTTGCCATTCATTAATTTGCCTTCCATCAAGAATTCATCGACACAACCCATGACAAAGTTCACGCAGCCTAAGCTTTTAATCGATAGTCGGATGACCGATAGCAGATACACTTTACGCGTGTCATCGAGAAATAAACTACAGAATGTTCCAGATTTTTCTCGTGGAAGAAATATTGTTAACGTATTCTACGTTAAACAAAGAAAAATAATATAAAAATAGTATGTTAATACATAAATCGTTTTAAAACTTTATTCAAAAGTATTGTAAAATTGTTTAAATGTGTTGCTCAAAAAGTATATTGTTTATTATCTTGAGATTATTGTATATATTCTTCTATGAACAATGATTTGTTAGTTCACTTAATCTCACTCAACTATATTTTTATTTCTAAGAAAAATTAAAACAACAAGTTTATAGAATTGAGATAATTACACTTTATGTTACGGTAAAATGTATTAAATAGACTGTTGGATAAATTAAAATTATTTCAAATTTTCAATTAAAATTATTATCATTAGTTTTAGTAATATTCATTAAATAATATAAATTAAAAATAATAATATATATTAGAATAATTATTATAATTATTATTTAATATATTAAATATTAAATGATAATATAAATAAATAATACAAATTTAAATAATATGCAATAAAATTGTTAACAATGATTCCAAAGATATTTGCACTCAAACGCAAAGGTATCGAAAAAATATCTTTCAATAGAAATAGTTATGCACAAAAAACCGTGGTAGAAATAGTGGTAAAAATAATAAAAAAACCGCACAAATTTGCGATAATTATAAACAACATATTACACAACGGTGTCAAATTTGTATTGATTATTTTTTTATGGTTAAATAATATTTAAACAACTTTACAATTTTTTCTTACAACTTTTCAATAATACTTTAAATAATCTATGTTTATGTAACAGTTTTTAACTTATTTGTTTTTTGCATAAAATACGCTCACAATAACGTTTCTACAAAAATAAAAATAAAAACAACCCTCAAACACCTTGTATTACCAAAGAGAAATAAAAAATGGTAGACTCGGATTATGCGCACGCACGAGTTGCCGATTCTACAAGCACTGTTCACTTTATACCTCTATTTCTATCTATTTCTCCCTTTGTCTATGTCTTCCTTTATTCGTATCGATGTAGAACGAATTTGCGTTATTTAATTACTACAAGGACACAGAGTAATGGGAAGGGGGCTTGAGAAAATATGATTAGTAGCGAACGTTGTCTCGTGAAACATCGATGTTTACACCTCTTCCCTTCCCATCCCTTCGCTTCCCTTTCCTTCTTTCTTTCACCCTCTTTCATCCACGTTTCTCTCTTTCTCTGGATTTTCTATCTATTGAAGAAAACTTCAATTCTAGAACGTTTATTCCCTTTTATTTTTCCACGCTAATTTAAAACCGATAAAACTCGTATGGAATTTATTTACATTTCTCTGTAAGTTTTTCTTTCCTTTCTTACAATCGATTCAACCGTGAGAACGTATTCATAGTATTCGACCCTTTACACATACACACGTGCACATAAATACATACATTTATAGGTACATCATACAAACGCCACATATATTACAGATAGACACTTTGAAGTAGAAATTTCAATCCCGCGCGCGTTTCCACTTCTACCACCACTACCACCTGCTCTTCTCCCCTTACCCCCCCTTTTGCAGTAACATACATATTTGTATCAGCTTTCGAAATCGACTTCGAGCACGGAACAAACAATCAAACCGTTTCTCGACCTAGTTTTAACCGAACGAATTCTAACTGCAATTCTGCTCGGATTGCTAATGTTACGCGGTTGTTAGATCTAACGAGAAGAGAAATCGACTTGGACATTCACGATCGATTATATTCGATACTTCAATGCGGATTTTCGATCATGACTATCGATTAATCAGAATTAACATTTGCTAATAAATTTGCACATTTGCATGAGTACGATCGTGAATGTGAGTTTAATTGTAAGTGTGAGTATGAGTATGAGTATGAATGTGAGTGTGAATGTGAATGTGAATGTGAATGTGAATGTGAGTGTGAGCGTGAGTGTGATTGTTAAAGAATTAACGCAACGATCTAATTGTTTCGAACTGACTGAAGAAAATTAGTTATTTCGAACAGATTGAAAGCTAGGAAAATCGTAGAAACATAATCGGCTTCAACGATCGAATTCCCGATAACTCGAAAAGGTACAACGAACGGAAGAAAAGGACTTGGGAAAGAAAGGGGTTAGGTGGAGAGGGGTGGGAAGAGGGGAGTCATATTAGTACGTCCGTAGAGAGACGCCAATATTATTCCAAGAGCGTGTAATTAAACCTACAATATCGAGCAGGTATGGTGCTATACTAATTAATCACGGTTTCTAATGAAACCATAAAGCTAACGGGGAAATTAAATTAACGAGATGATAAGTTAATCGTTTGAGATATATAACATGCATACATATATCGATAAACGTGTATAACCAAGTGTGTTTGTGTTCGTACCCCTAGAAACGATTTGCTACAAACTAATATCGCACCCAACAGATAGAGAATATATATATGCATTATACGTATATATATATATATATATCATCATCATTATTATTATTATAATGTATATATATATATGTATAAATAGTACTACCATATATATTATTATTACTATACTATAATATAATATAATATATATGTATATATGTATAATATATCCTAGGTATAGGATTGTTTCTCGATAAAATATGCAACATAGCTACTAGAAGAGAGAGAAAGAGAGAGAGATAGAGAATTTAGCGAATAAAATATACTCGACAAACAGACCGATCTACCGACCAACCTACAAAACCAGGGGAAACGTTTCGAAGCGAAATATTTGACCGGATGGCAAAACAATTTCCTGAACGGATGTGCCCGTGGCCAGAACTTTCAACTTTCCATAAAACACACGAGCTATTCCCTCCTAACCCAAGGTTTAGAAGAAACTTGCGTACGCGCAGATGCTCAAATATTAACTGAAATTTACCCGTAGAAAAATTACTATGAAAGTACGTAAAGAAAACATTTCGTAAGTACGGAGGAAGGGGAGGGATTGTTGTTCGTGTAAGAAACTCATTGATCAATTTATAATTGGTTTTACGATAGACTCAAAAAATCAGGATGATCTCATTGGAAAGATTCGTATTAAGATTTCAACTGTAAAAATAAAAAAAAAGACAGGGCTAACAGTAAATAGGTATTGCACTTGGTTGAGGTGTAGGAGGAGGCGGAGAAGGTGGTGGAGAGAGTGAAAAGGGTAGAAAAGGGTGGAAAGCAACGTTTCTCGTGTTAAAAGAAAAAGCGAGCAACGACCGCAACACAACGACGACGACGGGAAACAACAATCGAGATTCGAGCTTGTCGAGAGGTAACGAGGGAGAAGAAGAGTGCACAGTAATCCAGAGCACCAACCGTTCCATGTGACGCGTCACTTTTCCTTCCTCATCTTGCTTCCTTCCTTCCCTTCATCCCTCTTTCTCTCTCTCTCTCTCTCTCTCTTTCTTTCTTTCTTTCTTTCTTTCTTTACCATCCACGCGAGTCTTTTTTAACCGCGAAAATACCGCTTTTTTATACACAACACTAGTTTTTGTCTTTTCGAATTTCTTTATCTCTCCCCTTTTCCACTCCCCCCAAGATTTGCTAGATCTTTACGTGGGTAAAGAAAAGAAGAAAAACACACACACACACCAGATCGAATTAGATACCAAATGACATACAATTTCTGTGTAAAAAAAATTCAAAGAAAGAGCAAAAAAATAAAGGAAACGAATAAACCATCGGACAATGCACACTTTGTACTCTTAAAATGTAACGATGTAAAATTATTATTATTATTATTATTATTATTATTATTATTATTGTGTCTTCCTTGAGAAATAACTTACCCTAGTTTTTCCCGTATCGAATAATAATTATTTCGTACAAAAAGAAAAGATCGAATAATGGGTAAAAAAATACGTACGCGTAAATCCGTAATCCTTGGTATCTTTAAATCCAGAAAGAAAGAAAAAACAGGTGGATCTCAGAGACGTAGGTAAACTACATCATCCGTAGCAACCCTGATCACGAGCAACATCCTTGGCGCGTCAGAATTTGTCCTAAGAACACAGGTGGTTGTTGTAGCAGGATATCTTCCTCTTTTCTCCTTCCCACTCTTTGGTGTACATTCGATCTTTTTCTTCTTTTTCTTCTTCTTCTTCTTCTTCTTTTTTCTTCTTCTTCTTCTTCCTCTTCTTCTTCTTCTTCTTCTTCTTCTTCTTCTTCTTCTTCTTCTTCTTCTTCTTCTTCTTCTTCTTCTTCTTCTTCTTCTTCTTCTTCTTCCTCGTCCTCTTCTTCTTTTTCTTCTTATCCACCAAACATCAAGCGTCCCGCGTTAACAAAAATAATACCACATGCACCGAAAGTTAAAGAAACAAAAAAGGAGAAAAAAGAAAACACCAGATTTTTCACAAACAACCCCAAACCCCTCTCTCTCCCCCCTAAAACGTCGTATATACACGAGAAGATTTCGTATTGAAAGTTCAACGATGCACAACAAATCGGCAACGAGTTAACTAACCAAATATTTTCATCGAATCAACGTTTACGTCACGGTACGCAATTAATGAGAACTTCGTACTAACGTACATATGATTTTTTTTTTACGGATATATAAAATATAACAAAATGAACGATCCTAACCGTGCGATGAGAGGAGGATATTAATAATGATAAAAATAAATAAAAAAAAAAGCGGTAAATTATAGAAATATGACAGTATTCGAAGTAGAAGTAGAAGAAGAAAAATCAAAAAAAGAGAGAGAGAAAAAGAGAGAAATAGAGTAAGAATAAATGAGAATGAGAAAGAGAAAAGAGAAAGAGGAGAGAATAGAGAGAAACGTGTATCTCTCTCTCTCTCTCTCTTCCTTTTGTGCAAGAGCTCGATCGACTGGCCGGGGCGAGAGCCGTCGCGCGACTGAAACAGCTCTCTGCCCACAGCATCCCTATGCTTAAGCTTCCCCCTCGGATACACCACCACCCCCCTTTCCCCCCGCGACACCCTCAGCTCCTTCCTCCTCCTCTTCCTCCTCCTACTCTTTCTCTTTCTCCTCTTCTACAGCCCCTTTTCTCTTTCCTTCTACTCTTCTCTCTACATTACTCTACTTCTCTACTCTATTCTACTCTATTCTACACTATTCTCTGTTCTGTTCAGTTCTGCTTTACTCTGCTTTACTCTGCTTTAGTCTGCTCTGCTTTGCACTGCTTTGCTCTACACTGGTCTCCTCTGGTAAGGTCTGGTCCGATTTGTTTTACTCTAAGTATTTTCTGATATTCTCAGATATTTTCTCATCTTTGTCCTTTTTTTCACTTCTTCCCTTCAACAACGCGTCTATCAGTCTTTTCTTTTCACCATCCCCCTTTTCCTTCCTTCCTTTCTTGCTTTCTTGATTTTTTCCTTTCTTCGGTTGCTCTGCTTTGCTTTGCTTTGCTTTAATCTGAATATTCTCTGACATTCTCTGATATTCTATAATATTCTCACCCTTATCCCTTTTTCCTCTTAAGGAAATAGGCTACGAAGACCGCGAATGGAGGGATCGCATTCAGGGACGGAAACATTGGCGGGATTTTGTATTTGCGGTAATGAACTTTCGAGTTCCTAATGACAATTAATAATAACAATTATCTATTTTATCACTTCTTTACTTCAACCACGCGTATATAAGTCTTTTCTTTTCACCATTCCCCTTTCCCTTCCTTCCTTTCTTGCTTTCTTACTTTCTTGCTTGCTTTCTCTCTTTCTTTGGCTGCTCTGCTCTGTTTTGCTTTGCTTTTCTCAGGATATTCTCTGATATTCTCACCCTTATCCCTTTTTTCACTTCTTTACTTCAACCACGCGTATTTCAGTCTCTTTTTCACCCCCTCTTCCTTCCTTTTTTCTTCCTTTTTTCCTTTCTTGCTTTCTGTATTTCTTTCTTCCTTTTTTTTTTGAGCTGCTCTACTCTGTTCTGCTCTGCTTTACTTCGCTCTAGGTATTCTCTGATATTCTCACCCTTATCCCTTTTTTCACTTCTTTCCCTTCAGCCACGCGTATATCAGTCTTTTCTTTTCACCACCAGGCCTCCACTCTTCCTTTCTTTATTATTTTCTTTCTACCTTCTTTCTTCTTTCGATTTTTTTGTTTTATATTTTCTTTTCTTTATCAAAAATCGCATATATCATCATCCTCGTCTTCCAACAAAAATTAACGAAAATTTCATGATGAAAAAATAACGAGGTGTTCGATATCTTTTCTTTCTTTTTTCGTCAATAATATCTCATTGTTTCTTTGATATAAAAAATTAGAACAATTTTGTAGTGAAACTGTAATCGAAAAAAAATGAAACTCGCGTACTAAGCGAAATTGTATTTTTGACGAGTTAGCGAAGATGTGAAAATTTTTTAGGAAAGGAACGTACCTTCTACATTGGTGCGTGTTGAAGCTACTAGAATATACGCAAGCATCGAGATATAACTCTAATTGAAACGCGAAATGCTGGCAGAACAAGATCTCTTCTCCTACATCACCACCAATAGTAGTCGTAGTAGTAATAGTAGTAGCAGTAGTAGTAGTAGTAGTAAGCTTAAAACTTACCTTACGAGAGATTCTCAAATGGATTCGACGCATTCCCATTCGTTCATTCGTTCGTTCGTTCGTTCGTTCGTTTGTTCATTAACGCAACTCGCCTAAACGAACCTTGAATAAAATTCACTTCTACTATTTTTATCTTTTACTTTTCAATTTTTGTGTTCCTTTTTTATTTCAATTATTTTTCTATTTTTATATACATATATATATACAAGGTAAATCACCTGACATCCTTCAAATAACTCCTAAGTTATTCGTTGTACGATAAAATTTTTCAAACCAAAATTCAAGGATATCTAAAATTACATATAGTGTTTTAATCTGTTTTTTATTATTATAATTTATTATTATTTATTATTTATCATTATTAATATTTTTATAATTTATTATTATTTTTTATTAGAATAATTTTCAATTTTTTAAATGGAACGGCTAATATTTATTTTCGTATTCCGATACATCATCAAATATTGCTTTAAAAAAAAGTATTATACAAAGTGGAATTTAATGATTACTGATTGTGACATATTTATAAAATAAGTTTTATTTCAAAGTACTGTTTATAACAATACAAATGCATTTACAATACTACATGTCATTTACACATGTACTAATATAGTAACTGACTAACTGTTAAGGTAGAAGTATTACATTCTTCGTTAATTAGTCATCATGTTAGGAAACATACCCTAGAAACTTAATTAATAATTAATAAGTAATAATTAATAATTAAGGAAAATACCCTAGGAAACTTACACTTATACTGTATATTACCCTGTGTATATATATAAAAATATATATAAAAATAAATCAGAGTATCACATTGTTGGTTTCCAATGGACTTCGAAACCTCTGAACCGATCCTAATGAAATTTCTTTTATTTTGTGTGATTTTTTTCAACTTAAAATATAGGATAGTTTTTATAACGGTTATTTTTATTTTTTATTGCTAATTGAAGAATTTATTATTTAAAGATTATCTAGGTCTCTAGGTACTGCAAGTTTTCAATAGATGGCGCTGTATTAAAATTCAATTATTTCAATTTACATACGACATAACCTTACTTTTTATATTTTTTCGTGTATTATTATTTTATGTATTCCATTCTAATTATGGTATTATTTTATGTGTTGTTATTAATATGTTATATATTATATATATTAAAAATATTTAATGTTGTTTTATACCTAATTTGAAGTCCCAGAAATTATTAGTGAATACTGATTTGACTACATTAAATAGTTTAGATCAATGTTTTATAACAAAACCACAGAAACGCGTGGCATGAGTATCCTAGAATACATATATTTTTTTTCCATTTTTAGTTCTTATCATAGAAAAATCTTCATATATTTTCACGCAACCCTAAAGCCCATCCTAGCGCGTAGCACATTTTATTTCACGGATTTATTCATTACAGGTACCACATTATTATTCATGAAAGGATGAAACGCGGAAAACGGATAGGATTGGAAAGAGATTAAAAAATCGATGACTCGATGTGCGAATTATAACATTGTTTCGTTTCCTCGACTGGAGAGTAATTTTTTAAAGGATTTCTACTTTTTCAAATACTCTCACTGCTCTTTCGGAATTTTTTTTAACTCCATGAATGAAAACAAAAAAAAATAAAGAGGGAAAATAACGAACACGCAAATCTTCTTACGAAAAACTTATCGACCCATATATGGATCGTATTCTACGCAATAATAACAAAATTTAATGTTAAATGACACTCGTATGAATATTTTTTTTTAGAAACGAATTACATACTGCGTCAAAGACGATCATAATAAAAGGGTTAAAAGAATTAATTAATTAATTATGATCGATTGATATTGTCACGTTTGTTTATTCTCTTCCCAGCTTTTTCTCAAAAGAAAAATGAGTCTTTCTCCTCTGCATATATATATTATATTTCATATAAAGATATTCAGAGACAGAAATCAGTACACATAAAAGTTTGATGATTAATATTTTTTGAACGCTTAATTTAATCGCCAAAACATAAGACACCATTTTTATAGTGCACTTAATTTCCTACAAAAATTTGTATTGCGCATTTTATAATAGTCAGTTATTGTCGAGTTATAAAATTCATAAACAAAAATGAATTTTGTCTTAAAATAATCAAATTTAAATCTTCTATATCATTCAAATGGTGAGGTTTACGGAAAATATATAAGATACCTTTTTTGTAAAGCATTAAATTTCCTACAAAATTTGTCTAGAACATTTTTCTGTACAATCAATAAATAATAAGGTATGAATTTTAATCTATTAGACTGAAAAAAAATAAGAAACTGCGATGCGGAGGATTAAGAGCTTATATTTGGTGAGAATTTTTTTAAGGTGTTTAGCAACCCATTTTTCCGTGGCACTTGTAAAAAAAAAAAATAATCGATTTTTTTGACCCACCCTTATATATATACACACTATAAGTGTGCGTGTGTATATATACACACACTTCTAGAAAGTTCGCAGCTGCTTATCATTAATATATGTATATTTATCTCGTATATTCATCGTTCTTGCATAACATCTTTCATTTTCGCGCTTGCAAAATAATGTGCACGCAAAGTAGAAGAGTGAGAATAACAGAGAAAGAGAAAGAAAGAGAGAGAGAGAGAGAAAAACTGATGCGAAAGTAAAGTAGAATCGAAAATAATTCAAAAATGGAGAGACATAAAACGCACCGGTGGTATACGTGGAACGTTTGAAAAACGTCGTCAACACAGTTTAGTAATTAATAAAGAAAATGAATTTAAAACCATCTCACGCCTTTGCGTATTTTTCTGTTCTTTTCTTTTCCTTTTTTTTCATTATTTTTTTTTTTTTATTTTAAATATTTCTTCGCATCAACAGAAACCAACTTCGATGCGTTGAAAAATTGCGATAAAACCTTCGTTGTTTTCCCCTTCGTCATCGTCTGTTAACGTTCGTGTCACAAACATTCTTTTGAGAATCGATTAATCTTAATAAACTATAACTAAATACGTGCGACAAAAAAAGAGAGAGAGAGAGAGAAAGAAAATCTACAAATCTAGTTTAAATATAATCATAAAACGTACGTGATAATGATGCACAACAGTATTATTATTGTTGGAAAGAAAATGAATACGAGTCAAAGCTATTTGGTAAATTCGTTTTTTCCCTTTTCTCTCATAAATTTATCTTTTCGTTATTTCGTTATTTTTTCTTCTTTTTGTCTTTTTTCTTTGTCACAGGGTGTTAAATAATTCGATGAAAAAAAATACGAGCTGTATAATTTATTCAATTGAGGTAGCACGTGAGACCAACTTCCTTTAACCCTATTTCTTTCTATTCTTGTTTCTTCTTTTTCTATTCTTCTCTTACCTCCTCTTCCCTTTCCCTTCCCTTAACTTTATTTTTTCTCTTTTCTTATTTTTATTCTACTTAGCACATCTTGAACGTCCGCGAGCATACGTCGTAAATCCAAGAAGCGCACGAGGTCATAGGACCTCATGATAGATTTAAAAGAAGATTAGGATTAGATGCCGCGTCAAAGAGGCTTTTCTTCTCGCCTTTCCTCCGATCCCTTATATCAATTCCCCCTTCCCCCCTTTCCCCTTCTGCCTACCCTTCACCATCCTTCTTTCTTCACTCGATTCATCCCTATTCGAAAATAAGACAAAAAAAATTTATCGTTAATCATGGCATTCACAAGACATCCCCTAAGCTAGCTATAACAATTACAGGGATACCACAAATTATTGATGATGATATGTGAATATTGCCGAAATTCAAGGACGAAACTAAAATACCGCAAAACTCTTAAAGAAATGGGAAAATCGAAAATTCTTACATTTATTATTTTTCAATTTTACTCTAATTATCTTTAATGTTTAATAATATAAGATTATAAAAAATATACCGACTCTTGAAAGAAAAAAAACATATTCTTTTCGTTTATTTTTTTTAGAATTCTCCTCTTTTAAAATAGTATTAAAGAAAAATATTGAATCCTATAAAAAAATATATCGAATAGGAAATTAATTAAATGGAAATTATTATTATTATTTTTTTTAATATAATATGTGATATAAACTGTTTCTCCTCTTTGAAAATTTAACTTTTGCCTATAATTTGTAATTTCTAAAGTGTTTAAATCATTCATACTTTTTTCCCGATACGAATGACACCAAAATTCGGACGTTTAAATATTTTCCTCTGCAGATTTGTTTCATGCGATGCTTATGAATATTTTAAACAAAATACCGGAACTCGAGAATTTTCGCGGAATCTCACATATACACGCACACACACACACATACACACTGGGAATCGTTGATCTATCGAATAAAAACGTTTCTGCTTTTTTGAAGTGGATTAAAAAGAAAAAAAAAGAGCAAAAGAGAGAGAGAGAGAGAGAGAGAGAAAGGATCAAATGACAAGAGATATTGTAGTAGAAGAGAGTACATTTGTTTGATTAATTATCGATCACGTTTTTGATAAAATGTTAATATGCATCGAGATTACCTTTTCTCGTTTATAGTAGAATAAAAAGAAAAAAGAAAGAAATAAAAAAGAAATAGAAATTGGACTAAACGCAACGAAACGAAACGAAGATGATAACTTGTATTTTCAGTTAAAAAAATAATATTAATGCTTTTCGTTAAATAAAACTTGTAGAACCTTGAAAAAAGAAAGAGAAAGAAAGAGAGAAAGATGAAGATAAGCATGCATCTTTCATTCTCAACCTTAACGCGTAATGTTGCATAATGAAAGGTTCTAGAAGAAGAAGAAGAAGAAGAAGAAGAAGAAGAAGAAGAAGAAGAAGAAGAAGAAGAAGAAGAAGAAGAAGAAGAAGAAGAAGAAGAAGAAGAAAAAGAAGAAGAAGAAGAAGCAAAAGAAAAATAATACGAAAGAAAGGAAAAGGATGATATATAAGAAAAGACAGACCTTTATGAAAACGGTCGAACGGCAAAGGGATACCATTCTTATGTTTGGACACCGAAGGGAAAAGTTAGACAAAGAAAATAGAAACCTCGGGCTTTTCTATTTACTTCATTTACTTTTACTTCAACATTGTGGAAAAATGAGTTAAGATTATATTATAAAATATTTGGCAGAGATATTATGTTGATATATTATATTGATATATATAATTGTTCAAATGTATTACGTATTATGTATTATGTTATATTTTGTGAATATATAACCATGTCCATTTACTAAGCCAACATGCTGTTAATAAATAAATAAATAAATGTATATCCATCTATCTGCAAGTGTACCTCTGAATTTTCACGAATATCCGTTCCGAGTAAAATATTTTTTTATCCAATTGAAAATCCCGGGTAATAGTATAAACGAAAAAGTATTGAGAAAAAAAAATTATATTGGAAAAAGAAAAACTAGCATATACAGTTTCAAAAATACATATTTGTTTCACATAGCTTAGCGAAAGAGAAAAATTAATAATATAAATTATATTCGTCGTCACCATCGAAATTTTTATTTAAATCAATCAAACCTTTTTTCCTTTTTTTAATTGGCCCAAACTCGTCATCTTTATCGTCTATATAAATATTCGTTGAAATTCAAATTCATTTTCATTTGCAAATGTGAATCTTTTTTTTCTATGATTTTTTATAAAAATTTATTCTTTTACAATAAGTTTTACATAAATTTGTCGATATGTGCTTAAACATTTCGTTAAATTTTTTTGTTGAAATTACGAAGGTTCGTTTTTTAATGTAAATAATTGCATTTTCTAATTTTTTGGCTGATGAGAAAAAAAATAATATAGAACAAACGCTTTTAAAACATCGTTTACCGAATAATTATAAGTGACTTGTAGAAAACACATGCACACCCACACACACACGCACACACACACAATAAGTCTTCTCATCGATGTTAGCGTACACACACTTATTACTTACAACTCCTAAGGAAATAGATATTTTCTGACTGTATAAATTCGGATCGTGTAAATTGATATCGTTTATAAAAATATTCTCTACCCCTTCCAACCCCCTTCCTTTAAATTAGTGCCGCGTAAATTCAGATGAAAGCCTGTAGTTTGACTCCGTCTTATTATACGAGGAAAGTATCCGTAACATTTTTTTTATTTTTTATTTCCTTATCTCTCACTCTCCTTCTTTTAATTTCTATATCCGTCTCTTGCTAAAGTTACTTCAATAAAAAAAAAGAACAGGAAGGGATAGTGGGCGGCTGGAGTGGCTTAGGAGATACGGGGGTGAAAAAAGTGAGGTACTATCTTAATCACGATAGCAGAATAGAAACGATCGATATTCTTCTCTGCCAAGGCTCGAACAATGATGCTTAAGCACCAATCACAGCATTACGATGCATTGTTCGATCGATACAGATAGTATTCGACATTGGTCCTACAGCTTTTAGTCTGGCCATGCACAAGCCAGGATTAATTCTCCTGTAAATAGCATTATGTTTTCCCATTTGCATGCAAGATGATAAGATACAAAATATCGGACATATATGTATATATATATATATATATATATATATATATTCCACGTATATTTATATATTATATATACATAATAAATCATTTTGTCTAGAGTTTAGTGTATGTTTCCAAGGTATTCACGTGTATAACAATTTTACCGCGAACAGATAAACTTTTACATGAAAGAGAATTTATTTATTATTGTTGAAATTTATGTATGAGTGTGACTTAAATTAAGGAAGTAAAATCAATCTCTTTGTTTCTATTCTTAGATTTTTAGAAAACCATAAAACTGTAACACGTTTGAACTTTCATGCTGTAAGGAGCGACTGACGTCATAGATGTCGCTGATATCGAGAGTAAGTCGTAAATCTAATAGTTGTGCAAAATAGTTCATTTATTTAAAGTAAAAACTTCTTTAGAATGGGTGTAATTTGAAAAAATGTAGCGGAGCAGCAGGTGGCAATGTAACGGAGCGGTAGGCTGCAATGTAACGGACCAGCGGGGGATTATAAAACGGCCAAGATACTAGATAAGAAGAAAAAAAAAGACAAACATGTAAAATTGAGCCTACGAGAGTTTAAACTAAATTAAAACTATACTAAACTACTTTAAAACTATACTAAACTACTTTAAAACTATACTAAACTACATTAAAACAATATTAAACTACGTTAAAACAATAAGAAACTACTATAAAACTATATTAAATTACTATAAAACTATATTAAGCTACTATAATACTATTTTAAACTACAATAACAATATATTAAACTACTACAAAACTATATAAATTTACATTCAAACTATATTAAACTACCATAGAACTATATCAATCTACATTAAAACTATATTAAACTACATTAAAACAATATTAAATTACATAAAACTACATTAAAACCTTATTAAACTATATTAAAACTACATTAAAGTTCAATAGTCCTATAATAAACTACATTAAAACTATATTAAACTAAATTATCTCTATATTAGACTACATTAAGTCTATAATAAACTACATTATTTCCATATTAAACTACATTATTTCTACTATAAAACTATATTAATCTACATTATAACTATATTAAACTACTTTAAAACTATATTACTCTACATTAAATTTATATTAAACTACTATAAAACTATATTAAAATCTACAATGAAGCTACATTAAATTACTATAAAACTATATAAATCTACATTAAAACTATATTAAACTACTCTAAAACTATATTTAACTTCTTTACGACTTACGCCCTTGCTTTTGCGAAGCCATTGTAAACACTTTTTCTTTTGCCTTATGTACCATGATCTCACTATCCCTTCTTCCCTTCCAACGGTAGCTTTGCCTTTTCAATTCCTAGTATGAGCATGTGGTATGGATGCTCTTGGATGGCTATTGTTAATTTTTACTCTTTCTATCTCACTTTCTACTCATTGTACTCTTCTAATCTTCCTTCAATTCCTTTCCTTTTCTAATCGGAGCTTGCCTCCAAATAATAAATTATAAATATGACAGGCAAACCTTCGATTTTTAATAGGTCCGAGAGGGATGCCCGAATCACGGTGACTGTTTGTGGTTGTCTGATAGGCCCCCCGTCTTCGACAGCTAGCAACTGTCCTAATCTCAAGATAGGCAACCCGTCCTCTGCTCTGGATAATGCGTCGGGATGGTCCCTGCTGTTAGGCAACCTGGCCTACAGCGGCAACTGCGTCAGGAAGGAAAGATGATGATGGACTGGAGGAGTGGCAGAGAGCTGCTCACGCCATCGAGAAGTTAGGGCTGAGTGGGGCTGTCTCTCTGGTTTTCAACAGAAGCCAAAAGAGGTGGCGGCAGACCACCGCATCTTAGGAGAAAGGCGAGCCGGTGATGGGCCCCACTGGTCTGGGAGTTCAGGCACCGACGGCGTCCTCGGTCCGTCTGCTGGGTCAGGACGACTCGCAGAGAGAGCCAGGTACTACATAATGGACGCTGAAGAAGACAGGAGGAGGTCCAGGAATCTGAAGGGCGACGTCTTTATACGCATGAGGAGAAGCCTCAGCAACGCCCTTAGTATGGTCGGGGAGATGGAATGTCGCCTCATCGGTGGGGGCGCAGCCTGCTCCGAAAGTTAGGCGATTTCTCGGCTCCGGGGCGAGATGAGGGATGGAGGCCCGTCATAACCTTGCCCTGGAGAAGATCAGGACGCTCGAGAAGGTCAGAGGATGAGAGATGGCAATCCCGCTCCCCCTGCTCGGGACCGGGCCCCGATTACCGGGGCGTGGACCTGCAACAGAACAAATTATGGCGAAGGTTCGTGCTCTCGCCAGGTCTGTCGCGGACATTAGGCTGTCGATGATCGGTGGGACGATTGCTCCAGTGGCGCCCGCGAGTGCTACAGGGCGGGTGACGGCTTCACCTGCACCGAGATCCGACTGTGTGCCGAGAACGAGCACTACGTCCGGGACAAGCGCGTTTTCACGAGTATGTGTCGTGCCGTATCAGAATATCGTCGTGTCGCGAGCTGCTACCGAGGCAGCAACGAGTGTCGTGCCCCAAATAAGCGGGTAGTTCACCGTGGTATTGGGAAGGAAGAAGCGCAGGGCGATAAGGAAGCAGCCCCCACTGGTGAGCGCACAAACGCCTGGCCCGATCTACACCACGACCATCAGCGGAGAAGCCCTCCTAGGAAGAGGGAAGAAGAAGAAGAAGAAGAAGAAGAAGAAGAAGAAGAAGAAGAAGAAGAAGAAGAAGGAACTACTTGGATAGGGAGAACGAGCGTTCAGCGGCTATCTCCCTAACGTGCCAGGGCGAGAGCTTCTATAGGGATGCTGTGTTCCGGGCAACTTAAAGGACCTCGGCGTAACCGAGATGACGTACCAGAGGGGTCTTTCGGGGGCCCTTATTTGGCAGATCTAACGCTGACAGCAAGGCGAACAACGTCACGAAGGCATTGAAGAAGATCCTCCCTGAGGACAAAATTGCGAGCCCTCAACGTATGATCGACATACGGCTCATAGGGTTGGATGTCATAGCGACGAGCACGTCGATCAGGAACGCGCTGATGGAGGTTAAGTCGTGTATGGATCCGAACTCCATCAGGGTCGGCGAAATATGTACGGGTCGCGGGAGGGCGGGAGAAGTCACCGTCTCTGTTCCCGCGACTATAGCTCGCGCGGCCCTAGCGAAGGACAAAATCGGTGTGGGACTCTCGACGGTCCGCGTGAGAGAGCTCAGACAGAAACCTATGAAGTGCCACAAATGCTGGGCCAGGGGTCACGTCGTGACCTGCTGCCCATCGACGGTGGAGAGGACCGGTATCTGCTTCTTGTGCGGGAAACCGGGTCACAAAGCCAGAACGTGTGGTGAAAAGCCACACTGCCCAATATGCGCGACTGCGGGACGGTCTCGAACTGGTCACCGGGCTGGTTCATGGGACTGCCCCATGGTCCCCCCCTAGGAAACAGAAGGAGGTGAGGATTTCCCGGGAGGCTAGCGTGTCCTCTAGGGACAATAGGATTTGTGAAGGAATACCAGTGCTGGACGAGGTCGACATGGATGCTCATACTCCCAGCACTATAAACATCAGTGACGATAATGAAAGAGAGGATGGCCCAGGAGGTTCTCCCCCGAAAAACAGCAAAATCGACTGATAATGGAGCCTGTGATCCAAGTGAACATAAACCATGCGCGTCGGGCACTGGACCTATTGACGCAACGCATGTCCGAAACGGGAGCCAATGTCGCGATCGTCGCGGAGCCATGGTGGGTTCCCGATAAGGACAGGATATGATTTCCGTCCCTAGGTGGTAACCCACTCTCCGCAGTGCTCGTGAACGGGGGTAAAAGAACCTGTAGCCTGATGCGCCGGGGTCTTTTCTTTGTATCCGTCAAATGGGAGGACTCTCTGGTAGTTTCTGTCTACTTCCCACCCAGCGAGAACATTAATATGTTTAATAGACTTCTGGACGAGCTCGAAGAGCTCTTGAAAAGTTTTCCCACCTTTCCCGTACTGTTAGCCAGTGACTTTAATGCTTGATCTTCTAGATGGGATCCAGACGGCAGGGGTAACTTTAGGGATGCCTTACTCTGCGTCTGAGCAAACAGGTTAAACTGTTTACCTTTTTACCCAGGTTGGTGGCCCCACGTGCGTTTGACCGCAAGGGTTGAGCGTCGTAGATCTAACGTAGGAATCGCCAGCTGCCAGTGTCCGCCTATCGAACTGGAGGGTGGATGAGACTGAGTCCCTTTCCGACCATTTATACTATATATATCATTTTAACTATGGTCATGGGGCTGCAGGGTTCCGAAACTTCCGCTCATAGGGAAGAAGGCTTCCCCGCTGGACGTTAGACCCGGACAGACTCTCCACGGCACTCCTAACGGGGGAGTGGACCCAGGAAGTGATGTACGGGAGTGCGCTTAGTGCTAGTGGTAGTGATAGTGCTAGTGATAGTGCGCGTAAATGTGTGAAGTGGATTCGGGACACTCTAAGACAAGCGTGCGACGTTGCCATGTCTAGGACGGGGACCCGAAACAATGGAAGAAGGTGAGTTCCCAGGTGGACAGCTGAGATCGCCGATCTCAGGGCGGCCGCGAGGCGGCAGCTAGAAGACGGCTGACCAGGACCAGGAAAAAACAGGATGCCCAGGAGATCGCACGGTATCTGGAGGCCTGGCGGAGCGCTAAGAGAGCTCTTGCTCGGGCCATAAAGGAGGCTAAGAGGAAGACATGGCAAGACTGGATTAGTAAGTTGGACATAGACCCCTGGGGCAGACCGTACAGGCTGGTCATGGGCAAATTAAGACCTTTTGCCTCGCCCATCACCGAGACATTGGAGGAAAGCGGCCTCGAGTACGTCCTGGCAGGGTTGTTCCCTCACCAGCCGGAGTACACCAAACCGTGCGTAACTGTATAGGAGGACGCTAGCGTTTCTGTGGAAGAGGTCTCTATCACCGCTAAGAGGAAAATGGGAAGGAGGGCGCCTGGCTCTGACGGGGTCCCGGGCTGTGTTGTGCGAACCGCGTTGGCGCTATGTGGACGCGCAATGCTTCTCGGCATGTGTGAACAGTGGTACGTTTGGAAAGAGACCAGACTGGTGCTGATAAAGAAGGGAAGAGACTTGCCCCCGGATCAACCCGCTCATACAGACCGATATATGTCGTGAGTGAGATCGCGAAACTGTTCGAGAGGGTACTAGAGAGCAGGATGAACAGATTTTGGAACAAAAAGGGGCTCTGTCCCCGGCCCAGTTCGGATTTAGGACGGGCCGATCGACCGTCGACGCGATCCTGACCGTCAGGAACTACGTGGACGCGAATGTGCGGGAACAAAACATAATGATTCTAGTGAGCTTAGATATTTCCAACGCTTTTAACTCGCTACCGTGGCCAGTTGTTGTGGAGGCCTTGGAATGCAAAGGTCTTCCACAACAGATGTTGAACACAAATGTCATTCATGAAATTATAATTCTACTTATAATTATTTTTACCTGTCGATAAAATAAAGTATCAGTTACTACTGCTAGATGGCGACACACATTGTACCTGTCGGTAAAATGAAGTAACAGTTACTACTGCTTTTGTTTCATGAACATTAAGGGTGTCTGGCAAGGAGTTACCACGATGTTAAGTGTCCGGCAATGGATGACGTAATTTCTAAAGGTATCCCGAAGAAAATATAAGAAAATTGAGCTTTATACTCTAACGAATTAAAGGTATTATTTTATGCATCTTTACTACCTGTTACCTGCCCAAGTAACCACAACCCAAACTCTATAGTCGCTGGTCGTTTTTACCTATATAGGGGACATGCACAGAAAAATTTTCAGCTTTTATAAAATAACGAAGGTCTGGCCATCGTAGGCTCTTGCTCTATAATAAATAGCTGGAAAAGTTTTATGGATAAAATTACTTCCCAAAAGTACGCATTATTTTACTCATTACACTACATTGTTATCTTACGCCTGATTCTATGCATTTTAATAATATTTTTTAAAACTATGATAAGTATCTAAATATAGTGATTATTTTATAAAAAAATACTAATTTTACCATTTAATTGTGCAACTCGAAATTAGATAAAACCACATATTTATTAGTTATAAGTATAATTGTTCTAGTGATGCATTTAAAATCATTAAAGTACCCTCTTATTTTATTAAATAATTAAACGTCAAATATCCTATTTCTAATAGAAAATAATTGAAATATAGTTTGATTAGAATGATCGTCTCTCTCTCTCTGTCTTTCTCTCTCTCTCTCTCTCTCTCTCTCTCTTTCCCTCTCTTTATCTTTCACCTTTTCTTTAAAAATAAAAATGAAGCACCAAACTTTATAGTAGGATGAAACTTCTCTAATTTATTTTAATTTTACCAAAGTTTTAGTAGATTATTAGAATAATTCAGGGAAAAATAATGAAATCTAAAAGAGAGAAAGGAATCGAAGGATAAAAGGGAAAAGGGGGAAGAAAGGCTCTTTATTCGAATCGAAGGATCGCTCTTAGGAAAGGATCCTTCATGACTTTCCTCTCATCTTCATTGTTATTTCAAGAGCCATCTCTTCCTCGTTTTCTCTCTCACTCTCCCTCTCTTGATTGTTAGCTCCTTAGATTCTATTTGTAGACACTTAACTAAGTTATCTGTCATACGACATTACATTTTACAAATTACATTTTAGTTTCTTATATTTATCGGATCATATATCCCATCACGATGATCTAGATCAACGTTACTACGCAATTTTGGTCTTCGTTAATAGAAAAAAAAAATTCGCATTATGGTGTAAGGAAAAAATTGTTTAACTGAAATGATTTATTATTTTATTATTATAATTGTTTATTTCTGCAAGATTTATATTTTTATATTAATTTATATTTCATTTGGTGAGCTATTGAATTTAGGAAACCAGGAGTCTATCTGTTAATAAAAAAATATATGATAATATAATAATGAAATCTGCATATAGATGTTTTATTTTATCATAACAATTATTTATATATTTCATTTTTTAATCTTTCATCGACAAAATGGATTTTAATAAAAATCCATCCGTATCAAGACAGCTTTTCAATGTTATTAATATTTTTAAAAAATCAGACGAAACTTACTAATACTCTTCAAGGTCTCTAAAATATAGTTTAACAATTTATTTTTATTATTAACATTAACAAATTGCAAAAATAATTCTTGTTTATTTAATTTTTTATTTCATTAAGCATCTAATTAAAATTGGAATAGAAAGAGTTTATTTAAAAACTTTTATTAATCCGAAAATATTTTTTTAAACAATTTCTCGACGAAGAAAGTTAAGTGAACCGTGATCTAGATCGCGAAGGTCAAGGAAAGTAGAAAAAAGAATAACGTATGGTTAAAAGTAAGATTTAAACGGTTCTCCTCCTCCACATCCTCATCCTCCTGTTGGCACTTTTGCTGTCGAATCCGCAACACATTTTTCATTTATCTTTTAGGAAAGCAAAGCCAAAAGACATTCGTCTTTGCCCAGCCGGTGCACTCGTTACGTCATATTGCGGGGAAAAGAAGTTACGACGATCAATAATCACTGCGTAGAAGCGTATGTGTTTCCTCCTCCTTCTATATGCATAACATGCATGCATGCATGCGTATATATATGTATACGTGTGTGTTATGTTTATCTCTCTCTTTCTATGTGTATGGTGTATATAGGCATACCGGAAAATTAACTCGGCCGTGAAAGTTTCACGCTTATGAAAAGTTTTCTCCTTCTTAAAAACCGGAATATATAGAAAAAAAGAAAAAAAAAGATAACTGCAGATTACTTTTTCTATTTCGCGTGAAATGTCTTTAAGCATTTTCATCTTTCCGTCTGTCCATTTGTCTATCATTTACTTTCAATAAATTATTTTATATAGAAATCATCGATTTTTTTATATAGACGGAGAGCTGGCTACATAAAAAGGCTTGTTATTGGTACACGATTCATTTCTATTGAAAAAGGTACCTTTGGTATAGCTGAACATAAATCTGCCTGTCTGCCATCGCAAAAGCGTGGCTTAAAGCGGGGGCGTACGATTGAACACATGAAATTTAGGTGTGAACAAAATCATAAGATACACGGATTCTAATTATGGAAAAAGCTTGTATTTATATTAAGGAAACGCGGAAAAATATTGGCAGACAGTTTGCTAGGGGCTAAAGTGCCGCCAGAACGCGCTAAAAGGGTGTAAAAGTTAATTTAAAAAAATCACGAGGTACATGAACAAAAACTATTTTATTTTATTATTTAAATATTAAGAAAACAATGTATTAAGTGGCAGACAAAAAAGTGGTGACTAAAGCTTTGGCAGACGGCTTGAAAAAGCGCGCTATAATAAAAAATTTGTAATCGCGTTCAACGCGCTGGATATTTAAGTATACATTAATTATTAATATTTATAAAATACTGAAACGAAAATTTTACCATTTTTACAACTTTAATTTTTAGGAAATATTGGGATTTTTTATGCTTATTATTGTTGTATAAATCAAGTTTTATTTAAACAATAAATAAACATTCCATAGTATTCGGCTTCTTCGGCTTGTAAAATTGAAAGCGAATGGCTCACAAAATTTTGAAAGTGAAAGTGGGCCCCTATTATAATAACACAGGTATAAGGGGACGGATTTGTATAGGTTTGCTTGGAAAGCAGATGTTGGAGCAAACTGTTAATGCTACTGCTTCCAGACGACTAACAGGTATCACGCACTTTACAAACTCAATCTCAGCGCGGTAAAGATGGGCTAAAAATCATGGCATCCGATCGACCATAGTATCTCATACGTACGATATAACAGGATTAAAAAAACGCAAGACATCACCGGCTATTTAGAAAAACACCAAATTAAAAAAACAGTACACAGCTTCAAAATTTTATAGCTGTTTTGAAACATAACATGAATCCTTTCAACAGCGAAGATATTCAGAGCGATCAGTTATTTAATATTGCAACAGGACGAGCAGCGTCGCAAGAAGTAACTGAATTTTTATTGAGTGTTGAGAAAACTGGTTATCGCTTGAGAGAAACGTTCATTTCTGAATGTGTGGAATCTGATAGTAGATTTGAAATGACAATAAAGAAAAATAAAATACTCAATTTTGCTGCTGCGACTGAGAAGAGATTAGTGAGGGTGAATAATAAAATTCAAGAGGTACGATTGCAGCGTGACTTATTCGGACATATGCTAGCTATATCGATGAATGAAAACACTAATGTTCAAATAATTCTATTATACCCTCTAACACCCGTTCGAATGTGTATGTGTCACTTGGATGGATCTATTTATAAAACAGATAAATCTGCTCTATTCAAATGTTTGGAAAGAGATGTTCAAAGTAAAACTCCGACTTATACCGACATTTTTTTAATAGATGGATTTTTTTTTATCCATTGTATTAAGGACTTGCTGATGACATTTGGCAGTGTTTCGAAAAAAATACTGCAAATGGTAACTAACGACAAAGTCCATGAAATACACATAAATTTTGATAGATATTGGTCACCTTCTATCAAAGACTATGAAAGGTCACTGCGAGGAGGTTTCTCTGGTAATTGCATGTACGCAATTTCTGGGCTAGAGCAAGCCAGACTAGCCGATTTTAATAAAGAGCTGAGAAACACTTGTTTTAAAGAAGCATTAGTGAATTTTTTAATAAATCACTGGAAACAGCAAGAAATGATTCCGTTTTTAGGAAATAAAAAAGTGCTACTTAATTTCGATAAATGCTATCAATATGAAATTCAAAATGAGAGCATTTTATTTTCAATTAATGATAATTTTACGCTCAATTTGCACGAAGAAGCAAATATGTATACCACGCGTGCAATATTGAATCAACAGCAAATATTGTAAAAATATGCTCCGATACAGACATTTTAATTATAATGTTAGCTAATATAATTAATGTTCGACAATGTAGCAAAGTTTATATACAAACAGGAGTTTGGAATAGACAGAGAATCATTGACGTTTCAGTGTTGTATGAAACGTTAGGTGATTAATTTTAGTTAGGTTTTAATTTTCATGCGTGGATAAACGATTTCGAGTACTTTGCAGACAAGCTCAAGGTACCAAAAAATATAATGGTTGAATTCTTTAACAAAATGGTTGATGATAGAGTTCATTCTTATGTCAGGGAAGAATTACCTAGTGTCAACTTACCTCAACCAGTAAATTACGAAGACGTAAGGAAGCTATACGGCAATAAAATATATCATACCGATGACAAGTTTTTCAATCAAAACCGTCTAAAATATAGAAAACAATATAAAGATGAACCGATAATAAAATACGCCAAAAGTTTAAAGAAAATTTATGTTCAGTGTAGTTATAAATCAGACGATCTTTTATACAGATATTTCTACCGTGAAATACACGATAAGGATATCAAAAATCAATTGAGTGAGCCTTCTGATAGAACATCCAGTTTAATCCCAATAAAAGCCCTTTTATTAGAAAGAAAAAAATTTTTATCTCATTGTGTAAGCGTAGCTTCTGGAAAAATTAATTCTTACATAAATGGTACTGAAGAAAATTTTTTAGTGTGGCTAAATAAATTTGAACATGTAGCAGAAATAATAGAGGTACGAGACGATTTATTGGTGAAATGTTTTGAAAAAATGATAGATAAATGCACTCATCTGATTGTCAAAAAAGAATTCTCTATTGGCAACTTTTTCAATCATTCATACGAAGAGATAGTAAGCTATTACACGCGTTATTTTTCTACAGATAAAGAAGATTTATACATAGAACGTTTCAGATATCGAATTCAATATGAGAAAGAAACGATTGAGAAATATGCTACTAATTTATGGAAAATATTTAGTAAGTGCAGTTACACAAATCGCTTACAAGAAAATTTAATCAAACGTTTCATTGATGGAATTCACGATGATGAAATAAAAATGTACTAAAAAACATTTTCTAACTTAACATTTAAAAAAACGTTAGAAAAAGCACTTAATCTTTTAAAAAATACACTACGTACTTATATAAAACAAGCTCTTCCAATGATTCATACTTGCGAGGCAGAGACTAACGATGATTTTTTTACATGGTTAAATAGATTTGAATATGTAGTAGATAAGATCAAAGCACCAGAAGATATAATCATTAACTTTTTCAATAACATGATAAATACTGAAGTCTATATGCGTGTCAAGAATAATGACCATTCAGTAGACTTCTCCCAACTTCCATACCAGGAAATATTAACCAACTACCTTAATTATTTTTCTGATGACAATAGAAAAAATGTTTACAGAGATCTTCTTATTAACCGAATTCAATTTGAAGATGAAACTATCGAAGAATACATTAATAATTTAAACAAAATTTATTCAAAATGCAGTTATAAATCTTTTAAGGAAAGAAGATTCCTACGACACTTCGTAAATGGAATCTTCAACAACGGACTGAAAAAATATTTAACAGAAAATTCTAGCTTACCAGTGGATGAATTGTTGGCACAAACTATTACATTTGATAGAAGTCGTAGAATTATTTCTTATTTTAATAAAGCTCAAAGATTAATTAATATTTTCAAGTCAGAAACAGAAGATATATTTTATAAGTGGTTAAATAAATTCGAAGAAGTAGTCGATATAATCAAGGTACCAAATGATCGAATATTGGATTTTTACAACGCAATGATAGACAAAGAAACTCTTTCCAGAATCATGAGTATGTTTCCTACCATCAACTTCTCTGAACTTTCATACGAGAAGACTGTAAAAACTTATCTATGTTATTTTGATCCTTACGAATCTAATTTACACTTAAAACGTTTTAATGATCGAAAACAATTTCAAAATGAAAAAGTAGTGAATTATGCTAATCATTTAAAGCAAATAAATAATAAGTGTAATCCAAAGATTGTCGACAGTAAAACATTTAACCAACACTTTAGGAATGGATTACGCGATTCTCATTTGCAAAAACTATTACAAAATTCTCTTGAAAAGCCCACCGATGTCATTATAAAAGAAGCTATTCGTTTTGAAAAAAAATATGAAGTTAATATTTATAAACGTAAAGCTTCTAAGACGATTAATAGTTTCAATCAAAATATTAATGATAAATTTTATAATTGGTTAAATAGTTTTGAGTATGTAGCAGATAAAATAGGGGTACCAGATAATAATATGGCGAGATTCTTTCATTGCATGATTCATATTAGTGTCAAAGAAATTATCAATAAGACATATCCTGATATCGAATACATGGTATTACCATATGAACTAATAATAAACAAATATTTGGATTATTTTTATATTGTAGATATAGTTTTATGAATAGAATGCAATATGATGAAGAAATCATAGAAAAATATGCCAATAGTTTACGAAAAATATATGATATGTGCAATTTTAGAAGTGGCCATGAAAGAAGATTAATCCAACAATTCTTACATGGAATACGCAACAATGAACTGAAAAATTATTTAAGAGATAATCCTAGCTTATCATACAATGAAACGGTGAAAAATTCAATTGAATTTGAAACAAGAAATTATATAAAAAATTATAAAAATCAATCATTAATTCACATTTATAATACAGAAAATGAAGAGGAATTTTGCATTTGGTTAAATAAATTTGAGTATGTAGCAGATTTTCTCCAAGTACCAGATTTTTCCGTGCTTCAATTATTCAATGAAATGGTGGATAATAATGTCCATACGATGGTCAAGGATACTAGTTCATTTTTCAACTTGTCTGAACTTCCATACGATGAGATTGTAGACAATTACCTTCGTTATTTTTATCCAACTGAAGATGATTTACGTTTAAAATGTTTCATGTATCGAGATCAATATGAAAATGAAACGATTTACCAATATTTTAAGAATTTACAGAGAATATTTAATAAGTGCTTATTTTCAAGTCGCCAAAATCAACATATTTCCATCAAATTCGTCAGTGGACTCTGTGATGAAAATTTGAAAACTTATTTACGTGAAATGTCTCACTTATCATTCGATCAAATAGTAGAAGAGGCTGTTGAGAGAGAATTCATTTTTTCGTTATAAATTTTGTATAAATTAGGCATACTATTCATTTATTTATGTAATATTATTCTCGATCTGGAAATATCGAAAGATCCAGTCTTCGTCTTACCTGTAATGGTCTGAAGATTTCGAGAAGAAACACAGGAAGTTGCGATTATTAATATTAAGTTATGATAAGTAAATTAGGACGATGAAGACAACCAGCGGATGCCTTTTTGATTCGGTGTAATTACGAGTGTGTTACGAGTGTGCAATGAGTGTGCAATGTTAAGTTTTAGATATTTACTCTTCATATTTTATCTCTTACTTATTATTATATCTTATCTAATATCTATAAATAAACAAATAAATACTTTTTATTATAATAAATCTTACAGACATGATACATATACTTTAACTTTGACAATTCACTTTAATAATTAATCCTTTGCAGTCTAAGCAAGCACTCTTCAATGTTTCGTTCTAGCAGGTCGCGCAAATTCCATCATAGAGGGCCTGTTCTGTTAGAAAAATTCAAACTGAATATTTGTATTCTTTCATATATCGATGTATTCGATATATGATTTTCCTTTTGAGTCAGACACTGCCAGCAAAATTGAGTAGCATCTGTTAATATTTTTGCAGTATTCGATTAATAAAGATATGAATATATATAACATAATGTCACTTTTTGTCCTTCTAACAATTTATTCACAGTATAATAATTTCATATTTATTCCATAATTAAATATCGCGTTAAGCCCAATAAAAAAGCTTGAATGATAACGCGCATTTTCAAACTGTCTGCCAAAGCTTTAGCCACCACTTTTTTGTCTGCCACTTGATACATTGTTTTCTTAATATTTAAATAATAAAATAAAATAGTTTTTGTTCATGTACCTCATAATTTTTTTTAAATTAACTTTTATACCCATTTGGCGCGCTCTGGCAGCACTTTAGCCCCTAGCAAACTGTCTGCCAATATTTTTCCGCGTTTCCTCAATATAAATACCAGCTTTTTCCATAATTAGAATCCGTGTACCTTATGATTTTTTTGACACTTAAATTTCATGTGTTCAATCGTACGCCCCCGCTTTAAGCCACCCTTTTGCGATGGCAGACAGGCAGATTTATGTTCAGCTATACCAAAGGTACCTTTTTCAATAGAAATGAATCGTGTACCAATAACAAGCCTTTTTATGTAGCCAGCTCCTAGACTAATAGTAATATCTATATTTTGAATTTACCTAATTAATTAATTTCAAAAAAGAAAGTGCTTGTTAAGATCTCGTATTCTTTGTAACTTCTCTTATTAAATATACATTTATGTATCTATCTGTTTTATTCCGTCCGTAAAATATAGTAAATTATTATAATCGATTTTTGATAGTAAAATCCATATTGAATTTAATGAATTAATTTAAAAACGAAGTGTGTGTGTGTTTATTAAATCCACGAACCCTTTTTAAAGTTATATTATTAAATACCCATCAATCCATTTTTATCTGTCCGTAAAATATAATAAATAATAATAATCGATGTTTGATAATAAACTCCATTTTGAATTTAACTAATGAATTCATTTATAAAAAGAAGTGTTTATTAGGGCCTCGTATCTTTTATAAATTTTCTCATTGATTATTCATTTATCTATCTTTTTTTCATCGGTAAAATATAATAAATAATAATAATCGATTTTTAATGATAGAATCAATTTTGAATAACTCAAACTGATAATCGTGTTTTTTAATAAAATACTGTAGGTGTATGTATTTATTCATCGATCGTTTCAACCCGCATTTGTATTGTACTCTCTACGTTTAATGAACATTTCCCCCCACACCACTACTCTCACCCCTCCTCTCTCTTCCTTCTCTCTCTTTGTTTAGCACTTTTTGAGAATTTAATAGGAAGTATACATCCGTGGTAGCATCGAGAGATCGACAAATAACGCAACACGCTTTGATATACGTTACGAGATAAACAAGGTTGATGCTCTTCCATTGCAATTGTTCTACAGCATAATTAATTGCGAAAGAAAGAGTAGGTAGAGGAGGACGAGGAGAGGAAGAAGGGAAGAAAGAGATAGTAACGATGAAAGGACAATTTACTACGAAAAACTTCAGGTCATTGATTACGTTTTTATTTTCTATCGGAGTCGTATATACTTTTAATGTCATTTTAAATCCATGAAAATATTTAACACCATATACGATATGTGAATTTATGGTACAAACAGTATTCTTATAAGTTAATATTTTCAATTAACATAGTTTTTAAATATTTAATTACCTGTATTTACAATTAATCGTATTGATCATTTTCCATACTCGGAATTAATTACAACAACAAAAAAACGAAACAAACTGTTCAATATTGTCGCAATAATTCTGCATTACTTAAATATATCTTGCAATTGATATATCCAAAAATATCGGGCGTTATTGTTTCTATTAATGTTGTATAATAATTCTTGTTATAATATTTTTGTTTACTTTAAAGAAGACTTTCTTTGATAATCAATCACGTTTGTGTAATTTAATTTTAATCACAGCTAAAATTGAACTATCAGTTTATCTTACAGTCGGTTAGTTTGTTTGTTTGCATAGTATAGAAAAATTATTGTTCGGTAAAATAGATACTTCGAAAAAGATTGGTGTTTGATAAAACTTACGATAAATTTTAGTCAAAAGGAATGTAGACCAAAGAATCATCTATCGTTTACGTTTAAACTTAGATATTATTATTATTATTATTATTATTATTATTATTATTACTATTATTATTATAAGAAATAGAAAATAATATTCTATGTTTTTATCAGTTTAATATAAATGCTTTTTTGTAAGAGGACAGATATGGATGGAAATATTGTTTTTAACGAACAATAGTAAAACTTACAGACTTATGATCAAAGTTAAGTAAAATAGTTGTACTCAAAATTCGTTTAACACGTTGATCGTACAACGCGTAGATCAAAAAGTTTCCTTTCAAGGCTAAAATTTACCCTGTATACATTTTGAAGACATGTATTGAGAATTATCCATAGGACAACTCACTATTTTTTTTCTTTTTCATTTAGGAACCTACGCTTTTTAAAATTTCAACAAACATCCGACAGTCGTCGTTTGTTCTATTCAATTCGATTCATTTCGAAGCTTTCATATTTTGTTGAAATAATATTATTTTACTAACAAATTTACTTATATTTGTTAAACAGTAGTAAATATTTATCTTATTGTCTTATAAATAAAATTATGCACAATAATTATTTGAGAAAATCTATGTCGACTGAATGAGAAAAGAATAACGTTAGCTGATGTTTAGGTTACGTAACCTTGAACGGAAATATGATTGTCGCCCAAATTTGGACTACGCGACGATCAACGTGCTATTATTGATATTAATCATAAAAAACAAGAGAGAAATAAGATAAAAAAGAAGATCATTTGCAATCTTCTTTCGAAAATATAATCAAATATTTATCTATACATGTAAATACATCGAATCTAAGTACGAATACTCAAAAAATTCGCAATTCTTTTTCGACAAATATTCATTGCACTTATTTACAATAGAATTAGAAACGCTTTATTTTATTTCTTTGTACTAAACCGGCTCGTACGAGGCAGCAAAATTCGTCTAATAACAAAGTTTAGTTTAATTGATTGAAACAGGTACATTAAACGTACGATGCATCCAAATTTAGTATCAGGCGTTTCCTTTTCTTTTCTTTTGTTTTTTCTTTTTTTTTAGATTTATCTATTAATTTCAATTCCTTATTCGCAATAATAAGCTCTAAGATTTGTGTTTCTAGTTTCAAGGATGGATAGAACAGGACTTTCTCGAAATCCCTCAACACATTCGATTATCGGTAAAGAATTTGTACAATAAATTAAACCCAAATTTTAAATTGTTCCTTCAACGATCGAGCTTGGAATATAAAAACAAGTTTTAAGATTATTTCAATCATCGAATTCGTGTATTTGATAGGACTCCCATTTGAGATTACGAAGACATCTATAAAATCAAGGATATCACAATCATTAATATATACATTATAAAATAAATTAATATATAACTCACTTTTTTGCGGAATCTAGGAATCCTTTAGGACCACAAAGAAACACACAGCTGTCAGATGAATAATTGCCCATTAATTCTTTCAAAAGTTCATCAGATATTGAACCACGCCTACCATTCCATAATTCTCCCGCTTGCGACAGAATATGTGTAACTTTCAATCTAAAAAAATTAATCGAACAAATTAATATGCAAATATCAAATAAATAAACATAAGCTAAAGAAGTATTTTAATCAACAGGGACAAAAAAAAGAAATAAAAAGGTAAGAAAAGAAAAAAAACTTGTTTGATTATCTAACAGTAATACTAACTTATTTGTATTGCAAGCTCTCTCCAACTGTTCTGCATAGAACATGTTATCTTCATCCTTGTTGAAGTTTAAAAGATTGATACTTTTCCTATAAAATATTGTTTTTAAATAAAATCTTAATTATATTCATGAAGATAGGATCAAACATTTGAAAGAAATAGAATGGAATCCTTACACATGACGCCTGGCAAGGGATCGTTGAATTATTCCTAGCATCACTGTTAGTCCTGTTCCAGCGGCCAACATATGAATGTCGGTAAAACGATCAAAGGTTTCAACGATAAAGTTACCAAGTCCGTTACTCAACATAACACTTTCTGAAGATTTCAAAGCTGTTATAGATGGACTAAGAGCACCATCTTCGTACCTTTTGATCATCAGGCATATACAATCTGACGTATAATTCGGTGCCATGTCTTCCGGGTGAAGATATGGTGGGACCGGTGTATAATATCTAGAAACCTCAACACCTGTATATCATAAGTTAAAAGAAAATCAAATGATTATTTAAATTTTGTTATGTAAGTAAACAACTTTTTGCTTACCTGCAATGTTTATTTTTGCTTCCAAGTGTCTACCGATTGGTATTAATTCTAACGAATCCTTAGCTCGTAGGACTAACAAGTGAACTAATTTACAAAGTGGTGTGTTCGTTAGAACTTTGTATCCTTTATAAGTTCTCTTATTGGTTATTGGTTCTCGTGACATGGTATAATTACCTTGAGTTTTCCAAACAATTTTATCTTTTTTTCTGAACGTAAAATCTATCTAAAGTTTGACGAAGAAAATAATCAAGTTTTCTAAGTAATCATTATTATTATTATAACAAAGTGAAAGCTGTTCAGAATGATAGATAACAACTTACTTCCATGTTTTCATAATTTCTACTCCAAGTAGGAGGCCATTCGATTTCACCAGCTAATTCAAGCTCGTGCGTTACTATATTCTTTTCAAAGGATAAATTAAAAACGAGTTTGGTATCATTTATCCTTGATAAACGATAATAGATACCCTGATAATCATTTATACTTTGATAAAACAAAGTTATGGTGTTAGTCGTTTGACGCCAATCCATTTTAATTTTCGAAACACCATCATTGGTTTCTTTTTCTTTTTCTTCCTCGCTTGTACTTTGAGCTAAAAAATAAAACAAACGTTTGACATTTAAAATAACAGAGAACAAAATGAAAAAATCAGCATAAATACACATAAATTGCGTTATTACTTGTGCAACTTTTCAAGAGATCATTTGCAATGGATGATTTTCCATTGGTCTTTGATGTATTTGAAATCGAAGAACGACATAATCTACCAACGACACATTTTTGAAGAAGACTTTGATAATTTACCCAAGCGTGAACCTGTAACGAAGGATCTATGGGTGCCTCGGGAATAATAATCGTTCAATAAAAAAAATACGCGTATTAATTGACGTTAACTTCGTTAAGATGGCTTTACCTTGTCGAACAATTTCGTAGCATCTTTTCCAACTCCTTTCATTAATTCGTCAATTCCTCCTGGATGAAAATCCATGTAATGTGACACGTTGAAAACTATTCCTAAATTGAAAAGAAAAATAAAAAAAGAAGAAGAAAATTAGCAAACGAGTACAAATATTTGCATATGTAAATTGTAAAGATGAATACACTTCAAACCTCTTATTGCAATCCACGCGTCGTTTTTCTTATTATGATTAGCTAACTCAGTTAATGTAACAGTGCGTGGAATACCACCAACTCCAGTTAAGTCTACTCCTGAATTACCTAATCGTATCCAATCCATGACACTGTGACCTGGTGCTAATGATGTCTTATTTCTTGGATTTCCTAGCAAAAAAAATAAACGATTAAAATACCTGCAGATGAATAAATATGAATACATATTTATAAATTTTACAATAATTTTAACAATTAAATTTTAACAATTACGAACGATATATGTCAATGATTAGGTAATAATAGCCAACATCTTGTTTAAATATATAAATTAAAACTAGTTCATTAAAAGAATGGAATCATTTTAGCAGAACGTTATATTTAATGTAAAATGAGTTTATTGCATAAGAGCAAAAAATTAGAGCTTAACATAAAACTAATTGGCAATTGGACTAATTACTAACCATCTTGAATATGCAATTCAAAACTCGAGGTAGATACGTTGGAAAGTAAAGATAAGCAATAGCATCGTGACATGTTTTTTATTTTTGTTTTTTAATTGTTTGCTTTAATGATCATCCAATACGATCGATCGATCCTTTCCTTCTGCGAAACTCAATCGAAGTTCCATCGAAAAGTAGATCGAATTTGTAATTTCCTTTTTTAATTTTTAAATATTTGCTTCTTATGTACAAACACGATGGACAACATGCAAACTTGTATATGTATGTGTATGTGTGTGTGTTGTGTGTATAAATTCGCTATATAAACTGTAATTTTCTAAACAATTTAAGTGTGTTAATTAGTATAAAAACGTAGCTCATTTGCAAAAAAAGTAATTTTACATGTAATTATTTTAATAATATCATATGAAGAATTTATTTTTTATTCATATCACCGTTTTACCTTTAAAATGATGCATGCACGTGTTTGTTTAATTTAGAACAAAGGTAGATCTGATCAAACATAATACAGTTGAGAACTATCGAGTTCGAAATATCGATTTATTCCTTTCCAAGTATCGAAAGCGTCAATTTACTGTATAGCAAGCATTATTAAATCATAGTTTTCCCATAAATACTAGCTCATGATAAACAAGTTTAAAAAGTGAATTAATATAAATCGATTGACATAAATAGTTTCCTTTAAAAAGAGTAAGCATAGAAAAAGTAAACCTAATAGAAAACTGAATGTACATGATAACTTCGTATGTTTATTGTTATATAGTTTTGTATGTTTGTATGTTTTTTTAATTGTTTGTTGATATTAACTTACATATCTTACATTCGTAATTATCGACTTAATAATAGTAAATAATTGTTACATGGAATATTTCTTATTAATGATAAAATATTCATATGTTTAATTCATTATATGATTTATATCTCGTTAGAAAACAAGGAGAAAAAAAGACTGAAATAATAATCGATGTAGGATAATATATACGATCGATTATCAATAAAAATATTTGTTCGAAGATATCTGGTAAATCGTTAAAATGAAAATCATTCTCAAAATGTATTCATCAATAATAACATGTTATTGTAAGGACCAAATGTAAACAAAGATGTGTGATTAACAAAAAAGTAACATTGACTATAAATATAACAAATACTATTAATCGATATACACATTGGAACGAGTTGGCACGAAAAGAACAAAGATTAGATGATCGTTTCACCATGGAAGATTCTTCAATACTGTGGAGGAAACTGTAGACTATATGAATATATATAACGTTTCAAACAGATAGATCAATATAATACACACAGTTAGAGAGAAAGAGAGAGAAAGAAAGAGTGAACCTGGTGTTCTGGTCTTATGACCAGATATATATGGGATTATAAAATCGTCTTATGATTTTATCGTATTTTTAACACTTGTTTCACGCTTTTGTTTCTTTTTCATTTTTGTCTCATTTAATTTTCAACGATAAGTATACAAGAAAAAGTCAATTTATATAACAGAGACAAATATTTGATAATAAATCGGCAAATAAAAAAAGTCATAGACTTTGAAAAATATATACGTATATAGCAAAGAAACAGTTATTTTAAGTTATTTCGAAGGTTATGTCTTTAAGCCATTTTAAAATTGAGGTTAAATAAAATAGTATATATATATACTAGCTGACCCGGCAAACGTTATTTTGCCATATAAATTATTTCTAGTGAATATTTTGGTAGTCAAATAAAAAATAAGTAACTTATTGTAAGTGTGTGGGGACGTGGTATATAACTAAAAGAGGAAAGAAGCGCTGTGAACAATAACGGCCTATAAAAATAACAAAACACCAAACACTTTTTTTCTTTTTTTATTTTATTTGTGCGTCCGCCTGGCGGGGATAGCTGATCGAGTGATAATTGATCAGTTATCGACCAACAAGGATTGAAAATTATTAAAGTACTAATATCGCTATTAAAAAATGGGGGTTAGTTGTAGAAGGGTGAAAATTTAGGATTGTATGTATTTTTTAATGCGAAATCATAAAAAAATAAAAAATTTTATCAAAGAAATAAAAAAAAAATTTTTGGGGTGGACTACACTTAACACTTTGGGGTATGAAAAATAGTTTACGTCCTATTCTCAGACCTACCGAATATACACACAAAATTTTATAAAAATCGGTCAAGTCGTTTTGGAGGAGTTTAGCTACTAACACTGTGACACGAGAATTTTATATATTAGAAAGGTATATTTCGATATAAGTAAATCGGTGATTAAATAAACTGAATCTTGTATTTAATTATAATAAATACGAATTAGAATAATTTGTGTGAATAAATTTTGAAAATGAACATTTAAAAATAATAAAATTAATAATTTATTAAGAATTATTTTTTGGAAAAATGACTATGATTGCCTCATCTTGTATATAATTTAAATTTAATTTAACGAGGTTGTCCGCCATTAAATATTTGCATACGTATATTGCGCACATTCGTGTCTAGTCTGAATAATTATGCTTACGAGTTGGATTATTGAAAAAAATAAAGCCGGAACAATTTTAAAAATAATACTTATTAATATATTAGGTAGACTGGAAAGTAATGTCGTTTCTACAAATGTCAAATTTTGTATATTTTTATCAAAAACCGATTGATTTTTATCAATTCGATATTAAAAATTTGCATAATAGATGAAGAAAAGTTGTTGATGACAAAGTTGATTATGTTATTGATTAAAAATATAAATTTGTTAGAAATTTATTCGTGTGAATTTAAGATTAGAAAGCGACAATACTTTCCGGTCCACCTAATATATTCTAAATACAAGTAAAAATTATTCTAATAATTTTTGAATAGAAATTAAAACTTTGATAGCACAGAAATGATCATGAATATTATTAATAATAGTCATATAATTAAAAAGATCGTTAATTGATTTTTTTTCAATTTTCTTTCAATGATTATTAATTCTTCACGTGGATATTTACTTATAATAGCTAAAGGAAAAGTAACGAGGTTTGGGAGGGGGGTATTGTGAAGGTAGTGGAATAAAAAGAGAAACATAAAGTAGAGAAAAAGGAAGAGGAAGATGAAGAGAAAGACGAGGAGGAGGAGGAGGAGGAGGAGAAGGAGGAAGAGAAGGTGAGTCAAGAAGAAGACCACAACTTACCAGTCGCCGAGCTAGAAGACTTCGTGGACGATCCAGTGTCATTCGTTGAACTTACATTGGATAATTGTTTGACATTAACCACTCCACTCGGTAGCAACAGAGTGTTTCTTGCTAAGAGACTAGTAGGTGAGGAAGATTTTACACCGATCATCTTCATTTTATCTTGCAAATCTATTTCATCCATACCCGATTCCTCCTTATATTCCTCAGGTGAACTTATTTTTTTCATATTTTAATTTTGGTTTATTAATTATTATTTTGCTTCTTTTGCTATTCCCTCTTCTTCTACTTTGTTTTCTTCTTTTTTATTTTTATTTTTTGTTATTTTTATGAGTTGTTCAACATGAACATCGACATTAACGTTAATTTTCGATCGTTGTTTTTCAATCGCACAATTATCTGGTCACGTTTTATCTTCATCGGATCCTCAATTATTTTTAATAATTTTCCTCTCAGACGAATCGTTAGTTAATATTTTTCTTCACTGGAAAAAGAAACAAATGTTTTGTTCAATTTTAAATTGCGTATTATTACAGTTGACTAATTTGAATAATTTTATTTAATCACACCAATAAATTTGAAAAAGTTTGAATGATTTATCTACTATACTTTATAGTTTAGTATTCGAAGTATACTTTGTCATATATTTATGAGTATAAACGCCATGTAAAAGAGGACTTTGTCTCTAATAAATGTCTCCTATTTCGAGGAAAAAAATTAAAAACGTACATAAAACAATTCTTATATGTCAACTATTGCATCATTTTAGTATTTTAAATTTAAGTGCATATATTTAACTGGTTTGTTCACTCATAATATAATATGTGAAATCATCATCGAAATTACTAATGATTGATTTATGATATAATATTCGCGTGAAAAATATAATGTTTACAAAAGAAAATATTTCATTTTAAGTCTAAATCAAAAACATTCCATTGAAAAAAGTGAAAGTATTCCATCATGGTATGTTTGATTTACTTTCACCGATGGAAAATACAATGATAAATAACTTTCGAAAGTGACGACGGAATTCAACGATAGCCTTGACACTCGAGAAAATTACCTTTGACTTAAATGAATCTAATTGAATAAAGAAAATTGAGCTAAGCTTTTGATTGAAAGATCAGAAGGCATTCACCTTTTGCGGGCGCGCATATTTTAAATGTATTTGCTATCTCTCTCCCCCTCTCTCTCTTTTTCTCACTCTACCACTCTATCTTTCTCTTTTTCTATAGAATTAAATCTACGCTATTTCTTTTATCAAGGTCACGAATATGGGACGAAAGCAAGGAAGCTGTTCACATTGAGCAAAGTTAACTTTTCAAAGCCTAACTCATTAATTATGAATTATAATAATAATAATACAAGTTTATTCGAACTCTACTACTACTATATAAGCAAACAATCGATAGACAAGAAAAAGAAAAAAAAAGAAAGAAATATACATGCCGAAGAGAAACTTGCCTAATCGGGTAAACCATTTGTGTACGCGAACAAGCGAAAACGAAAAAAAATTAAAAGACAAAAGTCAGTTTTCATTAGAATGCACGTGGAAATGTTAACGTTTTCTTTTTTTATCAAATTATTGTTGATAGAAGAACCTTGCCGTTAACTGTTCACGAGCCACTGCGATTGTGAGGTTAGATTCTGCCATTACTTTCGAGATATCGAACGAGAAGTCAGTCTATCGAATCTAACTTCGAGTTTTTCGAGAGAGATTCTACCTATACGCTTGCGTGAGAACAAAATGATGGAAACAGGGAGAGAGAGGTGCGGTCTTTTCTCTCTCTATCTCTCTCTGTCTTTTCTCTCAGGTTTCTCTCTCTTTTAGACGACAATGTTCATCACTTGTCGGATAAAAGTAAAGGAAATAGTAGTAGAAAGTTGCGAATTTAGTTACGATAACACAGTCATTGATAACCAGCTGGCTGTATCAACTGTATGAACATTTTGTACTATTTTTAAACCACCAAAGCATCGCGTGCACATTTTCAAATGGCTTAGAATGGAAACAAAAGAGACAGGATGTTCGTGTGAAATGGATGAAAATTAGAAAGAGAGGGAGGGAGAGAGAGAGAGAAAGAGTGAGAGCGAATAGATGAGTAAGTGAGTGGGTGAGTGTGAGAGAGATAAGCAAAAGAAGTATTGAAAAGAGAAAGATAATACGTGAACTGCAGGTTCCGTTGATCACTCGTGACCACTTTTAAATCTTTCATCAGTTCCTGATTGTGTTTCTCTGTTTTACCACACATAGAAACGAAGATACATAAAGGGAGGATCATCCATCCTCTTGACCAGTGTGTGTACTTTCTGTCAAATTTTCTTTTTACCGGTTTATTTTCAAGTCACCGAACGGAGGTTTCAATTAACTACAACGTGTTTATTTCCTGTCTTCCGATCGTTCTTGAATTTTTCTCGTATATTTAACGAAGACAAAAACTAAGTGAAGTTTTTAGAAACGTTCAAGTTTTTTCAATACTTTGTAAGTATCACATTTCTATTTCGTTACTGCTTGCACCTCTCTCTACTTATTTTTTTTCGTTCATCCTTATTTCCACTTCTATTTAATTCAATTTCATTTTCTTTACTATTTTCTTTTTTAAGTGAATTTGTTACATAAAAAATGATAAGATAATATTACCGTGTATATATTGAATGGCATTAATCAAATTGTTGATAAGCCTATCGCATAAATGGCGTTTTCATAATATTCGATAATATTATCGACGTTACCTTAACGGTGAAGTTATTCTTTTTTAGTTGACTCACGCAATGCTCTTATCTTCCATCATAAAAATATTGGAGCATGGTAAAATGTTTTATGCCAATCTGTCAAACTCACATAGCATCATCGACCTTGCAATTACAAGTTCTTTTTTTTAGATGTTAACACTCGTTGCCGGTTTCCCCTCTTCATGATGACGATGATGATCATCTCTTCCTCTATTTCTATTTTTACTATAATATAAGTGGAATTGTATTTTTTATTCATGCTAATAGATAGTACACATTTCACTGTTTAAACTACTGGAAAGATAAATTGAGAAAGAACATACTCATTTTAATAATCTTCTTTATCATCTAAAACGTTCGATATTCTTTATCTGTTTTATTTCTCGGTTATTTTTTTCTTTCATTATCTATTAATTTTTCTTTTTATGTCTGTTTAATAATGATTAAAAACCAGCGAGAGTGTTGCAACAATTTTTTACCATTGACGGATCAAAAGTTAACGAAAATAATGAATTATTAATAAATCTAATCATCAAAATTTATTTCTAATATTGACTATCAAACTTCCATATTATTTATGATCAAAATTTTATCTCGTTTGGAAAAATATTTCCGTCAATTTTGTTATTAAACTAAACTCAACTAACGATTACGACGAACCTTGGGTTACGTTTCATTTGGTCGATTAACTCGGCAAGGATCCTTACAGACGATAATTTTCTTTTCAATCAAACTCATGAGGGAAAAAAAATAAAACCAGCTGTAACATTTCAATAGCATCCAACCTCGATTAAAAAATATTTATTATAAAAATACCGTCTCGTTTGTTAGACTTGTTTTTCTCTTTCTTTTTTTCAACAATTGTTGTTTCGAACGGAAATTCGATTGCATAATTAATTTGTTGCATTTCCTTTTCAACGCACTAATGATCGAAATAAAATAAAGGTGAACCCCATTCAGATATATTAAAAAAAGTTAAACAAATAAAATTATATATTTATTAATACTGTTATTTATTTTTTTCTTTTTTCCTTGCAGAATAATGGCGAGCAAAAATAAAAACCAAAAGAAAATTAGTCCACAAGGACAAATATTATATGTAATTCATCGTTTAATCGAATTCATTGCCAGATGTATATTTTCATTATCAGCCTATATTCGTGGGCCGAAAGAAGGTCAACCACCTATAAACGATTTAACACTTTTACACAGTGCAACTACGTTAGCTTTTAAAATTAGGAATAAACAAGTATGATCACGTATATCTTAATTTAATCATTGATTTATCAATTCTATGGGTCACTGATTAATTTTATTTTATTTTTAGTTAACTTCCGAGCAAGTAGTAAAGTCGTACATTGAAAGAATAAAAGAGATTCAATCAATATTAAATTGTGTAGTTGAAGATCGTTTTGAGGAAGCTCTATTAGAGGCTAAAAAATGCGACGAGATGTTGGAATCTCCTAATGCACCATCTGCGAAAGTTCTTGCCAAAGAAAAACCTTTTCTAGGTGTTCCATTTACAACCAAGGTAAATTTTCTCTCTTATCAATTAAATAATTATTTTCTAACAATATATATTAATCATCGTTTTATACATAGGACTGTATTGCTATAAAAAATATGAAACAAACGGCTGGTCTGGTTTTACGGAAAAATTATGTATCCAAGGAAGATGCAGAAGTAATAAGATTGATGAGAGAAGCTGGAGCTATTCCATTAGCAACAACGAATGTTTCAGAAATTGCTATGTGGTGGGAAACCCATAATCGTTTATACGGTACCACGAAGAATCCGTACAACACTAGGTAATTTGTTTGATCTAGAACAAACCCTATTGATTTAAAGTTAGAATGTTAATTACCATACTTTACTTCTTGCACAGCGCATATTTAGTTATCACATTTGCTATTTGAATTTCATTTGAATTTGTTATGTTATTATTTTTAGACATATAGTAGGTGGTTCTTCCGGGGGTGAGGGCTGCATACAAGCAGCTGCCGGTTCACCATTAGGAATAGGATCTGATATTGGCGGCTCTATTCGCATGCCATGCTTTTTCAATGGAATTTTTGGTCATAAACCTTCTAAAGGTTTATATTAATAACAAAAAATCATTGATGCCTATTATTAAATGCTTTTTATTTTTCAATTTAACTAATCATTCAATCCAAATTTAGGTATCGTTTCTAATGATGGTCAATATCCAAGTGCCCACAGCGAGGATCAAAACCAATTACTTGGGATAGGCCCAATGTGTAGATTTGCACAGGATATGAAACCTATTCTTAAAATATTAGCTGACAAAAATGCAGATAAATTGAATTTAGACGATAAAGTTGATATTTCGAAACTTAAAGTAAATTGAAATATTTTCTACGATCATTTTCAATTAATTCTTTTATAATTGATTAATAACATCGTATTTTTTTTTGCTCAGTTTTATTACATGGAGGATGACGGAGGACAATATCTTGTATCGCCTGTAAGCGAGGAAATAAAATGTGCTATGAGAAAAGTACTTCTTCATTTTGAGAAAGTGTATAAAATAAAACCTACGAAGATACAAGTACGAAAATTTAAAAAAAGTGCTAGTCTATGGTTAGCAAACATGACATCAAAAGGCGAACAAGATTTTTCCTACGAATTGGCTAATAGAAAAGGACGTATTAATATTTGGTGGGAATTTATAAAGTGGTTAATGTTCCTAAGCAATCATACGCTAATTGCTCTAATAACAGCAGCATTTGAGAGGTTAGGTATAAAACATGGGAGTGAGCAATACACAAAACTCATACAAGAAAGTAGAGACCTTAACCAAGAATTTCAGGTAGGGTATATATAAATTTGTTAATGGTGTCTTTAAAAATCACATAGGGATCGAGACTATAATATTCTGCGTCTCTACGTGTTTACTACGTGTAACGAATCTCCATGCCTGTAACTTGTTAGGATCGGACTTCTTCTCTTGACTGTTTTGCAATGTATTTGCAATGAAAATAGCCAGATATGATTTGTTCTTGCCATAGAATCATGGATCGTATGTGATCGTTTCTTAATGGACATGATTTTTATTTCCTCTCAAGTCCAACGTAAATCCAACGTAAATCTGACGTGGATAAAGCAATATTTCTATGGGGTATTGCGTGCTTCTTTTATAAGTAGTCTCTACAATATCATTTTACACATATCTGCATGCAAATAGATAATGTACAATGGGTAAACAAAGTATTGGAACACCACCTCACTTTACCGAATCTTTTTTCATATCAAAATTCCGCTTCTTTCTCTAAGGACTTTTCGTCTTTCATTTTTTTTATTCGTTTCACCTACGAGTTATTTGTTCCTCGCAGTTCTATCATATAAGCCAGAATAATGGAAAACATTTCTCACAGATCAGGTACAAACGACCTTACCTGAGATTGTAAACATCATTGCAAAAGGTTTATTGGACGTCTTCTTTTATAAATTGTCGTTGATCTCTTTAAGAATATATTTTCAAGCATCCCGATCTTCGTTTATTTTTTTTTAACACCAGTTTCTTCTTTTCTTATGGTCACATATCATAAACTTGAAAAGTTTAGATTTTCTTTGTCACCAATTTTACAATAACTTATTGTTAGACCTTCGTCACGCAAAAAGAAATAATTTTATCTGATACAATGATCGATATTTCGGATATTTGTTGGTAGAAACGATTACTTTCCGAACTATAATTCTACACTAACAATGAACTAAGATTTGTATGGATTTTGGTTACATTTGCATCATTTGCATTCATGTCAGCAAAAGTAATATGCAAGCATTGATCACAGAAATGTTGACGTGCAAATATTTATTCAGTTATAGAAATTATCATTTTATTCGCATTTATTCTTTTGTTTATAATTTTATGAGAATTTTTATAGAATTATATTATTATTATTTGCCAAAGTTACCGAAAAATATCAAATAATATTTTTCTCCAATTCGAGTAGAATTACTTGAAGAGAATTATATAAATACTTTTTTTACCCACTGTATATATTAAAAATCGTATTACAAACAATTATTCGAAATTATCTTTCAAATTATCTTTGATCGTGTGAGAGAAAAAAAAAAGAAAAAGAGAGAAAGAAAGAGAGAGTGACATTTCAATTTAGAACCGACGCATGCACCTTAAAATATATTCTAGATTTTTAATTAACATATTACAACAAATCTATCGATTATAATATGAATTATTACAATTTCATTTAATTTGATATTATTTGTAGGATATTTTGGGAAAAGACGGTATTTTCTTGTATCCAACTCATCCAACAGCAGCGCCGTTCCATCATGAACCACTTGTAAAACCATTTAATTTTTCATACACCGCAATTATTAATGTCTTGGGTTTACCAGCCACCGCTTGTCCATTAGGTTTAAATAAAGAAGGACTTCCAATTGGCATACAGGCACTGCATTATATTTTATTTATACTTTATTTGAACTTTTCAAACGCAATTAATGAAAGTTAATTGATTAATAAATTATTTTTAGGTCATTGGTGGTTTATATCAAGATAATTTGACGTTAACTGTTGCCGAAGAAATAGAAAAAGCATTTGGAGGATGGGTTCCTATCAGTATCATAGCTTAAATTATTGGGCATGTTAGACAATAATAATTTTAAATGCATTATAATGCACTGACATACCAAATCCTGCCTTTCTTGACTCTTGAGTAATTCGAATTTTATAGAAGGGAAGATATCTGTGTGTATTTAAGTTAATAAACGAAAGGTATAAATTACTTTTATACATGTGAGACATGTAAGACGTGACGGACATGATTGACTCGATGTAATTTTTATTTGATTTTATTTTTCTGATAATAATATCTTCTATAAGCATATATTATCATTATTATTATTATTGTTATTATTATTATAAATTCGAATGACAAACTATTAACAAATTCATTAATAATCCATTTAACATAATTTTTCGTATTATTGAAATAATCCATTCGAATAAATCATTTCTACACAAAATATGGATTATAGTAAACACAGATATGAAAACTACCTTTCATCGTGAAACTAAATTTCTACTACTATATGAGTATTTATAAATTTATACTTTCCAAAAACAAATGTCTTTCTATATGATAACGCATTCGTTTATAAAAAAAAAAAGAAGAAAAATTAAAAAACTATGTCTAACATACGAGAGATATATTTGTATATAAATAAAATATCATGTATCATGTGTTGAACTGCAGATGTATTTTTTTTTATTTCGTTTTTCTTAGGAATTTTTTTTCTTTTATATCTATAAATATAAAAATATATTCATCATAAGTTTCTGTGTAGACTTTTCTATTTTCATACACAAAAAGATTATACGTAGATATTGTTTAATAGAAGAAGGAAGAGAGATACTTTTTGGTAATGCGATCAAATTATAAGCCCAATGTTATTTAAAATCATCTATTGATGTTAATACGTCGTAATATATATATATATATATAAATATATTTTATTGTACTGTAAAATAATAAATTTTTACTCTATTATTCCATCAACAAGTTAGATTCTCATTTATTATAATACTTAGATCATTTCCATAGGAAATTTTATCATTTAAATTAAAAGAAGAAACCTACATGTTTGATTTTGTTCGAACATATATTGTTCTTTCAATTTTATCATAATCATCATTACCATCGCTATAATCGTCACAAATATATTCTAAAAATCGTATAATTCGTAAATAAATACTCGAAGTATTTGAAATTCTGCGATCAATATTTCAGTAGAATAAATAATTTATTACATATTTACAAGTACAACGAATACAATTTCTGAATTTAATGGACGTATTTTGCACATGATTTTTAATTAATGTGTTTTTAAAAATATTTCATCGATGTATGAGTTTATGCATTTGAACCTATATTTAAAGCAATTTAAATAAGCGTCAAAAACAAAACAAAATTATTATTAATAAGATATACAGGAACTTCATTTGAGAAAAAAAACAAACAACTATATCAGCTTCAGCTTCGATTTGGCTATAAATTTTTAAAGAAAAAATGTAGCCTCGTTACAAGCATACATAAAAGAAGCATTATATATGTTAATATATGTATATATATATATATCAGTTCTTGTCGTACGAGTAAATATTTGCTCTATTAGTATGATAAATATTAAAAAAAAAAAAAACATGAGAAGAAATGTCCAATACTTTGTCTAACATAAAAATAATATTTTTAAAACCTACGATATACTAGTCCACGTAAAAACAAGGATAATAAGTACATTTAATACGATTTATAAATATAAAAAAAGAAAAAAATACTTTTACTTTCATCACAGTAGTTCATCGACAACTGCATCATCAAAGTATCAGCGAATATACTTAAAGTAATATCTTTTTTATTTCTCCAACCATATTCTGTATATATCACTTAAAAATGTTGACGCGTAAAAAAACTACATTGTATATAATATTTAACCCTTTAGTTCCTAGCGACTCATATACGAGTCATCAGTCCCCGACCCATATAGGGGTCTTAAAATGTAACGATAGAAAATTTATATGGAACGATACTCGTGTCGATACATGTCGTAACAAAAGGGCTAACATTTAGAGAATATTTATCGATTACTTTGAAAAAATATCTAATATCGACATAGAGAGAATGAGAGAGAAAGAGAGAGAGAAGAGAGTAATAAAAAGATCAATTTTACGTAATAAGATTCATTTCCTCTGTCGGTGTATGACTTTTTCCAGTTCTCATGAGAATCTTTTCCGATCTATTGTCCAACGAATTGTCCTTGCTATCTTCGCTGCCAGGCCTACTTGGTATCATCTCGAATTCGTTCGAATTCGTTTCAGATTGTAGCTCGAGTAACGCTAAATCATCGACCTCTCTCAAATGATCCATTCTGTTATCCAAACCATTGATTTTTTTAGCTTCGTTACCATTTTTACTTTCCGAAATTTCAATTAGACGTGTTCTATCCTTTTGTTCTTCTATTTTGTTTACATTTTTAGAATCAAACGAGCTCGTTGTCCTAATCAAACTTAATTCAACGCTCTTATTGTCACCATTATTTCTATAAGATTTTCCAAAACTCTTGAAACTTTCCTTCTCCTGTTTGCGTCCTTCGAAAAGTGGCTCGTTTCTTTTGTAATTTTCGACATTCCTAGATTCGATTACCTTGTCGTCCTTTTCGGGTGAATTGGAGAGTCTTTCGGAAGCATTGTCGTTTCTTTCATCCTTTTCCTTTTTCAGAGCAGCCAATTCAGCTTCTTTCATAGCCGAATGAATAACTGGTTCCGCCCAAAGACCAGGATTAAAAGATGGTCCTGTGCCACCTAATTCGGCAGGTAAAATATCCGTTGGCAAATGTTCGTGTAGTGTACTGAGATTATTTCCGTGTAAATATATCTGAAATAATATTGAATTAATTTAAATTGTATTCATTGAAACATCCAAACTTATTAACGAAATTAAATGAAATTTTGTTCAATGACAAAAAAAATATTACATAAAACTCACTTTATTACGTGTTTTTTCATCCAGGAAAGGTTTAACAAGAGCCAGAGTTGCTTGAACGTATAAAGGAGCTGAAAGGAAGTGTATGGCCTTGAATCTAGCCGGAAATCGACCACGAAGCGCAGCTATTAAGTTTCTTAGAGCTGCGGCACCTAATGCACCGCCTTGCCTAAGTGAAAATCCACTCCAATCTACCACAGCTACGAAACCGGATTGCTGTGAAAATCAAATAAAAAATAAGTATGCATGAATTATCCGGATTGGTTACTTAAGTTTATTTTTATATGTTTCAACTTAATGTTTTTCTTTTTCAGTAAACTTACCTGATTTCTTGGATCTTGGATGAGAATTTCTAAAACTAAAAAAATCGCTCGTTGAACTGATAACGCTGGCACTGCGATTGGATCCCATTGCGAAGCTAATATTACCAAAACGCACCTACCTTTCCTGGAAATCAAATATTATTTTCCTAAACTGACATAAACGTAGATTTATTATTATTTAACATGTTAAATATTGAGTCAGTTTTTTACCAGTTATACTATATGATATCATATTATCATTTTTACCATTTTTATAGGACCGGATTATATTATTCAATCTTGTACCATAAAAAAAAATGAGTCAATATTACATAATAATACTTTTTATAACATTTAACGAGTTTTATGATAGAAAATATCAAATCTCAAACTTACCTATCGCGAGCAGGTAAAACACCAGGTATACCAGCACGTAAGGCACGTTGAAGAGCAGGATCACGAGCAGTAAGATTACCAAAAATATCTTGCCGATGTGCTATCTGAGCTTGATAAGCAGCTATCAAAGCAGCTGCTTGTTCTGCTCTATACTTCCGGGCAAGCAGGAAACGCGTAATATATTCGTCCGTACAATGTTTCAAGTCTAGGACAAGCCAATAATGATAGGTTGAAATACACATACACATATTTAATATATATATATATATTTAAAAGAGAAAAAGAAAAAATATGAAAAGGATTATAAAGGGATGGGGTCATTGTTATGCTCAAGGCGAAACGGGAAGCAGTTTGAATACGGACGCGGAATTATATCGGGCAGGAAGGCACGAACCAGACTTCACCGGAAATTCGAAGCTTTTCAAGTTAGTCACTAACTACTCTTCGAAAATATATTCTTTGTTTATTTGTGCATTATTATTATTATTACTTGATTGGCCAAATTTATTACATTGATTGGTTGTTGATATTTTCTAATATATAAAATATTTAACTATTAATATATTGCAAAATATTTTAATATATAATGATAGTGTCATCTATTTAGGGGTATAACATACTAGATATATTGAATCTAAAATATTAATATTAGATTTACAGAACCTGTCAAAATGACGGGTTTTTGATTTAAAAATACTGCTTGTTTAATTATAAATATATTGTAAAAATGTTTTAATTTAAAATATAATACAGTGTCTATATTATTTATTTAAATATAATAAAAATTACTACGTAAATTATTGACCAACCCAATATATTATATTTTCGTGTATATGAAGTTGAATGTAGTATACAAAAATGTTCTTACCCACATCCGGCATCTCACGAAGGATCGCTCGAACCGATTTAATGGCCAGCTTTTTGTCTCGCTTGTCCAACCTCACATCTTCTTGGTAAATGCTCCGAGAAAGCGTTGTACTTGCGTGACCACTCGGTGCCCACATATATTCGCAATACTCCGACATGTTTTCAAATATTATTTCCTCTTTTCTTCTTCAATTAAATAAGAGGAATTACTCCTGAAAAAAAATAAAAAATAAAAATAACATTGATACGATTTTACACATCGATCTTAAACAATATATTATCAATTGTTTACTGTTATTTATTATTTCTATATTAAAACACTATCGTGATACTCGTAATATGAAATTCGAGTAAGTTGATTGAATTACATTGTCCGAATCTGATCGCTATTTACTTTTTTAATTTTTTATTTAAAAATAAAACTCCAATAAATGTTTACTCAAAAGATCAGTGTGTCTACAAACGCACCCATGAGTAAATAAACTCCAACTTGAGTAATCGCGATTATCATTTTACATTATTATTTTTCCTGTTTTTTCTTCTTTTCTTTTTCAAAACCATTAAAAAAAAAAAATTTACGAGATTTTTCCAGGAAAGTTTTATGGCAAATGTGAGAACTTTAAAAAAAATTATATCGGATGATTAATCATAACTGTTATTGGTATCTCGTAAGATAAAACGGTTACTCATTATATCAACTTCAATACATTAACCTAAATAATGAGATGATCGTGTTCCTCCCCCCCCACCTCCATCTCCGTTTATTTCTTTCTTCAAAAGGTGCATGAATTCTACGATGATTCATCCAAGTCAAGGACTAAAAATCTTCAAGATTTACCAGGTTACTAAAAAAGAATCCTATTGAAAGGATATAAGATCGATGGGATCTATCGATCGATTCAGGTAGATCGGTGACCAATATATAATCCTTCAACTTTCTAAGAGAATGAGTCATCGTCGAAGAAGGCGAATCACCTCGAGAATCAACAACTCCTTTCGATAGAAAAACTCTTTTGATCAATTACAACCATCGAAAGTCATTCCAAACCGTTAGATTAAAGTCGATTACAACACCCGTTACACATAAACATTGGTGGATCGTAATCTTATGACATTGTCCAAGTCATTTCCGCGATTATATTTCAATCCTTGCAACCATTACATAATTAAAAAAAAACTCATAACAACATAAATAAAATATAAAAGAAGAAGAAGAAGAAGAAGAAGAAAAAAAAACACTGAAAAAACGAGGATAATTATAATGAACTTGTCGTATCGGTTAGTTAATAAAAAATTTATTAACTCGCACAAAAATCTCACTAGAATTTACACAGAGGACAGACACCAAGATTGATTAAAGTGCACACCAAAAAATTGTTCAATTAAATTTGATTATTTATTGAAATATACTTGCGTACCTCACAATCAATCTTCTTCTCGGATGATAATTATTACATAAATCCAAGAACGATGATAGAAAATGAAGAAAGACAAAATTATAATAAAACAAAGATGACACAGAGTAAGGATCTCAGAGATCGAACGTTCAAAAGGTAAGCTCGATCAGCAACTGACAGGTCGCCGATAAAATCGCATGCTAGTGATCGTTGTTCACCAGAGTTATAGAGTGTAGCTCTTGTGAAATATGAAAGAACAGGATAAAAAGAGAGAGAGAAGTAGTTTTATAAATGTGTGTGTATGTGTGTATGTTGGAGTGAGAAAGAAAGGAAGGATTTTCAGTTGAGTTGTGAAAGATAGAAGAAGACAAGAAGAAGCCGGTTACCTGTAAGAGGGAGAAACATCGGCCAAAAGAGAAAAACAAGGACAGGATAAGCCGGTTACCAATGAGAATGTGCATTTGTGTGTGTGCGTGCATGTATGTTGTGTATATGAGAAAGAAAGAAAGAGAAGGGAATATATGGAGGATGAGGAAAAGAGAAGAGAGGGAAAATGGAAGCTGACTCACCAACTTTCTGCTCGTTGCGCCGCTATTGTGAACCCGTTCTCCGAAAAATTCAACAACGTACATCGCTGTGGTACATTGGCGTCGACAGAAAGAGAGAGCCTACTGTATTCGAGTACTTACTTTTACCTTTTATGTGTATATATTATATGTTTATGTGTGTTTGTGAAAAATTCATAAAGGCACGTGTAAGAAAAATAATCAGATGGAATCATTTTGGTGAACGAGACGTAACATCGAATTTTTTTTTAAATTAGGATACATTTGGTTTTTCGATTTTATTTCTTTTTTATTCATCGAAATTATATCGGCATCAAGAAAGAATTATTTTTAGTGAACAATTAACATCGAATGATTTTATTTGTTATTTACGACACATGTTAGTACAGTTGATCAAAATTACATTCACATGGAATTCGAAATGTTCGAATAATATTTATCAAAGAAATTTTATATATTTTAAATTGTTCTCAACGTTGTAATAAACTTGCTTATTTTATTGGTAAAATGCAACAAAGAAAATGTACGATATAGATGGTGTACATCTGGTGATATGTAAAAACGTGAAGTATTTAACTTCGTGCGAACAACAAAGAAAATATATCACTCGAACAATAAATGTTTTCAAAAGGAGAGAGAAAGAGAATAAGTTATTTACGAATGTACTGAATAGTCACGTTTTGCAGACTAGTCGATTGGAACACGTATAATTAGGCTGAGTTAAGAAGATAATTTTAAAATTCGAGAAACATTATACATTATTTTTAACTAAAAAAAAATACATTTATTATTGTTAGAATACCATATACATACATAAGTATATTACTCGTAAATGTAAAATACATTCGAGATTATCGATTTAAATTGATTTACAGGTAAACATTTATTATTCGAATAATTTGTTTGATAAATTATGGTTTTTAATAAAGGTTTTTTTATAGCCTTTTAATTTGAGATAACCAATGGATTTTGAAACGAATATTAACTATCGATTTGAGATTATTGCATCTTTTGTAATACTTCAAGGACGAGACTCAGCGATATATCGAATGACACACGGATCGATATTTCCGAACGCGTTCTCTTTGAGATACGTTTAAAGAAAATTATCCATTAGAATTTTGCAATGGAAAATGTTTCAATTTAATCAAACATAGTTGGAAAGTATTTTTATTTTTTTTCTTCTATATGATTAATTTTATTTTTAGTTATGCATTTGTTATGAAATAATGTTATTTAAAATGGAATGGAAAAACGAGTTGGTGCAACACATTGATACATGCGTAATTTGTGTTTTACAAGTCGCGTGGAAGCGAAGCAAACCGTAACACACAACATCATCGAGGACACAGGTTACGTAATACGACGCTCGAGAAACGAACTGGTAAAACGAAATGAAAAAAATTCCTTGCCAATCTTTTTCTTCTCTCTGCTATATCTGAGGATATTCGATTAATCTTACAAACGTAATATCGGATTACCTTATTGCCTTAAAAATATATATCTCTCTAGTTTGCACATTGCAAACAAGGTCAAAAATGTCTACTTGCTATTTTTTTATTTGTTAATTATTAATCTTTGTTTACTTACAGGATAATTTTAAATCTTCTTTTAAATCTAAAACTTCAAAATCAACGTTATTTCAACTGCCTCTGCAATGGGACTAACAAGGATACCAGAAACTTTTGAATCATACTTAAGAAAATTCCCATTAATACTATTAATTTATTATATTGTCAAAATTAAAATGTAATTTTAATGTTTTTTATTGTTAAATAATATCTTGAAGATAATAAAAGAATAATGGTGTTGAACCAAGTTAACGTGTTGTCAGCAGTTCAAGTTGAAATTCCTTTTGAGGACGTTTCCATGACGAAAAGTTGGAACGAAACCGATTATCGATTTATCACTGGCTTATCATTTGCTAAGCTGAAATAACCTAGGACAAGCTTATCGGTTTTCTATCTTTTTACCTTTTTTTTCTATATTTCTTTTTTTTAGTTGAAATAAAAAAGATACAATTAATATAATATGAAGCTCATATCAATGTACTAAACATTTCATTTTACCCAACGTGGAAAGATTTTCCAAACTTCGTTTACTTTCATTGGTATATATATTTAAACTTAATTTGAAAAATACAAACATTAAAATCTCTTAGAAAGAGATCTTTAATAAAAAGAGATAAATATTGGAACAAAGTCTTTGTCAATGTTAACTGGAAGATCAATGACATTTAAATTGACCATAATGGAGGCCACAATGACATCAAAAAACATTACATCTCAAGAACGAATAATCAACTAAATTAAAGAAGTTTAATTATATTTTATCGGTGTTTAATTATGTTATGAATCGTTAAAATAAATTTTTTTTTCCAATGGATATATCAAAATGTATGTATAACAATGAACAATTGTTAAAACTGTTTTACAGTTATAAATTAACTTTTGACATTGAAAAAAAAACAAAAATACATTATTATTTGATCTTTCAATCATTTAATTCGTTTACAATATAAATAAAAAAAAATAAAAGAAATATTGATCTGCAAAAACGAAGAAAGACAATACACTAAAAATACAAAGAAACATTTAATGATGAGTATTGAATTGTACCAAAAACAATACTGACGTATTCAAACGCGTAATAATATTTCGAAATTTCTTACCAAATAATGTTAAATAAATTCTTTTCAATATTGTACAACTTAAAACACAAAAATTGCACTTTTTTTTCATGAGTATAGCACAAAAAAGAAAGGGGAAAAATTGAGATCCTTCGTATTATATTCCTTTGGTGGTTGGTGTTTGAATTAAAGGAAGACTATGATATTTGTTAGTTACGCGAATTGTCGCTCGAGTTGGTTCGAAGTAATTCGAACCAGCTCTTGTCGAAGAAACAGTCCGGCGCGAAACTGACAGTTCGAAACAGTAAACCCGGTAACCGACCTGTAGACTATAAACGAAGGCGCCACTTTATGGATTCCCCGAACGTTCATCAGGACTGTGACTTTGTATAGTCAGTTGGTACCGAATAACGAGTGTAACTTGAAGAATAGGTGCCCTGTTCTTTCTTCTTGCCAGTAATTAATTAATCCTATCAATTCACTACTAAATGCAAACATTTACTCATTACTTTTGCCACATTTTTTCGAGACATTTTTATTTTATTTTCTTATAAATATTTTATGTAAATATTTATTACAATAAAATTTTTATTTTATCTTTTAATAAGTGATTCATAAAAAATCACGTATATGTAATGTTGTCAATTTACTAAACATTTCATTTTACCTAACGTGGAGAGATTTTCCAAACTTCGTTTACTTTCATTCGTATATATATTTAAACTTAATTTGAAAAATACAAACATTAATGTTATATGTTTACTTTTAATACACCCACACACATACTAGTCATTACAGTGAATAGTGGAATTGAACATTTGTTTATTAAAATATGTATCTTTAAGTGTGAACAAAATAGTTTTTAGTTGATTCGTCAATCAGTTGAACAAGCAACATTACACCAAAGGAAAAGCTTATGAACTAGTAGTACGGTTAGTAGCCATATTGTGTTACTGCATGAATTTAAGTATCTGTAACAAACCGGATATTTGCTTAATTTACAATCATTGAAGGGAGACAGTAATAATTAGGATTTAAAATCATTTCAAATCAATAATTAATGATTGCCAATTTTCATAGATCATTCTCTCACTATTGTAATATTATTTGAAATAAATTGTAAAATTTTTTGACGAGTCATGAAAAGAACATCATCGAATAGAGTCCATACATTATTGGAGAGCATAAATTGAGAGCCATTTACGATGTACAAGTGCATATAATCAAGTAATACACTCCAGTAGAATAAAAAGCCGCGCGTTGAGGATAATACTAAAAATTTTCCACACACAATTTTATTAATTCAAGCTTAGTTTTTCTTTCAAGTTAGTCTTTTTATTCAGAATAAAATTAACTTTTACAAATCAAAGTTCATCAAATTGCATATTAATAAAAAATCATTCTCGTTATTATATGTTTCCGTTTTGAAAAGTCTAACATTAATTGAGATCATTAAAATCGTTTTTAATTTATAAACAATTTGAAAATTTTCTAATCGTTGAAACGTAATATAGATTAGATTTTGTTAATGTAAAAAGTAAAAGTATAACTGATTAATGTTATATCCGGAGTTATATATATATATATATTTAATCTTTTATTATCGCCTAAAACGATAACATTTTCTCGAACCGATGATACTCAAAAATTACAAATCCATTTTGGAAAACATTTAATTGATGAAAGTTCAACTATAAATGATTAGGCACGATCTCTGAGCCATCAATAAAAATATCTGAAAATAAAAAATTATATTAAAATATAATATATCCTGCTGTAATAATGAATAACATAACATATAATATTTATCATAAAATAAATAAATTAAAATGAAATTAAAAATAAATATTGAGTAAATAAATAATAAACTGAACGCTTGCAACTTTTAAGATGTTTAAAAATTATACATTTAAAATAAAATATTTTTAAATTTGTATATAAAAATAGAAAAAACACTAGCCTCGTATGTTAGTTTTATTCTTATATAAAAGTTACATAATCTAATAAAATTTCAATATCTAAACAAAAAAAACGATTTTAAATTACATCTTATTTATCATCCGAGCAGAAATCTTTTATCTTGGATGATAAACAAAAAGTCCATTTAATTTTTTACTACAGCTATATCAGTTAAATGATTCAAATAAAACATGAAGGAGAGGGGGTAGAAAATAAGCTAGAAAGAAGTTTTAGTAGACATCGTTCATCAGTTTCAAGTCGACTTCTCGTGGAAATTGTTCAAAGATTTCACGTAAATTTATTGATAATAATAAAACAACTAATCGCATTAGATTATTTTCTGATCTAAAAAGGAAAACGGTATTATATTATTTTTCATATATTAAATTATCTTTATAAAAATCTTATGTCGAAATAAAATTAAGTTTCACCGATTATTCAAATTTATTTGTGTGAAACATAAATATTTGTGTTTGTGTATGCATATTTATCGTATAAAATTAATCTTATCTATAATCTTATCGATCTAATCACATTTTCTTTCAATTACATTACTTAATTATTATTAACAAGTGATAGAAATCATTATCAATACAGAATGAAATGAAAAATAACATTTATATGTATACTTTAATTACAGCAAGTAAGATACAATTTTAATATTTTTAATAATTACAAGATAAAAGATAAACGTTTCTTCCTCTGAAGTATTAATTTATTCACATAATTAATAGTGATTACTTTAATAAGATTCAAAGTCTTATAACCGTCACTCATAATCGAAAAAGTTTCGTGTTAGGAACACGGCTAAGAGTTCTCGTTCAATCATATTTTAAGAATCTTCATTGGTTTTTATATTTTTTTATAATATTTATTGATTGTTATATAATAATAAAATTCAATAAATTTATAGTGCAAGTTCTGAATAAGATTCATCATCGAAATTGGATAGAAAAAAGTCAACGATAAAAGTGTAATTATTTTTTTACTCTAAACTTCAAGATTTCTAACAATAAATTAAATTCAAAAACATTCGAAATGAACAGTGTTATAAAAAATAAGATTGAATAGAAGCCATTTTGATTTTGAACTCGATCGTTTCATCGATTATGATTATCACAATCAAGTATTAACCTCAATAATTTAGCTCTCTTACGTATTGCACTTTGCACGCGCTATTACAAACATAAAAACACAAATCATGTATAATTCATATTTTTAATATAACTTATGTTAAATAACTAATTTTTCTAAATAAAAAATTATTTTTAACGAATAATCGTTAATAATTGGATTCTCGTGTCTGTTTAAATATTCATCAATTATTTTATGACATTTTTTATTTTAAATTCATCTGTTCATATTAAAAAATTAATAATTCATTTTTTTTGAAGTTTTATTTTACGAACAAAACTTTTTGCATCTTATCTTGATTATAATTTGTACACATGCGTATAAAGATATGCATTAACGCATATATACATGCATATCGATTTAAATACGAACAACTCATACAACTTCAGAGTAAACTAATAAATACCGCTCACATTGATTCTAAAAGAAATTAAAATAGATCAATAAATTAAAATATTTCCTTTTTTTTTATTTTGATTTGTTTCAGGAAAGATCTAATACAAAATGAAACTTTTAATTCACATTGGGTTATTCTCCACTTCCCTTTTTTCGATAATTAGTGTTTATTCTATGCCAGTTTACCCGCCAATTAAAAAATTTTTTGCCAACTTTAACCCTGGACTACTCATGTATCTGACGGTTTGGAATTGTGTAAGTAGAATTTTCATTAAAAATTTATTTTTTCTTCTTGACAAATTGCAATATTTTTCATTGCTAATAACATCAGTATTTTACGAAGTCGAAAATTAGCATTAATTCAACGATAATGCTTTATTATCTCTGAAATATTCAGATTGTATGATCATTGTAAAATTAACAAGTTCGAAAATATAATTGGTAACATATTATATAATAACATAACATAACATATAAGCTCATTCAAAAATAATTTCATTTTTTAAATGGAAATTAAAAGACAATTTTATCGTACCCGTGTAGAAATAAATATATATATTGTTTATAATAAAATTATTATATATTAAATGTATATATATTAAATAGATATATAATTTATTGTCATTTTTATATATAGAATAATATGGGCCGCTTATTTTGAAAGTGGCCCAACTCCATTTTCCAAAAAAATCGAGTTAGCAACCATAATAGTTACATTTTTACATGATCTGTTCATTCCGAAGCAATTTGTTACAAATATATTTAACTCCTTAAGTTGCACGTTTGAATTAATTCAAGCGCGCTAAACCAGCCAAATCTCGCACACTCGAGTTAATTCGAGCGGCTTTGTATTAAATGCTGCTATAAAAATTTTGATTCATTTTGAATTTTTTTAATTTTTTTTACCAAGACAATATTCTAAATTGTTTTTTTACATAAAAAAAAATTGTTAGTTTTTTTTTTCAAAAAACTGTGCATTAAGGGGTTAAAATCATGTAGATATTGTAACAAGAAAATTTGCCGATCAACAGAATGATGAAAAGTTTATTTTGAAAGTGGCCTAACTCCCATTCGTCGTTTATTATTTTCCGGTTACACCTGGTTATTGTACAACTTCATGTTATGTATCAATAAAGCATTTGAGGTTGCTTATATTCCCAATAAATGGGAATATGTAAGGGATAATAATTTATTGTAATTAAATTGAGATAAATAGATTTTGTAGCAACAAAATTATTAGAAGATGCAATTTTGAAAAGTGTAAATAATTCTGATGTAGAATACATACTGGTTAAAAAACTGGTTATTAGAACTGGTATAAAAATTGGTTTAAAATATGTTGGATGAGTTTTGTCAGAAATAAATCGTATAAAATTTTCTATAAGTCATCAATGAATGAGAATAAAAATTTGAAAGTCCTGAATTTATTATCAAGTCGGGGTAGACCAAGAAAGTTCGTCAATATTATATTGACATCACTGTATAAAAATATCAGACAAATTACAGCATAAAAATTCAAGGACATAATGTGTAGACCTACTACGATATATACCATCATAAAGTCATGATTTCTTCAAATTCCTTTACACACGCAAAAATATAGACGAGCAGTAAATTGTTTTGTAGGTTATATTTGTAATTTTGTACGTTATGTAGTTAAAAAATGTTTTGAATCGCATAAATTATGTTTCAGAAGTGTTTTAAAGATATGTAAAATAAATGGAGTATTGTTGTTTCCAATTTGAAGCATTTTAAATTATGTTGAATGGAGTTAAATCCCTTCGAAATTTATAACAAATCAAATTGTTGATATTGACAATGGCCTAACTCCATTCGTGGTTAGAAAACGCATATTATTCACTTAATAATTGCCACTATTTTAATAGAAAATATAAATTAACCACCTTTAGATACACTCAAGCAGTATAACTCATTAGTATCTTGTACGTATATTTTTCATTGCATTGAAACGCAAACCCTTCAATATCTCAATTCGAACATAAATGGAGGTAGGACACTTTCAAATTAAGTGACTCATATAAATGTTTTTTTGTTTTAAATATATTTTAGAAGCATATAATTACAATTTGTATATTTATAATTGATATTTTTATAAATATATTTATTTCTACGTAGAATATTTAGAATCCAAGACGTTTTAAATAATCATATTTAGTCGAATTTGATAAATTCAACTTCTCAAAATCAATTAAAATATAAAATGATTTTAATAAGCTTTTAATAAGTTTTTGATAATATCAGGTATCAATAAACGCTGATCATGCAGTTATTTGTCTTAAACAAATTATTATTATTTACATTCATTAAAAACACGTGTATTCAATAATACATCCTAATCTTTTATCGCGCGAAACTGATATTACATTAAACATAATAAATTAAGAATGTTAGGAAATACATCCTGACATTTTATAGAAATTGGAACTACTTATTATGTTTAATATATTTAGAGATAAGAATTTAATTAACATTTTTATCAATTTTATAAATTTTAATGAGACATTTCATTATCGAGAACTTCGAGTTAAACTTATCAATTAAATTATTGCAAAAAAAAAAGAGATAAAAAAATAAAACTTGAAGAAGCAAGAGTCAAGGTCAGAAGGCTTGATTAAAATAATGATGTAAGACTTTAATAAAAATTGGTACCGCCATCTTATTTAATAATTCAATTCAATTCATTCGAAACTCTGAAACATCGGAAATACGCTTAACGTATTGCGGTTTCAAACGGTTGTATAGCAAATCCCGTTCGATTTCTCGCGTTGAAAAGTATGAAGCCTTAGTCTGGGAGTAGGGTGCATAATTTATGATGGGATGCTGGAAGGTAGAGAGAGAGAGAGAGAGAGAGAGAGAGAGAGAGAGAAAAAAAAGAAAGAAAAGAGAAAAATAAAAATGATACAACACATGAACAATTCGCATATCCACAAGCATACGCATTATACAATTACACTTCCTAGATTCACTTGCACATACATACACACACAAGCGTTTAAAAAATATACTATATAAAATCATCACGCCTGTAGTATTATCTCAACATTACGTGAAACACAATTATGATATAATTATAATCATTTATTCAAGTTTCCTTTATTTTGCTATAATTTGCACATTAAGTGTCTATGAAGATATTATGCATACGGAATACATTAAATGGATATTACAAAAGTATAAACAGGTTTACTTGTAATATACTTCTACGGGAAATCTACGACTACGACTATGACGATGTAACGGAGCATGCGCGTTTTCGGTCTGCGCAGAAAATCAACCGCATCTCGTCATCATCGTCATCTTCGTTTTCATCGTCGTTTTCATTGTCGTCGTCGTCGTCGTCGTCGTCGTCGTCGTCGTCGTCGTCATCGTCGTCATCGTCGTCGTCATCGTCGTTGTCATTGTTGTTACTCGTCATCGTCCATCTCTTTCTTATTCGTTTCAGTATAAAACATTATAAACTAAACTACATTTACAAAATTAAAATTTCCCGCATTTTCCTATCTAGCGTATCAAACTATTTAAACATAAGCATACGCGTTTAGTTTGCACTCCCTCCCCTTCACTAAAATCAATAAAAATACTTTTCACATCGAAATGTCAATAATTCACATTTATTTTCAGACGATCGTTCGATGCTAACCATGTTTAATTCATTCATAATAATAAACACTATCAATTCGATAAAAATAAAAATAAGTACAAGGAAAGATCGTATACAATAACCTCCCCCCCCACTCTATTAGGAAGTATAATATAACAGAAAAAATGTTAGGTAGTGTGGAATACATCAGTGTATGCTCGTTACGACATAAACTCATATATCTACTTGATGCGATATATTGTGTTTTGTCTGCTCGTTAAATAAATTCATCATACTTATAGCGTTGCATAACTTACAAAAAAAGGAACAAGTATGATTTGAAATTGAAACGATTGAACTTTAAGATTTCGCAGTCTTATTTCTTCTTCTTATTCTTATTCTTATTGGTGTTTATTTTTTGTCGTTGTTAGGTTTAATTATTTGGTTCGTCTATTTCTTTTTTCAAACCAATTCCAATTAGAATTTATCTTCACTCTCTTTCTCTCTCTCTCTCTCCTTCTTTCACGCTCGTTCTATCTCTATCTCTCTTTTTCCAAAAGCCACTCGCATGCTCGAAAGTGCACGAAGCATCAGAACGAACGTGGCCGCGCACGCCTTTTCTTTCCTTTTCCCCTCCACTTTCTCACTCACTCCCTATCTCTGTCTCTCTATCTCGGTCTCTGTCTCTTTACTACCTTCTTTCTCTCTCTTTGTTTCTCTCACTCACTCCGCTACCACCTCTTTTTCTCTCATCCGTCAGTAAGTTACAGTCTGCCGAGAGGATCGGAGCACGAGCTACGCGATCACCAAGTTCAACGATTTTTATCAAAGTTTTTTATTTTTTTTTATTTTTAACACAAATATAATAATCAACGTATGGATACATAGGTAATTGTTCCTTATTTCTTTTCTCTCATCTCTCTCTCGCTCTCTCCTTTTCTTTGTCGTTCAAATAAAAATTCATAAATTGGAATCGAATAAGAAAAATACAAAATCGTGAGTATACACGATGTAAATATAAGGAGATACGTATAGGGGAGAAGGGTTGAAATGGGGGGGGGGTAGTATTGTTTCCTACTCGCGTGTCACACAACTTTATAGCTAAGGAAAAACAACATAAAATATATGAGGGAGAGCGATGATGCGAATAAAAATAGAAAAATATCAGAAAGCGAATGTGCTCTTATAGTGAGTACGAGAGAGAGAGAGAGAGAGAGAGAGAGAGAAAGAGTGAGAGAGAGAGAGTGAGAGTGAATGTGTGAGTGAGTGAGTAAGAAAGGAGACACGTGTGAAAGACATGCCGCTGTGATATGCAACCACGTCGATGAACGATGATAAAAAAACAACCCTTTAACCCTTTCTATAGGGTCATCCTCGTGAATGTATAATTATCACATCTAATGATTTCTTAATTTTCGCTTTTTATTTTTTAATTTGCTCATTTTCTGTCATTTGTCAGCAATTTATTTTTATCATTTCAAAAAGATCGAATGATTATTACTATTAACTTTAATTTATGAGTGAATATTATTTAACACTAGATATACCAGACCAGTCATTTTGACTGGTCGGGCCATTTTAATTCAAAATTTCTACTTCATGTAACATTTGATTTTTGTAAATAATTAAGCGTTTTGTTATTTAAAAATGTCTATAAATCCATTTATCTATTAAAATTATTATTGTTAAACATTTTTTGTTATTTTTTAAGAGTAAATAAAGACTGGAAGCCTTAAAAAGCATTTTTTTTATACACTAGTCATTTTGATTACTGTGGTAGAAATAGGTATACTGAAAATAGTGGTATATCTAGTGTTAAGAAAAGAACAAAAAACAAAGGTGAATAATATTACATAAGGATAAAAATATGTTGTTGCAATATTATTAAATGCTTAAATGCTAATTTTGTTTCTTGAAGATTTTTTTATTATATATAAATCAGTAATTATTGTATTTAAAATGTTACTGTAAACGTAATCACTTTTAGCCGAATAATATGAGTATAGATAAGAAATATTCTGAACTTTGACAACGAAAATATAACGATAATGGTCGAAACGTTCGAATATTTTATTTTCATTCTTTTTAATTAGTTCACTTTAAAAATTTATCATTTGTCTTATTTTAAAATAAAACGAGTCACCCCGATTAATCGTATTTACAAAGATTATTCGATAACTCATATATATGAATTTTAATTAAAATGATATACATAAAAAATAAACGCAAAGAACGATAATTTCAAATGATAGCTTGTATAAAATAAAATAGCACAGTAATCTCTGATGAAAAAAGAAGAACAAAAACCGACGATGAGATACGCGCGCGCGCGCGCACGCACATTCTATTTTAAATAGAGAACACACAAATTGGGCCTTTTAATTTTATTCTTTTCTTAAACAAAAAATTCCTATACAAAGAAACTTGGCACGTGCATGCAAAAATAAAAAAAAATTACTGCTTTGAACTTTTATCTAATTATCTCGAAATCATGCATTCATTCAATTGATAAAGATAACAGAAAAAAACTAGATAAGATTAATAGATAACAAATGAAATATAGAAAAAATTTTAAAGTTAGAAACAGAAAGAAAAAGAATAAGTTGAAAATAAAGATGAAGATGAATATAAAGACGAAGAAGAGAAACCCTTAGAGTACATCAGCAAACGAGGCCTAGTTTCTATCTTTCGCTATCTCCGTTATCGATCCAAACACTATCGTGTCTCGGCTGGTTGACAGTGAAGGAACCCAATACTGAAAGAGATAGAAATAGTATGCATCTATGTATGAATGTGTGTGTGTGAGTTTTGTAAAAGACGAAAATGTGATCAAAAGGATGAAAACGTTATTACCAAATTTAGAAACTTACAGTGCAATTAGTAGTATAATAATTTAGGTCATAAATGCATATATATATAACTAAATGAAAGAGATTATATTTTTTTAAATAGAGACTTAAATGAAGGAATAGTCTATGTATTATTCCAGAAAATTCCTGAGGATTCCAGAAAGAAAGATAAAGAAACTAACCGTACAAGATGCGAGATTCCATTCTCATAGGATTTCACGCGATTGCATGTTTGCAATTCGCATATTCTGTTTATTACGATTACACGTACACCGTGGTGCCAGCGCATATAATGAAGAACCACAGCGCTTTCGGTGGAAGATTTAAATTTCTCACATTTTGGGACGCGGTTAGTATAGCTTATGAAGGATCCTTTTTGTCCTTTATTTTATTTATTTAATTTACTTATTAACAGGTATTATCTAATCAGCAAATTAAAAAAAAAATTATCATTTACTATGACATGTCTATCCTTGTAATTGGAAAAGAATCTTTTAGCACAAATAACCCGTTTGTAATCCAAACGTTTTCCATATCGTCCTAATCTAATCCTAAAAAACAAAAACAAAAACAAAAAAGAAAAGTAAAAAAGAAAAAAATAGATTTATATGGTAAACCGCTTAATATGGTCGTAACTCTTACAACATCTCCTCTTATTAGCAAGCAGCAAATCTACCCAGCTAGCTAGCTACCTAACTACTTAGCTACCTTGTTATGTAATCGGTGAAAACGCAACATATATATATATATAATAATGTATCCGTGATGAGGAAAATAAGGAAAGGTGTATTAACCTTTCGACTTTAATCCAAAGACCAGCAGTGCGTTATCTTACAAGTAAAAAAAAATACAATTGCTTAGGTTAACAAGGGCCCCAAATTCTACAAAATTCTAATTATTATTTAAATCAAAATCATATTCAATTATACTATACTTGGGATCTTCCGCATTCGAATATACTCAGAACTTCGTAAAGTTCAAACTCTAAAGTCTGATAATAATCCTGTTTGATTTGTTCGGAAACTAAAAAGGGGAAAATCAAACAAACATTTCAAGTTAAACCTGACGGTGTTAGGCTATAGTATATTTCTACTATTATACCGATATAGTAAATAAGTCTAGTTTTTATTCGTTACGTGTTATTCACGATTATGTACAATGTAGGTAGGATTCCATTTATCGATTTCAGTTACACTCTTTCCACTTTCCTAGAAATTTCCTTCCGGGTTTTTGATTACATATTTTTATTACCACCAAACCACGTTTCGCGTTATTCCATTTTGTTATTTAATAGATCATTTCAAGCATCTCAATTTTTATTTCTATCCTTTGAAAATAAAACAACAAATAACAAGTTACAATTATTTCAAACGTGTTTCTCCTTGTCTTATTTTTATTCTTAATCGGCTATTACGTTTTCTATGCACGTGTTAAGCGACTCTTATTGAATAGCAACGTCATTTTGCCGCCTTCGTAACATCACAAGCCTCTTATCCAATAATTGACTATAACACGAAAGTTAATTCATTATTTACAAATCCACTGATTACGTCATTCAAAAGTATCATTATTTCTTAGGGTTTCAAAATTTGTACAAATTCTACTTTATAATTCATTGCCATTTACATTCTTATTCTATACTATTGTACTAATAGATTCTTTATTACGACATATTTTCTAGGTTATCCAGTATTGATTCATCTGAATTTTATTACCGCATAGCAAAGAAATAAAAGAAGACATTTTCATTTTAAATAAAATCTGTGAAATAATGAACTTTGATTGATTCATAATTTATTGTTTCAGATATTACAAACGGTATTCTTTTTAATATGTATCATAAACGATTTGTATGGTACCAATGCAGTTAGCCCAAAGAAACCACCATTTATACGAAAATTAAAGGATTATTTTTTCGGAGCTCTTTGTTTTCCTTTAGCCATGGTACAAAAAAAAATAATAATTGTCTTACAATAAAATTCTTTTCAATATTATCATATTAATAATATTCGTTACAGTTCGTGGGGATTACGTTTTGGGCGTTAATGTTCATCGATCGTGAATTGGTATTACCAAAAGCATTAGATCCATATTTTCCATGGTGGTTGAATCATCTGATGCATACGATGATCATGGTCTCAATCGTTACCGAATTATTGTTATCACCACGAAAATATCCTAAACGATCGCATAGTCTTTTTGGTCTCGTGGGATTTACGCTTACTTACTTAGTCTGGTGAGTTTAATTTTATTTGTGAAATATGAAAAGAAACATCAATATACATCGGTTTTTTTTTATATTGGAAGAACTTTTAACGAATTTATTATAATTTTAATAATAAATGAATTATTTATTAAAGGCTCCACGTGATATATTACAAGAACGGCATTTGGGTATATCCAGTGATGGAAGTATTGACGCCGACAATGCGACTAGTATTCTTTGGAATTTTATTGATATTCACGTTGTTACTATATTTCACCGGAGAAATGCTGAACAAACTCGTTTGGGGTAACGATAAAACTAAACAACACAAATCTCATTCCAAGTAATTCCCACCAAACTTGTCACCGGCAAGTGACCACAAATCAGATCTGCCTCTCCGTCGGTGTTGGTGGTGGTGAATAAAATTCTCTTTTATCGTTCACTCGTTGAAAAAATGCACCTTTTTTTTATTATTCTTCTTCTTTATAAAAAAAAAAAAAGAAAAAAAAGAAAAAAAAAATTATTATTGTTATCAAAACATTAAAACAAACAAAAGAAAAAAAAGAAAGTAATGTAGAGGGAAACCGAACAGATAGAATCCTCCCAGTTCCCGCAAAACACCCACCCTCCCCGAAAAGAATACTATGCATGCACACGGGTAGATTTCACACGGTAAATGCTGTTGAATCGATAATCCAGCCTTTTGTTTGGGTCGTGTTAACTTTGCTCAACAGTCTACTGACTGACTGATTCTGATGCTCAAAGCATGTTTTTAACTGAGTTTATCTCGCTGAAGCTTTCAAATAATTGTGTTTATAATCCCTATTCCTGTTTTATTTGCTTTTTTTTTTTATATTCCCTTACCCTAATGGAAAACTAAAAAGTTAATAATAGTGCCTGGATATAGAAGAAGTGATCGAATGTAAATAAAAAATTCGGTTTAATTAATAATAATGCGCCTTTCTATTACTGGACTCTCGTCATAATCATTATTTTTGTACTTTTTTATAACGAGAGTTTAATACATACAATAGGTGAAAAAAGTATTGAGAAAAAATAAATTAAAATTACTACTGAAACTTTTATAGAAATCAATAGAATTTTAGAATTGCATCGTTTTCTCAGGTAGTGGAATTAGTGCAGCAAAGTGAAGTGTTCAAATACTTTTTTTACCTACTATATATAATATAATATAATATTGTAATAATAAAATTAATCAAATTAATATGGTGTGCACGTAGGGACAAAAGTACACGCTATAAAAATATATATCAATCATATATATAATAAAAAATATTATACACATTTGAATTCGTTACAAATCTTGAATATATAAAAATCTTGTTGTATAGCAAACAATAAAAGTTAAACTATCTATATACATATATTTGTATCGGGTATAGGTAAAAAATACCTAGCAGAGAATAGCAACCCAGATTTGAAAGTATTATCTGTGTCAACCGTACGAGAACAAGAGGATAAACCTGGTCTTGCATAAACAATGAAAACGAATGCTAAAAACGAATAAGAAAGAAAAAAATGAAGAATATAAGATAAACATTGTCAACGAGCTTTAAAAAACAAAGCTCTACTAATATCATTGCCAAGGATGAGCTTAAAACAATTTCATTGACAAACCTGATTCATTTTCTACACTTCGTGTATTATTTTAATTAAATTTCGACCTAAAATCATTTTTCGAATGATTACACATGAATCATATTTTATATTGTTTATATCTAACGAAATATAAAATATTTTATACATAAATTTTCTTATGTATAAATGCCCTCGCATTAATTAATATTTAAGTGTATATTGAAACAATTTTTGATTTTTTATAAAGGAGAACAAAATAGTTCTTTTGTATTCCTTAAACTATGATACACTTACAAGTCTGTCATCATAAATACATTGAAATATTCGTAGATGAATTTAAACTATTTTGATAATAATAATAATAATAAAAATAAAGTATATAAAAATATAAATATACACTATATATAAATATTGTATCAAAATCAAATCATAAATCATTTACATTAAGAAACGTTTCGCCATACTAATTGAATGAAAAAAAAAATAGTATATCCTTACCTATTAAAAACATATAATGATGTTAACATTTTAAATTGCTATACTATTGTACATTAAAAATATGAATGAACTTTATTCTTCGATAATATAAAATATTGATCAGTGCCAATGTTCAGTCTTACATATTGCAATATATTCAAATTGTTCATTTAATTAAAATTACATTTGCGTTGCTTTAGAACTACAATGCCTGCTATTAATAATCTCATCAATACTTTGTTTTAGTTCCTCCATTTCTAAAATATCGAGAGGTAAAGAAGTTTGTGTAGCTATTTCTCTGGCATTAATTTGCCCATCGGATTTATCCATTATTCGTGTTAATTCAGGACAACAAGATTTCAAACTGGATGCTAAATCACCCATACCAGCCTTTTTGTATGTGTCTTTTTTCTCCGACTCGCATTTCAATTTCGTTTCACTTGACTCTTGAAGTAAATGTTTTAGGATAGCCTCGTCTTGTAACAAGTATTTGCTTTTACGACCTTCTCTAATTCTAATATCACTTTCGTGACAATAATTCTTGCCACTTTTGTTATTCATCTTACTTTTACTATTTTCTATTGGTTCTTCCATTCCCAACATCTTCGTTTCTTCGTCAGGCTGACTATCATCACTATCAGTATCTTGATCGTCTTTGTCTACATTGCCTGCTTCTATATCAATATCTTTATCTCTCATATCTCGATGCCTTTTTTCTTCGCTACTTAAATTTTCATCGCTACCGCTTTGATTTGGAAATAAAAATGGTAATAACATACCCGGAGGACTTTTCCATTCTAACATTTTAGAATTTAAAACACGTTCGTCCAATCCTGCACTAGCCGACCGTCTTTTCATATTAGGAACTTGAATAGGAGCTTTGGATGTACCACCAATGGTCAATGCTGAGAGTATTTGTGCACCAAGCTGACTCTCTTGAGACGTAGAACTGCCTCGACGAAAAAGTGGACCAACTTTGCTAGATCTTGATTTAGCAAAATCTCTTCTACGTTTAACACGACGTCCACGAGCACTACCAGCTACCTTTCTTGTTGTTTTCAATTCAGCTATCTGCACAGATATCTGAGAATCCAATGAATTTCTTCGAGATTCAACTGATACCCGTCTCACGCTGAAACTTATTTCAGAATCAACAGAATTTCTTCTGTTGCTAGATACTGAACCTGTATTTCCACCCACAAGTGCTCCTCTTCTTGTCACTAATTTTGGTAAAGCAGCAGCCCAAGTTGAACTAAAGTCTTGAGATGCTACAGAGTTGAGATCAAAATTTAATCCTACTGGATCTTCGTGAGTATTATGAAAACTAATCGATAAACGACCAGCACTGTTAAAAGTTTTGCGTTTTGCAAAAGCTTGTGCTATCACTTTGTGTTTTTTCAATTTTATTGGTTCTTCAGTTTCACTATTAAAAGTTCTACAAAAAAAAAATAAATTAGTATCTTTTGATCGTTTAAATATTGATTAAAATTATTTAATATGTAGCACCGTACCTTCGGATAAATCTACTCCACGTATGTACTGTGGATCCTGTCCAAACCCATGACGACATGAGAACACCAGCAAAAAATGGTGAAAATAAATGCAACTGCAACTTGGCAACACTAGGTCTTGCTTTCATTTTACATTCGGATATGTCTGCATACTTTGTTGTTATCGAACATCTTAAACAATTAAAAATAATTCATTGAACAATTAAAAACAAGGAAAAATAATAATATGATTAAAATATCTTAGAAAGAAATAATTTCCTTACATCATATAATCGCGAAAACTTTTTCGCCATTCCCAAGAATGCTGAAATTCATGAATGTGACAATAACAAGTCACTATGACTGCTGCAAACGTAAAAATTGAAAAGAGACCCATTCTAACGATGGTTTCTCTTATTTTAGAACTTGCTCTTTCAGATATTATTTCTTGACTACTGATTTTTAAGCGAATAAGCGTGATCAATCCTACAATGTAAATAAAAAACCATGAATATTCATTTAAATATATAATTTTTTCTTTTCGTTATTATAATTAATACTTACACATAGTAACATCAGAATCATAAACAAAAACGTACATTATTTTTATTGGATGAACATATAATGAATATTTCTAAATAATAAATCTTACCTCTAGACAAAAAATATCCTCCAACGAGTAAAACGATTACCAAAGGCCCAAGCAGAAACCAAGCTCTAACTGTATGATTCGAATAACCAACGAAACAGATACCAGTTACACTATTGCCATCTATTTCTCCCAATGCCATAATGGTCACCGTTAAAACAAGCGGTAAGCACCAAGCAATAAGATGAAAATAAGCACCCTTCTTATCAATTCTATCTTGAATTTTACCAAGAGCTTGAAAACTCATATGCCAAGCGTATGTTAAAATGACAAACCACACCATCGCAGCCATGAGCGAATAATAAATGAGTACAAAAACAACAACGCATGATAAATTTTCTCCACTGAAAATCACAATATACTTATAGTTTATAGAGTTATTTTGTATATTAAAATAATATGAAAGAAACGTACCTTGGTTCACTCATTCTCAATGTACCATCTTTACGGCATACAATAACGTCTCTACTTCCAGGAGTAAATTGTACTAACCATCCTATACATGACACCATAAAACAACAATTAATATAAAATATAACTAATGCAGGATATTTATTTGCACTTCTCCAATCTATTAAAAACGTGACCTGTAACATACATAATTAATATTTAAAATGTTATTAACTGAATATCATAGATATTATTAATCATTTAATAAAAGAAACTCACCACAGTAAAAAAATTAAATGCACAACAAATACCAGCAGCCCAAGCAATGAAGGAATGAATTTGTTTTTGCTCATCCGATGTAAAAAATGGATCATTGCACTGCGTACCACATCCATCAACACCATCAAAAATTGCAAGCATATTGTCGGTTGGAATAAGTGGTTTCAAACATTTACCCGAAGTATTGAATTTCAATTCCCTAATATCATTTTTACACGATTTAGGAAAAAGTTTGGTATTTTCGCATTTGATGAAACTTGGCCAGATAGTATGATTGAATACTATTCTGCAAGGTGTAGATACCATTTTACACATTTCTTGGGATGGTAAATCAACGGTGCCGTTTATGCATTTAGGCATGAATATTGAACATAAGAATGGTTGTACGACTGCCCAACACTTTGGTATATGTCTAAGTGCTTGTAACAAATATAACTTTTCCTGTAAAAAAAATCAGATGAAATTATAAAAATTCTATTCTTGAAAATGTTATATATAAAATTATAAAATTTTAATAATTAGATGTACCTCAATTAATTTAGGTGTCTTATATTCGGATGCAAGATCTGATGTAGTAGACGAATAAGGTAATCTGGTACCCATACAAGTGTTGTTCTGCAAGGGTACACATTTTGCAGGTCTCCGGCAGTTCTCAAAATCAGAAGGCAGTTCTCCCAAAGGATACCTATCCAGCAAATAATTGGAATCCTTAATCATATGTCTAGGACTTAAATCCAAATTTTTCCATGTTTCATTTTCGCCATTGGAATTGCCAGTAAAGTTATCAACCAATTCTGAGTTGACTACATGAAGTATAAACAAATAGCATAATAATGCAATCATAATCTGAAACAAATAATAAAATAAATTAAATTAAATAATAAAAATTACAAAAAACGATAAGAAAAGAAAAAAAAGCGCGCGTATTTGTATTTTAAAAAGTTGCCCAACCACGTGACTCTAAATGTAAAGAATGAAAAGGGATATCAATGAGAGATGTGAGAATGAGGGTGAAAAAATTAATAATAATAATAATAATAATAATAATAATAATAATAATAATAATAATAATGATAATAATAATAGTAATAATAATAATGATAATAATAATAGTAATAATAATAATACCTTACACATAGAGTAAAAATATATTAAATATTCAGGTATTCTTGATTAGCCACCGAGAAAGTTCTCCCTTTCGTTCGGACAAAATGTCTCGCATCTTCTGGCAGCAGAACGGATAGTTGAGTCCAGTGTTCGTAGAAAGCTCCGAGACCACACACGAGGAGAGAAGCTTGCTTTGAGAACGACTTGGACCACCCACGACGACCTCCGGTCATAACCCATACCATGCTTCGTATTGTTTCGCATTTCCCAAGTTTGAAAGTAGCCTGACTGCTAAACAGTTTCATAAATAATTCGTTGGTAGCGCTACTTGTGTTTCTAACTCTTTTATTTTATTTATTTTTCTTTTTTTATTTTCATCGTTCTTTATATATGAAAAATATACTTCACTTTTTACATGGAAGATAATGTTTTTTAAGATGGATTCGTAATTTTACACCGGTGAATATCATTAAGGTGACATAGAGACCCTATAGGAGGGACGCGCCATGTAGATTGCTAGGCTGAAAATGTGGGGGGACAGCTTCCGTTGCATTGCGTAGCCATGTTTATCTTTAGTATGTATTAACGGCTATGGTTAGTTTAAGTTTGGAATACTTATAGTTTTTATTGTGATATTTATGTTTAATTGTTTTGTTTTTTTTTAGTAGTTTTCTATAAGTGTAAGTTTAATTTACATATTTAATAATTACAAGTATAAATGTACAAACCTAACCTATAACTTATCGTTTGTTTACAGACTTATTGCCTTTTATCAAATCAAACTTAATTGAATCTTTCTTATTGAATTTATAATCATTTTTTTGTGTAACCTATTCTATTTTAATATAAATTTTTAATTATCATTAAATATAATTCTTTTTTTTCTGTATTTGATGCAATTCATTATTTCATAATTATTTCAATGTTTGAATATTTCGCGCGCAATCACGTGATTACACGAGTTCCTGTCCCCCAGCAATGTACATGGCGCGTCCCTCCTATAGGGTCTCTAAGGTGACATAGGGATCCTATAGGAGGGATGCGCCATGTACATTGCTGGGGGACCGGAACTCGATTTTGCGCTCGAATGATTCAAACATTGAAATAATTATGAAATAATGAATTGCATCAAATACAGAAAAAAAATGAACTATATTTAATGATAATTAAAAATTTATATTAAAATAGAATAGGTTACACGAAAAAATTATTATAAATTCAAGCGGTCCCCCAAAATTTTCAGCCAATGGCACATGAGCTGAATATGAATGGCGCATCTCTCCTACAGGATCCCTATGACCGGACAAATGGTGCCGCCGCCGGACACGCGTACTTAGGGATCCTGTAGGAGGGATGCGCAATGTACATTTTTGGGGGACCGGAACTCGATTTTGCGCGCGAATGATTCAAACATTGAAATAATTATGAAATAATGAATTGCATCAAATACAGAAAAAAATGAACTATATTTAATGATAATTAAAAATTTATATTAAAATAGAATAGGTTACACGAAAAAATTATTATAAATTCAAGCGGTCCCCCAAAATTTTCAGCCAATGGCACATGAGCTGAGTATGAATGGCGCATCCCTCCTACAGGATCCCTAGGTGCGAGACGCCACAAATATTTTTTAGTTTAATTTCATGGCCTTGGACATTTTCAGATTTATTATCAAGTTTGATTGTTGATTGACTAGTGTCGACATCTACATTTTATCTGAACACATGCGCATAATAGTATATGCAAGTGATGATGCAGGTGTTAATAAAAGAATATAAACGAAATTAAAATATTATTGTTTGTTGGAAACAAGCTTTTTAATTTCTATGTAAGTCAACAAATATCTAAATAATTAATCAAATATGATGGAATTGATGTTATTAATCATTTAAATATCAAACCAGTATTATATCAGTCATTATTAAAAACTTTTCCTTCCTCTAACTTAGCAGGAAGTATGATAATTACCCCTATAGTTGATTAGCTGCTGGTCATGATAATAAAATGCTAATAATATATGATAAGCCTTATTCACCGTACACAGCTGCGAATTATTTTATAATAATGTCGCAGGGACGAATGGTCGGCTATTAGTGAATGCAGTTTATGTATAAACTGTTACACGTATTGTATGTTAGAACATTTAAGACTATAACTTAATTTTACAGTGAAATATTTATCGTTCTTCTGAAAAAATATCATATAAGGTAAGCGATAAGAATATATTGATTTTTATGGTCACCAGAATTGATTAGAATATATAAAACTGATAAATCAGTTCTGATTAAATCTTTCCTTTCGTTGATTGCAGTTAAAATGTTTTGTATTTATCACTTGGGACTTTATTTATTCTTATTCGGAGCTTGCATTGGACATTATTCAGACTGGGATGGAAATCCAGTGTTCGAGCAAATGTGTTCGAGCTTATATCCCCATGCATTTACCAAATATTTGCCTCGTGGAAATTTATCTTTAAATATTTTCACTACGCGGACTGATGTAACAGACATTGAACGTTGTGTCACTACGTGCTGTAATGAGTTACATTGTAATGTTGCTCTTATGCATAACGACACGTGTTATCACGTGAAATGCACTAATTCCAAAATGTGCTTGCCATTATACAGACCTAATTTATCTAATGAAAATCCACCTAGCATGGTTTTGGTCAAACCGGTTAAAGACAATGAAATGTGGAGCGAATTGTTGAGTCAAGCTAATGATGAAACTAGGTAAATATTTGATATATTTGAAGATATTCTCTTGCGAGATACTAAAATATTTATATAATTTTTATAGACCATTACTAATGGACAACATCGACGATAACCGCATCGTATTTGATACAGATACCATTAATTGCATGTACCAATCTGACTGTGCACCTAACGAAATTTGTATCAGACTCGAAGAAAAAGATGATGTTAGCGTTTGTCGGTGCGATTTGGGATTCAAAAGAAATATTGCTGGTATTCATAGCATTTTTTTATATATAAATTCATATTTAATTTAATCTTAAGAATTCTCTAATGACATATTTCAAATTATAGGTACTTGCATGGCGATAAATGAAATGGAAAATGCAGAACTTGGTGTTACTCCTCAAATGAATGCTCAAATTTCTAAAGGTACAACTACATCCGCGAAGCCTATCTTAAAAGAATTATTAGTATCTGCAGTTTCTAAAGAAGTACGCTTGCCAGAAAATGAAGTAACATTATCGGCATACACTATGCCTGCCGAACAAGAAAATGAACATTATAATTATGCATGGAGTTTACTTAGTCAACCGGAAGGTCATACAGGAACAATGATCGATCAAAATCGTATAACTGTTAAATTAAGTAATTTATCAGAAGGCTTATATAGATTTAAAGTAGCTGTAAGTAGCCCAAATGCTTATGGAGAAGCATACGCTAACGTTAGTGTTTTACCACGTAAGTTATTCTATCAAATATTCTATTAAATACTTTGTAAAACTTACAAAATCTTTTACATTAAAATAATTATTATTTTTAATTTCTAAATACTAGCTAAGAGAATAAACCAAGCACCGATTGCTATAATTTCACCTGCCTCGCAAGTCGTTAAATTGCCTAATACTGGAGCTGTATTGGATGGATCGACGAGTAAAGACGATGATCACATAATTTCTTATCATTGGGAACTGCAGCAAGGTCCTATTGGATATCAGCCTAATTTAGTTGATACTCCTACTTTACAATTAGATAATCTTATAGCTGGAAACTATACTTTTAAACTAACAGTTGAAGACTCCGATCATGTCACAAATTTTACTAAAGCCAATATAACTGTTTTAAAAGTAATCGATTATCCGCCGAGTGCTAACGCAGGACAAGATGTTATAATTTATTTACCTCAAAATACATTGATACTTAATGGAAACTTAAGTACAGACGATAGAGGAATAGCAAGCTGGGAATGGACAAAAAGTCCTTCTGATCAAAACAAAGCTGTAGACATGCAATTTACCAGAACCCCTTACTTACATTTATCAAACTTAGTTGAAGGAATGTATACTTTTGTTCTCAAAGTAACCGACGATTCTGGCCAGTCTTCTTCAGCCGAAGTTCATGTTTTTGTGAAACCTCCTACGAATAAACCACCAAAAGGTTAGTTAACATTATATTTAAGTGTTATTTCATTTAATAATAATTTTAACGATTATTTCCTTGTAGCCAATGCTGGAGAGAATATAACCATTGCATTGCCAGAGACACGAACAGTGTTAGATGGTAGAAAGAGCAAAGACGATATCAAAATAGTTTTTTATCGTTGGAAACAAATAAGGTAAGATTATTTATATTACATATTTAATATATTTTATATTCTATGTCACTGCTAACGTATTCCTATAACTATAGTGGTCCCAGCATAGTTGATTTTTCTGCAGTAAATGAATCTATTACAAATGTAACTAAATTAACTAAAGGAGATTATCTATTCAAGCTAACAGTTATTGACGACAATGGAAATACAGATTCTGATACGGTTGCCGTTAAAGTGACACAAAGTATGTATTCTATTTTCATATTAAAACTTTAGCTCCTTGCACTATTTATATTAAAATAATATTCATCTAATTGTTTATTTCCAAAAGATAAAAATGCAGCACCTAAAGCAAATGCTGGTGGTGATCAAGTTATAATAGCTCCTATTGTTGCCTTGATCCTTAACGGTTCTCAATCTTCTGATGATTTACGTATCGGACAATGGTTATGGACAAGAGAATCATCAAGTCTCGCGGTTGGTACTATAATTGAAGGAACAGATAAATCACCAATACTAATGGTAATTATTTATTTTGTTTATAATAAAATAACATTACGAATTAATATAAATAATTATTCTTTGAATGATAATAGTTAACGGATATCGTGCCTGGCAGATATCTTTTTAAACTGAAAGTAACAGATGAACAAGGATTAAGTAACGAAGATACCGTATCTGTCATTGTAAAACCAGGCAAGTAATATTCTGAAATAAAATAGCATTGAAACCAAATGTATAAGTGTTCCTAATTAACGTATTAATTAATTTACAGATCCTCAATTGTTGCATTTGGTAGAATTGACATTAAACATAGGCGCTAATGTATTAACAGAATTACAAAAAAATTCTCTTGTTGTAAAACTGCAAATGTTGCTACGAGATGAAGCTACCATCGTCGTACGAAATTTAAGAGCCGAACCGCGTACAGGAAAAGCAGTATTAATATTTTACGTAGAAAAAAAGGAGGCAAAGAAATGATGTCTGGTCCGGAGGTAGTAAAAAGATTGAAACAGAAACTCAAACAAGATTCTGGTTTGTTACAATTGTCTGTAGCAAATATTGATACAGCTTTATGTCAAAATAATTGTTCAGGTAATTTTCATGGATATAATATAACTATGATAATATTAGCATAATAAGAAAAATAATAAATATTTGTTTAAATAAGGTCATGGGGTGTGTGATCAAGAAACACGACAATGTATGTGCGAAGCATTTTGGATGCAAAATTTAATCCAAAAATATTTCGGTAATGGAGAATCAAATTGCGGTATGTTAATATTTTGTATATATCGATATAATTAAGTTGTTTAATTATTAACAATGTTCCAATTGTATATTTTAGACTGGAGTATTTTGTACGTATTAATAGCCCTATTATCCTTGGTTGTTTGTTGGGTTGGACTTGTTTGGGGACTTATCTGCATGTGTCAAAGAATGTGCACTAGTAAGAGAAGAATATTGCGTCCAAAGAAAAAGCTAGCACGTTATTCTCTTCTTCAACCGGAACCAGAAGATGATGGTATATTCTTTGCGTGTTAATATGCTGTGTAAAATGTTCAATTGTTACAGCTAATTAAAATTGATTTTACAGTTCCGCACACTAAAATGGTATTGTCAGATTCGGATGCTGATTCTTATGACGTCTTATTTGAACACTGTAAGACAAGAAGTAATAGTCACATGAGAAATGGTAAAACTCGTAATGGTTTGTGAAAGTAAAAACAAATGAAAATTTAAGGTAATTCATTAAAAATCAAATAAGATTTTTTTTATAAATAGAATAGTGTATTATCCTGATATTATGTATATTTTATGTTCCAGTATTATTGCGTTCACAAAATCATATTGAAATAATTAACGCACATGTGTGTACATTTGGCCAAACATACAGTACTAGTCAGTTATGGGGCTGTAATCTACACTAAGTACCTTAAAATAATGAAACAAAAAAAGTAACATCATCTTTAAAGTTAAAACTTGTAAAAAAAAGGACCGAACAAAGTAGATAATGTTTGAATATAAAAATATAACGATTATATCTCTTCATTGCACTTAAATGATTGATTTCGTTATAAATTAGTGCAATATTACTATACAGGGTACGATAAATGTCGTTTTCCCTTGCGTAAATCAAGTCAAAAAAAGATCTCGGAGGAGTGACCTTGGGAATTTTTTATAATTATTTTGAAGAAATCAATTTTGATCTTATTCTATATTCTTTACGCTTTTTGAAAATTAATTTTTTATTACGTATTCGTTAGCACTTTGAATTGCTAATTATTTATAAACTGTAGTTATTAGCAATGTTACAACAAAACGCTAAAAAAATTTTGAAAGTTTCTATAAATTACACAATTACGGCCTTGAAGAATTATATTTAAATTAATATTAATATATACATATTATAATTACTTCTATCTGTAAACGATTTGTATGTATACTATTTACTCCTCTATATTTACATCGCCAATCTTATTTTTACACGTATATGAACATTGAATAAAATTTATTATTCACAGTGCCCGTGGTAAAGAAATTTTATTAAATGTCAAATTTATTTAAAAAATAAACAAATCAATTTAGATTAGCAGTAATTCATTTTGTATTCCTTTTTTTTAATACTATATATTTTTAGATGTTAAAATATGTGATAAAAAAACTATGACAATGTTTCCTATATGTTTATTTTATAAAATATAAATATAATCCAAACACAAATAGAATATATCTGTTTTCTATTTCGCTCACAAAATACTATAATCTACTTCAGGCTGTTCATCACCCAGGCAGAAAAGTGTCTAAACCAGCGTGAACAACCTTTAATGTTATTTTTAACCAGATACATTCTCTACTGAAATTGAGAAGAGTAGTCTATAAGACATTCCTACTGAAGTAAAGCAACGTATCGCGAATTTATTCTAAATTAATTATTAAAAATAATGTAATTTAAAAAAAACTTAATTAATTTTATTATCTTAATATAATCTAAAATAATAAATAGTAAATCAATGGAATTCATGGAATTGGTGAACTGTTCTGTTAAAAATCAATTGGAAAAGAATTGTTTTAGTAACGGAAAAACGATCGAAGAAGAAATCGAAAGTAATAAATATAATAATAATGAAAACGTAACTTATTTTACCAATAAGAAAAAATATAGGAATAATCAATCAATTATTACGATTGAATCAAAACGCATAAGTGCTGATGCAAGGTAACACGATATAAATTTATAAATAAATTTAAATCATATTTTTAATTAATGAACAATACAAAATATATAAATAAAGACACGTAATCTGTCTTATTTAATATGGCTATAAATAAAGAAAAATCTAGACTCTCTTATTCTTTTTCTCTCCCTCTCTCTCTCTCTTCATGTTATAAAATTAACAATGATTGTATTGCAAGAAATGGATTAAGGTGGAGTATGGAACAAAAAATAGGCTCGCTTTCCTACACGTTTTCGGATAATGAAAATTTAAACAGTGAACATAATAAAGAAGATAAAATGCAAATAATTCCAAATATTCATGAAAATAAAGATTTCTTATGTTCAAGATGTGGTAAAAAAATGCGAGAACCTAGACTTCTTCCTTGCTTGCATGCCATGTGTTCTCCTTGCATCTTTGACCTAATCGAAAAAGGTAAGAGAAATTAGTCATGCAATATCTCGTTAAATATATTCTTCCAAAGCGAATGATGATTTGTATAATCCTTAATGGTAATTATACTTTATAATTTGGTTTATAGCTAATAATGTTGACTCAAGTAAGTTACAGAAGAACGAAAACATTAATCCGATATGTAATATTTATGAAAGATGTCCCCTGTGTAATTTTTGTCTATCAAGCACTTATTTTATAATTCCACCTCCGCATTATCCATTACAACATAGGCTTGTCATGGATGCTATGCGTCGTAAATTGGCTGATAGGATACTCTGTGATACTTGTCCAGATGAAGTAGTTGTAAGTATGCTTCTTATTGATATAATACTGCTAATGAAATAAATTTAATATATAAAGTTAATTCATTTTGATGATAATTATAGGCAATTGTACAATGTTGCGCGTGTTTGCGCAACTTTTGTTCTGATTGTGGTAACGAGCATGAAGAACAAACAAGAATGGAATTAAAACAAGGCAAACACATAGTAAAACCTCTTTGGGAAGCAACGAGAATACGTCGCACTATACTTTGTCAAATACATACCTCAAATGCGTTGCGATACTATTGCAATGCATGCCAACAGGTTTTACATATCATTTTATTCTATAAAAAAGAAATATATTTATTTATATCTAATTAGAAATATTATCGAATACTCTGAATATTCTGTTTATAGATATGTTGCAAAGAGTGTATGTGGAGTATAGAACATAGAGGACATGCTAGCGAAAATGCTATTGGTGCTGGAAGAAGAGCCGCCGCGTATTTAACAACGATGCTTGAAAAAGCAAAAACACTTTTAAATTCTTTACTCATATCTTACAGCGAAGATGTATTTTCCAATGATATATTTAATGAGCAAGAACATTTCATTGATCAATGGTACGTTAAATAACAACCGTACATTCCTTATATTATAAACAAATATTTATGGTATTTATTTTTATATATTTGATAAATTGTCATGTGATTTAAACAATAGGATGAAAAAATATCATCGTTAACTATAAGACTGTCATTTGAGGTACTGTTATGCAATGTCCTAGCTTTTAGTACTTGAAAATTGTTATTCATAACAATTATATATGTATATATGTAAATTTATAATGAAAATAATATGTATTTGTACATTTACATAAAACATAGATAATAATAATTAATGTAATAATATTATCTATTAGAAATACTCGCAGCTAACATCTTCAACCACATATCGACAGGATGTACAGTAAGTATTATAGTAAAAACTGGTATTTATATCTTCGAGTTATTAAACAATGTCCATCTCGTAAAAGTGATCCACAACAAGACCAATGGTTAGAACCAGGGTGACCAACATGTCCATGTCCACATCCATGATATCCACCTTTTATTAAATCATCTTTTTATATATTATTTATCATAACACAATATTAACACGTTAAGTGTCTAGCCTTTTTATTGAACTTTTCATTTAAGCCACAATAATTTGTCAGCTATACAAACACATGCCTGGTCATAAAATATATTATCAATCACTAGTGACCAATATGACACTTAACATGTTAATTTAAAAAATATCTATATAAATGTATAGATTAATTCGTACCAGGCATTCTTCCTCCGCAAGCACAGATAACATCTTTTTTCCCACCACTCGAACAAAATGTACAACAATGGTAAATACCGTCGTGTCTTTGATTCAACGGAAATAATTTGTTCTCATTATGGCCAATATCTATAAGAAATTATTGTAATTTTTAAAATTATTTTCTATTCCTTCTCTTATTCATTATTTGTTTGTTTTTAATATAAAATGGAAATAGATTACCATTTTGTTTCTTTTCCAAAGTGTCTGGGACACCTAAAAATTTCAATCTTCTTGCAATGACATTAACGAGACTCAGTATTTCAATTTCTGAGCTATCAACAAATAATTCATTAATAAAAGATATAGCATCTAAGATTTGTCGAGCCCTCCAGAGTCTAGCGTATTCCTGTATTCTTTTCCGAGCTTGTTTTGTCCATATAGATACATGATCTTGTGAGTCTGATTCATATTTTATTGGATCTTCAGAATACCTAAATAGAAAATCTTATATTATACTTAAATAAATATATTAATTACATAAGTTTAGCAGATAAACGATTAAATTGTCATGTGATATCTCAATCTGCATATTATAATTAATTTGATGTTGTCATTTGATGTTGTCATTTGAGGTACTATTTTGAAAATTCATTCTAAAAGTTACAGGATTTAATTATTACATATAGAATAATATACACTAATTAAATATTATATACAAATATTGTTTTGGTGAAAATTTCATTACTTAGAATATTAACAGAAGTATAATTCGAAGGACAATCAGGAGCTATAATAACAAAACACCACTTTTAATAACACTTCTAATTATAGTATTAAATAAAACTAATTATTAATAATGCACTTGTACCAGTAAATTTTATTAATTTTAATCAAAATATAAAATACTGAAGACGGTAGATCTCCAGAATAAAATATAATTTTAATTTAAAATATCTCTTATAGATGGCACTAGGCACTAAAACAAAATAGGGACCCTATAGGAGGGACGCGCCATGTACATTGGTAGGCTGAAAATGTGGGGGGACAACTTCCGTTGCATCGCGCAGCCATGTTTATCTTTAGTATGTATTAACGGCTGTGGTTAGTTGAATCATTTGCGCGCAATCACGTAACTACACGAGTTCCTGTCCCCCAGCAATGTACATGGCGCGTCCCTCCTATAGGGTCACTAAAACAAAGTGAAGCTAAATGTTCCCCACGAAATTTAAATGAACAAATTAATATGTAACATTAATGTATTATATTTTTATATAGATTTATTAAAATAATGTATTTATATATTATATATATAAAAATAATGTAATAATATAGAGTTTAAAATGTAGAATAATTAAGATAAATAATGGGGAAAGCAAACTATTAATGATCATTATTAATGATCATTCTTAATATTAATTAAATATAATTAGCATTAATCAGAGTTAATAAAATATTTAGTTAAAGCTACAATCAAAAGCTATCATCAAGAAATCTTCAAATCCAATAGAAATAGTTCCTGTTCTTTCCGTATCTCTACTTTTGAACGCACCTGTAAGACAATGATTACTAAAATAATCATTTTATGACAACAATATTTACTGATAATCTTATAAAAATGTATATTTTTATCAACAGTTGATACAACAATTCTTTTACCTGTAAACTTTTCTAGTTGAATACAAAAAACAATAAATTGATCGACACTCATACTTTGACCATTAATGGGGTCACATTTCTTAATAAGAAATTGAACAAATGTAGGACTAATTTTATAACCCATTTTTTCTAATACCGCATTTAATTCATATTCCTGTATACTTCCAGACTGGTCTAGATCAATATTACGTAGGAAATCAATCCAAGAATTGATATATTTAAATACCTCTTGAAATTCTTGTAAATCTAAAAAACCACTTTGTTTTTTACCAAACATACCTGCAATATAATATAAAAAATGATCATCAATTACTGTACTATATATTTGAATATACTTTAAACATATATTATTTTTGTACTCACTGATCATCAATCTACAAGCTGATTCTGAAAAAGTTCCACCTTTTCCATTAGCTAAAGCCGCTTTTAATTCAGTTGCTGTAATTTGACCACTTCCATCTTTATCCACTAAGGAAAACCATTGTTGCACTTCTGGTCTTATAAAACCTTCTGGTTCATACATTTTATCTATAAATTAAAAAATGATCTATATGAACCTGAATAAATAGTTTAAAGTTTAAATATCGAAGTGGTTGTTCAGAAATGAACTTATGATACGTCTTTACTAGATTATACTGACTTCAAATTATACTCCTTTTATGCTTTTAATTACAGATCAGCTGATGACAATAAAAAGAAATATAATTACTGTCAGGCACTTATTAATTGCACATTGATGAATGCTTTAGAAAAAGTACCTGCTGCAGTGTCACGACATATACAACAAAACGTTGCGCATGTGAGATAAACTACATATAGATTTGACTAAACTAATACACCCAATGTAAACCAATTAACCTTGAAAATACGCGCGGGAAAATCTTAAAAAACAAATTAAGAAGGTCACTGGTTTATTACAGAAAAATTAATCACAAACATCAAATTTTTATTAAACCAAAAATATTTGACACTTATTAACAAATATTATATTTAACATATAAACAATTAAAACCTTTATTAGTGCAATTTTATGTGTAATCTCTGCACAAATTCGGGCCGCAATTTATATGAAAAATTTTAGAGGGAGCATTTATCATTTGTAATTCAAATATATTTTTAATGATTAATTATTGTTTTTGAACATTTCTGAACCGAAATTAAACATTTATATTTATTCACATATTTTTTAAATAATTTTCTGGCGTATAAATGTAACATAGGAATATTATTGTTTTAGTTTGTGATTATAAAAAAGTATAACTTATAAATTTTTTATGTTTTATTAGTAGAAGAAAATACAATCAATTTTCAACAATTATAGGTAATTTATGCTAACGTGATACATAAACATAAATTGTAAATATAAGAAAAGTTATAATGATAAGTGTAATCATACATCACTCTCGTAGGATAACAAAATTATTAATTAACCAAATCTTATTTCTAAATCGGAAGGGTAGAACCCTATTTTCTAGCAATTTTTGTGCTAAATAATTTGGATGTTTAGCTAAACGGGAGTTGTAGCGTTCATTAAAGTTTGTAATTTCTTCTTTTGTTTTAGTAATTCTTGTTAGATCTTTATCGATTCTTTCATTGGTTACATACCAGAGGGCATTGCATATGTTTCGTAGTGTTTTGGATTGGAATAACCTACAAATGAAAGTTTGTTTTGATGAAAAAATTATTAAATTTTAAGAGAGTTATTCCAGAAATAATTTAAACAGAGAATCAAAATGACATCAATAATAAAACTTCATGCTATATCAGGAGCAATGGACGAGTCTCCGCCTTGTTACATATTACAAGTCGATGAATTAAGAATCTTACTTGATTGTGGGTGGGATGAAAATTTTGATCAAGATTTTATAAAAGAATTAAAAAGGTACATAATTCATTTATATTTGAGATTAATATTAATATTATCTTTTTTTTCTAATCTAAAAGATTTAATTTGTTTACGTTGATTTTTTTAGACATGTTAATCAAATAGATGCAGTTTTACTTTCCTATCCAGATCCGTTGCATTTAGGAGCATTGCCATACTTAGTTGGAAAATGCGGTTTAAATTGTCCTATTTATGCGACTATACCTGTTTACAAAATGGGACAAATGTTTATGTACGACATGTATCAGGTAGTATCCTTGTATTAAAAAATATTTAAATATCAGTTTACTTTATACATTATTAAATTCTTTTGAAATTTTCTTTCTTTTTTAGTCTCGTCATAACATGGAAGACTTTGATTTATTTACTTTGGACGATGTAGACGCTGCATTTGATAAAATAGTACAATTGAAATATAATCAAAGCATATCAATGAAAGGTAAAGGCTATGGTGTTACTTTAACACCTTTACCTGCAGGACACATGATCGGTGGAACGATATGGAAAATAGTTAAAGTAGGAGAAGAAGATATAATATATGCTGTTGATTTCAATCATAAGAAAGAACGTCATTTAAATGGATGTGAATTGGAAAGATTGCAAAGACCATCGTTGCTCATAACAGATGCATTTAATGCCACATATCAACAAGCTAGACGTAGAACTAGAGATGAAAAATTAATGAGTATGTTGTTATTAATACAATAATGCATTCTCTCTTAATGTTAATGACATTTATTTAGTAATTTATTTTTTGTTCTAAGCAAATATTTTACAAACCTTAAGAGGTGGCGGAAATGTTCTTGTTAGCGTGGATACAGCTGGACGAGTGTTAGAACTGGCACACATGTTAGATCAATTATGGCGTAATAAAGAATCCGGACTTCTTGCTTATTCATTGGCACTTTTGAACAATGTCAGTTATAATGTAGTCGAGTTTGCTAAATCGCAAATTGAATGGATGAGTGATAAACTGATGAGGAGTTTCGAAGGGGCTAGAAATAATCCTTTTCAATTTAAGCATTTACAACTTTGTCATAGTATGGCTGAATTAACTCAAGTTCCAAGCCCAAAGGTATAAAACTATCAAATATTTTTTTCTTAAGAAAAATAATAAATAGCTTAAAGCTATATTCGTTACAAAATGAATTTTAGGTAGTACTTGCAAGTACTCCGGATATGGAATGCGGTTTCTCGCGGGAACTTTTTCTTCAGTGGTGTACTAATCCACAGAACAGCATTATAATAACAAGTAGAACATCTCCTGGAACACTCGCTAGAGATTTAGTAGAAAAAGGAGGAAACAGAAATATTTCTTTAGAAGTTAAAAAGCGTATTAAATTGGAGGGTATAGAATTAGAAGAATATTTAAAAAAAGAAAAATTAAGACAAGAACAAATGAAACAAGAGCAAATGTACGTTTAATATTGAATATGTATATTATTTACTATTCAGTGGGAAATAATAACTTTATTTTAAGTTTGAGGAATTGTTATATTAGGGAAACTGCAGATGTTAGCTCGGAGTCGGAAGACGAAATAGAAGTAGGGAGTGGAAGAGGGAAACACGATTTGTTGGTAAAACAAGAGAGTAAGCCTGGTTTTTTTAAACAAAATAAAAAACAACATCCTATGTTTCCATTCATTGAAGAAAAAATTAAGATAGATGAATATGGTGAAATTATAAGGTAAAGTGTTTCCGTTTAAATTTATGTAAAAATTTTTTTAAACAATTTTATTACAATAATAAATTATTTCTTATATAACAGACCAGAAGATTATAAGATAGCAGAGACCATGCCAGAGATAGAAGATAATAAAGAAAATGTCGAAACAAAACAAGAAGAAACCCTACATCACCCAGAAATACCTACCGATATTCCAACAAAATGCATGCAAGTTATGCGCACAATGACAGTCAATGCATCCGTTACATATATTGATTTTGAAGGAAGATCGGATGGTGAATCTCTACAAAAGATTTTAGCACAATTAAGGCCACGACGGGTCGTTCTTGTTAGGGGATCCAAAAAAGATACGGAAATATTAGCGCAACAAGCTCAAAGCGCCGGTGCACGCGTTTTTACACCTGCAAGAGGAGAAACGTTAGACGCTACAACTGAAACTCATATATACCAAGTAAAATTGAATATATGATAATAATTATAAAAAGAAATTATTTATTGATATATTAAAATAACTTTTTTTCTAATCAGGTTCGTTTGACAGATGCTTTAGTAAGTGGATTAAATTTTTCAAAAGGGAAAGGTGATTCAGAGGTTGCGTGGGTAGATGCTATGATTGCAGCTCGTGATCCAGTTTGTCGAGATGCTGTAGCTGAAAACGGTCAAATAGGAGAAAATAGCGATAAAATACTTACGCTTGAACCATTATTGCTAAATGAGGTATAAGATTGAACAACTATGATTACACATATAAGTAAACGTATATCAAAATACATATTATAATATAATATATAGGTATATATAATATAATATATATAATACATATTATAATATAATATATAGGTTCCTGGACATCAAACTACATTTATAAATGAACTTAAACTATCTGACTTTAAGCAAGTTTTAAATAGGAGTAATATTCCATCAGAATTTAGTGGAGGAGTTTTATGGTGTTGTAACAATACTATCGCTGTCAGAAGGGTTTGTGTTTACAATTATTTTTGTTTGTATAAAACTATAAATACATTTGTGCTAATAATTACGTCATTTTTTTCTAGCACGAAGCAGGAAAAGTAATTTTAGAAGGGTGTATTTCCGAGGAGTATTATAAAGTACGTGAATTGCTATATGAGCAATATGCAATTGTATAAATATGAGTTATGTAAATAAAATAAATTATTATACAAAATATTTATGCTAATAAAATATTATGTTTTTTACTTTAATTATTTCTTACATATATTTTTTTTTCAAAGAATAAAAATTCTTTTCATAATATTTAAATGTATTTGTTCTACAAATAAAATTATGCAATGTAGATTAATTTATATTTAAATTTGAAAATATTGTGCTGCTACAATTGGTTAACTGTCAACGAATCATGAAAGAGATTCATATAAAAAATAAAATATTTATAAAAAATATATTAAAAATATAATACAAATAAGATTTTATAAATAATAGATTAAAAAATATTTATAGTAAATTTCTTCAAATTTAGTTATATTTGCTATATCAAACTTTACTTTTCAATCAAAATCAAATTCAGGGAATATTACAGATTTGTAAATAGAAACAAAAATAGAAAGCTGAAGGTAAATAAAAATAAAATTTCATGAGTATGATGATTAAAGTGAATTTGTTAAATAATAATGTTATTATATTATAATTTTAGCAAATAAAAAATCATTTTCTGCAGTGTTGTTTGGACTTAACCTCTAATTGCTATAAGAGACAATGTCCGCAAGTAAATATAACCTCGCAACAACAAAAATCGAGTATAAATAATTAATTTTGGGACTAATTGTAATTAAAAAAGGATCATTAATTATAAACAAGATAGTAAAATGAAAAAATATTATCAAGCTACGTTAGTTGTAGTGGCCGTTGTAAGTTTAGTATCACTATTGTTCTATAGACACGAATATAATAGATTAAGATACGTTTTAGAAGTTTTTAATTATTTTGGTAAACCAAGTCAAAAAGCTATTAGCACAAATTGCATAAACAATAATGCATCGTTTGTAGAACATAATATAAAATTAGACGAACCTTCTTCATCTTGGCAAAGGTTGAACGATGATTTATACGTGTATTCTGCATACAATTTAGGGAATAACAAAGTTCATGCAATAAGTTTTAGTAAAAGAAGTGCTGTATCTAATTTACAATGTAATATATATTTTGAACACGAAACAAAACCATCTGTAGGTATTTATAAATACATTGTAATCAATAGCACTCCGTATTTTGAAAATGGAGAAGAAAAAGCGGAATATAATGGTTATTATTTAATATGTGCATATAAGGAAAACAAATTACCCGTTGGAGTATCGTTCTTAACAGAATTTGATAAAGATAATACCAATGTTCCTATCTTTTCCGTTGCGACGCAACCACAATATTTAAATGACAATAGTATAGCAGTCTGCATAATACCACCATTGTTAAAACCTATGCATGAAATTGATATGATCACTTTTATAAGTTTTCACGAATTAATAGGCATTAATAATTTCATAGCGTACGATTTTGGTATTGTTAATACGTTGAATAATCGTTTGAAGGAATTATCTACAATATATGTTCCCCATTTAAACTTTACATATACAACAGTACCATGGAATTTTCCTTTTAGTAGACTTGATACTAATATTATGAAAGATATTATAGAAGCTGATTGTTTGCATCGTACGTATAATAAAATGATGTATATTTCTATTTTATCCTGGCAAGAATATATAGCGTTAAGTTATCATCGTTCACTTGTAGATTTATTAGCTGATTACAGTGCATCCAAATTGCTAGCAGATCGTTACAAATTAAATATTTTTACCCTTTGTACAAAAGAATTAGATAATAATCCATCCGCAAACTTTACATTAATCATGTATAGAAAAGTACAATTTGATACAGATGTTACAGATCATTATCCTATTTTCATATCAAAGCCGCGCGAGGTATTATCCAAAAATAATGTTTATACACAAAAAATGGCTAAAGACTTGATTCTTGTACATAATTACAAAATTTGTAGTAGCGACGATAAAAAAATTCAAGAAGACATTTTTAATACTTCCATCCCAAAATTTTCTAAGGATATAAGAAATTCGCCAATTTTTACAAGACTTATTAGCCATTAGATGAACAACTGAGTAAAACTTAAATAATGTTTTTTTATTTGCATGTGTTTTTGTTACTTTATCAATTTTATTTTTATTTTTTGTTTTTTTATTAAACTCGTATGAACTCTTTTGTCAATAAAAATGCACATTTAATTATTAAATAATCTTTCTAGTTACAAATGTTCTTAATAGTATTGTTAGGTACCTTGGCATTGCTTGACGAATTATGAACATTTGGTATAAAAAGTATGTATTCATTAAAACAATTACAATTTATAATCGAACAAATATTTTATAACATAAATTTTTTTACGAGATGTAGATCCAATCGAAGTGTAAAGCGTGGTATAAATATGTACCATAATTGTATAAAGTTTGACGTTTATAAATATATGTTTATAAGATGATAAATTTTATGCAAATTTTATTTCTTATTTTAATTGGACATTATGTATACGTATGTTATGATGAATGCTTCTTACAATTCCTTTTTCCTCTTCTTAATTTTTTGTTATATAAAACTATGTATAATGCGGCATGAAATTTCTATGATATATTAAATTATTTTATTATAATGATATCTTTATAATAACTTTATAATGATATCATGTTTTAGAAGCAAAATCAATTTACTTTATTATTTTTTATAATATAATATATGAAGAAATTTTTGTTTTTATTATTTTGGTGTATTTTTTCATTAATATATTTTTTTTCCATCTAGTTATTATTACATATTCTGAATTTGATTAACTAGATTCATAAGAAAGCTTATTTTAGTCGTTGCATTATGGTTGCATTTTTTAAACCTGTTTCTTCTATTGTTTTATCCTCCGCTAATTCCTTAGTTGGATACATAGTTAATAAACTGAAGTCTCTTATGGCATATTGAGGTCTCATACTGAAAATGGAATAGTAAAAGAAAATATGTTTTTTTTTAAATCAAACTGTAATTTAAATATATATTAAATATTAAATATTAAATGCTAAAATGTAACATTAAAGGATACGTTGTTATATATCTTCTGAGGTCACTTATGGTATGAGATAAATTAAATTGCGCTCGTACACTGCTCCCATCGGCAAGTCGAATTTGTATTGTAGTAACTGGTTTAGTTGTATCTAAATTTAATTGTTTTTTTGCTTGAGATTCATTAGCTGCTTGATCAGCTGGATCTGTTGGAATTGTCATACCAACGGTAGCTGGAGATGGGCTGTAAACATTTTATGTAACATAGATTTTGTTGTATTATTAAATAATATTTCTAGATTAATTATTAAAAGAAATATGTGAATGATACCTTCCCAACATATGTCCTTTCCCAGTAAAAGCTTTAACCTTAGTTTTGGGAGGAACATATTCTTCATGACGATGATCCTCCATATCTAATCGTAATTCTGCGTCTTGAACTTCTTGTCGAATTTCTGCAGGAATTTCTCCTCGTTTTATAGCAGCTAAAAATTCTCTATTTTCTGGATCACTGTATGGTCGAATTTCATGATCGTTTATAGTAAAACCATCGCGCCATAATTTCAAAGTAATAAGACCAGCATTAGATTGTTGATTGGACTGTGCTCCTGACACAACTGAAAATGCATTAATTAATATTTTATTAATAATAGAAGAGATAAAATATTATTTGTATATACCTTCTGTATCTGAACTAGTTTGTCCTAATTTATAACCAGTACCACTGAACGTATTTGGTCTTTGTTGTCCACTAGTTCTAGGTTCTATAGAAATAGATTGTTCTTGACACGATTTAAACATATCGCTTATGATATCATTCTTTTTTCCCGGACCAAGTACCTGTTGACCACTGTGTTCAGATCCACCAGCATAGAAGGCTTGTCCTTCTTCTTCTTCCGAACTACTATCCTTATTTCGCAAATCGCTTATCGTACCAAATTTAGGCTTTGCTTTGGATTTATTTTTATTTCCTGTATTTTGATCCATTGAGTTATTTCCTTTTTGTTTCGCTGTACTCTTAGAATTATCTCCTATATTGTCATCTTGTAGTCCAACTGCGACGTATTCATTTGCCGATGTAGGAGGTTCGTCGGTTTCAAAGAAGCTTGCAAGTGCAACCTATAATTATATTAAGCAATATTAGGCAATTGTCTTTAACTATTGCTGTAAATAAAAAAATGGTATTACAAATATTTAAGTATTAATAGAAGTATCTTTATCGAATCGTTTTTTAAATATTATTAATAATAACTGTCAATTTAAAATAATAAAGAAAAAACATCTATAAAATTACTTCTTTTCATAATTGAATCTATGAATTGAAATAATACTAAAAGTAAAAAAATTGAAGGTTATATGAAATTATAGTCGATATATTTGCAACATATAATATGATATATTATAATGAATTATAAATAATATAAGATTAAATCTAAAAAAAATGCAATCTCACTTCTAGCTGCCAAGCGGATGACTCAAGGTAAAATTGTGCTCTTTCTGAATCAACACCAGTTACATCTGTAAATTGCGAAAGTAACTCATCGTGGTTCGACATGATATCCAATTATTAAATCGCTAACACAATCGATTAATGCTTTGTTTTATTTCGATCGGTGTATCTTTGTTTTATTCTGTTCTATGAACTCTTAAAACCAAGAGAATTTCTTTCTCAACCTTAAACTGCTACTGTCATTCCTTTGTCAAGGAATGGCGAACCGGATGTTACCATGTGAACCAAATCCGCGAAATATTTGAAATTTCAACAAATAGTCTTTTACCACTCACATACTTTAAAATTTTTTATAATAACATTTTATTTATTTATTATAAATTATATTTAATATTATATCGTTTTATTTAAAAATTATTAATTTTTATATATCTTATAATTTTATATTTGTTTGTATTTTATATATAATTTTTATAAGTAAACTTTTTTATAGGACACTTTTTTGTTAATTTCTATAGATTTTTAGATATATATATATATATATTATCATTTTTGTTTTAATATGTATTTTATATAATTAATAATTAATTTACATTTATATTAAAAATTATTTGACATTTAACGATACAATGCAGTACCACATCTTATCCAATGTGCAACGCATATATTTGTTTTTAAAGGTACTGTCATTACATGCATATGTAACGTTTGTAATTGTTTGGGACGTGTAAGATTTGTATTTAATTTGTTTATATTATTTTCAATACAAATAGTGTATACAGGACATTTATAAATGTTTTCCAATATTGTTTCTTGTGTGATAAATTTAAGACACATGATGGGCATGTCATAACGATATCTACCAGGTATGCTGTTTATTAATATCTTGTCTTGTAAATCCCACTGCGCACCAATTAAATATAATCCATAAATGTAATAATGATCATTACATTTATCTTTTATTTCAGATGGATCATAGATTGTCAATATTTCAAAATCTCTATAAATATTTGTAATAGATAAATTATGTTTCTGAGAAAACATAAGTTTTGATATAGAAAGAAACATTTTGCAATATGTCAATGCGCCAAAATTAATTAAATAAGGATGCTCGTTTTCAATCCAATCTTTGATCAATTTTCTTTTCTTTATTAAATAATTAATGAATTCGGGAAGATTTGCAACCTCCATATTATTAGATACTTTTTTCCAGATATATGGAATTTGACCATTGTATATTAATTTCCATAATTCTTCTAGATAATTACTCAATATTATGTCACCGTTAAACGCCGATCTCAAATCTGTCAAGGTTCCTTTTATTTCGATTAACGTTTTATTAATTAATTCTATTTCATATATTAAAACAATATTCAACGGATTTGAAAATGTAGAATGATAAATATTTTCTATGTTTTCAATGACAGATATATTTGATATTTCAGTTTCGATGTTATCGATTATAATTAGTTCATCCACTTCAGTAAATTCATTGATCTTAGATGAAATAATAGAATTCATTAAAGACATATATGTAAAAAATTCATTAGTTTTTTTAGCATCTCTGATAGCGAGAGCATTTTCATCTGATCCAAAAACTTTGGAGGGATGATTTATCGACATATTTTTAATGTGTTTCATTATCTCATTGTATTCACATTTTCGAGGCAATAGATATTCCGGATTATTTGAAAAGAAGTGCTGAGAATAATTTGTTATATTATCATCACAATAATAACTTAATAGATGATTCAAACATCTTTGATCAAATTTGTTCATAATCTTACCACCATAATTACATTCACCAATAAAATATGATATAGCTTCGATTGATACATTTTCATGATTGTTTATTAAATCTTGTAATAGGAGAATAGATGTTTCGAAATCTGAATAATCAAAATTGTATGGAATATTCCAAGCTTGCATTCCAAAGTTATTCTTTTCTTTAACAACTATATGAAAGAAACATAATTGGTAAAGAAACTTTATAAATATTTTTTCTTTCCCAGGACAGCAGTCAAAAATATCTTTATTTTTTATAGACTTCAATTGAAAGGATCTCAATAAATTTTCTTTGATATTATTTGGATCGTCTAACGTTATCTTTACACAGTTTTGCAAAATACTTATAGGAAACTCATTAATGGAATAACTAGAGAGCCATAATCGAAAAGTTAAAGATGTGTTTGATGCATTCAAATTTTCACAAATCTTTTCTAATTGAAACAACCATGGAACAGCGAGATGACAATTCTGAAGGAATACCCATCCACCGTCTTCTTGAGCTTTTTTTATAAGAACTTCAGCTTTCTTTTGCTGTGTATCTTCCATAGAAAGAGATATGTATTTTGAAGAATAGCCGATGGTACTCGCGTAAGCGGAAAGAAAAGAAAGAGGTGAAGAGTAACTTGGTAAAATAAATAAAAGCGGACGAAGACAACTGGATTCTGCATATGATTGAGACATTGTATATTGAGACGAGTAATTAAACATTTTTCCTAAATAATTTTCAACGAAATATATGATATGATAAATAATTTTATCTGGCTTAGCAATTTTAGCTAATATTAATTTTTGATACGGCCCTAACTTTTTATCCCACGGATCTGGTAATGTTAAAGTTTCTACGAGATCCGAATTCCAGTATATTTTCCAGCTTACGTCGTTAGAAGAAATGTCTTGTGCGAGACCATTAAAATTAGATAAGTTATCATTGATATAACAAATTTTATTCCATGTCTTCATTGATAACCAAACTGGTACTTGAAACACATTTGAAATATTACAATATTCTATGTCTGTGAGAGAAAAGAAATGAATTTCTTTTTCTGTTGCTTGTTTATTGTCTAATAAAATTTTAGAACATAGTAAAAATGAATAAATAAGCTTATGTCTTTCGAACAAAGATCTACAAACGCTTGAATGAAGATTTTGAGCGAAAGAATACTTTAATAATTTTAATCGTTTTTCGAGAGAAATATTTTTATTCGATCCTTGAATGGAACGTGTGAATAATTGGATAAACCATGAGAACGAAAAACGATACATATGATCTAAATTTGATAATGCGTTAAGTGTCGTAAATAATCCAGCACAAAATTTAGTATATTGCGTGTAAGTACTTCGAACGATATTTATTTCGTTCTTCATAACTTCTGCTTGTTCCTGTTTTTTAATTATATTCAAAGAAAGAGTCTTGGAAGAGTCCAATATCTTGATAGCTTTTTCGTCTTCTATAATATTTGTACTGGTAGACGATAACGTACTTAAAATTTTATCTTCTTGCAACTTAAGAGCTTCTCTGTTAATAGTATCTTCTATCCAAATATTTTCAAATTGTTCTTGAAGTTCTAATTTTTCTTTTCTTATAATTATATTTAAGAGTTTATCTTGAAGAGCTTCGCAAGGAAGTGCAAAATCTATTACATTAAGTTTGCTATATACGTGAGGTGGATAATGTGGATTAGATAATCTTGTTGTAACGTACAATCTAAAATTGAGAGAATATTTGGTAATAATTTGACCAATTTTTAAATACCAATCATCTCCAATTTTATAAATATTTTTTAACAACACTGAATCTATAGCAACTTCAAGTTCTTCTCCAATATTTTCTAGTAAAATAGGATTACCGTGTTCAATATTATATCGTATGATCGACATGTAATCGGAATCTGTAAATTTAACTACTTTAAGACCATTCTTTTTCTCTATTTCTTTGATCCAATTATTAGCTTGGTTTTGAGAATCGATGAACAATGGCCATAGTTTAGAATTCTCCATAATAATAGCATTCTCTGTGGAAAATCTGTTTTTAGATAAACCAGAAAGGTACCACGAACTTATTTTTAATTCCACTCCGAGTATATTAACAAAGTCATAAGATTTTGAATATGGCAAGTTTAACATTTCTATAAGATTGATCCACTTTTTTATCATTTTATCACGACATTTGATGTTATACGGAGCCATGTAGGCTATTATTCCAGATGATAGTATCATATCTCCAGCTAGATTATCATAATTTAATTGAAGATTGTCTGCTAATTGTAACCAACGATCTTTTTCATTTCCTAGGCTTGCAATCAAGCTTTCTGCTTTCTGTAATTTCATTGTACAGTTATTCACTTCTTCCTCTAATTTTAATTTCTTCTGTAAAGTGTCTTGAAGATTACTGTTAAGTGTAGCTAATTTGATATTTAAATTAGAAAGAGTTTGACGTTTCTCATTTAAAAATGCTTCTGCTTCGTCGCACTCTTTCTGAGCTGCTGCCAATTTTTCTTTTTTTGGAGCTACCACTTTAGCAATTTCATTATAAGATACCATTGCTCTTACCCATTTACAGAGTCCTTCTGCAGCACTTGATGCTTTGGCAACAATATGAGGTACAAAATTTTTATCTGTCATATAAACATTTTTAATTATTTGTATTACTGCTGATGGTATATTATCTTTATTATAGTCTTTCAAATTTTGTAAGAAATTCATATCCCCTAAAATACGTTTACTTGGACCCCAATAATCCGTTATTTTTTTCCCACTAACAGGATCAACAATACGATCTGGTGTTACACCTAACATAACACAAACTGCAGCCATCACTAACTTAACGGTGTCAGGAGGATTTTTCATGGCTTTCACTAAAGTAATATCAGTAGGTTTTAATGTGTTTAAAGCTACAACAGCGTCTTCGAGAATAGGAATAGCTACAGCAAGATCAGCTTCACATTCAGATTTTAATACTGCAGCAATCTCTGCTTTTTTATTAGCAATACCTTCTTCTTTTTTAATAAGAATCGTAGCCTTCTCTACAGTTAAATTTTCTTGTTTAACTTCTTTCATTGTCGTGATAGTTCTTTGTGCAGATAGTTCTAATTCAGGTTTTAGAATCGTTAACGTTGTACTCATTTTTTCAACTTGTTGCGCTGCTATTTCAAGTTGTTCCAATCCCATCATATATCTGTTTCTAGTAGTAATAATTTGTTCTTGTTTCTTGGTCATTAAATGTTTATATAATTTTGTGGTGTGTAAAAAAGCTGAATTCGTAACGTAAGTTGGTATTCCATTATCATTTAAATACATTAAGCTATTTATTTTTGCATCATTATGAAATTGAATGCAAGCTTTTATTACACTATCTTTTATGTTCTTTGGAATATCTATAATTTCTATATGAATTTTAGCTATTTCAACAAGAGCATCTTCTGGCCATGTATCATAATAATTGATTGTACAGTATTTGATTAAATTAGGATATAAATAAAAATATTTTCTCATTGTATTATTGATCGGACTGAAGCCAAGTACAAAATGCAAATTATTTTTACATTGTTCTATAAAGTAATCCATTACAGCAGAAATATTTATTTCTGCATTTGAATCTCCTTTTTGAGCATGTATACGCATCGCCGCTATAATACTGAGTTTCTCTTCGGTTGAAAATAAATCTGGTATTTCCCCGGTATTTAATAAACTGTTAATATCTTGAAGAAATGTGTTCTTCATTTGTCTTTCTGTGAGATAGAATGTACAATTTTGTTGAGATTCTCCACAAGTACGTAATATCTTTTTTAAATCATCTTTCCAAATATTAAAATTATAATACGAGTCCATGGTAGATTCAAAGAAATTTTGCTCTTGAATATAAGCAGCAAGTTTAGTTATGGATTTTTTACCAGATCTAATGGTTGAAATAATAATTGCATTTCCACCGGGCATTGCCAATATTCTACAAATTTCTACCAAATATATCAACATTTGTTGTGTTATTACAATATCGATCTTTTCGTTATTAATATTATTATAATTATTCATGTAAGATACAATAGCATCTTTCAATACTTCTAAAGAATTGATTTCTTCATATTTTTTATATTTCGATGAAGTTTCATCCAATTCTATAAAATTACCGAATAAAAGATATTTCAAACTATCCTTAGTAATTTTATCCTCAAATTTTGGTAAATGATCAAAAGCAGACTCAAATGAATCTTTGAAATATTTTTTCACTGCTTCTTTTATACTTTGATATAAAATTTCTTTATCGTCGTTATCTGAAATTCGATCACCGAATACACGCAGCGTTTCGTGTACCCACAAACGAATGAATACAATTTTGGCATCAACTGATTCTTTTTGGATAAGACTACAACCGCTTATAACTTTGTATATGTCTCTGATATTAAATAAATACTGTACTTTGGTAGGTATCGGACGCAAGATATTAAATATTGAATTGTAAACATCAATTGTAGCATTTGTTATACTTGTTACATAATTTAATACGTCTGTACTAAAAAGATTATTTTTTAAATTAGTTAAAAGCATATTAGAGAATATTTTATATATATTATCCGTCGTAAGTTCAGGAAATGTGTAAACATTAAAATGTCTCATGAATCTAGGACAAATATTATGCTTTTTATAACCAGTAGTTATTGTTAATAAAAAGTTAATATTTGTGACAAAGATTTTATCAAATATCTTTGTATCATACCAATATCCGTTATTAAAATATTGTCGTATTAATTCTAGTACTGAGCTAGAATTGATATTAGTGTCGGTATTTAGATTAAAATCATCAATTAAGTTTATACAACATTTACCTTCTGGTAAGCCATAACATTTTTTTTATCCTACTCAAGTAAGACAAAAACAAATTCTTTGCTTTCTCTGCAGTTACAAGAGAAGAATAATTAAAAGTGTTTGTTAAATATTTGTGTTTTGATAATTTATATTTTAATAAATTCTGTAAAAGAACAGTTTTACCTGTTGTACCATTACTGCAAATAATAAAAGCTTTGCAATATTTGATATGTGTAAGAAATAAACGACCGAACTTAATAGAATTAAGAGTTGGAACATATTTTTGATCAAAGTTACACATATCTGTTATCATTTCAGTTTTCAATAAATCATTATAGTGTTTCCAGTTACCAACACCTTTAAAAGTATACAAATTATCTTGTATTAATCCTTCAGTAGGCAAAGCAATATCATAATGTTTAATATCTTCTGGACATGGATATTCACTGTGAGAATTATTCCAAAGCGTTACGCAAAATTCATTAAATTTTACTTGGAAATCTGTAGATGAATTTCCACCAAAAACCCATGCCAAAGATAATATTAAAGCTGCTTGCGACCAAATAACAAAATGATCTAAATTTTCATTTCTTTCCAACAGTTCGTTACAAGCTTCTGTTAAATACATTTCAAACAAACTTAACGTTGATCTTACAAGATGTAATTCTCCTACAATAATTGTCATCGAGCAATTCAAACGTAAAAATTGAAGACAAGCGTCTAAAGACCAACTTAATAACGAATACATAATTTTCTCATACTTATTATACATTTGATTTTGTTTGATATGAGATAATATGTACGGTTTCCATCCGATAGATTGTGATTCAATATAAATAATACCACAGTGTGATACAATAACAGGAGAAACGTTAGATAAATCCATAGTTTCAAATATTAGAAACATCGTTTGTGTCATTGAAATCCTTTCTCCAGAAATTAAATGAAGGAATTTATTACTATCTATTACTGTATACAAATTTTCAACCCATATGTCGCTCAATGATCCATCAAATATCAACCACTTCTTATCTGATGAATTACTTGCTGCAAAAGTACGAAATATTTTAGTGCATAAACCATCCTCCCATAAATTCAATTCTTTATTGTATTGACCAAATAATTGATTGCTGTTGATAATTCCTGGATTTATCATTTCTAATGTAATTTTTGCACCATTATCATCTTTCCATTTATGTAGTAGTGTAAAAGTATCAGCCATAACATGTAACATTTCTGTTTTTCCAGTAAGAGGACCACCAACAAGTATGAGAGCATGTTGAACATGCATTAATTCAAACATTTGTAAACATTTTAATTTCAATATTTCGTGAAAATCCAATGATCTTGATTCGCATACATTTTCTAGTGCTATTAATATTTTATTATAATTCAGAGACGGTAATTTAGTATTAGGAAATATACTATGTATTATATTCTGAAATATTATTATATCTTCGCTAGAAAATGTTGGTAAAATTACATCGATTACCGAACGAAGTAATAAAATATTTTCATCTTCAGTTTGAAAATGAATTTTTAACATCCTTGCAGTTTTAATAACTATTTTCACTGAGGACAAATCAAATTTATAATGTGGTCTATCTAATAATTGATCCGATAATAATTTATAGATCAAAACCAATTTAGCTGCAAGTTCTTTTCCATTGGAAAAACCAGATGCTAAGAGTTCTATTTCTATTATTTGCTTGAGATCTGGTTTTACCATAGAAATAGTGCGAAAAAGTATTTTCAAATTATCCGATAATTCGTAATATTTGTTGCATTGGACATTCATAATAATACAAATGTTTCCATTTGGATTTAAATTTAATTTGGTTCCTTCGAGCATAACTGATTTTAAATTTGTGGATATTACTTGATGAATATTCACGATTGTTTGCGTAACTGCAGATAGTACAGTTAATTCTAATTTATCTAAATTTTTCAAGCAAATCCATGTCCCACAAGAAATAAGTCCTTTCAATACATTCAGTATTGATTTATAAGTAAATCCTTCATTCGTGTTTAATATGTAATAAGGCATTGCAAGAGAATTGATTAAATATTTAATAGTTTCCATTTTTCCAGTGGCCACAGATCCAATAATAGCTCCGAATAAATGATAGTTATAAGCTTCCATCAAGGTACGAAGACATCTATCAGTTAATGGCGTATTCACTAAATATTGCTCATAATAATTGTATTCGTAACCATAATTTATTGTAGTATTATATAATGAAATTTTAATTTCATTTTCAATCCAATAATATCGCATTTGTGCCAACCAGTTAAAATCTGAAGAAGAACAAACATTTTTTTCTAGCAATAATCTTATAATTTCTTCGTGATTAGCTGTTATTATTATTAATGACATTAACAGTTTCTTTTCTTTATGTATTATATTACTTTTCATTCGACCAGCCAAGCTCGCCAATAATTCAGTATATTTCTTATTAATTGTTTTTAGTAATAACAAATTAAAAGGTGAATAACAATTTTGGACCAGACTGGTCCAATAAATGCGAGAAATACAAATGATTACCATACTTGGTACATTTGTAATCCAATCGCATAGATCCTTTTCTTCAAAATGTAAATAGCATTGCTGCAAATTCTCATAAATTGTATTTTTTAATACTTTTTGTAAAGTAGATAACCATTTTTCTTCACCGCTAAGTATTGCAATATTTGTATTAAGTTGAAGAGTCTCGTTACAGTTTCCTAAAATGGAATAAATATTACAGTTTGTTTTATCGAATTGTAATTTATTGATACCAGGAAAACATTTTTGTAAACATAATTGTAATTTATTTATATCATCCAACTCAAATAATATATTTTGAATTTCTATATCTGATAGAAAAAAGAATCTTTCAAAATCTAATCTTTTATTATCAATATAATTCTGAACTCTTTTCATTATCTGATCCATTTTAATATTCGACTCTTGTAAATTATTTAATATATCATAATCATTCTGAAAAGTATGGAAATTAGGATTTTCTGATATTTTTTTCTTAATATTTTCTAATATTTTGTTTACTTCTCTGTACAAAGAAGTTTCTTGGAATAAATCATTTTCTGTTGCTTGGCAATAAAATATCGAACTTACAGAAATTTTACATTTCTGTATATCGAACCAAAGTATTATTATCTCTTGAATCTTTTTAAGAGAAATATGAAAATTTTTAAGAGACGTAGATATTGATTCAATAAAATGAGAAGCTCTCATTTCTTCTATTTTAAGAAAATGATCTTCTAAAAGACTTTCTATATCATCTTGCTGTTTAAATACAAATAATTTTGTTTCTTTATTATAAATAATTTCAAATGAAATCGTATACCACATCTGCTGCATTTCTGATAGTTGTTGATGTAGACAAAGTTCTTTGGTAGCCTTTGTACTAATAATTTCATATTTCTCTATATTTTCTATTAAATTAAAATTAATAATTTTCTGAAGTGTTGTACCAGCATGTGGAGTAAGATCAAATTGTGATATCATAGACATTTCTTTCCAATGTTGTTGTTTGAGCGCAGGATTGCATATGCAAATAACAAGCGGTAAATATACTTTAAATTGTTGAATATCGTTGATCGCTTGCCAAGATAATTTCAAAGGAGCAGGTTGTTGCATTGGATCGGGATCATCTGTTATTCCAGAAAATTTAAATGATTTATTAGATGTAACATCCATTTTGATTCGTGACTTGAATTGTTTATTCATCTCCGTGATATTTGTTAAATAATCTAAAGTCTTTTCCTTAATCACATCAGGACTCAAATATTCAAAAGGTCCATTCAACCATATAGAATTATCTCTCTGCCATTGACGAATGATATTAACAAGAGAATAAAATGGATAAACAATCTCTTTTAATTCGATGACTCTTGGAAATTCAGTTTCTGGGAATTTAAAAAATGATTCTTCTGCATTTATCGTAATTACTTGATCCTCTATTTCTTTGACTTTTTTAATAAGATCGTCGTAATGTTCAGAATATTCTTGAACTTTCTTAATATCATCCATGTTATCTAAAATAACAAGATGTGGAAACAGATCATCTACTTGGATGTTTAAAGTACTTATTCGTTTCTGTAAATCATCTTCAAAATCATTTTTAATAGCTTCGCACATGATATTGCTTTGTGCAAATATCGGTTGTATTAAATTCAACCATAAAATAGTATCTCTATTTATTTTCATATGTTTATACGTTAACGTTGTTATTTCTAAAAGTACACTTAACATTTCTACAGATTTATGTATCCTTTCTTCTAATTCTTTCACCAATACTTTAGAATCGTGCATCATATAGTCGATTAATTTAGTTAATCTCTTTGCATCTTTAGGTACATTTAAAGCCTTCATTTTAAGATTTTCAAATTCAGAACAAATTAGTTGATTATATGTAAGGTGATAATTCATCAATTCCTTCGTAAGCATATCAATTATTTCAGAACAATATTCAATTAATGCTTCTTTTGCAGGTTGTTGATTCAATTGACCTACGTCATAATATACGTTTGTTACCATTGATTTTGCGATATTATGATACATGTTATATTTTTTTATTTCACCAAGATAGACATCGAAATCAAGTTTTTGTGAAATTAACAATCGAATTTTGTCTTTTACATTTGTACCATCGCATATGATACCAAATTGATTAACAATGGTATTAAGATCATTCATTATCGGTCTAAGCATATCTTCCAATGTCATCTGCAATTTATTATAAGAACTTTGAATAAACCATTGTGGTAACTTGATTTTAATGTATTCATAATTTGTATTTATTTTAAAACATTTCTCAAATGGAGTCAATTCTTGAGCAATATTTTCGATATTGGAAAGAATATCGTTGAATGCATCAAACAAATCTTTCAAATTAGGTTTCAAAGTAATCCTATTGTTTTGGTATACAAGCTTTATTTCAAGCTGCGGTCAGCTGTATTTATTCTCCATAAAATTAATTATATTATCTATCGATTTAATCATTATTAATATAATCTGTTGCGTGAATACATTAGTTACGCACTGTAAAAAATGTATCAAACGTTTCATAGGCATATTTTTTAATGTTTTTGCATTCGCTATAGCTTCATAAGTTTCATTGTAAAAATTACTCGTTATAAACAAAGAATTCCTGTTAATATCCTTGTTACAAATACTTTGCAATTGAAATAAAGTTATTTGACAGCGTTGATACTTCTTAAGATCACAAATAATATTAGGAAGTTTCAATTGTGCTCCTTTAATAATATTCCTAATTATTTCATGAGAAAGAAAATATCTTTTTATAAGAAAATTTCGATTCCTTTCAAATCTTACATTAAATAATTTAAAATTGTCAAAATGAGTTGTCAATTTTTCATAATTATCCTTTTCAAGGTACACAACATTTTTAATACCAAAACTTTCTTTTTTTTCATATGTATAATCTCAATTTCATGAAAAATACGATTTATCAATTTAGAATATTTTTTTCGATGTTTTTTAGGTATCAAAATTAATATATTATTTTTTAACTCTTTAGGAAAATGATCCATTGTTTAAAAACAGTAATACACTCACAACTACAATAAAATATACTTGTTTGTTACCATAGATACTCCTTCTCCTTCTCCTTCTCCTCCTTCTCCTTTCATCATTATTCATTATCTAACCTTAAAATTCTATTTTACATTGTTACAATTAATTTCATGATCAAACAATAGAAATTAAATATAATTGACGAATGAAGATTAGTTTATTACAGTTTTTCAATTTTATTACATTTTCACTTATTTGTAATTTAGAATGAAGAAAAATATTGTCAAATAAAGTCACCATGTTGTGACGTTATATGAAAGCTGCGCAAATTTATTGAAAATATACTGCATATCTATTAAGATATATGTATATATATGTATGCACTGAGGTTACATTATGTATGCATGTGTATATAAAGATATGTGTATGTGTGTGTGATATTAACAAGTGGCTGTTACAAGCTCAGTTAGTATGCGCGACGCAAATCGTTTGAAGAACATAACAAAGTTCATAAACGTGTTTTAAAAAGCACGTTAATTTATTACAAAAACAATGTAACATATAGATAATATTATTCAAGGTAATTTTAATGATCATTGATATTTTACTTTTTTATCTTGATAACATTCTCAATACATTTATGTTGAACGGATCATATTGATATGTAATCAATTTTATATGATAATCATTTTTTCATATTTGATTTTTATTCATTAATAATAAATTTTGCGTACTACTCATGCTGCTTAAGAGATATGGACCCAGGTATAATTTAACACAATTAGATCTTCTGGACGTAATAAGATATTGTTGATTGATAGTTTGTATCATAATTATTACAATTATCCTCATGTTATATCATAATAATCAATGACGAATGGTTAATAATAAATATATGAATTTTAAAAGGATTGTATGTTTTTAGAAAGTATAGGGAAAGAAACAATTGTAAAAGTAACTGATTGGTTACGTGGAATGTGGGAAATGAGACGTCGTAATAGCCCGGTTCAACAATGGGTCGACTCAATACCCTCGCCTTTAAAATCAAATCTACCTGTTTCGATAGACGTTAAGCCTAGCACTTCTGCAACACCAACGCCAGCTAAAGACATTCCGCTTTTGAAAGGCAACTATTCAAAGCTACCGACAATGACTGTATCAGCTCCTATCAACGTGCCTAGCACACCAGCAATCAATAATATGTCTAGAATACCTAGGTAAATATTTAAACAATTGTTTTGCGAACGTATTTAAAGCATGAAACTTTCCAATAAAAATTGTTGTTGTTCAAGTTTGTATAGATATAAAAATAATGTATTTGTATTATAGTTCTCTTCCTCATGCTAGACTTGCACGAGATCAGAGTTTTCAATCGGACAGTAGTCATTGCAGTAGTATAGAAAGTTTGTTAGAACTGAGAAAAGCAGATCCCGAAGCTGTTTTATTTAGTCTTGGATTCGGAGGTTGTTCCAATAGTCCTCAAGAAAGCGGCCCGTTGTCTCGTATACCTAAAAGGTTCTTACAGCCATCTAAATTAAAAGGAATTGCTATTAATGACTTTGTTAAACAACAACAAGAAACAAGCGAATCTTTTGATTCCGTATCTTTAGGATATAGGGGTCTAACAGGTAAGCTAAAATTTTGTTGTGTATATACCTTTGTAGATAAATTATATGTTACAATCCTTAATAGGATGAACCTACAATATTATCCAAAAGTTATAATAGAAAAAAAACTTAATATAATATTGTAGCGTTGTACTATGTAACTAATACTTTATAGGAAGCGATGGCACATTAAGTATGAATACAAGTATTTTACATCGCAGACATTCTGGGTCCAGCACATTTGTAAGTTTAATAAATGCAATGTGCAATTACACTTATTTGTTGCAAAAAAGAAAAAAATGAAAAAATGTTTTTTTAGTTTGTTGTACACCAACATTTAAGCATGTGATTTATAGTTATTACTTACTTTTTTCTTTGTAAGGTATATTAATATTATAGATTCTATGTGCATATTATTTTATGTGCAAGTTTTTTTGTTACGTGTGTGTTTATAATTAAATGAAGCTTATTTTATATAATTTTGTTAATAAATATTTGAAAATGCATGAGTTTAAATCTATAGGAATACCTACACGTGATAGAAATATTTATAAGAAATCATTTAATTATTAACATTTGCAAGATAGGTACAATTACACACAAATAAATTGTTTACAACTGAAAGATGCCATTCGAAAAATAATAGTTCCAAATGAATGGAATATTTGCTTTGTTTTTTATTAATTAAATAGAATTAATAATTTGATATATTATTATTAATGTATTCTATTTAAATATCTTTTACTAATTATGTTCTGTGATATTTTATAAGGTTCGCCATATGTAGCACCATCTGAAATAGTCCAAAAAATCATGGAACGATTGCGCGAACATGAGTCACATGAAATGGATGCATGTGCAATATACAATGCTTATGAACAATCCAACAAGATGTATCCGCAATCTAGACATTCCGTATTATCGCCAGACAACAGACAATTTTTGGAGCAGCCACGGTCAAAAAGTCCTGATATGCGCAATAAGCGTATGATTATTGGTAAGATTAATTATATTAATGTATCATAATCTTCTTTAAATTATTTCCTACTTCATATTATTATACACATTTAAGGACAAAAGTCTTTTGCTTTTGGACACAATGGAGATTTAATTGAAATATGCGTACCAAATGCAAAAGAAATATCCAACGAAAAAGAGGATAATTATTGTACTATTAACGATATTTCTAAATTAAGAGAATTAAAGGGAATTCATATGAAGACAGAAAAATCATCCACTAAAAAATTAGATGATGAATCTATTAAAAGAAAGTTATCCGATCAATTTAACGATAGTACGGAATCTTATGAAACCGACGAATCAGTGTCGCAGCCAAGTAATTACTTCAATGACCAAATAAATGTTAATATGAAATGTAAAGTAGAAGATAAAGAAAAGTCCAAATCGATAGCTACTATAACTGAAAAAGACGATGACATTCCTTTTAAATATGGTGGTATTCGACGTGCTAGCGAAGGATTCGACGAAGTTAGTTTAGGAGAGAATAATTTCATTCCAGATGGTAGAAGATTTAGTGATAGTATAATTATTAAAAATCAGATTAACGAAGGCCTACTAAATAGAAGAAAAAGTTTAAAACGTCAAGCAAGAGTAAATGAGTTTGATGGCGATAATTTCTATAGTTCCAGTCCAATAGTATTTAAAGATAAAATCGTACAAGATAAAACATCTGAATCTGACTTGACACCCGACTTATATGCAACATCTAAAAAGATAACAAACATTAAAGAATTAAATTTAGAATCTACCCAAGAAGTCGAGTGTTTGAGTCAAGAAAAAGTCAACGAAACTTATGGTCCATTTAAAAGTTACAAATACGCCCCAAGTGTAAGCACAAATACCTCAAGTACATCATCATCTACAACGAGTGTATTAAAACCAACAAAAGGTACTAAATGTTGTAAAAAGAAAAATCCAGCCTGCGATTGCAAAGAAAAGTTAGATTCAATTTATAAAGCTGAAGACATGCACGGGGAATGTTACTGTCAATTCGATGACAGCAAATGTTGGGAGAAAGTAGAAAAAATAATGGAAGAAAATAAAAAGTTAGAAGATATCGTAGCTAAGAGCAGAATAGAAATGGCAGAAATCCGTGACATGTTAAATAGCGTTTTATCCGTTAGAATGGAACCTGGTTTTTAATATAGAATCATTGGAAAAGCTACTTAAATGAATTTTCAGAAAGTATTAATGATTTAATAGATGCTATTTACTTAACCGCATTAAAAACAACAAATAACATATATAGAAAGCTATCTAAGATATCATTTTTAAACGCTTTTTTCTAAATACTTTTTAAAAATCTTTTACTTACAAGATAATAGAAATAAGAGCCTACAATCATCTAATAGAGAAATAACTAAGATAACATTAGTTTGCTAAAAAAAAATTAGTTAAAATGGCAGCAATAAATATAATAAAAAGAAATCTCATTATATAGAAAAATATTATAAGTCTACAGTGGGTGATTATTTAAAAAACAGTTTGGACTGTGAATAAATCGGATAACAAATACGTATTCTGATAACGAGCGACTTCACAGAACAAACACAAGAAGAAGTAAAACTTAATTGATGATTGGTTAGTGAATATTATCTTTGAACAGATTATGTTCGTTAACCGTTCACCTACTATTACATTAGCTTACTTGTATGTGTATAAATCTATATACACATACATATTATGTGAATATATATTTACATTAATATCTTTTAAAAGAAAAAAGATATTTTTTTGATATTGATTAGAATACAAACACGACATACAGTAGTGTTTTATTTTTTAAAACGTAATTATTTTTTAATACGGAACTATGGGTAAATACAAAAAAAATACACTGCTTTATATTATCTAATATTTTGGAAATATGGACATTGTTAAATTGTTTTCTTAAGTCAAGAATTTAAAATGACAAACATGTCGATATATAAACATATCTATTTAAATATTTTTAATCGACACTGATAAATTATGATTTGTTTTGTTCTTCTTTTATTTCTATTAATTTTATTTAAGTTTATTTTTGTTGTTATTTAAAATATAAGCACAAAAGAATTTTATATAATATATATAATCTATTAGAAGATTTTAATGTCATGTTAATATAAAAAAGAAAAGGATAAGTTTAATATAACTGGAATATTAATTATATATAAAATAAAAATAAAAGGACCAAAAATTCTAGTCTTTTTACTAATTTTTCTTTAAACATACGATTTGAATTCGTGTTAAATTAATGGTACTATATATATATTTACGGTATTGCAAAGTAGTAATCTTTCTGTACGCTTTTTTTCTTTTAATATTCAAAACACACATTTGTTTACATTCATTTTATAATAATCTTACTTGGTGTATAATCTATTGGTTCAGTTAATGTCGTATTTGAGTTTATTTTTGTTGAAATTAAATTATATATATTTTATATTACGATTTTAATATGATATTATAAACGTAATTAAATTACGTTTCTATGCACATAATAAAATGTAATGTGATTAAACAGTTTTTATATTCACGCCTTATACTTGTTAGTAAGATTATGTAACTTTTATTCTATTCTACATCGACAATCAAAAATCATAAATTATTGAGTAATATTTTAAGAACTGTGTATGTGCAAGAATCATTTTCTTGATTCATCTAGCAATATTTACATTCTTATGTTTAATAGTATTGGAAAACATGATATAATATGTCATTTTCTATATTTTTACACGAAAAAACGGCATAAATTACATAACATTATTTATTTTATTATTAAGATACTACGGGGACTCATGATAAGATATTAAGTACACAATATTTAAATGTTTTTGCAAAATTTATATCTTTATCGATGTTTTTATTTTATTTTTTTTTTATAAATACCAATTTTGCTTTTTTCAATGAAAGAGATAATTAATTAATTATATATATATATATAATTAAATCAAGATTAATAGTAAATGCTATTTTCTTTCTATAGAAAAAATTCAATGTATCTTTTTACAGATAATTTTTTCCTGCAATTTGTTCTGTAATTTTAGTTATATAACTTGATCGGTTTATTTAATAAAGAACAAAATATACAGAAATTATGATAAAATAATTTATCCAATTTTAATTTAGGTAATATGAAATAAGATAAACGACGTATGTAAAGCATTATAAAGAAAAATTATAAAAAAGTTATAATGTATAAATTATGGGAAAACTGAATAAAGGTCAACCAAAAGGTATTTCCTTCTTATAATTCACTTCTTTTTACTATATGTCAGCTTATAGTTTGCTTCCCTAAGAATGTTTTTGTTAATTATCATAAAATTATGATTTTGTTTTTATCAATGAACTTTGCAAGTTTATTGATAAATTTTCAAATTTTTTCAATCGATTGAAAATAATTGTTAATGCCAATATACATTGATAAAATATGTGGCTCAGTGTTAATATATTACATTTATTATAGTCTGTGCATGTTAACACAAAAACTAATATTGGAACGAATAAAGATTAAATTTTATGAATGATAGACGGAAAAGCGTTCCTTCAAAAAATTTCATTTTACAGAAGATATTCTAGTAGCATGTTAATTAAATTGGGCCACAATGTGTGAAATAATGAAAATATAATAGAAGAAACTAATGATGAGGTTCGTTTGCTTAAGTAGCACCTTGTAATTTGGGTGAAAAACAAAACTGGACTATTCAATTACCGGATGATGTTTTTCTTTATTTATATTAAATTAATTAAAGTAGACGACTATTGAGTTAAAAAATTTTTTTTTTTAATAATGAATGAATTTCATTAATATTTAAAAAATAATCATGCTTTTCTAAAAACAAATGATACAAGTTATTATTAAACAATAATTTTCTTGTTATAGGCATTAAAATCCTCATTTTTTAGTTTTTTTACATATAATATTATCAAACATTTTTGATGAAATCGCAGATTTTCAGATAGAGTTATCTGCACTTGTTCATAGCAGCGCACATGGTATTTGGTAGAATCACATTCACTATACCTAAAACCATCCATTATGAAATAACATTGGATCCATGGTCCACCCAATCAAATTTAAATATGATCCTGCTAAATGACTGCTTCATGTTCGTGCATATATGTTATGTTTATACATAGAGCGTGATAATAACTGCCTTGCCAAAGTCTGCAGACAATATAAAATGTGCTATTACAGACTTGGGATATTGGCATGCATCATTTCATATTGACTGTAGTATTTAGGAGGATGACATCTATGACGCTTTCTGTATTTTCACTCATATGTATATGGGATGTAGAGGTATTCATCCTTATATACCATAAACCATATATAAACAAATAAGAGGCAAACTCAAACTACATTTAATCTTCTTTCTCCTCTCTAAAACAGAAATAAGATTCATTTATATATTTTAAATAAAATAAAGGTAATTTTTAATGATGTAGACAAATTTGAATAAACTAACTTTACAACTTCTTGCTGCTGCTGATCAAGGTGAAGTTCCACAATTGTTTCTGTTCTATTTTGCACTTTGAAAGTTACCTGTGCTGCTATATATTTGTCTTTGTTGCTGATCGACCACCCGGAATACTACAAATGTTAAATAATGTTAAGATTATGACTAACATTCATCGCCACGCAAAGATTGAGTGCATTTCTGATGGGGCCAAGATTTATGATGTATATATGAAATACGTGTTATGAATAAATGTCTTACGAATAACATATTTACAAATTATTAAAGAAAATCTATTTAAACTAAAAGGAGAACAACATCAGCTGAATTTTGGATTACATGACCCGAATGGAAACATAGCTGTTACCTAAATTTAGGTTACGTGGTGATCAACGTGCTAAAATGAAGCCTTAGATAATGTACATATTTAAGTAATAACTAAATCAATTTAAATAAAGATGCCTACCGTGGAGGTACTTTTGTACAATGTCTTTCCATCTTCTTTGAAAGGTAAAAACTTTTGCAGTAATGCTTTACCATCTATCCTCCATAATGTTGGATCTTTATGTATTCCTATGTCAGCTTTGGCGACGACAAATGCACCAGACTAAAAACAATATTAATATTATCAGACATTATATAAATAATAATGTTATTCTATATATTACATGTGCTACAATAAATTAAAACAGACTGTGTAATCTTTAGGTGTTTCTCCCGATGATTCGTTATAACTGTTATCATCAGAATCCTCTTCTTCATCTTCTTCCTTATCATCTTCCTCTTTCTTAGAACGTCTTTTTCTTTTTGGTTTTTTTTCTGCATCTGAATCTGATTCATCTTCTTCTTCTTCATCTTCTTCTTCATCCTCCTCTTCCTCGTCTTCCTCTTCCTCTTCCGAATGTTGTCTTTTTTTAGCTGCTTCTCTTTGTGGTCTCTTTTTTGTAGCACTCTACAAAAAAATAAAATAATCTTATATGAAATACACCTGGTCCCATTAATATTAAAATATACTAGTTACAAAGATGTTCTGTTAGCTAAGATTGATAAAAATAGTACACAAAATTAAAAACTATGATTAGAAAAGAAATATTTAATATGAGTAAATATTAAAATGGAAATATCAATATACTTATCGTGATAAATGACGACATTGGATTCGCGCGTTTAAAAAATTAACTGCCGGCGCCACTGACCGGCCGGCAATGATGGCCGCGTACAAACATAGTCAAAATATAGAAAACAAACGATTTTAACATAGAAAAATACGATCTATTAACATCACCGCCATTAGAGTATCGTTAAAATCGATCTTGCATATATTTGAATGAAAATGTAGACATTTTTTCAAATTATTATGAACACTATTAACCCCAACGCTTAAGTTTTAATTAAAAGAAGACATTATAAACTAGAATATTTCTATACGCATCTAATGTCTAGTTAAATACTTTCATTCAAGTATTTTATTCATCTCAGATCGTAAAGTTTATAATAATAATAATAGCTATATATAATTACAAATTCGAACAATTGAATATTTATTCTACGATAAAGTAATAAACTTATATCTGGAAAAATTCTAAATATAAATAACGATTAATTCAAGTGATGTTTTCTAAAAAGATTGAACAAAATATCTTTAGATAAATGTATGAGGATTGTTGGTGGAAATTGCTCGAACACAAATGACATGAATGTCGAATATTATTTTCTAATCGATAAGATTATTAGTTCGTATTAAAAGATATGGAAAATGAGAAAAATGTAATTATTCGAAAAAAAAGTTAAATTTGATTTGAGAAATGCATAGAAAAATAACAAGTTTATCCGGTAGCGTGGGTTTACCTCAGCTCCGGCTTCTGGAGTCCACTCTTCCTCGGATGCTCCTTCTACTTCTTCCGGATCGTCCGCCGAATATTCGTCCTCGTCCGACACATCCTTCGTTTTTTTCATATTGCTTTTACGCGAAATTTTCGTAAAAAATCCCGACGGGACTCAATCAACGAATAAAGAATAAACTTCGTACGTTAGGTGCGAACCGTTAAACGACGTGTACGTACACCGCAAACAATATGGCGTCGCGGCGGCACCGAGAAGCAATTTCACGCGCACCTCCTTCCGCGCATATCGGAAATTCAACTGTTTCCTTCATTCATCTCCGCCAATTTTCAAATTATCTTCGAGTTATTTATCACGTTATCCCGTTTTTTCTTACATTATTTATTATTTACTTTTATATAAAGATTTTATTATTATCTTTTATATTATCTTTTTTATAATTTTTCATTATATATATATTAAATAATTTTCATCTTTTTTTATTGTATATTCGAGTAAAAACGATAAAATAAATGATAAATAATGTTTATTTATATCATTATTTATTTAAGATATGATTAAATAGCGAAATTATTTAACTTTTGAAAGCTTTTCTAGCCCGGGTCGATACAAAATTGGCGCATGCGTTCATTCCTTCTATATCTTAACACTCCCGTTAATGTTTACTACGATAGCCCGTACATTTTGTTAGAAATAATCAGTTTAGAAAAAGATGTTCGAACTTTATGGACTCAGTAAGGATGGAATGTTATATCGCTCACCACCACCAAACCGAAAAGATGTTGATATATTGGAGGTAAAGTAAATAAATATATATTTATTATGATACTCAAATAACTTCCTGTGCCGGTCGATTATTATCATTGCACTATTATTATCATTTTTTAATTTTCAATTTTATATGAGAATAATATTTAATTATTATAATACGAAAGTATAATAACAATTCTAGTGTAATTTATTCATCAAAAAATATTATAATAATTGTAAATGAATTTTTATCAAATTACAAATGTTATTAAAAATATTTCTATATTTTTGTAGACTTGCTTACAACTTTCTTCACCAGAAATTATGAGAAAATTGCCTAATGGCGATGCTTTGCATCACGTTAAGGAAGCAAGCGTTTCAACTTCATTGGATAAAAACAAAGATGCCTCGAGAGAAAATGGTTGGTCTCAAGATTGCATTTAATAAATCATTTTGAAGATATTTTTTCTTTATTTTTCACATCGCTGAGTTTAGTTTTGCACGAAGTAACACGATTTGTTTGAAATAAGTTGGTTTAAATTTTCGCTTAAAATTATTTGTCACCGCAAAGAATACGCGTAAGACAAGCGTAACGGTTCAAAAAAAATTAAATATCTTGTTGATTTGATATGATTTCTTTTTACGGTTGGACGAATTACTCAATTGCGAAAACAATGATGACGAACTCAGGAAACTCTTAACTGAAAGTAACTGAACAGAAAAGAAAGAAAGCTTCTCAGTCACCGTTATGGTAATTTCATGTACGAATAATGTTACGCGCTTGAATAGCTTTTTTCTGTGGAAGGCATCATCATTAAAAGAGTCTTTTTTGAATATATTTCGATAGTTACTGTAATCCTTTACCTTCAATAATTATAATTTTAATTTTTCTTCAACAGGACGTAACATGAGACGAAAATGGATAGTAATGGCAGGATTTTTTTTCCTTGGATGCGCTTTGGTCGCTAGTGTTGGATTACCGTTAGCATTAGAACTTCGAAGTTCTCATCTTTTGGAAGCGAGATTGCAGGTTGTTCGGAGAATGCTTTCAGAAGTTCCATTGATCGATGGGTATGCAATAGAAAAAATAAACTATAGCAAAAGAATTTAATATTCATTGACAATTGAAATATTTTCTCATAGTCATAATGATTTTGCTTGGAATTTACGAAAACATCGTGGAAATACGAAACTGCAAGACTTCCCATTTGACGAAGACGTCTCAAGGAACTCCAGTTGGGGTCCTCAATGGCAAACCGATCTTGTACGCTTACGTCAAGGTATCGTAGGTGCACAATTTTGGTCAGCATATGTTCCCTGCGAGGCACAATTTCTAGATGCTGTACAACTGACTCTCGAGCAAATAGATGTAGTAAGAAGACTTACCTCGAAATATCCGAGGAAGATAAGACTCGTAACTACAAGTGGTGAACTCGAAAAGGCTCACAAGGACAGTGTTATCGCTAGTTTAGTTGGAATAGAGGGGGGTCACAGTATCGGCACTTCTATGGCGGTACTTAGAAGTTTCCATCGTCTTGGTGCACGTTATATGACCTTGACACACAAATGTAATACACCCTGGTAAGTTAGTGCTTGTGGAAAAATAAAATGATTACTCACGTAATAATCTCTGAATATTATGAATAATTAATGAAATGTAAGCGTTAAGCAAAGCGTTAAGAAAGTTCATTTACTTGTATTTCTTTTTTACCGATGATTCCAGGGCAGATTCCTGTTCCGTTGAAGATCCAGATAGAATAGCACCCGCTGATTTTCAAAGCGACGGTCTTTCCACTTTCGGTAAAGCTGTTGTCAGAGAATTGAATCGATTAGGAATGCTCGTTGATCTTTCTCACGCTTCGATCAGAACTATGAAAGATGCGTTATCTATAACAAAAGCACCTGTTATATTTTCGCACAGTGCGGCTCGTTCTCTTTGCAATTCATCCAGTAATGTACCGGACGATGTACTCAAAAATTTGGTAATTTTAAACAATTGTTTATACTCGTTTAATATCATTCTATGAGATAATTGTTATTTCATTATTTGTTTTTTTTCTGTTATTGATTGTTATTTTCATTTTTTATACTTTAATTATTTTTCAAAGTCCGTTAATGGTGGCTTAGTCATGGTCAGTTTCGATAGTACACATCTTAGCTGCGGAAACAAGGCTTCCATGAAAGACGTTATAGGTAAGTTTTAATAGACGTTCATTGATTTAGTAATAATAAGGTAAATTTTACATTTTATCCTTTTTTTAGCTCACATCAATCATATTCGCGGAGTAGCTGGTGTTAATCACGTTGGTTTGGGTGCTGGTTATGATGGAATCTTAAGGTTTTACATTTGAAACTTAACATTTAACAAATATTTCTTTAATTAATTAAAATAAATCGATATGTTAATTTCTTTTTACAGTCCACCTACAGAGCTTCCAGATGTTTCAGGATATCCATTGTTATTAGCGGAATTAACAAGAGATAGACTATGGTCCGCTTCCGATATCAAGAAACTAGTCGGTGGAAATTTGTTACGTGTATTGAAGGAAGTTGAAAATCATGCTATTGTTGCATTACATCAATCACCAGCCGAAGAATGGATATCGCAAGAACTCATTGAAGATTCCTTTAATTGTATAAGCATAGATGTTTCAATTTGATCATTTCAATTTAAAGAATTGAATTTCATAAACTTACTCATGTTAAGTAATTTTAATAATTATCCAGTTTCATGGATATCCTTAGGATAACGCTAGAAACGAATTGTTTTCTCTACGAAAGATTATTTTTTGTTTAACAGCATCGATATAAAACGTAGAAGGGAAAATGCTTTAATTATTTTCGTCTAATGTTTGTGTTTATAATGATATTGCAAAATCTTTTAAAGAAGTGCCCTTCTTATCAGGGCACTTTTCAGGGAATCTTTTCAGAAATGCCCTTAAAGTTTAACACGATCATTGAAATGGGGTGTACCTCGCCTCAATAATTTTATACTTTTCAATCAAAGATTATCAAACTATCAGGTTCTCAAACAGTGTTCCATTTAATTAACAATTTTTTATACATGCTCAATCATAAAATAAATCCTCACGAAGATGAGGATAAACTGAAATAAACGATTGCTATCACGAAAAGAAACTGCCAAAATGAGGATGCACGTGTTAACAACCTACGCTCTAAAAGATTAAATAAAATTGTTGAATCTTATAGGAGCAATCTTGAATGGTAACATTTAAAACTTTTGGCCTTTATTAAACTAATTTTCAACGTTACATTTTTTCAGATATTTCAAACGTGTTAAGAAAAGTATGACGTTTTAAACAAAATATATAAACAAATTAACTTATCTTAAATAATATGACATTGTTAAATAATAGATGATAAGAATAATTGTTTTATTTAACGAATCTAATGTACTTTTATTCGTTAAAAAAGAAATAAAAGATGTAAAGAAGAAAATGATATTTTATTAAGCAGAAATTATGCTTAAATAACAAAAATTATGAAATAAGAAAAAAAGAGACAATGATTTGTAGCAATTCCTCGAATAAAGTTGTTAGTTTCGATCAGAACGAGAATTTTAAAGACTATCTTATGTTAGGCAGTTGAGTGGGGGAGTAGGATGATTAGGCTCGCTTCTTCTCGAGCCGAAACTTCAGTTTGGTTTATCGTCTGTCACGAGGCGTACATATTCTTCCACAAGGAGGAGCTAACTTGATAGATTGTTTAAATCAAACCGCGGGAGAATTTCAAAGTTTTTATATCGTATGATACAGTGCAATTATCGGGCAACAAATAATTGCGAAATTAAAAACAATAAATGAGAATAATAATTTGCTTTTTTCCTCTTTTTACACGCTTATGCTCCTAACTCTTGTAATTCTACAATTTTTCTACGATTTAAAATTTTCAATTCAACTGTGCGCGATAATTAATGATAATCAAAACTATTCATTCACACGATTATTATTAATAAATATTTTGCTATAATAAATTTCATTTATTTTTAAACACAAGTGCGTATATTCGAAGAAATAAAAAAGAAGTCAGGTAAGTTCATCGATATTTTAATTATTGTTCATTCATCTTTAGATGCATCTTTTATTGATTAATATTGTTTTGATTAATGATTGAAATAAAATAAGAAATTCTGTTTCTAAAAAAAAGAACAGAGGATATTAACGATTTATTAACTGTCACATTAGACACGTTTCGATTGTAAATCCTTCGACGAATGTTCGAAGATCAAGGCAATAAATGTTAGAATGTAATAGATCGTAATGTAGCGCGTGCCATCATTGCTTACACGTGATTGATACTTCATTTATTATAACAACTTTTTTTTATGATCTCCGATCACAACGTGGCGCGACGTACTATCCGAGATCAAAAACCTCGAGTTCTTTTCTAAATATAAATTAGCATATTTTTACACGCTGTGAAGATACATTTTTAAAAGCCCGAGTTCTTATACAGATTTGTAATGGAAAACATTTGCGCGGGAAAGAAAGTTATGCAGTTTATTTTTTAAAAAAAGAACCGACCATCTTAGTATGTTTTTCTTATCTTTTCTTGGAAAAGATTTTTGGAAGAAATTTACACTTTAATTATGATAATACTAACATAAATATTAATATTAATTGGTCATTTATATTTTTATTATTCTTACGAAATAGTAAGTAAAGAGAGAAAACTAATAAATCAATTAAAAACATAGAAACATTTTCTTATCTTTTATTTGTTTAAATATTATTTCTGTTTTTCTCATTTTCAATCGCTTATACTAATCTCATGTGGCACAGGTTAAATTAAACTACTTTCTTTGGTCTAATGATTTCCGAGTGAAAATCTTGACTCTATCTTCTCAAGAGAACTGAACATGTTTTTATATTCACATCTTTTATCCTAATTTTTAGAGAATTTTCTCTTTGATTTATAATCGATTTGATATCAATTCTATTAATAATACGATCGCGTAAATAAAGTTATACCTAATCAAGAAAACATTCTTGAATAAAAAAGAGAAAAAGAAAAACAATGATAAAAAATTCAGAAAAAGAAACAAGAGGGAAAAAGATACGACTAGTTGTAGAAAATGAGCTTACACCGTGCAGATATAATAACGTAAATTGATCTGTCTTCGTAATGTGCCGGTTCTATCGGATATTATACAATACACAATACACTTACATATATGTATATATAATATATTTATCCAACACACTATAATAGACCGGTTTTAACCATTAACGCGTCGTTGGTCTTCTTCGGGAAACTATATAAATAATTACAGATTGCATATAAATGATGATATGTTATAGAGAACCGATAAACATTTGTATATATTTCCTTGATGTCGATAACAGATCGATTGAAATACCTAAACAAAATTGATATTATCTTAAATATTAATAAACGGATACTTTCCGCGTAAAGAAAGTACATATAAATATGTGTTTTTTGATTAAGAAGACAATCTTTGTTTCTTGCAATCATTTTAGTCAAAAATTAACACTAAACATAGTGTTCCTTGAGAATTTAATTTGAAATTTAATATAAACGAGTTTATTATATCTCTAATTAGAAAAAAAGATGGATAAATTAATGCTAAATAAATATGCTTCATGATTGTACAAGGGCGAATGTTTCATTCTGAGAATGTTAATCTACAATTAAGGGCGAATGTTAATCCACAAATGATTGTAGAAACTGGGCGAAGGAGAAACGAAATCATTCGATGTATGTGACAAGTTGTTTCTACGTTCTTCTTTCATTCAATGCAAAGAAGCATCACGACGATGAGTATAATCGTCATCATCGAACGACGCATTATTTTTTTTCTTAATAACTCACCGCGCGGTTATTGTTCTTTGTTTCAGAGTTACCAAGCAAGAGCACACGAAACCGCGAGCATTGACGATTACGAAGAGGTGGTTTGTAGAGAAGAACGAAAGATGAGATACAAGGTTAGACCTAGTCCTTGCAATCCTTTTTTTCCTTCTTCTTCTTCATCTTATTTCTTTTTTTTCTTTTTTGTAATCTTTAATAATTTTTTTTCCTGCTGCAATATTGAATGCTTTAAACCAGCTGTCCCTGGAGACGATACATTCTCGTTTCTCTTTCCTTCATTGCTTTACCTCCTCATCTTCCTCCTCCTCCTCCTCCTTCTTCGCTCCCCTCTCGTTTTGTGGATATGATATGTTGGTTGTACCTGCATAAAACATAAGACGTATACTTAAATGTTCGAGATGTGATGCCTTATTTGATCTCTTTGAAATTCAAATCTTAAACTTTATACGTAGCGTTTTAATAAAATATCAATCAATGCAAGGATCCCTTGTAGGAAGTTGTTTGTTTGTTTGTTTTTCTAAAGAGATGGTGCGTACAATTTGAAGGATGCATTTGCTTATGCACATGCTTACCTTTCATTGTTAACACGTACGACTTGAAAATATCAGTGTGAATTATTTACAGAGATTCATTGTGCTTCTGAGACATCGTTTCTTTTTTTTTCTTTCCTTCTTTTATGTATTATTCAAAGTACATACGTGCGAGTTACAAGTATTTTCAAACGAAGGCCATTTATATGACTCGGTTATCTTACAATGTATATGTAATGAGACTTGTAATTAACGAAAATGCATATTAACAATTGGTAGCAAATGATACCTGTGTTCAATATCTGTTTTATATATTGTCATGATTCTAGTGAAATCAACGATCTCTTAAAAAATAATTGGAGCGTAGAAGAACGTTATTATACCCTCAAAGTTTCAAACTGTCTGAAAAATTAATACTAATGATAAATATCGAACACTTGAAATCAATACTAAAACAAATTTGTATTATTTTTGTCTTGCTTGTTAGAATAATTAATATTTAATAATTACAAAATGTTGTATTATATAATATATATATTCTATTATTATTATTATTATTATTATATTAATTATACATAAATGTAATATATCTGTTAGCATAACAGCTGCTAGTCTCGGGGAAGGAAAACTAGTTTGTAGTGGTCCCCGGGGTGGGTGGGTCCCAGTCACCACGACACAGCGCGTCCTCAGGTTGCGGATAGAGGAAGGGCCTCTTGGTCCTGCATAAGGACGAGGTTAACTGCGAATAAATTGAATAAGCAGTCGCGGACAGCCGACTTGGAATTGACCCTCCTGTTCGGGGGTTGGGCGTAGGTCTGATTACCCCACTCCGTAAAAAGACTTTATCACGAAACAACGAAAACCGCCATGGATTCTACTAGGATAAAATTTTCCGGAGGTAAACTAGTCCCCCGTTCGGATCTCCGGGTGGGGACTACCTTGGGGAATTCGTGTCGAGTAAAGTCAAAAAACGGAAGGGACCTGGAACTTGCGAAGCCTGTTCAGACCCAGGGCGCTCCAGGTGATGGTCGGGGAGGTCGAGAAGTAGGGACGGGGACAATAGCGGGATTTGGTATTTGCGGCAATGAACTTTCGAGTTCCTAATGCCAATTAATAATAATAATAATAATTATTATTATTATTATTAAAATAGTTTAAGAAAAATGATAGTTTAGAGTTTCGTCTTACACTTCTTATCTATAACGAAATAATTAAATCAAAATTAATTTCACTTTACTCAATATGGCATTAAAAAAAAGAGATTAAAAGAAAAAATAATAAAAAAAGAATTTTATAAAACTTCAACTTCATATAATTATAAATATATTGTATAGACTGTTCGTATTTGGATGATTGAAAAGAAGTCAAAGTATCTATAATAAGAATACTATCGTCTTATAATCGTATAAATAGAATAGATTCGTTGGAAATGAGAGAAAAAGAGGAAGATATACGTTATCGCTTAGCACGATACTTTTCTTTTGTACACACGATTGGAGCTAAATGAATCGATTAATTACGGTAGTTAAAAGAAGTCATTAAAAATCGTATCAATCGAACAATGACTTTTGACGATATAAATACTCTTGTATTATTATCGACAGATCGTTACTTCCCTCTCCTCCTTAATTATTTTTATTCCATTTATTACAAATAACATCTACCATGATAAATAATTAAATTCATATCTAAACAAATATCGACACCAATTTCATTAACATGTGTATATAATAAAATACGATATGTACCAGTATTTATGGATATGTGTGTGTTTATATATATGTAATATTCGTTTATAGTAGGAAGTTATTTTCTCGAAATTATATATCCTTTCGATGCATATTTACGCAACTGTTGTAAACATTTCAGTGATTTCCTTGAAAAATAGGAGAGTGGAAAAGAGGGAGAGGGGGAGGGGGTAATAAGGATACTGTTCATTTAGATGGGCTTTAATAAGAGGAGGATTATTATAGATTGCAGCAGGATGTTAAGAGAGGAGTGTATAATGCCGAGGTAATTCCATTCCGATTCTAGAGCAAGGTGAGACCTTCGTTCGTAGACGTTCACGTGCCGATGGGTTGACACTAAACTAATGTTCGATTAGGTAAACCGATTAGGTTTTGTTACGATTGATCCCTGTGGAAAAAAATGAGTCTATACAACTGGGAAGCCGCAAGGACGAAATTCAATGACTAAATCAAATCTAAATTAATCTGTATGACTTTTTTTTACGACCAAATCAGTTTCTAGGATCTTGTAATTTGTTTTATTTTAAATTTTATTTATATATAAATAATACCGTCTCTAATCGATTTGTATAAGAATTAATTAAGGATAGTTTAAATCGACTTATATTTATTAAAAGGTCAATTGGTCTATCGTTTATTTGATGTCAATTGCGAATTATGCTCCCGCAATTTAAATGATTTTTTGTTCATTGTGTGTTTTTTATAGGTCAATGACCCCGAAAATAATGGAAGCAGAACGCCCGATGACAGTAACAAACATTCAGAACTTCCATGGTGATTATTATACGAAAAGAATTTGTTTATTTTTGTTTGAATCGAAATGGACAAATATTTTTATCCTAAAATATTGAAGATTTGTTTTATTTTATTTAATATCTTATTAATTTTTGACACAACAGGCAATGCAATCATGGAGACGAAAAATCAAGCAAAAAGGAAACGAGGCTCGTAATAGTAGTTATTTTATTAACAATAACTGTAATTACTCTTGTTATTACCTTAACATTGCAAATGATCGTATTTTATAAGGAAGAATACAAAGAAATGTGTCAAAGCGAAGAATGCATAAAAACAGGTACTTAGAGATGATTAACAAAAGTGAATTGTAGTAAAACTAATGAAAATGTTTTACTTAATTCACGATCTATCGATTTATCGATCAACGATTTGTTACAATTACGAATGATTTAGCTTCCAAGTAGTTTTCTCGTATTACGAAATTATTAGATAACATACATTGACCTCGAGTTCGTTATTATCTGCATTTTTTGACTTATCAATGCTGTCATTTATTTTCTAAACGTTCATTGAACGTTCCAAATATCAAATAAGATGACAGTTTGATTTGGACCAACACTTCCGTGTTAGATATCATCAGAAGTTTTATTTGTTTGTTTCTTAGATAATTTCTTTTTTTTTCAGCTGCTAGAGTATTAGGATCAATGAACAAATCCGTAGACCCTTGCGATGATTTCTATAAATTTGCATGCGATGGCTGGGTAGCTAAACATCCGATACCCCAAAGCCAAGTATCCTGGGACCAATTAAGTCTTCTTCGTGAATATCTTCTACAAGATTTAAGAATTTTGTTAGAAATGCCTGACAAGGATGACGATTTAAGGCCTATTAAATTGGCTCGTGCTCTTTACAAAAATTGCATGGACACTGGTAAATTCAATCGTTTAATTGCAAATCTATTAAATATACAAAAATAAATTACATCAAACTCTTACATTATTCATAATCATTTTTATACTATTATGAATTTGATTTCCGCAATTATTATTTATGCTAATGATGAAAGAATAAATTACTATATCACGTAACAGCATTTATGATAGGTAATCAAGTATGATAATAGAAACGATTGATAAAAACATGTAAACGGAATTTACCTTATATACTTTTTTATATAAATGAATAATTATTTTATTCTTAAAAGAAATATGTTAATTTCAATTTGTAGCGAGCATTGAGACCTTGGGATTAGAACCGATATTCCATGTAATGAAACAAATAGGATTACCAACCGGTCCACCATTACAAATTAAAATATCTCCTCTTGATTTGTCCCAAATAGCTGGTGCGACTCGTAGAATCTTAGGTTTAAATCTGTTGGTCAATTTTTATATTAGCGAGGATATTCGAGATACGACGAAGAATCGAATGATGGTAAGATAGTATTATTGTATTTTTAAATTTGCCAAGAGAAATTTTTTCTTAAAATAACTCGATTATATTATTTGATTATTATGCGGTAGACGGAACAAGTATCTCCAGCTTTTAGCGAACGATATCTCCTCGATCCTCAACGTTTTCAATCTGAATTAGGAGAATATAAAAAATATATCAAAGCCATGTTGGAATTAGCTGGAGCTGGAAATAGAAGCACAAGTTTTGCTAATGAAATTTTAGAATTTAGTACAAAAATTGCCAAGGTACAATCAGTTATCCACGTGAGTGAATTGAAAAAGTTTGGAGCTTAAGATAGAAACAATTATTTTATATTTTTCAATATAATCTCAAAACTTTTCAACCCACTCTCGTAATCAGTGGCGGATCAAGTTAAATGGGGACTGGCTCCCAGTGGTAAAAATTTCGAGATTCTCAAAATCAAATTAGAAAAAATATTCCTACTAAGTTATTAACAAAACAGAAAACTAATCAAAAATTTCATACCATAACACGTTAATTAAATTTATTTAAAAAAAAACGTAATTTTCCTCAAACTCTAATGAAAAAAAAAAATTGTAAGACCTCAAGGCCCCTTCGGAACTCTTTAGTAGCCCGTTTATCGCTTAATCCGCCACTGCTCGTAATACTTTAAACAAAGATGATTTTGCTTATATGGATCAATCATTATTTTTACATAGATCATGGATACACCAGAACAAAGACGTAGCGTGCATCATCTTTTTCATGACGTTACAATTGATACATTACAAGAGCTGACTGATCTTCGTGTACAACAGGTAATACACATCCATTAACAAAAAAATCATTATAAATGTGCAAAGAAATAATATAAAAGATTTTTAGTGGAACTGGACGAAATATCTGGAAAATGTATTTAATAATACAAACGTGACCATAAACACAGGAGTTGATAGAGTCATAGTAATGGATCTACACTATTTACAGAAATTGCCCCAACTACTTGCGATTACTCCACCCGCTACGATAGGTATACTTATCTTCTCCATCACTGTTAAGCTAACTACGCTCGTCTCAACACTTTAATATTCATTCGTTTATCTATCATATATTGTTAGTTTAATATTCAGCACAAATGTCACTATCACAAATTAGATACATGAAATAGTATATAGGTCAAGTATTTTTCAAATAAATCTTTCGAAAGGATTATTTAACAAAGTTCATTGTTAGAATGTGAAAAAAGGATTGTTGTATTAAATACTAGTTTGCTAACGTTTATTTCTTATCATTGAAAAAAAGGCAAAAGCAAATAATGAAAAATCGTGGAGCTAAAACAACGTATTCTCATAATCTAATGGGGACAGAGAAAGAGCAAAAGGTTATCATCCAACTGCCTTTACTCAACATTTAGTGACATTGTTTTCAATTATTCGTTCATTTTAGTCAGACTATCAATTTTTGAAAAACTTTTTTAACTGAAAACTATTCGTGTATTATTTAAGCACGTTTTATCTGGTGGAGCGTATATTCCGCCATTTCTCCACTCACATTACAAAAGTTTCGTGATCTTGGATTCCAATTTTCTCAAAAAGTATTTGGGCTTAAAGAAAAAACACCCAGATGGAAAGGTTGTACAGGAAATGTTAATGCTAATTTTGGAATGGCTCTTAGTTACGTTTACGCTCAAGAACATTTTAATGATCAGGAAAGAGAAAAAGTAAATGAACTGTTTTTTTCTTTTATTATTAAATTAAATGATTATTTTTTAGATAATTGGATAATAATTTAAATGATAATTTTAGGCTTTAGAAATGTTGATGGATATTAGAACAGCATTCGATGCGATGGTTAAAGAATTAGAATGGATGGATGCAGAAACCAGATTACGTGCTCACAAAAAATTATACGCGATGAGACCGTTTGTTGGTTTTCCTAAATGGATTACAAATCCAGAAAAATTAAATAAATTTTATGAAGGTGTAAGTTCAAAGTTTGTTTTTATCTTAATTTAAAGTAAACAAAAAGTATTTAATTATCCATCGAACGATTACTATTGTAGGCTGAAGTAATGGAAGGAAAATTGTTTGAAACTTTTCTACAATTAACGGATGTGGGTGTTAAAAAGAATTTAAATAGTTTACGAGAAAAACCTGACAAAGATCGATGGGTATCCACTGGAACTACTGTTAATGCATTTTACAGTGCTATTTTAAATTCAGTCAGTAAGTATATTAATGCTAAATAAATAATTAATAATTAATCAATTATTTAATGTAATTGATATATTTTTCAGCATTTCCAGCGGGCATTTTGCATCCACCTTTCTATGGAAATGGAATAGAGTAAGCGTGTTGTAATTAAATCTATCGTTTTTATTTTCAAATATATTAGAAACATAATTTTCTGTTATGTTAAATAAAAAAAACAAGCGTTAGCGTAATAAAAAATAATAAGCGTTTTGTATATAGATCGATAAACTATGGTGCAATGGGTGCGATTATGGGTCATGAACTTACTCATGGGTTTGATGATCAAGGTACAATCAATGTCATAAACACATTGATTTATAGTAATCGACAAAAATTACACGAATTTGATTTGTCTATTCTTTTTTTTAATGTCAGGTCGTAGATACGACGAAAACGGCAATCTCAGGCAATGGTGGAGCGACGAGACATTGCAACATTATCATAAGAAAGTCGAATGTATCATCAAACAGTATAGTAGTTATCATCTTCCTGAGCTGGGTAACAATTTTACAGTAAGTAAGATTCTCGTTGAAAATATACCAAAACAAAACGTGCCAAGGCACATACATTGGCTAATTTACTAAGGACAAATCGTTAATAATATTTTTTTTTTTTCAGATAAATGGCATTACAACTCAGGGTGAAAATATTGCTGACAACGGTGGAATAAGAGAAGCCTATAGAGCATATCAAAAATTAAAAGCACGCAATTCGCATCAGCAAGCTTTGCCTGGCCTTTCTGAATATACTCATGACCAATTGTTCTTCTTAGGATTCGCACAAGTAAATATTTCATTACAATTCATTTTTTTTTTTATCGAAATCTTAATGGCAATGTTTTTTTTATTATACATTCATTGCTATTTATTTTCTAATAGAAAATGTTACAACTAGTATCATCAGTTTGATGAAATAATTTAGACTATTTCTAAATAAACAATTTTTTACTAAATCATTAATATAAATAAAATTTTTCTTAATCATTATCGTTCAAATGAATAACATAAACTTGTCTTTTTTCAGGTTTGGTGTGGAAATTATACAAATGGAGCATTAAAATCTAAGCTAATAGAAGGTGTACATGCACCAAATCATTACAGAGTAATCGGAACGTTGTCAAATAATATTGAATTTGCTAAAGCATGGAAATGTTCTACGAATAGTCGTATGAATCCAAAACATAAATGTATTTTGTGGTAAATTGTTTATTATCTAACTCAATTAGAAGATATATTTATAAGTTTGTAACAGTGTTGGATGAGAGAGAAGCATCGAATTGTTGTATTTATTGTAGAATTTATTATACTAGATATTTATATAGACTGATAGGAGCTAGTGAATAATTTATTATTACTCTTATAAATAATAATCTGCATATCTGATTTTACCAACTGTAAATATCGTACAAAAAATAAGTTAACTTCTACAAGTTACTGCTTTTTTTTTTCGTCTTATTCGACGATACAAAACATTCGTCTTCTATAGTTTTCCTTTTTTTACTAATTTTTTTATTCTTTTCTTCTACCTTTAACGACTCAATTTTCCACTTTTCCCGTTTCTTAACGGATTCTGTATCTTTTTTTGCAATATTTTTTGACGGTACAGGGCGTTCCTCCTCTTTTATTTTTTTACTTACTTTTTTACTGCTTTCTTCTAACCAATTTTTCTTCTTCTTTTTTTGAACTTTACTATCAGATTCTGTGTCCGTCTTAATAGTCTTTTTCTCTTTATAAAAGATGTCTTACTAACATCTTGCTCAGTTTCTTCTACTTTTCTTTTCTTAATATGTACATCCTTCTTCTTATTACTATTACTATTATTATTACTATTACTACTACTATTACTATTATTATTTCTATCTTCATTTAAAGTTTTCTTCTTTGGCGAAGGGGAAAAGTTTTCTATTGAGTCAATACTTCGTTTATTTCGTTGATTATTTTTACTTAATTGTCCATTTGTATTTAATTTTCCCGATGAATTAGCATCTGTTTCTATCCATTCTGCACTTGTCGAATTATTCTTTGACTTTATGCTTAGATTAATATTAGAATTATCAACAGATGTTACTTCCCAATCATCGTCATCATCTTCATCATCATGACTATTATCATCATCATCATCATCATCATTATTATCTTCTACAATAACTTCCTGTTTTAATCTAAATTTATTTTTGTTTTTTACTTTCTCTTCCATGTTCAAATCTGTTTCTTTTTTATGAACTACATTTTGATACAACTCTGCCAATGTAAGACAGGTAATTCTAGCACCGCAATTAATACTCTGTAACATATCGACTTTATTTCTGGTAAATCTCCACAGTTTAATTTCCCCGTTACTAGAAGCGGTTACCAACAAATCGTCTTTGTATGCCATACATTTAATCCTAATATCGTGCGCTAATATATTTAAAGTATAAGCTAATTTTTCAAGATCATAAAATTTAATATGACCATTTTCTAAACCGACAGCAATTAAGTCATCTTTTAAAAATTCGACGCATACCACTTTAGAATCTAATTGTACTTCCTGGTCGATACCTGCTAACTGTACTGAGAATATGTCGATCTGTTGATTAGCTGCTAGAAGATATTTTTCACCGTTTGGACTCCACTTTAAAACTGTGATGTCTTTAGCATCAGATTTTAAACGCGGTACCAAATTTGTAGCATACGCTTGTCTTCCTTTAACTAAGTTCCAGGTTCTAAGAATACCATCTGCTCCTGTCGATAAAGCTAATTTCCCTGTTGGATGTATAGCTAAAGTATGAACAGATAAACCTTTATGTGGTTTCATCCAATGTTTCTGCATTTGCCAATTTCCGCATCTAACAGCAGCTATTGTTCCATCCTTACTACAGGAAAATAGATGTGATGCTTCTGATGTAAAAGTAACATTGTTGACAGTATCTATAAACGGAAAGTAATAAAAACTTTCATAAAATAAATGATTAATAAATAGAGGAAATATTATTAAATACAATTGCGTACCATTATGATGCATCAATTTCCCAGATTCTATTCTATTGCGCAAATCATATAAACAGATTGTTTCATCTGCGCCTGCTGATGCTAAATAATATTTATTACTAGCAACACTTCTTATGCTACCCAAATGACTATGCGTGGCAAAACTTTTCTCAAGTTTATATTCCTGAAACAATATTTGGAAAATATAATCAATAATCATTGTATTAAAGAACGAAGAGTATTAAATATGCAAGCTATTGTTTTTAAATAAAAACATAAATTTATTATTCTAAACAAGTTAGATTAAAATAAATGTAATATAACGTAAGAACATTCCCGATAAACCGGCTTTAAAAATAGCGTCCATAACCTATAAAATTTGTTTAAAAAGTTCATTACTTACATTAACGATATTGGTGAATTTATATCCAAGTAAATACTGCTCATAAGTACCCACTATAATTTCAAAAAGATTTGGCGTGTTTAAATTAATCTGCATGATGATTTTTTCGAAAATACAATTTATTTTACTTAAACCATCTGATCTACACGTGCGAACACAATGAAGTCACGAGACTAATAAACTTTGACTTCCGTAGTACCTCTAACCAGTGAAGCCAGATCGCGGAACATTTCTACCCTTCTCTCGAGCCCAGCACGCCTCGCACACAACAAAATTTACGTGTCGGTGTGTCGGAAAACCGAAGAAGCCGAGGGAGCCGAGGTAGCTGCGCGACAGAGGAGAAATAATACCCCCACCACGCGTCATGGAAAAATACATGGACACAATACACATTTGAACAATGTGTAAAACAATGTGTAAAACAATTTTTGTGTCCATGTATTTTTCCATGACGCGTGGTGGGGGTATTATTTCTCCTCTGTCGCGCAGCTACCTCGGCTTCCCTCGGCTTCTTTCGGTTTTCCGACACACCGACACGTAAATTTTGTTGTGTGCGAGGCGTGCTGGGCTCGAGAGAAGGGGTAGAAATGTTCCGCGATCTGGCACTGCCTCTAACAGCCATGCATCGATACATATGCAATGTGTTTAATATATGGAGGGTAAAGGTAAAGAGTAACATCTCTTATAGGAGAAAATGTGAAAAAGTGTCCAGCGTTTTCCATAAATAATAGTTCAAAAACCTTCCAGAATGGCGCTGGTGAAGATAGAAGATATGGTATGAAAGTAGCAATTGTAAACAAATTGAAGTATGCCGAGTTAAAAAATTTAATATTATTGCCGACTAAAGTAGTTAATTATTGAAAATTTCAACTACTTGCGTAGTACAAAATAATGTAGTAAATATAACCTTAAAGAATTATTATGAGAAAACGTGTAGCTAGAGTGATTTTATTTCGTGAACTATGAATAGTACATTTATTGATTTTTTATCATTTAATTTTATGAAAAAGTATGTGAATAACAAAACAGTTATGGGTCAAATTTGTGTTCCTTGTTTATTTCTCAATCCTACTCTAATAATATTTGGCGCTTCCTTTAAAATTTACCCTGTAGCTACTGTGGCGCCACCCTGATTGAATGCATTTCGACGGGCACTTATATACAGAGATGTTACTCTTACCCCTACCCTCAATAGTTTAATACTACATATTTCAAAATACTTCAAATTTAAAAAAAAAATAATAAATTTTAGTTTTTCTATCACGTTTTGATATAAAAATTATTTATGTAAATAAATATTAATATAGATGGTTTTAGGTTATACTTATACTATTTAAATTTAGCATAAAATTTTTCTTTTGACTTTTATTTAATAATTTTTCCAAAAACTGATTGTTCACAAAAATGATTTGAAAATTTAATCACTGTTTCTGCAATACATATGCAGCATATTGGCAATGTATTCATTTGTAATGTTCATTCAATATGGAAGGAGTTCATAATGTTTACATAGATAGACATTACTTTCAAACTTTATTAAACAAAATATGCTGCCAGTTGAGCCATTTTATCCTTAGGAGGACGCGGTTTGCCACGGCTACGACCTTTGGCATGCCCTCGTCCATGAGTTGCAACTGGTTTGGATGCTACCGCCCTATGTTTTTCAACAAGTGCTCTGAATGCCGGGGTACAGAAAATACACCCAGAAGTTTCAGTTGCTTCATCTGGTAATTTACTTTTATCCTAAAATATATAATAATTATATAAACAAGGTTCAAGATGTTATTCTCTAAAAAATAAATAATTAATAATCACTTGTTTATATTCCACATTAAGCAATTGTGCCCCGCAATCGCATACATCAGAATCTACCGTTATTTTGTGAGCATTTTCAAATAAATGAATAATAACATCACAACGATTACACCCAACTTTCCATTTGGGTGCTGCTGAAGGATCAAGAACAAGAATTCCTGTATCACATTCCAAACAACTGGATATTCCGTTAGAGTTTAAACCATGGGGACATGTCGGATGTGTACATAAATTACATCCACTCATACCTTTCTTCATATCTCTGAAATTTTTAAATATTATATTTAAATTTTATATGTATATTATTTTCCGAATTAAAATTTATATTTTATATTCATTTACCTGAATGGTGGATTATTATAGCAATATGGACAAAATGTATAACTTTTGCCTCTTGCACCAGTTGACCAAGACAATAATTCAAAGTCATCCAGTGGACACTTTAATTCTTTATAAATACGAATATTTCCATTTTGAGGTAGATTATACGTTTCGTTGCAGTGCGCGCAATGCATTCTCGATGGTTTGGTTTGTATATACTTCATATAACGTCGACACTTACCACATCTATATGAAATAAATATAACATAACAAAAATTCCAAAGTTAAATTAAACAAATAAAATTATATATTATACCTTGAGTGTGCTTTGCCAGAAGCTGAAAGAGGAGAGAAAGAGACTTCGAATAATTGATCCATGGCTTCGATACTTTCAACGAAATAATGAAACTTTTGTCTAAATATTTCAACAGTATGTTGTAAAACGGCATGAAAATCTGCACGACCCTGTGCTATTAAATTCAATTGTTCTTCTACTGCAGATCTCATAGTCGGTAAAACTAATTCTGGATCTATCTGAATGTATGAATGATTATAAATACAAATATAATAAAACATTCTATTAATTTAATTATATAAACATAAATAATATTAAAAAATACCTTTTGATATCCATGAACTAAAACTATACCTAATGAAGTAGGTACTAATTTTCTTCCGGGAGCAATAGTAACGTAATTTCTCATACAAATATTGTTTATGTGCACTGGAATAGAAGCATCTGTTCCGATACCATGCTTTTCCATGAGAGATATTAATTCTGCTTCTGTTAAATAATCTGGTGGTTGAGTATAAAGTTCAACTAATTTGGCCTGTATATAATAAAACATTTTCTTTATAACATATTATGAAAAAATATCAAACAAGAATTTAATAGATAATATAATGAACCTCTTGAATATCAACTTTTTCTCCAAATGAAATCTTTGGTAACGTATCGTTGGTTCCAAACGATTGCCAAGTAAGAATACTAGTATATCCAGGGTCTAGTAATGTACGACCAGTTGCAGTAAATATTTCCATACCTACTTTAAATTTAATTACTGTGCTTAAATATTTGCAATCTCGTGCCACCTAATATTTCAAATTTATTTTATATATAAATATATAAAAATATAATAAATTCTATTATATTTTACAGTTTTAATAATTCTTACTTACAGTTGCAATAACATGTCGAGTTATATAGTCGTATAATCTCCATGCATCACCATCTAGTTCATTTCTTGTAGCATATTTCATAGGAGTGATAGGTGGATGATCCCCAACATCGACACCTTTTCTGGGTTCGTTAATTCCTCTTTCAAGTATTTGTTGCACTTGCTCTCCCCATTCTGGATCATACCGTTGTTTCAATAATACTCCCCTAAGAATAATAGGATTATAAAAAATAAGAAGCATGAAATATAGGAACGAATAAAACACTTAACTTTACATTTTAATTCATAGTACAAGGGATTAATTAATATACTTTCTTATCGTACTTACACTAAGTCAAAATTTTCAGGATAAGACGTAGTTTCTGTTCTAGGATAACTGATATATCCTTGAGTATATAAACGTTCAGCAATTTGCATAGCATGATGAGGTCCCATTCCCAAACCAGAACTGGCTACTCTCATCAATTCTATCGTATTTAAAGCTATAGGACGTGGTTTTGTTTTTTCTGTACTTTGCACACTTACTACGCTGAATATCATATATAGAAATATTTTCTCTTTTATATACTATACTTTTTATATGTGTCATATATTTATAAAATACTCACGTTGCGTAGGTATATTCTTTAACATAATTTAAAAACATGTTAGCCACTTCTTTATCAAAAGATCTTATACGACTCCAAGTCAAAGGAATGTCCTGTCCTTCCGGTGATTTAATTGTAAGCTAAAAAATATTTAAATTCACATTAAAATTATATTTGTATCTATATTATTATAAAAAACTGATTCCAAAAATCAATACTTGAAGAACCCAATATGGATCAGGTTTAAAAGTCTGAATTTCATCGTGCCTTTGTACGCAAAATCCTAAAGTCGGTGTTTGACAAGGACCATAGGAAATAAGCGAAACATCTAAATCACCATATTTTCCCTGAAATAAGTTGCAAACTGTATCAGATAATTTGAATTATATTATTAAGATTAAGATATTATAATTATAATATTAAGAATAACATATAAATAATGCATCAGAATTATACCTGAAAGAATTTAGTTTGAAATCTGGTAAATGCACAACCGATCCGCAAATCGAGTTCTTGGCGTGCATCCACGCTCTTAGCTTCATTCTCATTAGGTTTAATGAGATTAGCAAAAGCATTTTTTATATCTTTGTTAGTAATTGCAGAAAATTTAGCACGCCAAATGTCCTATCAAATTGATGAACGTAATTAATTTAAGAAAAGCAATTTTTTAATATAAAAAAAGAAACAAAATATTAAGAATATCATTGGATTACATTTGGAGATAGTTTTTTAACTTTTTGTATCGCATGGATTACTTCGAAACAAATATTTTCACCTTCCTTGTCGCAATCCAACCATAATATTAAATAATCACAATAAGCGCCTTGCTTGGCAAGAAAATATGGAATTGCGAGTTTAGGTGCGGCTTCCTTTTTTTCTGTAGGACACGAGAATAATTCTACCTGAAAGATTGCTATTGTCTATAAAAATAATACAATTGACAATATATATATATGACATAATAAATTGATTAAAAACACACACAGGATCAACTTTATCCCAGTTATTATATTTGCCAATAAAGTCTAAGGTCATAACGTGCCCGCAAACTGATGTCATTTTGAACATCACCGTTTCTGTTCGAAACTCCCCTATCCATTCGTGTACCGAACATGATTTATTTGGAGCTGAAAAAAATACAATTATTTAAATATACAATATAAATAAATATAATATACACAAGTTTTATTACCTTTTTTTGACGTACACCGACCATTACTAAGAATAAAAGCAAGAGAAGCTGCCAAAGATGGCTTCTCTGCAACCATTAATGCACACTTCATATTTATTAAATTTCAAATAATAACCACTTTGCACATAGCTTGTTAAAACCTTTTACGAATCTTTCCAACCTTCAAAATCTGAATATTAATTTATTAAAATAATAAATTAATCATTCGATATTTTAATTATCATTTCTTTAGATTTCAATGTGAAATTCTAATAATTGAATTAATTTTTGTCTAATATCACTACTTTCAATCTTTCATTAATTTATGATAATAATGAATAATAATTAAGATTCATTAATTCTCATATTAAAAAAGTTTAAACCTTTATGTCACAAGCAAAATAATTTATATTCTCCACGTTATTAGTAATAATAATCATGGTGCATATAACAATAACGTTAACTACTGTGTTTACTCAGAATCCGCCATTGTAGATGTCGCAAATATCTGTTCGATTAAAGGGTGGTATATTTAAATGATTCTTATAAGATATTTAAATATTAATGACTTTACATATGTACGTAAAAGAATACTGTAATGTATACAATTCATAACTATATGATAAAGAAGAATAATTTTTTATTATCAGTAATTTTTTAAACTAAATCTTTCATTTTTTAATTCTTAAGCGAAACCTTTGAACTATGGAGTATTTGAATCATTGTAAGTTTTGATCATGTGCCTATTATAAAAATATATTTTTGATTAACTATATTTACAAATATAATTTTTTATTTCAGAATAATAATTAATTGAATGCACTGTTTAATGAATTTCTATTGTAATCAAAAATGGAGAACAGAGTGCCACATAAGTTATAATATTTTTCTATTTATTTATAAAATAACATAATTTGATTTAGTTTTTACGCATTTATTTATAAATAAAATAAAGATCGAAAAAACTAGAAAATAAACCGACATTAATATTTTTCCTATCAATAAAAGATGTGGCAACGCTCGAGAAATGTTTATGACAAACTAATGACAAAACAAAGAAAGGTTATCTTATTTAACCAAAAACAAGTAAGATGTACTTCTAAATCTACTTACTCAACAATTACAAATTCAGATGATTGTCCTCCGAAAGAAGCACAAGTGGTTATTTGTGGTGGTGGTGTTATGGGAGGTGCAGTCGCTTATCATTTATCGCTTATGGGATTGGGATCTGAAACTGTTCTTGTAGAAAGTGGCAGGTATTGCATTACTCTAGAAATTAAATATTATAAATATTATTTTATGGCGGAACCTTGCTTTTTAGCTAAATGATTGTACTTTCATTGAATTATTTTAATTCTCTTTATATCTTAAAGATTAGGAGGTGGTACGACATGGCATGCATCTGGTCTAGTCGGTGCTTTCAAACCAAGTTTAGCACAGGTGAAATTGGCTCAAGATAGCATAGCGTTATACAAACATTTAGAAGGGAAAGGTCTTTCTACCGGCTGGAAACAATGTGGTAGTCTTTCTTTGGCACGTACTAGAGACCGCATGACTGCATTTAGACGAATGAAGGCTCAATCTGTGTAAGAATTTAAAACAGATATAATACAACATTTATTTTGATGTATGATGTTCTAACTTATTTTATAGATCACGAGATATCGAATGTTATTTGGTTTCACCAGAGGAAATCAAGCAATTGTGTCCATTATTACATGTAGAAGATCTCATTGGTGGATTATGGATTCCTGGTGACGGAGTAGGTGATCCATATCAAATATGTTTATCATTGATTAAAGAAGCTAAAAGTAAAGGTAATCATTTGTTTTTCTTAATTATAATGAACATATTATAAGATCTGTTTATTACATATGCCATTGTTTATTAGGTCTTAGAGTTTATGAAAATTGCAAAGTTACTAAGATCATTAATCAAGATAATCGTATTGAAGCAGTTGAAACCACACATGGAACAATAAAATGTTCACATTTTGTTAATTGTGCTGGATTTTGGGCACGCAATGTAGGAAAACTTAGTGAGCCATACGTAAAGGTTGTATTACATTTCTTTTTACTATATTATTTAATAAGGATTGTGAGTATATTTTTAAATCTAATTATTATTAGGTTCCACTTCATCCAGTGGAGCATTATTATTTGCATACAAAACCAGTTAATGGTTTAGATCCTATGACACCAGTAATACGTGACTTAGATGGCTACATCTACTTCAGAGAAAATAATGGTCGTATATTAGCAGGTGGATTCGAACCGGTTGCAAAACCAGCATTCGAAGATGGGTCAATACCTGGTTAGATATAGATGTAAATCTGTCTTGTGAATTATCATTTATTGTTTGTAAACAAGTATGTTTTTAATAGATATCATTCTGAATTGCTTTTAGAGGGTACTAATGAGAGATTTCTACCTGAAGATTGGGATCATTTTCATATTTTATTAGAACAAATGCTTCACAGAATCCCGAGCTTAGGAAATGTAATATTGGAAAAATTGTGCAATGGTCCTGAAGCGTTTTCTCCGGATTGTAAATGGATTGTTGGAGAAGCTCCAGAAATACGTAATTATTATGTAGCTGCTGGCATGAAGACTGTAAGTAAATACTTAAACATTTATAATTCATTTTGAAATGATTGTAAATATAATTTTGCATTAGGTTGGTATATCGGCTGCTGGTGGAGTTGGTCGTGCTACTGCTGAATTAATAGTGAATGGATCAACTTCGTTAGACATGTATGAATTAGACGTTTCTCGTTTTCTTGGTTTACACAATAATCGTAAATTTTTACGTGATCGAGTAAAAGAAGTACCTGGAATGCATTATGCATTGCAATATCCTCATCACGAATTTAAAACTGGGAGAAATTTAAGAATGTCACCTATTTATCCTAAACTCAAAGAAGCTGGCGCTGTTTTCGGTCAAGTGATGGGATACGAACGACCATCCTGGTTTCAACCTCTCAGTGAAAATGGTAACATTATTATATTTAAATATAATTGCATATTAATTAAAATAAAATATTATATTAATTATAATATTTGATTATAGATTTAGATTCGAGTGATATATTCCAGAAATGTAAACTGGCATATACGAATACATTTAGTAAACCACCATGGTTCGAACGCGTTAGTTTGGAGTATGCAACTTGTCGGGAATCAATCGGTCTCAGCGACTATTCATCTTTTACTAAGATCGATTTATGGGTACTTATTATCTTAAGATTACTTATATCAAAGACAATTATTCTCTAAGATAACATATTGTTATACATATTGTAATACACAATATTTAACTTACTCGTATTTATTTTTTTAAATGTTCTTAGTCTAATGGCATGGAGGTAGTAGATTTATTGCAATATTTATGTTCAAACGACGTTGATGTAGCTGTGGGCAGTATCATCCATACTGGAATGCAAAATTATCGTGGTGGTTATGAAAATGATTGCAGCTTAGCACGTATTGCACCAAATCAGTAAGTATATTTTATACAATTTATATAGCTCAAAATTAATGCAATACTGCTTATTATTATTGTATTTCAGTTATATGATGATTGCACCGACTATTCAACAAACACGATGTAAATACTGGATTAGTAGGCATTTGCCTTCAGACGGCTCTGTTGCTGTATCTGATGTGACATCGGCGTACACTGCTATTTGTATCATGGGACCTGCTACAAGACAATTGTTGAGTGAATTGACTGACACTGATCTGAATCCTAAGAATTTCCCATTTTTTACTTTCAAAGTATAATATCTTTAATAAATCTATTATTTCTTTATCATTCTTCTTACTAAGAACTTTCTATTTTTTTATAGGAGTTAGACGTCGGCCTTGCTAATGGAATTCGTACAATGAATTTAACACACACTGGAGAGTTGGGCTACGTTTTGTATATACCAAACGAAGTAAATGAAAAATTCTTGTCCATTCGAATACAGCAATTGAACTTATTATACTAAACTTAGAATTAATTATATAAATTGCTGTATATTTATTTTTAGTTTGCTCTACACGTTTATACGAGATTAATAGAAGCCGGTGAAAAATATGGAATAAAACATGCCGGTTATTATGCGACACGAGCGTTAAGAGTTGAAAAATTTTACGCGTTTTGGGGTCAGGATTTAGATACTTTTACTACTCCTCTCGAATGTGGTCGTGCATGGAGAGTAAAATTTGATGTAAGTAATAGCAGTACGACATACTTGGAACATTCTCTGCATTTACATATATTCTAATTTAATAATTCTTTATGTTATGTTCAATAGAAAGGAGTAAATTTCATAGGAAGAGATGCGCTTTTGAAACAACGCGAAGAAGGAGTTAAACGTAAATACGTCCAATTATTGTTAAACGATCATGATCTTGAATTTGATACATGGTGTTGGGGCGGTGAGCCGATATATCGAAATGGAAAATATTGTGGTATGACAACTACTACAGGTTATGGTTTTACATTTAGAAAACAGGTAACAATTTATCCTCCCAATTATTAGCTTAAAAATTTTTTTATCCAATTCAATCAGTTATCGAATGACTGTAGACGTAATGAAATTTGATATTAGTATAATCGGTACGAATAATGAATATTATTTAAACTTTATCATTTCATTTCTATCTAAAACATAATTTGTACTATAGGTTTGTCTTGGATTTGTACAAAACTTTGATTCAAAAGGTCAGCCACAAGAAGTAACAAACGAATACATATTGTCAGGAGATTACGAAGTGGATGTTGCAGGAATAAAGTTTCACGCAAAATGCCACTTGCACAGTCCAAATTTACCGACTAAGTTTCCTGATAAGGAAAGAGACGCGTATCACGCGACGCGAGATCATCAAACTTTGTAATTTCTTGTAAGCGTAAGCCTTTGATTTTCTGTACAAACAATGTATGTAGAAAGTTTAATAAATTATTTAATAAGTCTCATTCACATAAATCGCTACATCAAAAAACTTCTTTTTATAAATCGTATTATATGCATGTATGTATGTATATATATAAAGAAGAGGAACACGCGCAGCATTAAATACATTTGTGTTTCTCCATTAGTTAATTAGTTAGTTTTTTTGTATGCATTTCATAACTATAATTCTTACAAAACTACACCAAAAGTAAATAGTAATAATTGTTTAGTTAACTACATTCTATTTCACAGAGTTCCAAATGCCTTATAAAACATCTGGGTGATAATGATAATAATAATAGTAATAGCAATAGCAATAGTAATAATAATAATAATAAAAATAATAATAAAAATAATAATAATCATAATAATAATCATAATAATAATAATAATAATAATCATAATAATAATAATAATCATAATAATCATAATAATAGTTACTGAATAAACATATTCGTGATTGATTATAATCCTTAACGTCGAAACGAGTATATATATATATATTGTATAATATATTTACTCTTAACGTAAATTATATATATATATATTTTATTATTTAAATTAGCCTAACAAAATTTTTAGTACTATAATATATGTGTATTGAACACCATTATTTGCATGTATTTTAACATGATGTGTTTAAACCGACATTTGTGCTATATAACATGTACGATGTATAATGACACACATTTTCACTCACACTCTTTATCTGTTCTCTTTTCTTATTTTTATAAGTATTCTTCGAAAGACACATTTTATAAGACTATAATATTCGTTGCTTTCATTTCCATTAATGCAACGGTTTTTTGTTAAAATATTAACATAATAATGGTTCGCTTAGTTTTTAATTTAATTAACCCTATGACTATTTAAGGCGTATATATACGCTTTGACGCTGTTTCATTAAAATATATATATGTATATATATGCATATATGAAAGGCATGTATATATCTTCTCCGTAGAGACGATAAATAAATTGTTAATAACAATATACGACATTTAGTCACAGTAACTTATTTTGGAACATTGCTCCATATTTACATATACATATATATATATATATATGTATATATATAATATTTAATACCTAACCATCAAGAAATATTATGCCCAATGTATGGTACATCTATTCGTACAATAACAACTTTTTACACTTACTTATTTACGATTGTTCGTTTGTTTAGTTTACTGTACATGAGTAGACAATGGAAAACAAAATATGTTATCACTCAGGAATCTCCGATTCGGGTGTAGGCTGCACTTGCTTTTGAACCATACATGATCGAGCTACTGATTCGAACAACCTGCAATAAAAATTATGTTTTAACGTCTTATATATAGGGATAAAAGTAAAAAGGATAATATCTACGAAACATACTTTTCTATTTCTGGAGCGCAATGGACAAATTCGTGCGTCCAGAACTTGTAAGTAGGATTCTTAATAAGTTCGATGAATGTAATAAGAAGGCCCCAAGGATGAGGTCTGTTGACAATGAGTCTTTCGAGAAGGACCCTCGTAATTTGTTCCTGTATTGCTTCAGCATTGGCTTCAGCAAATAAATAAAGTAGCGTACAACTGAAATAATGTGTATGGCTATTGGGATAGCGAAGTTGATTAGCAATAGCATTTAAAAATAAGTAACGACCTTCGGTATCAATATCAACAGCAAGACTTTGAAATATGTCCATGTGCGCGGAATGCGCGATTGTAGACATGTTAGGTGTATGGCCTTTACTACGTATAAAGGAAATTGCTTGAGTTCCAACATAAAGAACCAAAGCATTCATCAATTGAATGTTATATCTTACACCCGGGTCCTTAGATACTTGTAGATGGCCACGTACTTCTGACACGAATGTAACTGGTGTACGAAGTTTCAAATAAGAATCCAATTCTTTTTTAAAACTGAGTGGCTGAATCATGGAAGCAAAATTAGTTAGTACTCTTGGAGCATGGGCAATTTCTTGAAGCATATCAACTTTTAAATTGGGAGTAAATGGATCAGGCAAGCGCATATTTCTTGGGAATGCGCTTAATATGAGATTTCTCATTTGTATACAATTGGGTGGAATTACGTCACAAAATCCATAATGATAATCGCAAAGGAACTCTGGAAAATCATGAAGTAATACGAGTAATACTCGGAGAGTACCTTTGTACAGAAGCGTTACGGGTTTTGCAAGTTCTGCATTGCGCAAATAAGGAGCAAGATATTTAAATAAGTCGATGAGAAGTTGAGCATACATTCCCCAACATTTTTGTTGGGGAGTAATAACTAACATACGTCCAATAAAAACCCTATGGGAAACGAGTTCCAACCAGGCATAACAAAAGCCTGAAGCTTTGGCAGGTCTTAATATGTGTAACGTATGACAGAAGGCTGTCAAAACTTGGTAATTGACTGCTTCTAATACAGGTTCAGGAGCACAAAGCTCTAAGAAGAGCATGATGAAAATTCTATGGTATGGTAATTGTTGGAAATCTGTTCCACGCATTTCGTGATCTTGCAATAATACTCCAGCAACTATTCCAAGTACTTTGTTTAATAAATTGATTTTCGTATGAGTATTTGTTGTATCACCAGAATGTTTTACCAATAGTGCAACTAAGCGCACAAAAGCGTCTAACGAGTGAAAACATTTCGCGCGAACAACTGAAGCAACCGCATTGGTTTCAGTTAATGCACGATAACAAAGGTCTACGCACATTTGAGTGCTTAATTTAAAAAATCTAGTTATGAGGTCATCCGTTTTTAAAATTCCATGGATATTCATTTGATGAACGAACATTCCAAATGCTTTAGTAGGATCACGAGAATTAGTAGGATTATGATGCATTGAAACCCATTCACGTAATAAATATTCAGTTTTCTCCATTAATCCTGGTGGATCATCAAAATCACGGGCCTGTAATTAAGAAGTACAAAATAAATAACAAATTAAAACTAATATCTTTGAGCCTAAAATACCTCAGAATTTACTTACTCTCACCTGGAGAATTCCAGAATGGATATGTGCTGTTGGTCCTGCAGGTGCACGATCGGCTAATACTGCAGGATCATGGTTTGCACGTAAGGATTCTATTAAACTGGTAAGTCTGAAGAGTGGGATTCTATAGAAAAGACATAAAAAGAAACACTGTAACATAATGCAATTTCTATAACATTAATACAATATTTACCCTTCTGGTGGAGCTCTATGATGTGCAATTCTCACAAGTATTTCAATCGTGTGAAACAGATCAGATTCTGTTACATGTGTCGTTTGTCTTTCATCAATAAGGTATAGCTGAACCAACTGCATAGCGAATACAGTTGCCATAGCATTACTAGCATCCATAGCTTGCGCTAAAGATAAATCATACTGTGGAAGACTGATCAAATGAGATCTAAAAAATTAAAACATTCATATAATTTCATATAAATTACCATTGTGTATGTGTGTGTATGTGCATATATGTAAATTATACGTTGTAACTGTTATGTTTTATATGTTTAAATATACCTTATCAAACAATCCACTGCTTCAAAGTTATAACGAAATTCTTCTCTACATTCCGTTAAGATACGAGTGACGTGTTTGTTTGTCCACTGCATACCATAAGCACGTTGATCTTGAAGACATTTCAAAATACGTAAATGAAGTTCTCTGTAACGTATGATTATTTCTGAATCCATCACTCCACTAGATAAAGTAGGACCATCTAGCAATCCTTCGACAGCCTGAAATATTCGTTGATAAAATAAATTTCTTCCTAATAAATATTATTAGTTCCATATATTTAGTGTTATGGAGCAATTCTTACTTTTTTTAAAAGCGTCATTGCAGCACCTGAATCCCTTGATCTTCTAGTATGAATAATAGATTCTAAAAGACTATGAAGTGCTACATGTTGTGGAGGTGATGCTGCTGGGCCCATTGCAGAAAGCAGGACTTCTACCTCGGCTGCTAGTTTTTCTAACATTGCTCCAACTTCATCGTTACTTACAGCAGCTGCGTAAGCAGCTACTTGTTGCGCTGCTACTGCAACGGCTGAATTGGTAGCAAATGGAGCTACAGTAGTTTCCTTAAAAACGAAAATATAGAAAAAAAAATTAATGTTAATGATATTATAAAAAAGATAAATTAAATTTAGAGACAATTTTAAATATAATTATATTAAATTAAAAGATTACCGTCACTGGTTTTGGCACGAAAAGCGCTTGGGTATCTCTTTCAGATAATGGCAAAAATCCAGGAATATTTCTAGCAAATTCTTCATATACCGCCATTTGCTGAGGAGTTACTCCACCGACTTTTAATCGAATTTGTTCTGGCATTCTTTCAGCTTGATATTTAGCTAAAGGATCGCAATATCTTCTTCCTTCCTGTCGTGCAATTTTTCTTAATTCAATTTCATTGAGCAAACGTTTATCCATCTCTGGTATTGCTTTTTCAACAGCTGTTTTTTGTACAAACGCGCAAGCAAGTTCCATATTATCAGTAGCTACAACAGTCGCAGCTTGCTCTGCTAATTCTTTTTGCTGAGCAGTTGTACCCATCATTGCTGTTAGAAAAGCTTGCTTCAGATTGGTACTTATTGATGTTAAAATCTAAAAAAAAAAAACAACTAATAAATCATATATATACATATATGATTCTATCATACATTTCTACCGTAAAAGTCGTTTAGCTTTTTGGTGATTATGTCCATGAACTACACGTTGTCCACCAGAAAATGAAAAAAAAAAAAAAAAAAAAAGAGAAAAAGAAAGAAAAGAAAAAAAGTAATTGAAACCAAGAAAATGAACAATGTGTTGATCAACAAAATGGGAAAAATCTTTGATATTAATCAATAATATACTGATAATTTACCTGATCTCTACATGTAATCATGGCCATTCCAGCAGTTAAATTGCGAACCATATGACGTGCTGCTGTTCGCATTCTTACTTCTTCAGGATCTAAAGCAAAATCTTTCCTTACTATTTGTTCGCTAGTAGTTAAAGCTATTTTAATAGATCGATCGACAACTGGATGTATCCATTCTTGTATAGCTCTCTCAACAGCAGGACGAATAAATTGTTTTAAATGAGGATGCGTTTGAAATAAAGGTAACTGAAAATAAATAATATGTTAATAAAGTTCTAATCTTATTGTTAATCATTTTCTACAACTTTTTGAAATACTTTATTTATTTAATACGTACTTGATTATTAATAGCAATATGTTGAGAAATATTAGTAATGCCTGTAACAGATATATCCATGTAACTAAAACGTGGTTCTGGTGGCCCAGTAGGCAAAGACGGTGTCGTGTTAGCAGGGGGTGGTGGTTGTTGAGCAACTATAGTTCCTGCTGTCGTTGGTCCAACTAATTCTTCGATAGGAGCTTGCGGTTGTTGTTGATTGTTTCCTGTTTCTGCCTTTTTATTAGGATGCGACAATTGATAGTCCAAGTTGCGTAATTTTTCTGGATCTTTTAGGTAAACTGCTGGTTTTAATTCCTAAAAGATGAAATAATTATTTTATTATCTGAAAAATACAAAAATAATGTAAAAATTAAAAAATAGTTATGTAAAACTTACTCCAACATCAATACTAAGGTTTTTACAAAGCACTTCAATTTCAAATTTTAAATTCAACTTTAAATCTGGCTCTTGATGAAGTTCTGCTAATACATTCATAATCGCCATTGTCCATGGATTGGGAGGGCGAAAAACACGACTTTTTGCACAACTTTCCAAAACTTTGGCAACGAAAGGTACGACGTAAAGAAGTTCTTGTTGACCTTTGTGATATGCTTCAACTAATAAACTTTTTAAATCAATGTCCACCTGTCATATTAAAATTACAATAAAAATACGATATAACATATGTTGTGTATTTAACAATAAAATTACAATAAAGATACAATATAACATATGTTGTGTATTTAACAATAAAATTACCTGTAAAATAGGCTTATTTCTACCGAGAGTTAACATTCCAAGCCAATGTCCTAAATTTTTTAAAAGAGATCTGTCCGAAAAATTAGCTATTCCTTTATCACTGCGTAATAATACCTGATAAAAAAATTGATAATTATTTAACGTAAAAGATTTATACAGATAAATGAACGCTTAGTTGTAATTACCTTAATGTTTCTGAATGTTTCTCTGGTTACCATTTTATTAACTTCTGGAAGTTTTAAACAATCTAAAAAATTCGAATATAAAGCATGAAAGTTTAATTCAATACTAGCACGTTTCATAACCAAATATTGTGCCATCCAGGGCCAATAATCTTCGGTAACTATTTCTCGAATTTCATCACACTTTTGTTGCAAATTTAATTGACTAAGATTGTTAAAAATAAATGCAGTTTTATCTTGTAACGCTTCAGGTGGTGTTGTAATTTTTTCCTCTTTGTCCGTTGCCACGAGCAATGTATCGATATTAGTTGCATTTGCAATAGAAGGCTGAAATTAAAACCGATCATTCGATTAAAACACATTACCATAATAAATTAATACAAATCATTTTGTTAAATAAAATATTTCTATATAATATATTTACTCTGGCAGAAAGTGAAGTAGTTGGTGTCGTGGAGGGTTTAGCCTGAGTCGTACTTGTTGTTATAGTTGTAGTGGTAATAGTCTTGTATGGCGTTGTAACTGGAGCCAACATAGCAGCTATTGTTTTTGGAAGAACAGGACCCTGAGGTCTAGTAGGAGGTTCTTGTCCTTGCAAACCAAATTCTATATATTCAATTAAATGCGGTGGAAATTCATTAAAGTGCTGAATGTTTCTCACATGTTCGCAATATGTTTGATAATCTTTCAAACGACTTTTAAAACGATCTAGGGCTGTTATACCAAAATAATACATTTTACTACCATCTGGCTTTCTCAAAGCATCAAGAACAAATCTTAATGCTAATCCAAGTGTCATATAGCTATTCACAAGACCCCTTTCAATAATTCCACCAAATAATTGTGCTGTTATTTGAAGTTCTTTATCTGGATATTGAGGGAAAAAACGATATTCTTCGAACAAATTTCGAAGCATACAATTGAATACCTCTCTCTCTTTTGCTGCCTGAATCTTGAAATTTTTTCAGCATATCAAGAACTTCATCGATAGATAAGGTTGGATGAGGTGGATGATTGTATATACATTGAAAGTAGCTATTAGCTTCGTCTTCAATTTCTTTTGATACATTTTGAGGCATATCAGGAAACAAATTGGATGTTTCAGGAATTCTTGCTTTTTCTATACCCGTTGGTGGGCCGAGTCTTCCTAACCCACCTATTGTACTTCCAGGTAAAACAGAAGGACCTTGGGTCCCAACCGGACCAGAATGAAGTTGTGAAGATAATGGTAACATTGGAAATGGGCTTGCAGATGGTCCAGTTAATCTAGAAGGAGATCCAGGTGCTGAAACCAAAGGTCCAAGTGCTCCTGGTAAATTAAATGCAGAACTACTAGGTGGTCCAAGACTGGATCCTAACCCCATAGAAGCAAGACTTGTACTTAAATTTCCCAACGGATCCACTTGTTTAGAAGAAAACAACTAAAGTATTACAATAATTATTAATATAAACAAATATAATTAACATTTCAAGATTTACCTACAAGTGAATGCGTACCTGTCCTCCTAATGTCGCAGGATTAAATGGTTCTAAACCTCTGTGTCTTAAAACTCCTGGTGGTGGTGGTCTACTCATGGTGCTTTTATTTAACATTAAACTACAATTTTGTACCATTGTCATTATTGCTTCGGAACACTCTTGAGAAACATTCCTGAAAATAAAAAATTATTTAACAAATAGCTTAAGAACAAATCAAGAAGAAAGATTTATCAAAGAACTTACAGAAAGACATTTACTATTAAAAAACTTACCCAGCACAGACTTGCAAACAAGCAAGCATAGTTGTAAGCGTTTCTTGTGGCAACTGACTTGCCTTGGGCACTGTAGGATCTTCTTTAATACCAGGGCCCATTACTTGTGGACACCGTCTTTGTAAAAATTTAACACAAGCAGCAACAAACACTTCTCCATGGTCTCTAATCTTATCAGTCAACCATTTTTCTAATTTTAAATATTCACGTCGAGACGCCAGACATGCTAGGTCAATAACAAATGGAAATGATTGCGCATTCAACAAGGCTGATAATGCTTTAAGATCTTGCGCAACGTCTAAAATGCGTGACAGTCTTGTCTGATCGTGGTCACCACGTATATACCATTCAGCCATTGCATGCATAATAATAGATTTGACTTTTATATTATTAACATGCCACGCATGATGTAAAATCACCGCAGAATTAGGATGATTCCCCAAAAATATAGGCATAAGTGTACTTAACAATTCTTGTCTAAGTAAAGTTATAGGCGGATTAATTTGTAGTAACGCTAAGACAAGTACGTCCGGACAATGTTGAATAGGCCATTTAAAGATTTCTTGAACTGGTCCATACAAACCCCTCTCAGCAATATATAAAAGTAATTCAACAAAGTACAATGATCTCCATGTTTGTGCTTCCTTGCTATCTCCTTCTGGAGGTGCCTTCAATACATCAACAGTAACTGAATGGTATGGATAATCAGCAAAACAAAATATGTCAGGACACTTCAAAATTTGTTGCACTAAAGAAAATTGACCCTCTACATTTTCCCAATGTCGATAAAAAAGTTCTACAGGAAAGAGTTCTGGAGGATATCCTTGATTTTGCAAACCTAATTTCAATCCCATAATTAATAAATTCAATCCCTGTCTATCTTTGATCATAAACTCAGCATGATCCAATTTCACTATAACTTCGCTCCAAGGTATTGTTGATTGCTAAAAAAAAAATAGAAAAAATAAAAATATACAAATAAATGTTGGATTCGTGAAAAAATTTAGTTACATACTATTTCTTTCAAAGTCTGAACAAAAACTTCAACATTCCAAGTGGTTGGAGAGATATTTTCTGATGTTTTTTCTTTATTAGCATCTTGAGTAGAAGCAGAGTTTCCCCAAAATGATTGTAAGCCTCCGGCATCGTCGAGATTATTGCAGCTACGTGCCATGTGAGATAAAACTCGAGCAACGCATGCTGGAGATATTTCTCTGGCCCCTAGGCCAGCCAATGCTGATCGACATTCTTCTACGCTACTAGTGAATCCATATCCTAACTCCATGATCAACTCCACCAGCGAAGTGCCATCCTAAAAGAAACATTTTTCAAATATAATAACACCTTCCAATTACAAATATAAATAATAATAATAATTATTATTACGAACCATTTGATTGACAGCCATGTTTAATTCAATTTTGGCTTGCGGAGTTTCCCCGTCGCCTGGATACAAGAGTGGTGCTAGCACCACTGGTACCAGTTCACGGGGAAAATCGCGCCTTAAATTCTTGAGAAATTTTTCCTTAGCTTCAGAAGAAACACCAAATTGATTAGGAATATGAAAAACCTGTGAAAGTATAAGGTGCAAAACTTCTGGCGATGAATCGTGTAATCCCTCCTCGTGATTCTTATTGCTTGTCTCCGAATTAATATAATTTTTAATTAATTCGGGTAATTGTTTTTTAACGTATTCTTGAGACAATGTACGAATATCAATATTTTCTGAATGTTGTAGTACGATAGCATAAGCAACTTCTTGTACCAATGTCAGTCCAAGTACCTTCTTCAGGTGTAAAAAAAACTGTGGCGATGGATTCAAAGTCTAAAAGAAAAAAAAAAGAAAGAAAATTTTATGTATACAAGCTATACGACAAACTATATTATTCTAGAAAAGATTAGATTTCTTCTTCTTTTACTATCAACTTATACAGGGTGTCTGAGGTTTTTCTAGCTAAACAGTGTCAACATATTCTATACATGAACATAAGAAAATAATATTATACAAACATAAATCACTTAAGTCTTCATTAAAAATTACTTTAAGTATAACAATCGACTGGAAATTTAAGAAAAATCCCATTGCTGAATAAACATGAACATTTATAATTTAAATTACTTTTTAATAAAGCTTTTAGTGAATTACATTTATATAACATCTTCTTATTATTTTCGTGCATAGAATACAGTAACACTATTTGACCAGATAAATCTTTGACTGTCTGTATATCAAGACAAAGATAACGCTTGATAAAATATATTATATTATAAAAAGGAAATAAATAAGACATGCAAAAGTAAACCTTCTGTTGATGTAAAGGATGATCTATTGCAAAACAGAAGTTAGAAATCAGAGAAGGCTTGCTGAGCAGATTGGTACACTCTTGCTTTAGAAGCTGTACTTGAAAATAATCCTTCGCACTTGATTCCGGTGGCTCTCCAGTAGAGAAATCGACGTATGAGAGCAAAGAGCGCAGCAAGTGTCGGTCTGCCTCCAGACCTTTCCACTGTACCAACTGAAATAGAGAATAGTGACTGATTTTATAATTAACAATTATTTCTTATAAATATTACTTTAACATGCATATACATATATTAATATGTAAAAATGGAATAAAACAAATATACTGTATATAAAAATAAGTCATGAAATAGTTTACACAGCATCTCTCTCTTTTTCTCACACACACATACACACACACACACTCTCTCTCTCTCTTTCTCTCTCTAGTCTAAACTACATTTAAAATAGCGCAAAAATATATTTTAAGATCGAATTAAGAAACGTAACCGATGTATCGCGATACTAATGATTGATACACTAACTGAAAAATAAATTTTGCACAAAAGGTATAGGAAAGGAAAGAAAATGTTCGATCGATTGAATACCTATTTAAAAGAATACGTTAGATGAGTATCGTTTGAAGTTAGAAACCAATTTTAAAATATATGAAGCGTGTTGTGGTTATGAAACACGAAAAGAACTGCGTAGATGGGATATAATTGGCTGTATCCCAACGACTAAATTTTCAAGATCATAAAGTAATTTGTAACGATAAAATACGAAAAAAAGTATCGAATACAATGCTTGGAAAGCATATTGCGTTATCATCGAAACGGCGTGATCGCGTTAGAAAAAGAAAGGCGGGAGGAAAAAGAGAAGAAAGAAAAGAAGGAAAAGGAGGAGAAACAGGAGGAGGGAAAGAGACGTACAATGGAACAACAGGTCCTTAGACCTTTTTTCTTCTTCTTCTTCTTCTTTTTTTCTTTCTTTTCCCCCCGTAACCTGACCCTCCGCCCCTCACACTCTTCGCCATCGTCCCCCGCCATTTGTATTTTGTAATTTTAACACTTACAAGTGATATTTCCTTGCAGCTGTCACGAAAATTTTTCTTATTCAAATTGGCAACCAAGTAACTGATTTGTGACAAAGTAAAAGACAACGAGTCCAGGTTCATAGTTCCATGAATACGACCTCGAAAGCTTCAAAAACGTTTGAAGCTTTCTTCGGTATCCACGAATTGCCTCCCCGGATTCTTTCTTCGTAAAAAGCATGAAAACTACATTGGCACAGTCCTGCGACCAACATCGGGATTAATATTTTGAAATACTATTTTAGATCAACTTCATGGCGAGCACAACAGAATAATACTGAAAACTTGACACACAGAGCAATATTATATCACACATCACCACTCACACTTTATAACACTCCACTGACCTCTTCAACTGGTTCTTCTAAATTCCTACCTGAATTAGTTAATATCGATAATTCCAACGATTTGTCGATAGAGCGCACTGTACTGGACCAATCAGAGCTGTCCGACATACCTCAATTGTGCAACTAAATACATAAATATTTTATTTGTTTATTAAATTTTCATTGTACACATATATTTTTTCGTTTATTATTAATATTAGATTTATCTATAGAGAATAAAAAAGAATTTTATATTATTTCTAAGAGTGTTCCTCTTTTCTTGTCCAACAGTAACAATTATGTAATTCCTAAAGATTTTTAATTAGTTGTAAAAAGAGTTAAATTTGAAATTTAAGTAATTAAGTTAATGGTTATAGAAGAATTTTTTTCAAAATTTCGTATTAATGTTGCATCAATTTGATTAAATCGAACGTATGTGACGTTGTAAAGATTACGCAAAATCATACTTCCGCGACAATTATTGTAACTTCTGGAACGCATTTCGAGCATTGATAGAATCATCCGTGGGGTATAAAATTCGACTTAATAATGGTAACTTTGTGAACGTTAGAAAAGAAGTTACTGGAAAAGACATAGATCTACTTGAGGATTGCGTGATAGATTAAATAAAGGCACATTTTATATCGCATTAAATAAATAAAATTATATTGTCAGTATGTCTGACTGGGATACAGCACCGATTACTTTACGAAAACGTGCACCTAAAGCATCAACATTAAAATCAGAACAGGTATTGTATTAAACCTGTACTGTGTAGAATATATCAGAAATATATTACATTCGATTTTTATTGCTGTTTATTTAAAAATAATTGTCTAGGAAAGATTAATGGGGATTTTTCAAATCTCATCTTTTAATATCAATCTAGCCAAGTAGTACCACATTAAAACAATTGAAAAAGTTTAATTTTTTTTTTAATTAAGAACGACAGATAAACAAAAGTAGTTATCAAGGGAAAGAAAATAATTAGAAATAAAAACTTCTACGTTTGACCTAATCTTATCTGTACCAATAACTGCGTCGAGCCTAATTTAACATCTTTTTTTCTTCTTATCAAGAATAATTATGTAAAAGAAGTTGTATTTACAGGCAGTGAATGCAGCGCGACGTCAAGGTTTTGCTGTTGAAACACAGGCAAAATGTAAGTTCTTTTTTTCCAAGATCCCCAAAATATCTTCGAGCCTTTAAAAAAAGATGAATGAAAATCAAATCAAATATTCTGATCAATTTAGACATTTAAAACATACTAATATCATTCATTTATCAATTAAACAAATTCAACAATTTTATGACATTTAAAAGAATAATATTATTCTTGTATTGTTTGTAAAAAAAATCCATTGTTTTAAATGTTCTTTGATTTATTTTTTGTCAGGGGGTGGTGGTGCAAATAAACAACACGTTACCACAAAAAATACTGCTAAATTAGATCGTGAAACTGAAGAACTTAAGCATGATAAAATTCCTCTTGATTTGGGAAAGCTTATACAGCAAGGTCGACAGGGTAAAGGATTGTCGCAGAAAGATCTTGCTACGGTAATACTGTGTAGCTCAGATATATTTGTTTATATCTGCAAAATATATTCTAAAGTTTCTATTAAAGATTGGTTTCTATGTGCATCATAAAAAAAATAATACTATTATAAACACAAGAAATTTCAAGTAATTATAAAGTATGATGATGTTAAAACGTTGAAGTAAGTCGTCATGTTATGGTGGGTTTGATTTAATTAGCTAATTATTAGAAAACAAAAATTAGCTAATTACTTCTAAACGGTAATCATTTATGATGTCTTGTGATTATAACTTGAAAAAAATCAGCTATTATATTAATATTTGTACTAAGTGACTCGTCGACGTATTCTTTGTTTGTAGAAAGTTAATGAAAAGGCGCAAGTAATAAATGATTATGAGGCCGGTCGTGGAATCCCCAACCAAATGGTTATTGGTAAAATAGAACGAGTGCTTGGCATAAAATTGAGGGGAAAGGATCGTGGGAAACCGTTAATAGCCCCCGGGACGAAGAAGTGAATCTCGGGGGAGTTGGAATCTTTACTTTCTATCCTTATATATTGCTCCAGCAAAAATACTTCTAAGAAAGACGGTAGAAAAAAAGTCATTAAAATTACCTATCTTTCTTTCCTTTGATTATTTTGATATTAAATGCTACTGTTTGTCTCTTTGCTCTGTAAAATAAAACAAGTGATATACGAGTATATATATATATATTAGAATATCATAATTACAAATTCAATAAAGTTTATTCAGTTACCTTTATATAAAACATTTATTAAATCTATTTAAATTATAAATTACTAATTGCATTACATGTTAATTAAATAACATTATAAATCAATGATCAAATAAAGTTATTAATTTATGATAGAATTCCGAATAGTAATCAATCATTCGACTAGCATTAAAGCTGTATATGAAATAATTAACCATTAGATATTTTACACGTATACATGTAGTAAAATAATACTAAACTTTTCTCTTTATGTATAACTGCATATTAATATTTGTAATTATGATTATATACAAAAAATTGAGGTATGTATGAAAGCAAAAACTTTATTTATATATCACCATAATTAAATAATTCATGTATCATATTCAATATTTTAATCCTTTCTCAATGGGAAGCTATCGCTGGTTATACCATCTTTAGTAATAATTTTTATGCTTATCCCATCACCAGTGTAAATATCTCTTTCTGCAGCAGATATAAAAACATCTTTCAATACTAATAATGCTTTTTCTTGTGTAAGTAATTCTGGTGTAACACCTTCTTGATTTTTATATCCAATCTGAGAATCACATCAAATAAATATAAATATTAAAAAAGATATCTTTTTAATTTTGTTTCAACCTTCATAATATACCTGATTATCAAGAAGTGGTTGTAAAAGTGCACCAGCAGATCCTCCAGCTCTGTACATTGACTTTTCGCAATGTCCTATAGGATCATAGCTGTAAACGCATCCTTTACCATTCTCATCTAATCCAGCAAGTACGTTGCTCACGTAATAAGGAAAAAATCTTTTATAGTAGAGCATAGCTGAAAGCATTTGAGCTACAGCTGGTGTTGTCATCTTTTTTTGATGTTCATGCTCGTACATCTTTTAAAAATAATTTTAGTAAATAGTTCTGTGCTAAATTAATATTTTTACATATTATAATCTTAAATTACCTGCATACGAGCAGCTAGCAATCTAGTCAAACTTAATGTGTCACACCAACAACCAGAACAACCTAAGACAGTTGTATCCGACAAGGAAAACAATTTTTCCTGTTCCCTAGTACAAATAGAGTATCCTGTACTAAGTCGATTATCTGCAGCAATTATACAAAAATCTTCACCAGCAAGAGCTACGACACTCCTATAAAAATTAGTGTTCAATACTTAATTATTATGAAACATTGTACTTACTATAAGTATATACAAACAATATTAAATAAATTTTAATCTATTTATGGATGTTATATCCAAACGAATTAATATTAAATAAATTACATTTATATTTGAATTTTGAAAATTATTGACTAAACAATATTAGGTTAGATTTATATTTTACCCTCCATTATCAGCGTAGGGGCTGAAATTTAGTTGTTTAATTCCTTCTCTTTCATAATCAGGCAAACCTCGTGACATTCCATTCGGAGAATAAAGAGCCATATTTTTAAAGAAAGAAATATTAAAATATTAAAAAGACTTAAACACCGACTGTGGATGACAATACACTTTCAATTGAACTGAATTCTTACTGTCGCACACTCAATGATATCGATAATCGTTGCGTCAAAATGTGCTCATTTACTATTGGTAGTAGGAGTTTCGTATCAGCCATTCACATGCGGCGAATACAACCTAACCAAGTGTTAAACATACCAATGAAAACTGTCAATTATGATATAAATAATTCTCAACTGGGTTAAAAAATAATTCAATCTTACAATAAATCATTTATTTTAATATGCCAACAAATAATATTGCTTACTCAAATATTAAAAAATTAGATATATGTTGATAAAATTTCGGAGGGACAGTCTTCTTTAATTCTGCCTTATCTAACCACTGATATTTCAAATCGTTTGCAACAGATCCATTTACATATCGAGCTAAATAATAAAATACTTTAGCACCATACTTGCCGCTTTCTTTATTCGGTTCTAAATATTTATATTTATGGAAACCTATAGGTGCATTTCCATAAAATTTAACCCTCAATTCTGTACCACAAAATTCTTGCAATACTCTCTCCGCTGCCTTTAACATTGTAAAAAATTTTCTTTATATTATAGTTTTATTAAATATATTTATATATAATAAAAATAATAATAAAATAATGCTTACCTGTCTCATCGTTTCACCTTCTTTTCTAATACCCTGAGGTGGAACCCAGGATGCATCACCATTGATATTCTGTTCTACGAGTAAAACCAACGTTCTGTCCAACTTCTGCTGGAGACTAGTCTTGTCATTAGATTTATCATATTCTGAAATGAAAAATGTATTAAAAATATAATAAATTAATTTATTGAATTATTACTGAATTCATATACCTGTAACTTTAGGTGCGAATTGAAAGTTTTTTAATTCTTCTTGCCACGTATCTTCAAATTCTTGCATTGTTTGTAAAGAAACAACATCCACATCTTCAGCTTTAACATCCAATGGCTGCTCTTTCTCGAGTTTTTCTTTTTCTATTTGGAGCTCGAAATCTGATTTCATGCTATTTTCATATTCTATTCTTTTTAATAAATTATAATAATTTGATTCTAATTCATTCATGGGTTTTGTTATAATTGGATGACGTTCAAGACATACAGCGGTTAACAAATCCCATTTGGATTTATTATTTTTAGTTGTGTTTATTAATCTTTTGCAATGCCACTGAAAGACAGGAATTGTATTCTTAACTTCTCTTAAAATACCTGTAAAAAAAATTAATTCTATTACAATATATTATTTTAAAATAGAATATTATTAATATATAATTTTATTTACTTAATGAAACATCAACTTTCAATGATGCTTTGAAAGCCTGCTTGAACATTTTTTTTCTTTTAATATAACCTAAAAGATATTAAATTTAAATTTAATTAAACGTGTCTAAGTAAAATAAATATGATACACTTTTTATGTTAGGTTTTTAATTTAATCTTTTGTAATTATATTTTTCGATAAGTATGCTATGCTTAATTCGGAATTAAATAAATATAATAATAAATTGAACAGCCAAAAATATGGCCATCAAGTTGACTTCTTAAAACTAGATGATACTAGAGGCTGAGGCATTAAAAAGTTTAGTTATCTACGCTTTCCTTCAGTTACAAGACGTTAAAATTTTTGTTATTATTATTATTTTTACTATTATTATTATTATTATTATTATTATTATTATTATTATTATTATTATTAATTGGCATTATTATTGAAAGTTTATTGCCGCAAATACTAAATCCAGCCAGGGTTTCGTAGGGATCCTGTAGGAGTGATGCGCCATTCATATTCAGCTCATATGCCATTGACTGAAAATTTTGGGGGACTGCTTGAATTTATAATAATTTTTTCGTGTAACCTATTCTATTTTAATATAAATTTTTAATTATCATTAAATATAGTTCTTTTTTTCTGTATTTGATGCAATTCATTATTTCATAATTATTTCAATGTTTGAATATTTCGCGCGCAACACGTGATTACACGAGTTCCTGTCCCCCAGCAATGTACATGGCGCGTCCCTCCTATAGGGTCCCTAAGGTGACACACATGGACACGAGTCGCTTTCATAGTGTGCCACTTCGTGGCCAACCGCCAACTTCGGTTACACTCGGCTTTCCTCGACATCCCAAACACACGGACATGGAAAACTTTCATTGTGTGCAATCCCAGTGGCACAGGGAGAGGGTAAGATTTACCCACGATCTGACAGCACTGCAGCAATCCCAGCGATCCCATTCGTACGATAATTATCGTACGCGTACGATAATTAGAGGTCCTGTACGATCCAAAATTCGTGGCGTACGATCCATTTGGAATTTCGGGAACTTGATGACCTTTTTTTTTTTTTTTTTTTTAGTCAAATTTTCGAAAGGTGCACCCCCACCCCAACCCTTACTCCCACTACCATCTCACCGCCACTCCCAGCACGATCTCCCGTTTTCAAAAGGTCATCAACTTGAAAAAGTTGGGACTTGGACACTTCTTTGGACTTTTTCAAAATTCTGTCCGAGAAATTGTCGGATTTCAAATTTTCCCGGGGCGTACGATAATTTTCTGCCGCGTACGATAATTTTGCGCCCCTGTGTCCATCAAACGAACTAAAGTCTCTGGGATCACTGAGCAATCCCATTCGTACGATAATTATCGTCGCGTCACGTTCATCTTGTACGATAATTTTCGATTTTACGATAATTATCACTGTCCTATTTGGAAATTAAAAAAACTTGATGACCTTTGAACAAAAGGGGAAAGTTCAACGGTTAACGGGTTCAACTTGTGATTTTAATTAGATATCTCGAGAAGAAAGAACCACCACTGTACGATCTGATCTCCTTCCCTGACGTACGCCGTACCTACGGCAGTTTGTTTCAACTTGAAGACTAAAAAAAAAAAAAAAATAAAAGTTTTTTTGAAAAAGTTGGAACTTGTACTCTTTTTCCTGATTTTGAAAATCTAATCCGACAAATTCAACAAATTCAAAATTTTTCCTGTGCGTACGATAATTTTACGCCCCTGTGTCGATCAGACGAACTAAAGCTTGGAATCACTGGTCACGTGACCTGCTCATCTTAATCGGCGTGCTGTTTTGTTGTGAATCGGTGTAGTACGTTATGAAGTTTTCTCCATTCACTCGTTTTCTCATCGATTTATTTTTATATTTAAATTAAATATGTAAGTAATTAAATGTGTAATATTAATATATTCGTTATTTTATATAACAAATTAATTATGAAGACAATATTGTTATTTTGCTTTATTAATTTTATACAATATACTACACAAATTGAATTGTTTTCATTTATTATATTTTGATTTCAGATTTAATTCTACATTTTATAATAGGTATTATACTATTATAACCAAGAATTAGAAAATAAAAAACCATAACATTATTATTAATTTATTATATCAAAAATAATTAAAATCAATTTCCTTTTGTAATCAATTATTTTGAATTACAACATGAGAATCGCAATAGAAGGGTGTGCCCATGGCGAATTAGAACTTATTTACAATAGCCTACAGAAGATTGAAAAAGCTAACGGGGAAAAAATAGATTTATTGATATGCTGCGGAGATTTTCAATCGACAAGAAACTTATGTGATCTAAAATGTATGGCGGTACCTGATAAATATAAAGACATGTGTACTTTTTACAAGTAAGTATTAACGGTAAGAAGCTACAATTTCTTAATAATTAATGAATTAATGATATAAATATCTTATAGATATTACTCAGGAGAAAAGGTTGCTCCAGTATTAACTATTTTTATTGGTGGTAATCACGAAGCATCAAATTATCTTCAAGAATTACCGTATGGTGGATGGGTTGCTCCTAATATTTATTATCTTGGTTATGCTAATGTTATAACAATAGGTGGTATTAGGATTGCTGGAATTTCTGGTATTTATAAAAGTCATGATTGGATGCAAGGACGTCACGAGAAACCACCTTACACTAAAAGCACAATACGCAGTGTTTATCACATTAGAAATATAGAAATATTTCGACTAAAACAGGTAACTGCAAACATTGTATTCATTAACAATTGTTAATTATATATACATTATTTACAAGCAATTTTTTTTTAACAGATCTCTGGTAAAGTTGATATCTTTTTATCTCACGATTGGCCGAAAGGAGTAACTAGGTACGGAGACGAAGAAAAGTTATTAAGGAGCAAACCATATTTTAGGTTTTTATCTTTTCTTACATTGTGTGTGTGTGTGTGTGTGTTTATGTGTGTGTGTGATATAAATTTAAATATTTAAAAGCAACATATAGTATATCAAATATTATATTCTAGGACTGATATTGAAAATAATGCCCTTGGTAATCCAGCGAACATGGAACTATTACAATATCATTATCCATCATATTGGTTTTCTGCGCATTTACATTGTAAATTTGCAGCTCTTATTCCTGAAAAAGATGGAAATAGAAAAACGAAATTTTTAGCATTGGATAAGTGTTTACGAAAAAGAAAGTTTCTTCAAATTTTAGAGTTAGATCATAATCCTAATTTACCATTAACTCTAAGCTATGATTTAGAGTGGTTAACTATTCTATTTTTAACAAATCATTTACTCAGCGTTAAGAATGGAATACATTACATGCCTGGACAAAACGGCATAGGCAGATGGACGTTCACACCAACTGCTAAAGAAAAAGAGCATGTATTAAAGAAATTTAATTATGATTTAAAAGTACCAAATAATTTTGTACGAACTGTTGAACCTTATGATCCAAATTTAAGGAACTGTCAAAATGAAACACCTAAATTGATAATAAATAATCAAACTACTGAATTTTGTAATACCTTGGGCATAGATGATCCTTCAGTATTATTGAAAATTATACTAAATGCAAAAGAAACAAAACTTAATGACACATCAATGGAATCAGCGTTAGAAAGTACATTAGAAACTAGTGATTTCTGCATCACGTACGAAGAAGACAGTGTATGCGAGGATAGCGCAAATAATACTATAGAAATGGTCAATATACATTATAGCAATGTATTACAAGTAGAAAATATAGAATCTGATAGTAAGTATATTAAATAATAATGTATAAATGTTATTAAAATAAAAAAAATTATAAATTTTGATTATAATTTCATTATTCTATTTTTTGTTTATCTTACAGGTAATAATACCATTACACAGTTAGAACCAAAATGTAAAAAGTTTAAAAGAAGAAATCATTCTATGTATTCTAATACTCTTTAAATGTGAGCAAAACTTTTTTTTTCTCAAAAAGACAGGAAGAAGTTCATTGACGTAAAATCTTACATAGCAAATTTGACTTATTCCAAATTTTCATATGTATATAATTACATATTTTTTTGTAGAGTATATCTCTTTAAGATATATAGAAATATATATCATGAAAATATATGTATAAAGCAATTGATATTTTATCTTGATTAGTAAAAATCAATTAATTGATTGATAAGTGTATATATATTATAGATAATATTTCTATTATATTTCCATGATTTACAAATTAATCAAATTACATTACATTACATTACATTACAATACATTGCACTGTATATTACATAATGTTTTATATATATTTAGATTAAATAAATGTATAATATTAAAAAAGAAATGATTATAGATTATACAATAATAATTTAACTTTTTGCACTGAAAAGTTTATTTTAACTCAAATTATACAGTTATTAATGTTATTAATAGGAAATTATTTGTATTAAAATTGAAATGATTCAGGAGCAGAGTCATTTCACATTTGTTTTGAAACTTGAAGGCTCTGCTCTAAAGTCCTCAAGTGCAAAGGGTTAAATATATAGAACTAATTGTTTCAAAGAGTCAAAATGTTGATCTATTAAATAATTATTTAAAATATCAGGATAAATTGATTCGTAGCACTTATGTAAATAGACAAAAGTCTTCAGTAGTTCTGTTTCACTCTAACTTGGTTGTTAATCTTGACGAATAAACATTAATTAAAACGATTACTTAAAAATTATTTAAAAAATCACTACACACTATCCAAGACGATTCAATAGCATGACGTCAAAATATACATTTATTTGAATCATTAATTAATTATAAACAAATTATACTTACAAAGGATATTAAATCTAGAAACACTTATTCGTGACAGTCATTCTTCTTCGATAGTATAAGATAAAAAATACAAAATAATGTAAGAATTTATTAGAGTAAAAGTTTTCATTCATTGAACTTTTACATACCTGTGCACACTCTGATATTATTATTGGTTATTTTATTTTTTTTCTGTGCCTATCGATCACTCTCACAAAACGATACAACATACAATCTCAGTGTTCATAGAAACTGAATTTCATCAAATTTAACAATGGTTCAAAATTCTATCTCACAGAATGTGTTATATTTTTCCTTATTTACATTAATATTCACGCTCCTCTCCTCCATTTTTCACCATTACTAAACTTAGTCATTTCTCGACCACTTACGCCACATGTGCCGATACCTACTCTACCGTTAACATTCTCTGGTGTCGCAAATATGCTCTTTTTTATTACACCCTTCTTCGAAGACTAAAAATAAATGAAATGTTAATTAAGTAATTGTATATTTATAAAAAGTAATATTGTTTTTTATTGCTTACCTTATTTGTAAAAGCTAACCATTTATTTTTCTCCATCTCGCGTTCCTCCTCAAGTTCCTTGAATCGTTGTAGCTTTCTTTGTTTTTTTTCTTAAGATATTCTCTTTGTTTATTTGGATCAGCTCCTGCAATAGCAGCCGCTTGCATTTTTCTGTAAAGTAATTAATTCATCATTTAACGCAATACAACCCCATAATGTTATGTATATTAATATAAGTTTTCATATTTAATATCTTAGTCAATTAATAGTACGAATAATAAAAAGTACATACAATAATCTGTAAAATGTTTAGATTAAAAAAAAGATTATTAAAAAGTACTTATAATACTACATATGTGATTCCATGTTTGCAACTGCTGTTCTTAATACATCTGTAACAATACTTAGATTTTATTATGGATTATAAATAAAATAAAAAATAAATTTCTTGTAGAAATAGTCTATGGTATCTGTTTACCTTTTCCTGGAATCCACAGAAGTACACAGATAACAGGAAACCAAGGGATCAAATGAATGATAATGGGGTTTCAGGTGGAAGCACATCATATGGTAGAATTATTATTGTGGACCAATGGGATTTGAATACGAAGAAAAGAATAATGAATTAGTAATAGTTAAATAATTTAACAAATTATCCCTTCATGTTCCACTGATATTAAATAATGCTTATTAATATAAGTGTAAAAATATGAATTGATAGGTTGATATTAATATAAAAATTTTAACCCCTTGCACTATGATTTAACGCATTGAGCTGTACATTATATTTTATGCTTATGTTTGAACATTTATTTCTCATGTTAGGATTATGAAGCATATTACAAATCTCATGTGTTGTTATAGTGCAAAGGATTAATAAATTTTGTATATAATTTACTTTGATTTTTGATCTGCCCAATCAGATGCTGGCCTTTTAGCTATCGATTTGAGTTGACTGAGCATGGTAACATCAGTATTTTTGTATTCATTAAACGTAACGTTTACAACTCCATCTTCGCTTATAACATCTATAGTTGCCTCGTAATACCTACAAATAAAATACTGAAGTTTATTATCTAATAATTTGAGAATAATACATACTATAATTAATAAGTAGTTTGTTAAGAACTTACTTGCCATCTTCGCTCCATGGAGCCATGCACTGATCACCAACCTTCCATTTATTAGCCAACACTGCAAGCAAAATAGGATCTTTAGCATCCATGCCATTGGCTTGCCTTTTTTCCTGTTGTTGAGATTTAATTAAATCATGCGTTAGTTCTATTACTTCTTCGAGATCGATTTTTAATTTTAAAAGTTCTTCATTGGTTGGATCTGTCGTAAGAGCAGCCTCAACCTAAAATATACGAATAAATAATAAACAATATCTGTTAAAATGTAAAAATAATGAAAAATATATCAAAAATTCAATGTTGATAACATAATGTTAGTAAGGTTAAGAAAATATTCATAAAGTTATTACCTGTTGAAGTTGTAATTTGTAATTCTGTAAATCATCCATGATTGGAATGAAATAATAAATTATCCAAGATATAAAATAATAATTATTGTTGTTTCTGTTCGCGATTTTCTATTATGAACTCTTAAACATTAATTACGATAAAACACAATAGTTCCCCAATAATTAACCTAAATCTCGTAAGATGGCGTATTCGTCGTTCAAAATGACGTTCGCTTATATATTATGTACTACGAAATACATACCAATGAACTACGTAAGTCAAACTTAATATTGACTAATACGTAAATCAAATTGAATGTTGATTTTGATAACTATTCAATACTTAAATAGTTAATTACGTATAAATTATTGTCGAATTAAGTGCCTCGTCATAATAGATAAAAGTATTAACAAAAAAAAAATAGCAATAATAATATTATTTGATAGGTCAAGTATCACCAATGTGGTGTGTTTAAATATTAAAAGTAAATATTGAATCAGCTGATGAGTGACAACAGACAGACAGAGTCCGCATTGATGGTTGATGGTTTTTGGTTATGGCGACAAGCAGTTCGGACGGTTCTTGTAACGCTCCTGCAGATTTTCATCTATCATCAGACTTAGAAGAAATTCCTAGTCGTATACCACTTAATTCATTAAAATGTCCACTCTGTCATAATACTCGAAGAATTTTTTATTGTCGTTTTTGCGTTCAGAATGGAGATTTCGTCCATTCAACTTCTGTTTACGCGGAACGGTATATATACATATTACTATCTCTTATCAAATATCTTATTTCTAATTATATTTTCTTCTTCCCATTCTTTTTTTAATCATAACAAATAAACTATATTTGCTTTTAAGTTTTTAATTCTAGGATTATAATTATTGAAATAAGATACAACAATTATCTTTTTTAATTTGTTTAATTATAAGATATATCAGTTGAATGCACTTAATCTAGACTTTGTATACCAAATTAAAACAATATTTAAGGACCCGAATAATAGTATGGTTTAATAGTATATTATTTAGGTTTGCTGATAAGCAACTACGATTATATCGGTTAAAAACAGCCAGAGCTCAATTAGAAGAAAAATGTAAGAAGGCGCTTGAAAAACACAAGCAGAAAGATAAATTGGTATTTATTAAATATATATTTTCATTTAATAAAAATATATAATAATAGATAAAATATTTCATGATTTCAATTTTACTTGCTAGTTTTCATTTTATTATTGTTTTCTTTTCTTTTTCAGATATGTGATATCAATGTTTGTAAAGAAAGAATTAGACTTCTTCAACTTTTAGTTAGTGAAACCAGTCAAAGCATAAGCAATGGTACGTTCATTAAATAATCATATTTATTGTGATTACGTGTATAAATTTAATTTGAAATATTAATTTAATTTTATATTAATTTTAATCTTTGTTAGGTAATAAACGTTTAAATAGTTTGAAAGATAAGAATTCTAAGTTGGCATTAAAAATCTCTAAAGATGAAGAAAAAATCGAAAAGTTACATAAATTGGCAACTACAATGTGTTTAAAACAAGAAAAACATAAAGAAGCGGTTGATCGACAGAGACAACAATTAAAGAGAGTTATTAGAATTGCAGCTAAACAATTAATTCAATACATATTTCCGCTCTCGCAAGTACAATCCAGTAAAAGGTAAACTTTATGTTAGAATCAGGGAATTTTTAACAATTATTATATGTATATAAAATATTTCCAGTTTATGTAGTAGCGAAGAAGATGTAAATGCAGATGTGGTTACTTGTGCATTAGCAGATGCATCAGGAACGTCGTATGTTAGAGGTAGATGGATTAATGATGCAGAAAATGCTTCAGAAGTACAGCATCGTATAATAGCACCAACATTACCGGGATCAGGCGATTATAGTGCTTATTCTTTATGGGGTAATTATATTGGATATTAATTTATCCATTAAATATTTATTAGAAGTTGTTGGCTATTTTTTTTTTAATTTCTCTTTTAGTTGCTGCAAATAAAGATAGCGTACCTGGTACTAATAAAGAACCATTGCACAATCCAGCATACAATATCAGTGCTGCTTTAACTTTTGCCACACAACTTGTTAATATCATAGCATACTATGTAAATGTTAAATTACCTTACAAACTTAGTTATGGGTAAGTGGAGAGCTATATATACTCGTATAATTTATTGAGGCTTATTTAATTATTTTACGATGACGTACATATGTATATAATATATGTGTGTGCATATATCTATATAGTTAAATATTATAACTAATATATTTTTAGAGAATTTTGTGGCAATGAAATGTCGGATCAGAAGTTTGCTAGAAAGGTAGCAAGGCTTAACAGTAATGTTCTACATTTATGCTTTACACAAAATACAGATATTGCAGTTCTTCATCCAATGCACACTTTACAAAATCTAATGCACTTACTCAATACTGAAATCAGTGATCTTGGAAGGTACGATATATATCTTTTCATATTAAAAAAACAATATATAACTATTAGTAATAACAATAAATATCTTCATTAAATAGGATCGGTCCAATGGAAGTTGATTCCAATGTAATAGCAAAATTGTACAGTCAGTTAGCTCCTGACTTGGAGAACAGTGACGACTCTGCTTCTGATGAAGAAGAGGATGCTTTTAATTGGGAATGGGAAGCAGTAAGTCATGGTTATATTTTTGTCAACTTCATTTGACAAGCGAATAAATTTTTAATATTTTTTTTAAAGGTTCCAAATGTCGCATGTCCTGAAATGACAGTTCCCATTCCTGGATCCTTGGCTAATCAACAATCTTCTATGCAAGTGAATCAGAGCGTCGCTGGAGGCTTGGTTACAAGTGCTGCGGCCAGTATTGCCTCTATTTGGCGTGGTTGGACAACCAATAAATAGACTGCTTATTTTTTTTACCGATACAATTCTTTTTATACAGATTTTAATTAAATTTTTCAATATGTACGTACATATTGAAATATAACTATATATATAAACCTATATCTTTTAGGAATGCTTTAAAGTGTATGTTTTATGAAATTATCATTTATATTTTACATTCAATTTCTCTTTTTCTGTTAAATACAATTTTTCATAATAGATATAATCTTGTAGAAATAATCTTGTACAAATAATTTGTACATACAAATGGTCAGAAATCTTATACGATATTATTAAGGAATTTTATTTAACAATACTAATTATTTTACTATGTTAGAAACTACGCTATGATTGAAGTCTGAAAGGTTGTAAACATTTCTATTTTTATTTAAGAAATTCTAGATAAAGTTGACTACTGTTAGACGCCATCAGAAGTACGTCAAATAATACTTACCGTATGGTGCAGTTGTCAGGTGGAAATGGGACAGGAAAAAAACACAAAATATATATTTGATTTATTTTTTTCGAATGCACAATGTACAGCAACATGTGTTGCTTCAATGGAATCCTCCATTCTCTGTTACAATACATTGTAATCGTTTTTCTTATAATTTAATATCGCAACATACGTGAGTTTGCAATGACTGCCTTATTAGTGATTACTATTATTTTCTCAGTACTTTGTGATTTTGTATTTCTTTAATATAAATTATTTAAGTATAATATCATACTTCCTTTAATTAAATATTATATTAATTTATTTATAAAATAATAGACGAGTCATATAATTAGTGTGTTATTATTGACTATGAATGTTTGACAATGAATAATTTTAAGAGAAATATAAAATAATTCGTGTTCTCTTGAAAAATTAATGATTATTTTATAAACTTTATAAATTACTTAACATATTTATATCTTTTTCTTTTTTTAGGGCAATTATATAGGCTAAATCTAACGTGCTCGTAAAAAAAGTTGATAGCGTTAACTAAATTAAACTAACTTATTCTTATACATTGTATTATTATTACAACCTTTATAGCATTCAATATAATGTACTGTATAAGTCGTTATTATGCATTATAAAAGTATACTAATTACTTGTTCAAAAATAGACAAAATCAAAAACATATAAATTTATCAAAAAAGTGTCTGTGTGATTGCGAAGAATGTTATTGTAAATAAATCATATTCATATGAATTATATTAATCTATGATTGGTAAAATTGCTTTACGAACATATGCGCGTGTGTATGTGCAATTATTTAATGATATATTATTTTCTAAATAAAATTAATATTTTCATCATTTATATTTTAAAAAGGAATATATAAGATATTGTAAGAGAAATATATAATCAAAATCAATAATTGTGCATATAAATGCAAATAATGTTATTTATATCTAAAAATTTAATGAAATTACTTAACGTAAAACTAATTTTGTTTTTATTATAATTTTAAAGTATTAAAAGAATTTCTTGTTTAAATTGCGCGCGTAAAAGATACTAGAAAAATTTTGTTAGATATAATTATAGACTCAGTGATCCCATTTGTACGATAATTATCGTAACGTCACATAATTTGAAGCATTGTATGATCGTAAATCTAACTTGTACGATTATTTATGATAATTCGTCTCGTTTCGATTTTGTTTTTGTTTCGATTGCAGCGCAGCGCTTGTTCAGCTATTTATGAATCGTTGCATCGAAAAGTTCTGAAAAAGTTCAAAGTCATGGCCATACCATACGCATTAGCATAATAGTATCGAAAAAAGAACGACAAGGACGACGATAAGACAAAAAAAAAGGTCATCAAAGTCGCGAAAATATACTTTTTAATACTTTTTATATTTTTTTTACACCAAAAAATCTGAAAATCCTGAAAATCTTCTGTGCGTACGATAATTTTATTGAGAACCCGATAATTTTACGGCACTGTGTCGATCAGACAAGCAAAAGTTTCTGAGATTATTGATTATAGTCGACACCATCTTCTCTGATATTGCACAAAGTTTCAAGTAAATTTGTTGATTTTTAATATAAAAAATATTGTGAGAAAAGGATGCGTTTGAAATTTATTTTTGTTTTTTAATTGAATTTTTTGCGTTATTTTATTAAAAATAATAAAAAAAACTTCTGGGGATTTTTTTTATCTTAAAACTACAAGGTTATGAGTGATACAAAATAAACAAAAATGATCGTGAACAGAACTAGAAATTATTTATCATTATATAAACTTTGATAACATAGTTATTTTATATTTAATTAATTGCTGTTTAAAATCAGTATAAAATAAATTGTTAAATCAAATTGATATTATAAAATAATAGTAAAATTAATTGATAGATAATTTAATATATAGATTGGAAACAAATATTATTATAGTTTATTCTATTTAAGCAACTTTTATAATTTTTAAGCAAATGTGGCAGTTCTAAGGAACCTTTGAATACAAAACTGACGTATTATTATAATAAATAAAAATGCATTGTATGGATATAGCCAAATGAAAATTTAACTACATTTCTACAAATATAGCACAAAATTGTATCTATGTTAATTAATACAAATATTTTTTTGTTTTAACCTTTTTGATACTACTAGTGATTATAGTCATCCATTGATACTTAGCATCAGTTTACAATTTTAAAAATTAAAATTTTTTAAATGCACTGCATTATATTTGATCTTTTATCTATTTTATGATAAAATGTTAGTGTTATAACTGGCCCATACAGTAGAATTTTATTTGCTATGTAAGTAGCCATATAGCGAAATCATACTTATGAATGACATAGTCTTATTGGAAGAGTTAAAAGACTAATAGGAGAAGTAATCATTGAAAGAAGTTATCGAATTTGAATGCTAAACTATTTATTTCTTCTTATTCAGAAATATTGCTTCAGATGTATTAATAAAACAGTATATGTGATAATGATATAAAACGTAAGCCAACTATAATTTCATTTTTATTACATAACATATTCATTTACATAATGTAATCTTGTTGACATATGTATTTTGCCTTATACGACACTTGCATAACATAAATTTTCTTTCTTCTTTTTTATATTTTTTTTAAATCAAGTATATCATATGTTGGATCTGTGATTTTTATATTATAAAATAATATTTTGTAAAATATCGCAATTGACTTTAGTCTGGTTTCTTAAAGGACAAGTTTAACTGATTTATTAATTAGATCAACTTTAAAATTGGTCCCAAATCTCATAGCCAAGAATACAAAATTATTGCAGAATGTATGATCGAATAAAAGTAGAAAAATTTTAATAAAACGAAATAAATACAATTTAAATCCGTTCAATACATCAAATGTTTTTATCAATATATATTACAGTTTTTTCATTTTATCACTTTATCATGGTATAATTGTAAAAAAATGCATTATCCAAAAAGAAAAACAAGAATATATAAAAAGATTGTTTAAAACATTTTAAAGTTTATCATTTTTTATCATAAGAAAATAATTGCACGTAATATAATTTATTATAACTAAATAAACGCATTTGAAGGAATTAAGTATAGTACATAACATATGAAAAAAAATAAAAGTATTGTATATTAAAATAAAGTCTCATTAGGCGTCAATAAGTTAACATTAAATTCAAAATTTAATAACTTATTGTTGGAACATTTAATAAAAAACAAAAAATAACTTCGAACGTGATTGAACATGATCTATCTTTTTAAAAACAATATAACTTATTTTCGAAGTATCTTTCATATACGAAACATGTGTATGAACAGAGTTTGTATTTATCTTCTTTATATTGAAGAAAAAAACACCGCTCTTATCAAATAGATTATTTATAACTTTGAAATATAATAAGTATTAAAAGATATCAACATTACGTAATATAAACTAAATTCTAAAATAATCTAAAAATTAATAAAGAAAATAAAATAAAAAAGCAATATTAGAATTCTTGGCTAAAGATAAGGTATTTTTGTACGGTTGATCTTAGAGTTATAAATTTGATATTAACTATGGTAATTATGATGTATGATGACTTTGACGATAAATCATTATCATGAAATATGTGTCTGTATCATTTATTGCCACCTTGCACAGTCTCTGCTCATGTAGCACTCCACTATGTTTCTTGTTGATGGACATTTCACTTTCACCACTATTGGACTGGGCCAGTCTATTGCATACCACATGTATCAAACTGTATACATACTCAGTACACTAACTGGACTGTGAATTCTGTAAGCACATCATTATATAGTATTTTAATTGTTGAATATACAACATACTTCGTATAAGCAATTTATGAAAAATAGAGTTAACGCATTTGTTAAATTTGTTTATATATAAATATATATATATGCATTATCATAATTTAGTTATATATAAATAATTTATTAATAATACGTTAAGTTTTTCTAATATCTTAACTTTGTAAAAATTAAAAATATTTACAAAACTTACTGTATTTCTTAAATCAATTTTCACATATACATATGTTTCTAATTCCAATTACAACTGTTATAATTTTTTCTTTTTTTAACATCATACAGAGTGATTAATATAGCAATAAAGCTTAATAACATTCAATCATGCTAGTTAGTTTAGAAGAAAAAGCTTTTCAATGATGCTATGTTAATTTCAAATGATGTGCTTAAGTATTGTAAATATATAGCTTCTCTATTAATACATAAAATAAAATATATATATATATATATTAATATATTTCCTACGACTCGTCTATCCACGATTATATAATGCAAGAAACAACTATATTTCTTCGAACATAAATTAATATAATATTTATAGTTAATTAATTAGAACCAGTACGTTATAAAGAATGAAAATTTGAATATTTGGGAAAAATGATCGTAATGACAACTAATCGGGTCATATAAATTTTAATTGCTAAATATTAATGACCATATTGTTTCAATAAAATTAATTAAAAAGTACTATTATTATAAAATGTTATGAATATTGATTAGAAACAATGATTAATAAATTACTGGTCTTTTTTTTGTTTACGAATATGTTTACATGGTATCTGAGGTTTTTCCATCCAAACAATGTCAGTATATTTTATATATATTTCTTATTTTAGTGCATAAAATACGCTGAAATACTGTATTGCTAGAGAAACCTTAGACACCCTTGTATATTTAATACAATCTTTATTAATATAGTCCTATTTTAATTAATATATGTTTTAGTTAGACTATGAAAGAAAATAATATATTTTAATGAAATATAGGATCTTTATATGACAGTATTATAAAATGTTAAATAATTATATTAATTGTACGCTAATTTGAAATAATTTGATTTGATTTCATTGATTTTATATGATATTAAAAACATAAAATTACAGAATAGGACTATAAATAAAGAAAGCTTGTCTATGTAGAAAAAAGAATTGTAATTCACATTCAAGTTAAGATCAAAGACCTTGTTTATTTGAAACTACTTTTAAATGTTTGTTCTATAGTAAATTATATTTCTACTTATATATACAGTAATCCTTCTGTTTATATGGACTTACTTTAACGTGTTTAAGCTACCAGAACTCAAATGTCATAAAGATGCGTTATGTGAACATTGGGGATTCCCTAGTGTAATTTATTTTGTAATTGTGTAAACTTATCTGCAATTGCATATGAATCTAAAGTTTAGAGATCAAATTTACAATAATCCAGTCATTAAAAAAAAGTGAGAAAATGAATCATACTACTTGGTTGTATAATCTGAATGAATCCACAATTCGCATAATTAAAAAAAATGCTGACGCTTTTTATTATTCCATTTACGCGCTCTTTTCATGGAACCAATTACTCGTATAAATGGAGGGATTACTATAGATATATATTTATATATGTATATACATAAACCCCACAGAATTAAGAATTTCATAATATTTTACATATAAATAGGATAGTTAAAATAATAAGACATTAATACAAATTAAAATTTATATATATTTAAGGGATATTTCTTGTTTTTTTTGTAGATGTAAATCAAAAATAAAATGGAATTTATATTTGTTTGTTTGTTATACTTATTATTAACTTCACAAAACTTATCTCACGAATTTATTTTAGTTTTCCCAAAAATGCTTTAAAATAATTTATTTTTATTTATTTTTTTATTTGTAAAGAGAACTATATTGTGATCATGAAATATTATATATAAAAGCCAAAAAATTGGCTAAATTACATTTGTCCAATTGTTCACAGTTTATACGATTAATTCTATTTAGAATATCATTGGTTAATTAATTGCTTGAAAATATGTAAAATTATAAAGATAAATGTTAAATTTTCAAAAATAAATGGTTAGAAATGTTTTACAACTGAGACAGAGAGAGAGAGAGAGAGAGAGAGAGAGAGAGAGAGAGAGAGAGAGAAAGAAAGAAAGAGACAGAGAGAGAAAAAGAAAGAAAGAGACAGAGAGAGAAAAAGAAAGAAAGAGACAGAGAGAGAGAGAGACAGAGAGAGAGAAATATTATTTACTCTCCGACAGAATAGTAATGTATGTGCGGAAAATATTTCGTATATCATAAGTAGATGATATATTAAATGTTTTCCCACAATTACCTATATTATCTGAAATTCAAAGTATCAATTATCTTCAAACTTAAGATTTTAGAATATTCACTTGTTTAGTAAAAATAGACCATTATCCTACGATACTTGAAGTGTATATATTGTACTTTAATATATTATTTCAAAATAATCTATTCAATTTTTTAAATTTCAGAACAGCTTCTTATAATCGAAAATGGTACGTACTTTGGTACATCTATGCTACAGTTTTAAATTAGTGGATAGCCTTGAAAATTAGTTTCTGTTTTGTTAAAAAAATACTAAAAATTTATATTAAAACGCAGTGTTTATGTATGATATTCTTATCGTTCGTATTAATTGAATACTTATCTGTAGTTTTCCAATTATACAGTTTCATTCATAGCTTTCGTATGAATGAAAATTATTGTAGTATATATATATATTTGTTTTTTTAATGATAAATAATATTATTACAAACTCACATTACTTTTAATTTCATAACAAATTTATGTGCATTTATTTTCTAATGCATAAAGCATACAATTTAATGTATAATTGAAAATGAAATTAGTTTAATATATTGAGTGAATATATTTAATTAGAGAAACTAAAATCAAGGCCATCGTGATCGCCACGACTCTACCACTTAAATTTTACAATTACCAGAATAAAATATGAATACACACTTTCATAGACATAACTTTATGCATATATACAGAGACAGTACTCCTAAATCTAGTGATCAGTTTTGCTACCCTTTTTGTTCTTTTTAATTCTAGTATTCCAATAATATGAAATATATAATTAATAACAATATACATGCATATGGAACAGATTTTGATTAAAGAGTAGCAAACATTGACCGAGAAGTAAATATTTTGAGTGTGAATCCCTCTAGGGCTACAAAAATATATAAATATATATAGTTAATATTATGCATTTTTATCAACGTAGAGCGAGAGGGTGTTACAGAAATACTCTACTAAGTTTATTAGGAAGGTAATAAAACTTCGGATTATAATAATACCAATGATTATACAATTTCATGATTATTATTATTATTAAAAAATAATATTATTTATTTTAAATGTTTCGAAAACAATGTATTTTACGTGTCACACACAAATAAAATATAAGAAAAGAATAGAAAACAAAAATACAAATAAAATTATTTTTAATGTAAAAAAATATTTTCTAACGAATATTTTTCACAATGATGTGTGTTATAGAGATTCTTTAAATTTAACTTTTATCTTGCAATAATCTTTTTATGATTACGCGTTTTATTTATTGATTACTTCTTCGCGTTGTGCGGTTTAAAAAATAAAGTAAAAAGAAATAACAAAAAATATGATTTACACACGAGCATTTCTTAGTATAATATCTCTAGACCCTCTGCATATATAATATAACTGTAATATAAACATTTTCTTTTTCATTTCCTGGATAAAGAGAAATTTATAAAATCTAACAATAGATAGTGATAATTATTAAAATCAGCGAAATTCCAATTTTAATTAGAATCAGCTGTAGGACTTGCAATATGCATTCTCAGAAATTCATCTTAGAATGCACAATGTAATAAGTTATTATTTCAATTCTTTTTTATTCATTTTATATCATACTCGTTAATAAAGTTCCGTGTGTATTCCTTAAATAATTCAAGTTTAATATTCATTAACCAATATTTTTTTATATTGTAATAATAATTAAAAAAAAATAAAACTAAATAAAAGAAATCTTGAATTGACATGTTTTTTCTTTGTTTTTTATTATTATTAATTATCATTATTATTATTGTAATTATTATTATTATTACGACTTTGCAAATTCTATTACTGAATTGAAGTCTAGATGAGATATATATAACAAAAAGATAAACGTTTAAAATGTAATAACAGGATATAATTAAGTAAAAAATATTTCTTACGTGTAAATATTTTCAAGGTTCGATTCATATCTTTTTTTTGTAATCCCCTATCACCATGCAACTCTTTAAGACCTAACATGTTCTTCAAATTATTCATTCTTAATCGTAATATGTTTAAACTCATAGCAGACACATTAATAATAATTATTATTATTTTGTAAATAAACAAAGAAAATTTTTCGACTTTTTTTCTTTTTTTTTTTTTTAAATATATATATATATATAATACTATATATATACATATAGTATTATTTTTTTTAATTTCCTTTAACGCATTTATGTGTATATTTACACACACTCTCACACACACACATGCACGTGCGCGTATTTAGTTTACTTTTTTTTTTAGAGTCAGAAATATTGTGATTCTTTATTTTTCTTCTTTTTCATGTTTGCCAAATTATACAGTACTGCGATTAAATATAAACTCGATAATAATTTTTTAAGTCTTTCAAGTTAGGACATAATGATTGCCATGGAAATAATTTGATTTCGAATTAACCGAATGACTTAAGTGAATGAAAATGTAAATCAGTGCATTATCTTTTTCATTAAAAACAAATAAATTTATAAACAGAAGCATACCCATTACCTAATCAGTCATTAATTAGAAATTTTAACACATTATTGACTGGCAATTTTTCTTAGAATTTATCTCATGTCACCGGCTATTATTTCATAGTATTTTGGAAGTAAAACATTATAAATAAACTTTATTCATTATCTAACTTTTAATATTTTTTCATATGATAAACAGTGTAACAATCACCTACGCATAATGCTACACAAAAGCTTTTACAAATATATTTAGTTTTGTTGCGTTTCTTTTTAAATAGCGTGATGCGAAGAAAAAGCGCATCACGCGTTTACTCATGGCTTGTCAGCAATGTTTGGCCATGAAAACACGAGTAAATTCGTAACTGATCAACAATGTTTTAAAGAGAGAAAGTAGAAAAAGATTAGCTAAGTTTATGATTATTCGCAGTACCATATAAAAAATATTTTTAATCTACGCTCTAATTACAAGCAGATTATTTTTCGTTCAGTTTCAATTTGTGTTTATTATATATCAATTATTTCTTGCTCTTCTAATACAAAAAGAAAAAAAATTATAAAAGAGAAAAAAAATAAGAGAAAGAGGAAAAAAATGCATACCCACGAGTTATCAGTATCAGTAAAACAAATGTTTTTCTGGTTTAAAATCTGCATCATCATATGAATGAAAACGGGATAAGTCTATTAATTATAATTGTACATTTGATGCAGTATAAAAAAATGTTCACAAGTTAGTCATGTCAAAGGTTTTCGTATATAAGACTTACAGTATTCGCTTTTTTAGGACATGCTTCTCGAAACACTTGTTCAATCAAAGGTTGCCTATAATAAAAAGAAAATTATAAAATATTATTGTTTGTAATACACGAACTCAGTTTGAAATTTGTTAATTTTTAGCTAATTTGTTCTTATTTATATAGACAAACTTTTTATATAACGTTAGTAGGGAAATAATGCGTATAATATTAGGAAGAGATAAAATAATTGGATTCTTGCCTAGAAGATCTAATTTTAATCAGGAAATGGGCCAAATTTGTAGAAGACTAAGATATCTTAAGTGCTTAGTGATAAAATTAAACTATATAATTGGACTAGAGTTTTGTCACAAAAGGCGACTACTATGAAAGTTTTATTTTCATACGAAAGAGATAATATGAAGAAAAATTGAAAAAAAAGAAATATTGTAAATAAAATAATACTCACTTAGATTGAAGTCCTCCTCCGGGAGGTAGATTGGGGAACTGTTGGTCCACAAGAAGTTGTATTAGTTTGATGAAATCGAACTTCTCCTCTTCTTCTTGTTCCGCTACTATTTCTATGAAAGCAATTAAAAAATATTAGTATAATGTTCAACCACTTAACTTTAAGAAATTAAATGCATTCCTATTATTTTTGAAATAGTGAAAATATGAATAAAATAGTAGATTTTAATGTTGCAAATATAAAGAAATACTGCTTATAGTGGATATAAAACATTTTTATTAGGTATATCAATATATCACACAGGAAAAAGGAATTGATTGTTTGAATAATTAGAAAGAAGAAAAAAGAAAATTAATAATTATCGAAAAAATTAAAAAATTGGTATTAATAATTTGATAAAAACATCTATAACACGAAACACATCAAATATATGCTATAGAAAAATAATTGTAATGTTTAAGAATCCTATAGATTGAAAAGAAACAAACACAGTTGCTGTTATTTAGTTTATGAGAAAAAGTAAAGAAAACATGTGTGTAAATATTATAACTTCCATGCAGTATTTTCTTTCTATTATAATATAAAGATTTAAATATATATAAATATAAAAGGAAATATATTCCTTTTATATATATACACACACACATACATATACATACAAATATAAAAGGAAATATATTAACTAGATTTACATTCTACACATGCATCTACTTAGGACTGGAATAATATATTTTACAGTACATTTCTTATGGGAATATATGAAGCATACTCCGGTCTTAAGTAGATACATTGATATCGCGTTTTTCTTGTGTTTATACTAGTATATATATTTTTCTCGATTGTTTTACTTTTATATCCACCTCTGGAATTGTCAAGTGCAAATCCTTCTTCCTCCTTCTCACCCCTTATTTACATATATTTGTAAGTTGCCATGTTCCTCCATAAGAAATGCATTGTTTGCAAAAATAACATAAAAACATTATGTGAAGTTCCTCTAGACTTGTTTTAAAAATGTTTTTCACCTACCTGCTACATTGCTTTTTACATGTACATATCAAGAGAGAGGAACAAACAACTTCCTTAATTATAACTGTTACTTTTTTGTTTTCTTTAAAACATATTTTTATTGTCTAGGCACCTGTCAACTCCAAGGGTGGAATATAATATCTCTAAATAATAATAATCTTGTATTTGAAGTAAGTTTAATCTTTAAAAAATTCAGTATATTACAATTTTCTAAATTGATATATATATATATATATAAATGAAAAGTTTTAACTTGTATCAGCAAAAAAAGTACACCGTATTATGGTGGACTTTTTAAAGAAGATATATTTCATCTTATTGCCACATGAGTAGCAAGCACATTATTTATATATCATAAGGTTTATCGTTTCTCGATTTAGATTAAATTTCAAGATAATAGGTGAATGGTAATAGAGTTAATTATTCCTATTTGTATGTAAGATAGTTATGAGTTATCAAATTCCAAGGACAAATATATATATATGTATGAGAAAATTACGTTAGATATATAATAACGTAGATCTTATTCATCGTCTACTTTACTTTACTTTATACATAGCATCAAGAATGATTTTTCAAAATATGACACTTTTTAAATATATACGACAAATCTTAGAGAAGATTATAATGGAAAAAATTGTTATATTAGACTTTATACAAATAATATTGGTCCATTATTTATATACTATTGTTATAGAGTTAGAAATGTACTAGCTTTATTCATAAATATTCTTCTTGTAATTTAGATATCTCTACTGTATAAATATGACTTTAAATTGTAAGTTAATTTTAAAAAGAAAATTTATATATACGTGCACGTGCACGTAATACTTATATAATCAGAATATTATTGTAATAATTGACGAATTTTTGTTTATATATATATATAAAAGATATATATATCTTTTTCTTGAACTTCAAGATTTGTACATAATGTTTCTATATTGCACGAATCGATTATCTTTAAATATATGATTATTTTAATAAATACTAAATAACTCACATATCTTAATAAATTGCTATTAAATATCGATAAGAATTTGTAGGATTTAAAAATACAGAAAAATGAATCGTCTAGATATTCAATTTCTTACTTTAGAACTAAATCTTATAAGGAATGTCATGTGTGACATTGTGATCTGGTATTAACACAACAACAAAAAGAATATAATGAATGTGTATATGGAAAAGAAAAAGAACCTTTAATACTCCTTTCAATGGCTATTTCCAGTTCAGCTTCCTTTTCCTGTGCTTCGGAATTTGGTTTTGGCGCCGCGGGGAACGTTACCAAGACAATACTCATATTGTCTCTGCTACCCTATAATAATAATGTTTATTTAGTAAGATAAATGTTAATATTAACCTCTTGTACTATGATTTGATATATGGGGTTATGTGTCAAAAGTGTGATATATATATACATATTTGAAATAGACATAGAAATTTACAAAAAATCTAACAAATGTTGAAATTAAACTTCATGTAATTAATAATGGTAAAATAAAAAAGAATAGTATACCAATGTTTATGTACGATATATGATAAATATAATCTTACCTTGTAAAGACATGTGTCTATGACTTGATTTGTCACTGCTTCTAAATCATCCGTAAGCAATAGCCTTGATCGTATAAAACCACATAAGTCTTCATTATTCATAACATCCCAAATACCATCACATGCTAAAACTAGAAATTCATCGTGTTCATCATCTCTGTCTCTTACGAATATTTCTGGTTCTGGTGACACTAACTGTTCGCAGGGGCCCCTATCTTTTAAATTTTTATATTCGTAGTCTCCCAATGCTCTTGATACTGCCAATGCACCATTTACTCTTTGTATCATGACACTGCCACCTGCATTCTGTATTCTTTCTTTCTCTGCAGCTAAAAACGGTTTATGATCTCTAGTAGAGAATACCGGGCATCCAGCACTGCAAAGTACTGCTCTGGAGTCTCCACAATTAGCAATATATATATTTCTGGGAGATATAAATGCACAGACAGCTGTCGAACCAGATTTATCTTTTCCATCGCTCATCTCTGGTAAGTCTCTCATTTCAACATCAAGCTGAAGAAAACCAGAGTGTATTGCCTTAATGACATCCTCTGCTTTGAATTCTTCAGTCTTCATAATGCACTCTAACAAATGCTCTGCACTGTGCTCTGATACCAATGCCCCTGCATGCCCGTCAAACACAGCAAAATAACTCCAATCAGAAAGGCCACCTTCCAAGCCGGTTATTGCTCTATGAGCATCTTCCATTTCCAATCGCCAACCCTGCATACTGGAGACGCCGTATCGTAATCCATTACCAGCCCCATGTTCATTATATTTATCTGTTTTAGGAGTATCCAAAAATGCCCCCATAGTATTTGTCGAATACTTTTTACTTTGGTTAAAATAATCAATTTTCTTGAATATTATTTAATCAGCATTTTTCCATGTACAAGGATCTAATGCTTTTTTTCGCTTTATCTAAAATAGCAAGAAAAAAAGATACTTTAGTTAACCTTTATTCTTTTTTATTCATTATCAAAATGAACAGTCAATGTTATTGCGTTTTATTGATAACTTTATCCAAGGAGTATCGACGATTAGTATCACGTTTGAAAAAAACGTTTCGTATGTACGATGATCTCAGAAACGTGCACTTGTAAGATTACCATGAACAAACTTGGCCTTAAAAATGACACGTCAATAGACATTTAATATTCCAAACATTAACTGATTCCTTTACCCGTTCGAATAGAAATGATAACAATCTAATAGAATGAAAGTAAGCGTGTAAAATGTAAAGAGCCTTTCATTAAAATGTTCTTAAGGTACGCGTTAATAATCATGGACTGGAACGATCGGTTACCGGCGAATGTACCGCCAATAATTCCTAAATATTCCAAATACATCGATTGAATTAGTTAAATATTTATTAAAAATAAAGAAACGTAAGCTCTAGTAGACACAAGCGGTGGAATATTATTACGAGAACAATTCGTTTACGGCAACGCCAAAATTTCGCTACTAAAATAGTTTTACTTTAACTGGCTGGCTCATTCGTGGAAATAAAAAAAATAAGAAACTTACTTGTTGAGATTTTGGCCAAATATCATCGTTACTTTTTTGGAAGAGTATATTATTCGGTTATATGTGCGTTACAGCGTGCGTGATATTACGCTAATCGACTCGTTCCATGTTTTTCCAAATGCACACGAATATGTATTACCATCGCCAACGTACCCCTTTGCTCTAAGCTCACACACACACACATACACATACACACAGTACACGAAATCGACTTACGCAAATGGCGGATCAACCTTCGCGCTATTTATTAATAGCCAAGCGTCGTGGCGTCATCTTTAACCAATCAAAATCACGGAATTATCCTTACGCGCGGACTAATTCAAATTATTTTTATTCTTCATGGTTGAAGACTATATATTTATGAAAACAAAATTAAAATTTTAATTAAAAAATATTTGAAAATTTATGTTCAGATGTATATATGTTTTTTTAAAAATATTTTCTAAGAAATATTAATTATTTTTAATTAATGTAGAAGTGTCACGTGATTTTGGTTTGTCGTTTGTTTGCACGTGTCAAGATAATTTTAATAATAAATAAAATCAATATTCTTTCGTTTACCATATTGTACAATTCTAATTTTATCTCCAATGATTAATTATTATTCTAAACTTTTTTTTTAAGTGAGTACATATTTATTACAATTATTGGTCGATAACTTGTTTTGGTTACAATAGGTTTGCTTTCGATTAGTGTGAGTTTCCCATCTTAAAGTACTGCTACAATCGATGGATATTAATTCTTACAAATAAATTCTGCAGAAAAATTTATTACATAGAATCTTTTAAAAATGATTGATTTTCGCGATGATAATGTAAAAACTATTAATCGAAAAATTGATAATAAATATATACCACGTAAGTATGCAACAAAATTTGTGATATTCTTTTTTAGAAAATAAGTATATATTTTACATTTATATTATCAACCTAATCTAGATATTTGTGCAACGTGCTTGTTGGTATAATTTTATTATTATTTAAAAAAATAAATTAGAAATTGCATACAATTAATTATCATCCATCTAAACATAATTGCACATTATTTGTAATAATTTATATACTATCTAAATGAAAAAAACAATTAATTTTTTGCAAGAAAAGAATATTATTATCCATTTATGTAAAATATTTCCAATATTTTTGAGAAGAGAGATCTTTTTTAATTTAACATTTAACTCTGAAATTTAGTGTTTGTTCAATTTATTAACCTATTAGGTTCTTTATTTTTAACTTAGAACTAATTAAATTAAAGTTTGTGATAAGTAATATAAATAGGTGAATTTTTTTAGTTTGTTACAAAATTTGTTCGTTTTGTTTTTTAGTTACTCCACAAGAAGGATTAGCACCACTTAGTCCATATTTAAATTTTGATCCATCGTATCTTCCACCACGAGATCCACAGTACATATTTCCAGAAGGTGCTGTAAAACAACGAGGACGTTTTGAGTTAGCTTTTGGTCAAATAGGTGCTGCATGTATAATAGGAGCAGGTATTGGTGCTAGTACCGGTTTATATAGAGGGATTAGGGCAACAGCTTTAGCTGGACAAACCGGTAAACTCAGAAGAACACAGTATGTACTTGTCTTATTTTATCAGGTTTTTACTTTATCTTAACCTCTTGTGTTATGATTTAATACACAAAACTGCATACCATATTCAATGTTAAAGTACCAATTGTTAAAGTGCAAACGATTAATATATTATTTATTAAATTAATAAGTATTTTCATAGAACGTATGTATAAATACAAAGTCATGTATATAAGATATGTCTGTTTGTTCATAGGTTGATTAATCATGTTATAAAAAGTGGATCAGCTCTAGCAAATACAATGGGAGTAATAACGGTAATGTACAGTGGTTTTGGTGTTCTTTTATCTTGGACAAGAAGTACAGATGACTCCTGGAATACATTAATAGCAGCAACAGCAACTGGCATGTTATTCAAATCAACAAGTGTGTAACTTCTCATTATTATTGTTTATAACTGATCTATATTAATTTATATTACATAATCTTATTAACATAATTATGTTAAAGGTGGTTTAAGGAAATGTGCTTTAAGCGGCTGCCTCGGACTAGGAATAGCATCGTTATATTGCTTATGGAATAACAGGAATTCACTTTCACAGTTAAGATATGGTGTTAATCCAGCATAAGATTGTGTGTATAATTGCGGAAAGTCCTTTAGTCAAATTTTATCTACCCTTAACTGCTCCTTGTTGTGTCCCATTCTCGCATTAAATAAACGTTAAATATTTCAATGTATCTTTAACTCTTGAGATGCATAGAAATAAACATATTCGTCTATTTTTTTTATTTTATTGTCTTTTATGTGCTAGTATATACTGGTAGTCGTATATAATATAGTAGTTATTTAACATAATCAATTAATATATTAACTATTTCTAATTGTAAGTATAATTATTCCAAATTTACAATATTTCAGGATGTGAATGAATTAAATGTACTAATATTTACATTTCTTATATAAATATTTGAAATGATCAAATATTACCAAAATAACGAATATTGATCAGATGTTTACTATTATATACTATGAAAGACACAAATATAGTTTATATTAGTTTATCGATACAGGCTCTTAAGAAATATTTTCTTTTTTTTTGCAGATTGAAATGACGATTCAAGTTTGTCAACGACTAGAACAAAATTTCGTAATAAATTGTAACTTTATATATTATAAAAATAGAAAATCTAATCGATACGTCTGCATAAAAACAAACAAATTATTATGAAAGAGAAATTCATGCAATTTAGGAATGCACAAATTGTATGATGTATGTATATACATATATATATATGGTACGTGCGTGTATATGTATATATATTTATTATTACATCGATTAGTAAATAGTAATTTATTTTTATTTTGTGCGTTGCCTTATATCTATTTATCATATTAGTATAAAGATATTTACACTTAAACTTATTATTACTTAAATAAAACAATTTTCTTGTCGATAAAGAAATAGACAAAACAATAATCATTTTCGCCTTATCAACAAATTCACTAGTTTCTATTTGATCATTATAATTAAGCAACAATAGTACTTGGATAGGTAACCGCTTTGGAACACAGAGTGCTGTCAACTCCAGGGAGGTGACTCAGGATAACCATAAGCTGTTGTCAAAGTCTCTTAAACTCATAAAAGAAAAAATAATATAGACAAGACATTATCAATTAGAAATCTTGATCAAAAAATTATTTTATAAATGGCTATTTATTGTTGCTTGCTTTTTAAAACTATTTCTTTTTAATATGCATTTTCATTTGTTTATTTAAAGTTTTATAAAAGACTAGATATAGTTTCTAGGGTATCGGTAAAAGAATTAGAGGTATTGCGACATAATCTTATCTGTGCTTATCTCAGAATATTACAGAGTGATATAAAATAACGGTTTCATTCATACGGATAATCGGAAAATATTTTCTATATCAACTATTGTATTTTATTTTGTATTATTTTAAATTATCTTTTAAATATGATCAATTAAGTAGTGGATTAATTAAGTGTTATAATTTCAAAAAAGGATGATAGATACTCTGAGTAAGAAGACAAATATGTGTCAAAATCTATATTAAATAACACAAATCTATTAATATAATCTTCTGTGTGTGATGAGTCATTTATAATAAGAATTGTTACATTAGTTCAATAAGAATATTTTTTTATTTAGATACAATTTTCGTCATATTGTAAAATGCAATATTTTGAAAGAGTGAAAGAAATAATCAATAATGTATACTCATGACACATCTATACAGCATATACATTCTACGCATGATTATATATATATTTTAGGAGCGTCAAAATGCAAAGATCAAATATTTGAGTTTTAATCTTTCAACGATCTTTTCCGCCGCATTGGAAGAACCACCACTAAGGACTAAGATTTACGCATACGCGTAGCTTATTTCAACGTGAAAAATAAGAGGAAATATATTCGTTAAAGTATTCACCTCTCTGTATAAATGTGATTTTACTTATTCGATGAGACATTCGACCAAATGCTATCTGATTAGTTTACATTACGATATTTTGAATCCTTTACGCGCTTCTTAAAGTTTACATTTTCTATTTGTTATTTTTCAAGACTATTTATTATCGATTGAACAGAAATATCTTTGCTTCTGTTAAACCTAAACGCGTTTATATATATGCGTGTAAATTAAAAAGGTGAATATATTCAAATATTCATTATTCGTTGTATTATATGCCCTTGTTTTCTCGGAAGTGAATCTTATGTGTGATATTTTTTCTTTTATACAAAAATATTGGCGACGTCGTTCATCTACTTCTTTTTTTCTTTAAACTTCAATTTTGCAAACTATACTAAAGTTTACAGTATCCATAAACGAAGATGGATATATAATGCATTCTGAAAATAGATCTGTCGATAGTATAAAGATGTACGGAAAGGTAGTAACTTCAAAAATATTTATTCATTTAAACGCAGTTCTGAACATCGTACAGTGAAAATTGACGTAAAAGTTACTCAGTTTTTTATTTAATACAGTGATTTATAGTTGTGTGTTTGTAGTAAAATTATTATTTAATTATTATATTAATCTAATGATAAATCGATATTTGTTGAAATTTGTTTAAATAAATTACGTACGTCCGGAAAGTGGCACATTCGTGTTTCAAATAAAGGCGCGAAATCAATTGAAATTTAAAAAATGTTAACGTAGTCCCATATGTATGAGAGAGATAAATATATAGTAATGATACAAATTAATTTCAAACAAGTACACATGTATACACAGATGCTTAACAATATAATCTTTTCAAATGTATATTAATTATAAGTTCAAAATTCACAATTACATTAATTTTTTTCTTTGTAGATTTCGTGAATTTGTCATCCACCGAACGAAGTCAAAATATAAAAAAAAGGTGTGACTTTTATGATCATGCCATCAAAATGAATGAATAATGTATGACTTGAAATATTGTTTATCGTGGAAGTAGAAAGTTATAATAAGAAAAGAACAGATATTTGCAACGATGAAAACTTCGCAAGCAGAAACTCTTCTCGCGATATTGTATACTGCTTCGGTGATATTTGCGATAATATCTTTAGCATCTCTCGCAATTATTTGGCAACATTGGGAAATGACATTAGATGGTTGCATTAGTGTTAATTGTGGTTGTATATTGTATGGTATTAATACGTTTAGCACATTTATGGGAGGAAATATAAAACTTTGCCATTATGGTGTCTACGGACTCCTTCCTGCAATTATAATTGGCTTGTGCCTCAGTATTTATCATATTTACAGATGCTCTATTAATCGTGGCCTTGATGAGCCCAGGTCAATGAATTATAACAACAACAGGTATACTAATTAATTATTATCGCTTTCTTACCTTTATTTTCATCTTAACATAAACATTTCTTTATTAGTCTGGTTAACAAAATATTTGTACAAACTACGTCATATTTTTGTCATTTCCGCCATTTCCTTCTTGCGTACGCATGCGCAGTACATCATCATTAATATTCGGTTTTTAAATTTAATGATCAGGTCAAATTCGATATTATAATATTTAAGATGCTTTATATTTTGTTAAAGAGTTTTAGATAATTATATTTATGATATCATCTTAATGTTTTATAATATTAATTATGAATTTTGTAGAGCCACTATTAATGGGCAAGTTGTTGTAATTGGCCCAAAAAAGAAGAGCTCCATTTAAACAATGGATACCATCAGTATTTTGCGCTGCTTTGATTGGCTGTTTATCGCTTGCGCATGCAGTTATCACAACCGATGGTTTTTTTAAAACTTGTGAACAATATAAAAGAGCTCTGATACAACTTTTGGGTTCTAGGGGACGTGAAGCTCATGTAAGATTTATTTCTTGTTTTTTATTTATTTTAATTAGAATAGAATATTATTTATTATAATATTTTGTTAAATTCTTGAAAAAGAATAATAAATAAATGTATTTTTTATCTGTTAGGTAATTCGATATAGACTTGGTTGCAGTGCAATTTTTGATTACATGGATTATCTTCAACCGGATGCCAATAATTTTAGACGGGGAGAAGAATTAAATACAGGTTTTGCATTACAACTCGCTATTGTTTGTACATGGCTTAATTTTTTTACATGGGTTTTTATATGCGTTCTCTCTTTCACTATGGCAAAAAAGAAACTCAGAACTTCTGGAGAACACTTTTGTTGTTTTTAAATTCATTTTCTTATTGAAGTATTATATCGTTTAATATCAATTTACAAAATCTATTTTGATCAGCGATAAATGATTCGTTTTGTTTGTCTATTTATATTAAAATTTATTATCGTTCTATTATATATATATATATATTGATACAAATATAAAACATATTAATTATGATACAATTTATTTCAATGCTCTATATTTCAATAGATACAGTGAAAATATTATTAATACATAATCGTTTATGTACATCGTCGTGTAATAACTATTCATTTAGAAAAAATATCAATTAAAATTGGAGTATAACTGATAAATGAAATTAATTAATTAAACAAACAATTTAATTTAGCAATATGAAATCATGAAATCTATAATATCGTGTAATAGAAATAACTAATATTATTTTTTCAAATGTATTCTATTTTGAGTAGTTAAATAAAAGTACCGCTTTGATAATGAAAAAAAACAGGAATGTATCATTTTGATATTATTAACACATTGATAGCCGGCCCCGCGAAAACGCGGGATTCCGAGTCTATCGTTTGAGCGACGACCCAGAAATGTAGCGGAATTTTTTTGCTTTTATGAGTGACTTACATATTAATTTACATTTTTAATTAAAAAAACAAAACGTATATGATGGTTTGGAAACAATTAAATATTTTCTTTAGCTACTCGTTGTTTAGAAACTCGCATTAAGTCCGGCGTTAGGGCTTTTATAGCTGAAACTTGCCGGCGTTCAAGTGTTAAATTTCTTATATGTCGCCGGCGCTTAATGTGTTAATGTGTTAAAAGGTTAATTTCAACTTAGAATAATGGTATTTTTGTTTTTCTTTACGTTAAAAAAGACATTATTTTGTTTTCTACATCATATTTTAATATTTTCTTAGCACCTATTGTTTACAATATATAAATACTGTAAAGAACGACGGGTTTTAAGGCCGACGAATACTAGATTGTCCTAGTATACAGAACAGCAGAAAATATAAATCCTTAAAATGCACAAGAGTTACTTACTTAATTTATTAAATAAAATAACAACTTGATAATTAAGAAATTTCTATATATTCTATTACTCGAGTTATATTATTTAAAATAGCTAATGAATATATATTTTTTATTATTATATATAATTTTGTATACATCATTTGTAACGTAAATTTTCTCATATTATTTGTGCATTTCAAAGATTTTTCTTTACTGATATCTTGTATATATTTATACAGATTTAAATAATTAATTTCTATAGTATTCAAATTCATAATTGTTCTTATATAAAGTAAATTGATAAATACATTCGCACATTTAATTTCTATTATTATAATTATTATTATTATTATTATTACTATTATTTTTTTTTTATCTTTTCTGAGAACTTTACACTTTAATAACAGTTTGTGTTGCAAAGGTTTTGCAGTAATGTATAGGAACTGAATGGAAAACAATTTTCGGACGTTAAATCTTACATTAGTAGACATAAAATTGACTCAGTTTGTTTGATAATATCAGTAATCTTACTCTATACAACAGCAGATAGTACAAGCTTGAATGGCTACATAATAAATGAAGGCACCTAATTATATGCGAATTAATATCTACATTATGTTGCATCATATGTATGCTATGTATATGTGTGTATTTATATATATGCAGCGTATAGAAATATTAGCTATAGACATTTCTATTATATTGTCTCCTTTTTTAAATAGTTAACTAAATTTTATTCACAGATACAATAGATATTTTTTAAAGGCGCAGTATTAGCAACGAGGGATGATATTTGAATAAATAAGCTAACAGATATTAAGAGCTGTTAATTATTCTTATCTCAAAAAATAACAATTTTTCCAAGCTCTCATCAGCAATTTTTAATTTATAAATATCAATTGTTAAGAAAGTCGTTAACAAAAAGCATGAAATACACTACATACATATAAGGCAAAAATTAGCAATAAGGTTCAAACAATATCATTTTCTTAACTAATTTAATATCTTAAATATTTTGATATCGCTAAGAATTACAATTTGTTATCTTATATATGAAGAAAATGTACATGTATATTTTATCTTGGTCTTCAAATAAATTGATCTTTTTACAAAAAATGTGCAAATATAATTTGTGTTAGCGATCAGACAATATTATTATTATTACAGTATTAATGACATACTAAAAGTTATTTATTTAATATCATCTAATTTATTACTGTGACTGTTAAACAACAATTCAGTCTTACGTAATAAGGCAATATTTTAGGCAAACCAATGAAGACAAATACAGTTTAAATATTTTTCTTTTTTTTTTTAGTATTACTTAATCGCATATATTGTAGAGTTTTGATTAGGACCTCATAGAAATGTTCTTAATGCTATTATCTGCGCCTTTATAAACTGTGAAGTTCGTAAGCTATGTTTATTTTTCTTTTTTTTCCCGAAAGGAATATATTTTATCACATAAATTCCTATCGTGAAAAATATTATTTTATACAATACACACTCTCGTCGTATATATTACGACAAAATTGTATATATTTTATAATTTTATTCATGTATACATGTAACTAATATCTTTACAGAAAAGTTTTTTTTAAAAAAAGATGTATCGTAACAGCTAATTTTTTGCAAACCGTACTAATAAATATCTACAAATTTTTCAAGTATAAATGTAGTGAAAATGCTTAGCTGCAAAAATAGATGCGTGAGAAATTCCTCTACCAAATTTTTTTTTCTTTTCTTTTTTTTTCTTTTTTTTTGGTATTGAGCTGCCAAGTTAAACAACTTGGTTTTGTCTAAAAACATCTTGGAAAGTATCTATATATATATTCTTCATATAAATTAATATTATGTATATATATATATTACTTTTACATGATGTAAGACCTATTACTTCCTTATTTCTATTCGCCTATACAATTCTTCTAGAAATGCAAAAATTAATTGAAAGGTGACGTTACACGGATGAATATTTTCCAATTCGCATAAGTCGTCTTTACAGAACGCACCATTTGTCAGTCAGGCATAAATATATGTATATACTTGTTGCATATGCCTTATCGTATACACATATGCAGCTACCTGCTGCTATCACATGAAATATTTCTTATCCGATTTATGAAAAAATATAAGACTTAAATAAAAAGATATATGTATAACCTTTGAGAAAAATTCAACCTATATTGAATTGAATATATATATATATATTATTTTCAAAATTTTAATTACTTTAATCATATTTTGTATTACGTTATGTAATCATATTTGTAATGTAATAAAAATCATCGTACTATTTCGAGACTATATTTTCATTTAAAATACTAACATTCAATTAAAATGCATCGTATATATTTTTCTTGCTTGTTTTAATAATAAATACCTTAGCTATTGGTTAGCTGTATTTCTTCTCAGGTAAAAGGATTGCTTCTTCTTTTCAATGAACCAAATTTTTTTTCTGGTTCTCTTATTACTTCGAAAGGTGTTATCTTTGTTCTAACTTGTTTCTCATCATTGTCGTCACTAGGAAAATCTTCAAAACTCATGTTACTAAAACCAGACGTTGTTGCTGAGCCCTTTTTTATTTTAAGATTTTTTTTATGAGTAGCAGATTTAACTTTGTGAGATATTTTAGTAGGCAGAACATTAACGACATCGCCATGATTCTCATTAATAAGATGGTACTTTGATTTATCAGACTTGGATTTATCCTTCTTATGCTTTGATGGATTATCTGTAACTAAAGGTTCTGGAGACATAGTAGAAATTAATTCTGGTGTAATACTTAATTTAGAAATACTATTTAATGCCTGAGCTGCTATTGTAGTAGTATGCTGCACTGTTGTATAAGCCTGTAATGTTGTTGGTATTATTGGAACGGTGTTTAATGAATGTATGTTACACGTTGACACAGTATTCAGTGAATTCTTTACAAAGTTTGGAGAATGCGATAGTGGTAGAGATGTTGGCCTTTGCTGTTCACTCATTCGCAAGTTAGCAAATTCTTCAAAAGGTTCAGATCCGAAAAGATCTTTGGAAGACTCCATATTCAATGTTTCTGAATTACTGGTTACAGTGGCACCAAGTTTAGAACTAGAAATAATTGGTGAATTATCTGTACAATGATTATCTGGAGTTTTATAAGATTGCGAGGTGATATTAGCGTAATTAGCATAAGAAGAAGGTGAATTTATAAATGCAGAGATTGTTTGATCGTGTGTTTTTTCAACGTTTATATATTGTTGCATATTATTGAAGGGATTTGTAAAACCACTTGGGCTGAAAGGCGAAGATCCAAACAAATCTTTTTCTATATCTTCCTGTTCATTAGTATTAGAACAAAGAATAGCAGTGGTCGGAGATTGTTTAACCGAATGAGCAAAATCTACTATTTCGTAATTATTCTTACTGATATTTATATCTGTGAAATTTGTAGAAGGCAATACAGATAATAATTCGGCTTGAGTTTTACTTTCTACGTTTCCTAAAAATTCAGATGTGACTGGAGAACTTGATATAGGTGTTACCAAGTTTGAATTTTGAGGAGAATTTCCAATACTGTTCTGTCCAAAATGTTTACGTCCGCTATCACGACTGTCACTACTTTTTCTAGAACTACTAGATCTTGGAAATGGTGCAAGTGCAAATACATCGTTTTCTATTTTCCAAACACCATTATTTAATGATCTTAATTTATCGTTTTCATCTGATGAACTATTACCATCTAATAACAAAGGTTTTGATCCATACTGGAGACCAACAAACGGATCTCCATGAGATTGTTCTGGTTTTGATTCAGGATCTAATTCATCATCCAATAATAAAGGTTTTTCTCCATATTGATGTCCTACTACAGGATCAGAATCAATTGTCGGTAGATGTTGAGTATGGTGATGTTTTTTTGGCTTTTTCATTCTATATTCTTCCTCATGTGTTGCGACAGATTCACATTCGGCATGATACGCCGAACTTCCACAAGTGCGTACACTTTCTGAGATAGTCTCATCTATTTTCTTTTGTTCATCGTCATCATTTTCTTGATTACACTCCTCATCATTTATTGCTTTTAAATCACTAGCAGAACCTATTGAATCATCAGATTCATATTCTACATTAGTATTGTTTATATCTTGGGTCACTTTCTTTTTCCTACTCAATACATTTTTAACTCTTCTTTTTTCTTCTTCACTCGTTCTAAGGCTACATCCTTATCGCTATCGCTTGATATTTCATCAGCATTAAAAGCTAATTTTTCATACTTCGAACGATCTTCAATTGGAGCTCGAACGAAAGGTGGAGAAATAGGATTAGATTCGGTAAGCAACGACGCTTCATCGTCCATTCCATCTTGTTTTACTCCTGAATTCCATTGTTTTAAAGGCACCCTAATATTATTATTTTGAATCCTTCCTGAAAAATAAAATATTATGATTATCTTCAAATAAATTAAATTTGTATTTAATAATTTTAAAGAAGTAGTCGTGTGTCTTAATTATCGCGTAAATAATTTTCCTATTAGCGTAGCTCGTTTTATAACTTAATTGAATCTTATACTTACCTATGTACATTTATACACAATTATCTAATTCTAATATATAGCGCTCTTATTACAGTTTTGTTCAATTCCACCTTAACTATTATTGTTTAACACGAATTTCTTTTTCTTTTCTTTTTTTTATATACATTTCTTTATAATATCCTTAATTCTAAGGAAATATATATACAATCTTTACACAAAGCTAATATTAATTATTAATTATACATTTAACGATGAAAAAATGTTATTTTTATAAGGAACTGTGATTTGATAATATATATAGTATATATATATATAGAAAAGAAATATACTTGAGAAATTTAAATGAAGGATATATATCTGATTAGGTCTGCCGAAAACAATGTGTTATGATAAAATGTAATGTGCATATCTTCTCTTTAATAATATTAAGTTTACATCTAAATCTATTTAAGTTTGCTGTCATCAAATATAAACGAATAATAATTAAATCAAATTCAGGGAATATAAAATAATATTCAAAACTACGTTAGTACCTCCACCATTGCGTCTGGAACAGTCCTAATCAGATTTGGGGGTCAAGGGCTTGTGTTAAAAACGCAGTAATACTTTGAATAAATATTAATACACAACTATCTTTTTAATAAATAAAAAATATATGATATTTGAAAGTTAATTGATTGTCACTATCGAGTATCGGTTCCATATTGTTAATTAAACAAAGAATTGCTGCGTTTTATAGTAAATACTAATTGCAAAAAAGAATACTCCATATGCTAATGTATATATTTATTGCTGTAACATAATAACTTCTAATACAGCAGAAACAGAAATAATATCCAAGATTGTCAACCCCTCATAGTGCTTTCATTGTTATATAGGATTATTATTTTAGTTTAATAAATTTTCTATATATCATCGGAATGATAAAAAAAAATAGCATGCTAAATTTGCCGTATTAATAAACAGAATGAACCTTGCAACAATGCAATTAACTCACCATGTTAGGATATAATCCGAGATACCGGTTACATTAGAAACAACATGGAAGGCAGACAATGCAAGGTAAAGAACATTAAACTGTATAAATTAGTTAATAGAATTTTCAGAAATCAACCAAAAGTTTTGTGCCTCCCAAACTCATTAAGGTTGTTCCAGACAGTGGACAGACAAATTTGATATCGCAGAAATTCTGTTCACAGAAATAAGCACATGTACAAGCTATCATTGTCGTTACCTCTAGCTTATATTTTTGAGTAGTTTAGAATACTTACACACTTACAATTTAATGAAGATGTTTAAAGACTAAGTTATAAGATAACTTTTATATTCGTGTATATACACATACGTATGCGCATATACGCATAAAGAAAGCGTATACACGCATACATAAGTATTTTTATTACGGGAAGAATGAGTTCATTGTGTATTCTCCAGTACACCTATTTATATCTACAATATTATCAGAGCATGCTTAGAAATTAAATTATACTCAAACAAGTGTATTTCATAAAAAACTATATATATATCTATATATAATAACATCATTTCAAGCAGCACTTTATTTATACTAAAGTAATTAATCATTTTTATGACACGCAATTCTGAATTGTACCTTTGAACCTTTTCTTCCCTCCAATATGAATTCTATACGATTGCCGTAATATATATTTGGTAATCGTGAACAATATGTTGTGTGCACATATTCATATGAACAAGACATACTTTACCCCTATTATATTAATATATATCACATTATATGTATACATATTTTTAATAACAAAACAGTTTAGGTATTTTGTAATGTATATCTAATATTTATATATTTATATATTGTTCCTTTTAGTTTAGAAAAGATAAAAGAAAATAGGAGAAAAAAGAAAACGTTAACTCAAGTTTATCCAATACTCTAAATAGGAACAAGTGTAGTAAAGTTAAAATTTCTATCTAAACTTATATATGTATATATATAAGTCCATAGCGTTTGAACAATTATCGATAAACATTATAACTTTAATAACATATATAACATACTGCACCTAACATGAATTTAATATTCGATGTATTATGCATTCATTAATTCCTGAAAAATCTTCCTAGTCGAGTTAAAAATAAATATGTCGTGTTGCGTATGAAGATATTATATTATCTTGTTTCATAAGCAAACATAACAATAATAATTGAGTAAAAATGATATCACAATATTATTCTTTACAAATATTCTTATACTTTATCAAACTTTTAAAAATTTAATACGGATATTTTTATATAGATATATATATATAGAGAGAGAGTGAGAGAGAGAGAAATATGTACTACATTTAATAAGTCGCAAAAAAATTTGATTTAACAAATATATTTATGAAAAATATGAATCGTCTATAAATTTTACGCTAAACATAGAAAACACAGCATATGTAAATATTTATGTATGTTAATATACGAATTCTTAATAAGATTTCTTTCCATTATATATGGATTATTTTAATAATTATTCCACAAGATAATATTTAATATCTTTTCAAGCGACTACGTAAACTCCATATATCTTTTTTTTGTTGCTTTTTTTTTGTAATAAGAATTACCTCCAATTAAGTACTCCGTAATTGAAATTTATCTCATGATTATTTCGAAGGTAACTAATGATGTAAATTTATTATACATAAAGTAAAAATTTATTTTTCATAATTATATCTCATTGTTTGCGGACTAGATTCCTTTACGAAACTCATGTTTAATATTTTCCTGTTTTCTCTTTTTTTTGTATTTTTAATTTTGATATATTTCTAATTATACGTAGATGTTTTGTTTCTAAATTAACGATATCTCCAAATCTCAGTTTAGTTTAATATTAAGTAATTACTAATTATTATTTCAGAGTCTACAGTTTATTCTTTGGTAATTCGAGTTAAATTAAAAAGTACTATTATTAAAAAGCGATGTGAAAAATAAAGTTAATTTGTTTCTCATCAGACTTTTTGTTTCGATACGACAATTATGACGACCAATATTTAAATTGTTCGATTTAATGTAACTTACGTGTATATATACGTGTAAATTCATAGACAAAATGTAAAATAAATGAAAATATATGTATAACAAAGAAGATATTTCTGTATAAAAAATGAAATCTCAACATTGGTCATCAAGATTGCGAAGAAATTGTGATATAAACTTTGATATATTGAAAAGCAAGATTACTGTTTAAAATTACAAGTTATCTTTTTAATTAGCTTTAAAAGTTGTAATTACTCGCAAATACACATTCATCCTTATTTTTGCAAAAGGTATTTGTTGCATCACAGTCGGTTTTAACTTTTATCAAACGACAACAAAATATTTATAATTAAAAATGTATATATATATATATGCATGTATATATATAGAAAGAAAGAGAGAGAAAAGGAAAAAATTATAAACGACGTAAATATACACAGTATTAGTTTTAGAAAATGGGTAAATTAATATCTACTTTTTTCTGCGCAATATAAATTATACTTAGACGATAAATTGTTCCAGCTCGAAATTAAATTTTTGTTCGTATTATTTTTTTCTTTACTAAAAGAAAAAAAAAGAAATAATAATCACATTTCCTTAATAACCAGTACAGAAAAGAGAATGTCATTAAAGCCAAAACATTCAAAAAGCAGTATATAAATTTTTCTACGAGTTTAAAGAAATAAATTATAAAGATAGAAACGAAATTGCCAAGCATATACATATTATTTACATATATATGTATATACTTTTTTTCGTATTCAAGTTACCACTAATCATTCTAAAAAGAAAAAGAAAAGTAAAAGTATTGAAAAAAAAAGGATTTCATGCATTACCTCCAGCAACTGCCGCAGTCTTGGATCCAATTTTATTCTTCTTTCCTGCTAAAACAAAATATCAATGTTAATGTACGTAAACGTTTGTAAAGAAACATTGAATTATAAAACAATTTTTTCAACGTTTAGATATGTAATTATTTTTTCTCAAAGTGATGCAATCAAAGACTTACTTGGCAGAGTGAACGGTGCTGATTCAAATGGATCTTCGGGTAATTCAGAATAAGTCATAACAAGGCTTTCACGACTTTTAACACAACTAATGCTGGTATTACTACCTCTTCGAATCTTATCAAATTCAGCGCCAAAGATATGATCTTCCGTTAACTGTCCAAAAGGTTGCACATCTTCGAATGGATTCCAAGCAGCCATTTCGCTATTTAATGATTTACCTTCTGATCCTATTAAACTTGAAAGTTCTCCCTGATAAAAATATATAAATGAATTTTTAACATAAGAGTACATATAAATTTTTTTCGACAAGATTTCTATCTTATTGATATTCATTTTATTATTTTAATAGTGCCAAAAATATATAATAATAATTTATAAAAAAAGGTTAAATAATATTAAATAATAAACAAATTGATAAATATAAAGCAATTTCAGTAATTAAAGTGGTAAATCGCGATATAAAACTAAGAAGGACTCTATTAGCATTTAAAATACAGATTTTTGTAAAATTTTATAAATTGTACGGATACATTAGGACCATATAATATGCAAGCAGTAAGACCCAATATCCAATCGATTCCAAGAAACTGGAAACTGACTTCTTAACCCACTCATGTATATTTTCTCTATAATTTTTTTTTAATTTTTTTTCTTAAATTAAACTGTAAAAAATTTATTTTATCATCTGAAATGAACTGGTATATAAGAATGAATGTGAAACTTCTTTCGTTTTCTTCGAAACGTTAAGTATTAAATTTTACTGTTTAAACTGTGTATGTATGGTCCTAATGGACTCTTACAAATATATAGAGTTTAAAAGTAATTGGTGTTTTCAAAGTCTCAGTAGCCTTTGTAAATAATAGAAGAGAAATAAATAATTAAAAAATTGATATAAGAATGTGCATAAGTATTTATAAAAATATTTACATAAATTTTCCAAAATTAAAAGAGTAAACACGGAACCAAATAAAACTTGTGCGCTACATATACTTACAACACGTACATGCGAGGCACTCGTTCCTATACAAGGTTTTGTATCAATTGTTACTTCGGGAGATGTTATGTCTTCTGAGCGCAATTTGACCGAAACTTCGTACGGTGCTAAGAACTGGGTTGTCTCACTTGCAAACGCTCTGTGAACATCGAAATGGCCGCTGTAATATAAATAAGAAAGCTTTGACAGATGGGAAGTTGTGATGCAACTATTGCGGTCTTAAAAGATTCTATGATAAAATAATTTAAAAAAAAAAAAGGAGTTAAATTCTTTGTTCTAATTGTAAACGTGTGCTAAAAGCATTGCTATAAATGAATATGAAGTAAATAAAATTAATAAATAATATCAATAACATGAGCTTACTTATTGAAAGCACTAGTATCACTGACATTTCTTCTATGTCTCGATGAATTAGAAGTTGGGCTATCAGGCGGCGATGTACTAGAACTTATACTTTGGCTCAAGCTTTCTGTTTTGTTAACGGGTTTGGGCAAAACCGGTGGAGTTGTTGATAAATTAGTTCTATTAGGCCCAGTTTGAATATTTAATTTAGATGGTAATGTCATAGGCACAACCTTAGAAGATGAACTATTGGTAGAATTAGATAGTTTTTGCAAAACTTTAGTTGATCCAGGTTTGGGTGCAACAGGTGGTGGTATTTTTGTAGGAGGTGGCATTGTACGAGTATCATCTTTGAAAGGATCCGGGTAACCTGTAAATACATTCGATAGTAACTTTAATATTAATATTGTTTAAAATAATTTAATCATAAATAACTAAAATAACTATAACTGATATTACGTGATGGAGGAAATAATGCTTCTAAGTTTTCTTCGTTAATATTAGTGGCAGATCTTTGTTCGAGTTGCCTCGAATCAAAGTAATATGAATTTTTATCTTGAGCTGATACCGGACTCTGCCGAGTCATAGGAGAATGATTGATCATAGGGCTTTGCGATTGACTGTATTGCGTTTGTTTGCCGCTTTGTGACTGTCCAAAAGAAACATTTTGATTTGGAGTGCAAACATGCGGTGAAACTTGACCGAAAGACGACTGAGTCGACAATTGCAGTGATTGTTGAGGATTTACTGGAAGCGTCGGAATATTTTGTACGTTTTGGCCTAAATAAGTTGCGGTTGTATTCATTGGTGTAATTTGTTGTAGAGTAATTCCAGCAGAGTTTGGTTGTTGCAGCTGACCACCTTGTCCTGATATTTGTCCTACTATTTGACCACTTAAGTTTATAGGACCTGTGCTCACAGCTTGTCCTTTTGGTCTTTGCCTAGGCGTAACTGAAGTACCCTCAACGGTTGCAACAGGTGTAGGTTTAGGAGTTCTAACCGATGATGATCTTTTAATATTGTCATTTTCCATTAAAGGACATGGCAAAGAATCTATTGTAGGTGTAGGAGCTTTCTGTGAAAGAAAAATCAACAAATAATAAGTTAATAAATATTTTATAAGAATTCAAAAAGTTTTTAATTAATAAAAGGTATAACTTACATGTAGATTTTGAACAGGGCATTCTTTTCCTTGAATTTGGAAAGCTATCACTGAAACTTGATAAATATCAGGTCTAACATCTGGATCAGGTTCCAACATATATCGAATTAAACAATGGAGAGCTTTACTATATCTATAAAAACAAGCTCCGTAATAATATTTCATAAATTATAAAGATTTTATAATGATTAATAATAAATATGATGAATAAAATATAATTTTATATTACACACCTCGAATTATCAGGTATTGTAAAATTTCCAGATTGTATGGCAAGTGTACTTTCACCAAATGGCAAAGTAAAGAAACATAATTTATACAATAAACAACCTAAGGCCTAAAATAGAATACATAAGAAACAAATGTCATTTTAATACAAAATAAAATAAAAAAATAATAATAAAAGCAATAACTTACCCATATATCTGCTTTTGTAGTTATAGGTTTCCCACAATACATATCAACCATCTCTGGTGCTCTATAACTTAAAGTTGTATATTTTTTAATTTCTTCTTCGACTACTGCAGCTCCTTGAATACTAGGATTGAGAACTTTAGCTGTTGCTGAGCCAAAATCGCAAAGAACATAATTTCCAGAATCAGCGAACAGTATATTTTCAACCTAGAAAAATATACTCATGGAATATGTTTAATTATAGATAAAATAAAAGAGATCTAATAATTTACCTTTAAATCTCTGTGAATAATAGGTGTTTGACAATGATGTAGACGAGACACAGCCTCGCAAACATCACAAAATATTTGAAGAATTTCTGATTCATTGAAACCAGTCTGCAATCTAGTAAATTCATAATTTATTTCATAAAAAAACATATAATCAATTTATCGTAATTAATTTCTCTAAAGTATTTATGATAGAACGTTTACCTATTGTTCATCATTTGAAGAACTTGAGATTTACAATAAGGCATCAAAAGTAAAAGTTCATGAACTCCTCCGCCTGTATGCGTGATATTACTATCTACATATCCTATAATATTCTTGTGTCCGCTCAAATTGCTCTATAAAAAAATCATAGAATATGCAAACATGTAACGATAAAATTTATACAAATGCTTTATTCTTTTCTTGGTTATAAATAAGTGAACATACAAAAAATATTAGAATATTTACAATAGTTTTTAAGGCGCTCACTTTAATCGTTCAAGCCCCAATAGTCTTTAGAAAAATCGTATCAATAAATGGCAAGTTATGTGACCATGTATCAATTGCGGATTGTATTTCAATAACTTAGGTATTTTTTTTTTTTAAGAAATTTGAAGAGTAAGATCGAGCAGCGTGGGACTCAAACAGTTAACGAGACGTCTCCAAAGTATAAAACTCTTACGAGTGTTATTACAAAATAATAAAGTAGATTATAATCTTGCTTTTCACAAACAATTGATTTGTTTACTCACAGCAATCTGTATTTCTCTTTTGCATACATTGAGATCGTGTTCGTTATTCACGTACATACGTTTAAGTGCATATCGCCCGGTTGAAGCTTTAACCAAAAATACTATGGCAAATCCGCCTGTAAAAATTAGTAAATATTTATTACAATTAATTCAATACATTCATGCACCAAAGAAAACAATATTTGATTTCTAATATAGTTTTTTTCTTTTTTTTATTATTTCATACACTATATACAAGAACAATCATATTATCAAAACGATCATAATATTCATGAATATAAAAATGTTAGGTTGTCCAATAAGTCCATATAGTTTTAGTCATTTATTTACTTAAAAAAAAAGCATATTAACTTATTGGATAACTTAAATATTATATTAAACAAATTACGCGTGTATTATACTTGTGCATGCAAGCGCATATTAAATAAGTATGCCATTATAAAAAAATATATATATTATAGCGCGACGTCATTAAATCATAATAAAATCTAATAATCGTAAATAATAATTAATATCAATCTAATCATTAATTAATCAATTGACAATTAAATATACATCTATAATCATTCGAATTTGTAGCTACAATTTATTGCAGTAAACCTTATGCAATATATAAACATAGTAACGTTGAAATATCGACCGCATAGATTAATATTGCTAAATAAACAATTCGTTAATTAAAAATCGATAAAATACTATCTAAGCTAATTCTTAAACAATATTATATAATCAATTATCCGAATTAAATGAAATTGCTTATTAAATGTGAAAAAATATTTTGTACGCAATCATACCAACTAATTCGGTCTTGAAATAATACGAGTAATAAATTAATTAGGACATTAAAAAAAAATAATAGACAAAAATGTTATTGTAATTAATAAGGGAAAGAAGTGGCGTAATAAATAATCGATAATCGAATATCATTTGTAGATCGAAAATAATCTAGTGTAATGAAAAAAAGTGTAGATTGTAAAGCTATGATTGAATGAGGAGCGGGCAAGAGGGGTACGAGGGAATAGGGGTAGGGGTAGTGGTAGGGTGAGGGGGCGGATAGAGGCGTATTTGGAAGACAGAGAATCCAAGGCTGGTTGAATGATAGATGTTACTTAGATTAAAAGTACCTTCCGCCAGGACCTCTTCGACGGTTACGGTGTATCGTCCGACCACGAAGACTTTTCCTATATAACTGTTTGGTTCCTTCGACGTGTTTTCGATCTTTGAAAAGAGCTTCTTCATATTGGCACACGTCGTTGGCCCTCCCAACACCGATCTGACTTGACATAAGGCCTCGCGCTACTTTTTCACTTTTACCGCCGTTACGATTTGCCGATTATTTTATAATTTCGTTTCTTTCGCCCAATCAACTTTGATTTTAGGTTATTGTAACTTTAAAAACGGTGTTAATTCATCGACAACGTCTTAATCTGGCGAATCTAAACTTAACCAAGCGAAATCCTCTTGATCATGATAACAGGGTAACGTATTTTCAGCTAGCCGACATATTCAGACTATACTCAACTACATCTGCGCAGTCGCAACTCGTTGATACCATCTACTGGAGGAAACATATGTGCATAACTTCCGGTCAAACGTCAAAACGCGCACACTGCGATTGGCGCGCGCTTGTTGGGTAATACATCTATCGCTTGATTTTTTTTCATTATCTCTCTTTATTATGGAATCTTCGTTTGTTCTTATTGTTCATGTTCTTCGATGACTGTTTTGTTTTTATTTGAAACATTTTTTTTTTGCATCACTGTAACATCGGTAATGTTATTCTGTGCATAATTTTCAACAATGAGTGACTCCGAAAACAGCAATATTTCGGATGAAATACAAGATTTAGATAATGTATTGGCAAGTATATCGACACATTCTATTAATTTGGATAAATCGTTGATTGATGAAACAACCGATGAATTGTCTCAATTCGACGTAAATATCATCAAGTCGGAGAAACCTGGAGAAATCAAGATTGATGATAAACTTCAAGAAGTTTTGGCTTTAAATAGAGTATTGATCGAACAATTAACAATTAAACGTAACGAAATAAGTGAAATCTTAATAACTTGCGAAGAGAATTTATTGCAATTAGATGAATTGATAGAAAACCATGAAGTAACTCAAGAGAAAGAAACGAAATTGAATATGTCTATCATTGGCATGCCCTATTTTAAAGATAAAGATTTCTTTTTTGCTCCCCCTAATCAAGATGCTAAACTTAAAGTAGCACGCGGAGAACTTCAAATAGCTACTTTCCAAAAAGGTTGCTCATGGACTTGGAGAGATAGGAAAAAAATGTCAGAAAATGTATACAGTGAACTTATAATGTCTGTATTAGATCCTACAAATGCAGAGTCAGAAGGTTCTGAAACAGAGGATTCTGACTTACCTGATAATAAATTTACAAAAATGTTGAAAGCAAAGGACATCAATGAGATTATTGGCCCACCTGGAAAAAAACAATTTGACTGGCTTAAAATTGCATTGAACCATACCGATCAAAGACACAGTGCTGACGAGTGTTCAGTCATGTGGAATATTCTTCTACATCCTGATATTAATAAAAGCAAATGGACACACGCAGAGGAAATGAAATTGAAGACAATTGTTAAACATTTTAACTATGAAGATTGGGATAATATTGCTGCAGAATTGAACACTAAACGCAGCGGATATCAATGTTTCGTTAAGTATACTTCAATGGAATATCTGCTGAATCTAACAGAACGACCATGGACGAAGGAAGAAGATAAAAAATTATGTGAAGTTGTTACCAAATGCAAAATAGGTAATTTTATATCTTGGGGACAGGTAGCGAGTTACATGACTTATAGACTTAAACCAAATGTTTACTTTCGATGGGTGTTTAAGTTAGCTCCGCACTTGAAAAAGGGTAGGTTTTCTAAAAAGGAATCAGAAATTTTATTGAAAGGTGTTCATAAATATGGAACTAATTTTTCTCTCATTGCGACACAATTATTACCTTGTAGAAGTACCACACAATTGATGGAACATTATCAAACTTTAAAAGGTGCAACTGAATTTACTAATAATTGGTCGCTTGTTGCTGATATGAAACTTGTAAAATTGTATAAGAAATTGGGTCCTAACTGGGCAGAAATAGCTAAAGAATTTAAATATAAGAATAGAACACAATTGAGACATCGATATAATGCTTTGTTTAAGTACGCGAATAAAGGTATAACGATATTTGAAATACCTAGATCTCGAACTTTGACATCAATAGAACAAAATGAGGAGTTTAGCGACGAAGATTATTTCATTAATGATTTTTCTAAGACTGATATTGAAGATAAAATAGATGACTTATTGCTAGAGCACTTTCAGAATACAGATAGCGAAAATGAAACTTCCATGGATGAAAATGAATCTTCCATGGATGAAAATGATGATTATGATCCCGATGAACTTTTCCAAGACACCAAAGAATTATATTCCATTTTAGAAACTTTACAAGTAAATATGCAAATTCCAGATAATTTTGATTTTTTTCCATTATCTAAAAAAGATAAGAAATTATTGTATTCCCTGAAAGCATACATAAAGTCTAAGTTTAATAAACCATATGATAGCGAAGAAATACAAGCTTACATGTTAAAAATGTTCGGTCCACAAAAAGTAGAAGAACCTAAAGAACATTTTATACCAATTCCTTTTCAAAGTAACTTAAATAATAAAAGGAGGAAATTTAAACAAATGAGAGATATATATTATAATTTAAATTTAAATAGAAATTTTGTTTTGGATGTACCAATGGAATTTGATACACCTGAATCAATCATTAATCTCATAGGTGGTTCAGAAGAACAACTACAATTTGATAAAATTATTGCTTTATATTGTGCCGAAAATAATAAATTTAGAAATTTGGACAAAAAATGGAAGAATAGTAAATCTATTAATTTATGTATAAAATCTAATCCTAACAAAAATAATAATCTTCCCTACAGTTGCAAAATCGAATCTTCTAATCCGACTGCAAATTATCAATTAAAATTGATACAACCAAAGAATACTAATAAAAGTAATTCTTCAGGGTATCAAAGTGATGTATCGATTGATAAATTTTTCGATGAATATCATCTTTGGACGTCATCTAAAAATTCTTACAAAACAGTAGTCAAAAAATTATATGAGGAGCCGGTTGTAGCAATAGAACCAAATTACATAACTTTATTAATTTATAGTAATTTATTAAAATCGAAGGCTATATCCGATATCGAAAAAATGCTTAAAATTAACTTGGATAATGAAACTATTAGCAAAGATTACAAGTCAGAAGATGCATATAAACTGTTAAGGAAACGACTTATACAATTATTTAAATATCCGATATTAATGTCTCATTTGCCGTTAAAAGAATTGAAAACTTCACAAGAATTGAAAACTTTACAAGAATTGCAAACTTCACAAGAATTAAAAACTTCACAAGAATTAAAAAAATCACAACAATTGTCTTCTGATACATTAAGCAATGTTAAATCTAATAAAAGAAAAAATATTCAACAAAAAAATTTGAAAAGAAAAAAACTAAAAGTTAGAAAAACTCATCTAATTAAATTTATTGGCGATAATGACAGTGAATCTTCCTTGAGTACAGAAAGGTCTTGAAATTGTTTAATTTGAAGAAAATTCTTAATTTATTTTTAAGCATTAACGTAGCAAGTTCCCTATACTTTTAATAAAGTAATAAGTTAAATTCAATATTTCTTTTCCTTATACTTAATGGTAAATTAAATATTGTATATTTTCGTTGTCATAAAGTAATTAAATATATTGATTAGTTTTTTGTATAAAAAAGTAGATTTTTAAAATTATTATAAAAAATGCATAAAGCAACATATCTAATGTAAAAGTTATATAAAAATATTTAAAATAGTATTAGTGATTAATGTAAATTACATTGAATGTGCCTATTGCAAATAAAGTAAACAAAACCAAACATACATTTTATAAACAAAATCCACACATATTAGAAAAAATAATAACGCTATACTTAAATAATATTTGATAATATTTATTGTATATAAATCAAAACAAATTTGTGAATTCAATATTATCTAAAAATATATAAATAAATTTTAATTGTGCTCATAACTGTTTTAAGTTAAGCAATTAACAGATTTTCATAAGTTAGGAATATATTGCACGAATCTTTGTGCGTACAAATAAAATGAACTATCTATCAAAAACTACATTATTTAATCTGATGATAATATTCTAATATTATCATTAAATAGTTTATGAGCATGTTTATGTGATTATTTACTTAAAAATAAAATTGTTTTCAATAACATTTAAATTTATAAAAGTATTATTCCCCAGCCTGCTGTATGAACTCCCCACAAGAATAAACTTGCTTCGACGTTAGAAACTAAACGTCTAATCGTATCTAATGTTGATGTAGCTATTAGATTGGTGATTTTTAATGTTGGTTTTTCTTGAATTAATTTGATCTTTGATAAATATTCAATTAAAGATAAGTCATCCCTTTTATACATTGGCATGTATGTCTCTACTTTTTCTCTAGTCCACCAAGCTTGTGTATTACTTTTTCTGTAATTAAAAAATAAAACATTTATTATTAATTGTTTATGACTGTATACAATTTATATATTGTAAATAAAAACTTACGTATTATTCCATGGTACGTAATGATAATGATAAAGACTGGCTCTTATGTACTTAGGCGGTTTAGCGTTAAACGGATTTTCCACTTTATTTATTAAAGCTAATGTTTCAGGTTGTCCATTTAATAAACGATATGTTAACGATTTTAACCAAAGATTTTGTTCATATCTACTTGAAGCAGCTAAACACATTTGCCAGTCAAGACGAGGTTGATGAGGCGCTATAGATGGAATATAAAAATCAAAGGAAATAGTTATTTTTTTAATTTGAATCATAATAAATATAATTCAGTAAATAAAAGATATTTCTATAAATATATATTTTCTTTCTAAGATATTTAAATAATTCATACTTATATTTTATATTATCAAATGACTCACCAACGAATGGTAATAAATTATTAACATTTCCTGGTTTGTATAGAAATTCATATTCTTTCCAAGGCCCATCGCTATTGTTACTGCCTTCGATAATTATTTCTGGTCTTCCACTGATATCTTTCATAGGTCTATACGATCCATAACTGTTAACGAGGTGGAGATGTTCGACATATTTGTAAAGCTTCTGAATTTGAGATGGTATTGTTGGGTTGTAAGATGGATTCAAAGTAACGTACGGTACCTAAATAATAATAAATATTCTTACATTAATTTTATGATTATTCAATATAGTAATAGATAGATCAAAATATTTGTATATTTACTTACAATACTAAGAGTAAAAATTAAGCATATAACAGCAGTATATAAAATTGTTACAAAATTAACAAATGCTTTTCTTTGTGTTCCTTTATTGCTAATTACTAGATCTTTCATCGTTGTTATTATTATATAACCAAGCGATGTAATACCCATATAAATTGACATTGGAATTATATATGATAAAGCAATATTAAACTGTTTTTGAGTAAATGCTGTAACAGATATAAAAAATAATTAATATTAATAAATATAATTTTCTAAAAAACTTAACTACGGCAGAGTTACCAATGATCTACTTTCCTATATGTTTTTTTACAGTTGACAGATTATTACGATCGGAAAGTATACTGTTAGTTACCGATGACTGATGTAGCGCTTAATGTATTAAAATATTTAAAATTTTATTTATATATAAAAATATTTACCAATATCAGTTTGAATAGTCCAGTTATTTGTGATACGTATGTTATAATATTTATACATTCCATATAATATTCCTGCATATACTATGAAGCACAATAATATAGAGATTTTATTAATGTTACGAACATTTTTTTGTTTTTTACTATAAAATATACGATCATCCAGTAAAGAGATGCATAAACATATTATCAAAAAGTTGTAAAAGTTATAGTTTCCTGTTGCAATGATGAAAATTTGCAAAATGACCTACAATTGCAATAACATTTATTTAAATTGTTTGATATATATCTTAGTATGAAAAATAAAATTTATATATTTACCTGAAGGTAGAAAGCTGTTATTCTTACTAATCTATTTGGAAAGAAGAATAAGAATGGAATAGCAATCTCAATTACGTTTGTTAAGACAGTTGTAAAGCGAAGAATCCAAACTGGCAAATGATGTGCATACCATGCTAAAGCAGTAGGTATACATTGAGATTCAAAATATACACTTAAAGCTGTAAAAAATATAACATATATTATTTTTCTAAATTTTATTTTATAACTTTTTGACTGCAGAATGTTCAGAAACATTGGAGTCTATAGGTATTATTTGCGATCAAAGTGCTAAATTTTATAGAAATATTACCATTTAATTTCCACCAAGTTGGACACTGAGAAATTAGTTTTCCTGCACCAGTAGAAAATATCAATCGAAAGAGTAACCAACGTACGCTCCAAAATGTAACGTTGTCACTTGGAGTATTTCTGTTATGAGAATATAAAGGTTGTGCTATGAAAATACATAGAAATCCGGTTTCCAAGAGAAGAAAATCCCTGTAAAAAAAATACATTAATCATAAAAATTATTATTAAAATTACAGATTTATAGAAAAAAAATTCTATCAAAATCTACCATGGAAACTTCATAAATACTTGACCAATCTGGTGTAAGGAATAATATAATGACCAAAGTGCTATAAATACGGGTGAAATGCAGAACCTTTGTGAAACAAATCTATAAGATGAAAAAAGAATAAATGTTAAGTAATTTCAACATATTGTACCATTAATAAAAATCATGTAACATTAGAATAAATTATTTAGACTTACCCTAGAAAAGCAAATGCTACACCAAGAAGCGATAATAAATTAATCATATATTCTACATTTAATCCTAAATATGGTGCGAACCATAACAAAGTTGGCTTTTGCGAAAACTTTTTCTCCAATGATGCATGATTTTCAAAGTCTAATTGCGCTCTGGCAGGTAGGATTCCGTTATCACCATACAGTCCTAAGTTAAATTAAATTAAAATCATATTTTGTTTTTATAATTTATATTATTGATACAGTAGAATACATACCAGGAATTTGAACATAAAAACTCAAAAATGCGTTTAAATAAATAATACAAATTCCTCTAAGGAATAAATTTCTTGTATACCGTACAGGAAGCATATTTTACTCTTTATAAAATATAAATAGAAATTACATATGTTATTGTAGTAATATTCACATTTGATGTATACGTAATAGATATATTTAGTATACTTGAATTAATCTCAATTTTATATCTTCAAAATATATGATTTATGACATGGTACCACTTTATGATAACATTTTAAACTCTAAGAATATGTTTGATATTACTATTTATTATTTTTATTTTGATAATCAAAAATAAAATCTGTTCTAGTTTTCTAATATATTTTTTCTTATTGTGGTAACATTGTTTTTGGTCAATTTCTAAGATTAGCCTTAGGACGTTTTCAAGTGCATTTCAATATTTGTTTTTGTATAAAATTAATGAATAAATCAAACTAATTGTTTATATCTTAATTTTATAATAACTTTATTTACAATGATATATTTATATTATTATTTTGATTTCAGATTCGCCAAAAAGGTGATAACTCAGCTGTAGTTAATTGTGGATTCACCCTAAAGTACTTCTGCCAGCGTGTTCGATGACGCGAATTATATCTTGCTGACATTTCTATTATTTGTTGGTTATGTATGTACTAGTTGTTTTTTTTTATTAATATTTCTTACCACTAATTCAAATTTAATTAATTAATAAGAAAGATATTTTAAATTATTAATAGAAATAATGACGTTTAATTTTCTAAGTTAATTAAATTATAATAATAAAATAGTGATTGATTTTTATATAAATGTAGGTAAAGACAATTGTTTGGATACATATTGTGTCTAATAATTGTTGACTGTTAATTTATGTTTATAGTAATTGATTTTTTTTACAGTTCTATTACTTTACTGTTGCATACTTTGTCAACAATATTTGTATAATAAAAATCTAAGAAATAATTAAGATAGTTTTATAATTGAATACATTTTTTGAAAAGCTTCAAGATAGCGAATAAAATGCGAAGATCCCATTCGGGTGAGTTAAAATTAAATAGAAAAATGTTTAAATATTATTTTGTTTTAATGCGATTATCTTTGTAGGGGGTTACAATTATGAGCCTGTACCAACAACGTCTAGTCAAAATGTTTTCGAAGATGAAAATGAAAAGATGACAGAGGAATTGAGTACTAAAATTCATGCACTCAAATCTTTGTCCATTGATATTGGAACAGAAGTTAAATATCAAGATAAAGTTTTACGTGGAATGGTTTGTAGTTTATGTATATTTTTAATTTGAAAATAATGGTTTGTAGATTTTGACTTTCTTTATTTTTTTATTATACGTTGTTTTTTTTTTAAATATATCAATAAAATTGGAATTGTTTTAGGATGACGATTTTGAAAGAACCAGTGGATCATTGAGCGCATCTGTTGGGCGTGTTTTACGATTAGCCAAAGCTGGTCACAATTATTATATTCTATATTTGTTTCTTTTCTCTATAGCAGTATTTTTTGTATTATGGATAGTTTTAAAATTTAAATGATCAAGTTTCAAACACACAACAAAGTTTATATTATTAAAAATAATACACGTATTATTAAATTTTTGGTAATTTGATAGCGATTTAGGAAATTAAAATATATATCTATTGATAATAATTATTTTTATCAGTCTAACTAAATATTTTTAATTAATATTTTTTGTATATACAATGTTTACATAATATTGCGCATAAAATAATATCTATTATGTAAAAATTTAATTGATTTTATATGTAATTTAAACTTGGCTTTTTGTATTGTTATGAATCGATTATCGAAGCTCTCGAAAGTCAACCAATCAAACGCAGTATCAAATTGATTCAACCAATCGAATATTAGGAAACTTATTTCTGTAAGATATCTTTACGAAAAAAAAGGTATAATTGCAGTAAAAAATCTTCTTTTAAAAAATATTGTTTTTTCAAGAATAGTTTATAGATAAAACTTTTAAAATAATTTTAAGTATCATAACTATTATGTAAATATACTCTGGTTACTGGATGTAATATAATAGGTTATTTTAGGTATTTTATACGTGTGTAGACTCAGCGATCCCATTCGTACGATAATTTGAGGCTCTGTACGATCCAAAATTCGTGGCGTACGATCCATTTGGAATTTCGACAACTTGATGACCTTTTTTTTTTCAGTCAACAAATTGTTGGTAAGGTGCATCCCCACCCCTACCACCACCACCACCACGTACGATCCGTCGTTTTTATTGTTTTCATGATAGGGTTTTGAACTTGGTGACTAAAAAAAAAAAAGAAGGTCATCATCTTGAAAAAGTTGGAACACTTTTTCCAAGTTTTTGAAAATTTTGTCCGACATTGTTGCATTTTTGTCGGATTTCAAATTTTCCCGGGGCGTACGATAATTTTGCGCCCCTGTGTCCATCAAACGAACTAAAGTCTCTGGGATCACTGCTGGGATCACTGTGTGTAGTGTTTGAAATTTGTATCTGCATAGCACGTGTTTTGTGAAGAGCATTGAATTATTTATTTTATTTACGAATCGAATTAAAAAATACAAAATGAAGATTAAAAATTTGAGGAAAAATCCTTTGAGTCGCCCTAAAAAGGAAAAAGCAAAAGAAAAGAAAGAGGAAAATTCAGAGGAAGAAAATAAACCAAATACATCAACGAGCCAATCTACTGAGGTTATGTTACCGACTGAAAGTAATTTCAATCACATTAAATGCAAAGCTGTCAGATATGAAAAGTGTAAACAATTATTAAAACAAAAAGCAAAGGCTAAGAAAGAAGCCAAGAAGCTTAGAATACAAGAAGGTGCACCGAAGCAGATACCACATACAATAGAAAGTTTAAGAGAAAAGGATGAAACTACAATAGTTGGTGATTTGGATGACGAAGAGAACGAAGAAGTTAAACTTGATCTAGAGCATGATGAATTTTCTTCATATTATAAGAAAGAATATGAGCCTAAAGTTTTAATCACATACTCTGACAATCCATCAAGGAAGACAAGAATTTTTGGTCGAGAACTTACACGAATGGTACCAAATTCTATCTCCTTGTATAGAAATCGTTCCGGTGTTAAAAAGATAGTTAAAAGTTCCATCGCTAGAAATTTTACAGATATAATTATAGTCAACGAAGACCGCTGTGTACCAAGTATTATTTTATTTCAATTATACTAATATTAACATGTTTGTTATCAATGTCGCATATCTGTGGTTCATCAATGTGCATTGTGAATGCAGTGTCACTCATTTGTAATCATAGTAATCAATATGAAAACTAAGTTTTGAGCTGTAGTTGAATCTTTTTTCTATCAAATGATAAAAAACATGCTAACAAACAGATTATTATACGGATTATCAATTATTGATATTTTAAAATAATTTTATAGATGGAATGTTAGTAATTCATTTGCCCGATGGTCCAACTGCATATTTTAAATTAAGCAACGTTAAAATTACACCCGAGTTACGTCGTAGTCATAAAGAAATTACGGATCACAGGCCAGAAGTTATTTTAACTAATTTCACTACTCGTTTGGGATATACAATAGGAAGAATGTTAGGTGCATTATTTCATTATCAGCCCGAGTTTAAGGGTAGAAGAGTTGTAACTTTCCATAATCAGAGAGATTACATATTTTTTAGACATCATAGGTAATTGTTAACTCATGAAGATAAACTAGAAAAAAATTAAGATATGTATATTATGTTTAAAATTTTTAAAATCATTTTTTTTGATAGGTACGAATTTAATTTGAAGACGGGCAAACCAAGATTACGAGAATTAGGTCCACGATTTACTTTAAGATTGAAGTCCTTACAACACGGTACATTCGATAGTAAGTATGGAGACTATGAATGGCTTATCCAAGGACGTCGTCATGAAATGGAAACCAGCAGAAGAAAATTCTTCTTATAAATTTATTGATAGAAAATATTTGTATTTACACAATTTAATATATTTTGGTGATAATTATATTATCACAATTTATCACAAAATAAAAACAGTTATTTTTTAACTATTCGTATAAAAAAAGAAAAACATAATTCGACAAATTTGTAAGTAAAAATGTAATACAGTTTCAAAAATCTATCAATTTTATTTTTAATTATTTTGTTGTTATTCTTATATATCATTAGAATTATTTATATTCTACACGTGTTCGTTTTAATACATATACAACAGCAGCCAATCCTCCAATGTTAACACCTAACATTTTTGTTACTTTGAATAAATCAGCAGCTGCTTGTAATGACTATAAAATATGAGAAACATTTAATTAATATAATAATTAATTAGAAATATTATTTATATGTATTTAAAACTTACTAGATTAAAGCTACGCTTATCATAGGTTAGCAATACTAATCGACCAGTATTACATCTCACAACTCGTCCTAATTGTAGTAAGAATTGTTTATAAAGTACTCTGTTATCCATCATATTGCCACTACGTTTCCCAAAAGGCTACAAAATTATTTTTATCAGTTTCATTATTTATAATAATGTAAAAAAAGAAAATCTTTATAAATACCATATCGGTGACAACAATATCGATAGAATTGTTTAAGAGCGGTAAATAACAAACATCCCATTGTGTTAGATCAACTTTAGATTTAGGACAGGAGATTTCTATATTTGATTTAGATCTCAGCACAGCCTTTGAATGATTATCTCCGCATAATATGTATGAACTTCCATAAACTAATCCTCCCTGAAGAATAGAAAATTAATTTTACACTTAGTATAATAATTAATGTATATAGTATTTAATCTTTTTAATATAACTATGTCGTTTGCAAGTACACTTTCACTATATGACCACTGTATGGACCAGTTACAATATGAATTTACATTTTATCACGAAGTAGATGAAGGATGAGATACAATGTAGTATGTTTTAAGATATTTAGACTTAAAAAATTTAAAACCAAAGTAAAATATTAATAAGTTATTATTGTAACTGGTAAGAGATAGCGAGTGTACGATATTGAGTGCTTATGGTAATGTTGAAAGGGTTAAAATGTAATTTAAAAGTTTAACATACTTCGATAGGAATAGAAGCACTTCCACACATAGGATCAATTATGATATCTCCTGGATTTGGTTGCGCCAATCTTAATAAGTTATAACATATGGTAGCTCGGAGCGTAGTCGGTCCAAAATGTATGATATTTCTATGATGCTTGGATTCGTGTGTAATACGTAGTTGTGTTACTATCTCATCTAATGATTACACAAAAAGAAAAATAATTTACTATCTGAACGTATCAAGGAGAGTTTTTTTTCTCTCTCTAAAAAAGTTTTAGTGATTTAAACTAATGTTTACTTTGAACTATTTTACAGATTATCTCCAAATGATACAAAGATAAATCGACTAGCCAGTGATATTTATCTTGTAATTCTCCTCCTATGATTTTAGCAGCGTCAGGAGATTCAAAACTATGTTTACCAGTTCTTTCACAAGTTACTCTATATCTTAAAACTTCATTATACGCGTTAGCTGGATTTTGTCCTCTTTTTCTAATTTTAGAATTGTTAGATTTTACACATTCAACATTTTTTTCATTTCTTATAGCTTCTTCATATTCGTTATTAGTTGGATACATTTTTCCTGGAAATTGTGTAACATTCTTCCATGCATTCAACGCTTTCTCTAACTTTAGATCATTTCGTGTAGCATCTTTACATAATTTTAAATCATTTTCCTTATTAGTACCATCGAACTTTAATCTGAGTACGCTTCCAACTATAAATATATTGTCAATCGATCTCATTTCTTGTACCTAGAACGTAAATTCAAAATGAATGCTAGCAGCAATTTAAACAAAATTGATAAATTACAATTGATGACATGCAGTAATTTTTAAATTACTTTGATTAAATTGTCCAAATTAACGTTGAAATAAATCTTTCCACGTTGTTTAACAACATGTAGATTTTTATCTAATTTCTCTTTACATTCATCTACTGCTTGCCATTCAAAACCTATGCATTAAAAAATGTATTTATAAGTGTTGTTTTATCAATATTTAAATTTTATAGGTTATGATTATTAAACCACATGATTAGAAATCTTACCCGTATCAACGCTTGTCCCAATCATAAAAAGATTATCATTAGTCAAAGATACTTGAAAAAGATCATATAAACTTGAATCTTCATCATAATCCATCATTTTGTAATTATATGAATTATATGTAAACAAATATCGATTGTGTCTACTATCGATGCGCCACGTTCTTCATACGATACGTAACGCATGTCACGTGATTAGAATATAGGAACGCGGCGGGAATTGTGACGTTTGAAATAGAACGAAATAAATAGAATGAGAAAAATGCTAAACATCGAATAGCCGATATTTAGCGGCATTTTAGCCGCTTCGCTTAACAAGCGTATCAAAGTAATTTAGTATAGAAACGTTTGAAATAATCTTTTGATTCTTCAACGATATATTTTAAAGTTTGATGATTCTGTCTGATAAATACCATCCATTTTGCATCCGCACTATTTCTGCATGCTGTCAATTAAAGTTCGCATAGTGAACGACACGGTCTTCTCCAATATTTTTAATTAATTTTGTGAATAATGAAAGAATATATAGATGGTCATAAACGTTATATGTGCGAGGTCAACGACGTATCTTACGTTTGATCGTTTTATTAACGGATATCAATGAAATATATATAAATATTTGTAAATCTATACAAATAGGATACGAAAAAGATGTTTAATAAATGAAAATAGAATTGGATATTAATATTTCGAAGTCGATGACGTGATCGTGCACAGGCGAGTAGATGGATGGATGATTGGGGGCTTGTAGAGGATGCGATCACGAATGTCATTGTTTTAAATAAAAGATTTATCGGTCAGTTTCGACATGTAACGTATACTTCAAGAACGTGACCCCCGTTCGACAACCCCTTTTCACGGTCCATGAATATTCAATGAAGGGACAATGGATGTCCACGGTAGGTGTCAGTTTCATCTGTTGTGTGTACATTAACTTATTAATTTGACTACTCCAAACATCCGACACTGTCATCTATTCTTACCGTCATTTTAATTCTACTTTTGCGATCATAGATTCCATACAAAATAATCAAAGTTAAGTTAAATTAAATACGAATAAAGTTAAAAATATTTTAAGAAACACAATTGTGGTCAATTCGATTGGAATAAATTAACGAAAGGTATCTTTTTTATGTTCCTATATTTTATTAACACCAACAACGTATTATAGAAGGATCGACGAGTACAGATTGATAAGAAAAAGAAGATAGAAAAAAAAATATGCACGTAAATAAATACTTTATTTGAAGATATTCATAGTACAATCGATTGATATCTCAGATTAGGAGCAATCATTACGAATGGTAAAGGTGAGAGATAGGATAGGGTAAAAGGAAGAGAAAGGGGGTTGGGATGAAGAGAATTCGTGGAAGCGTCTGCATCTTTCTCGGGTCATTTCGGGTCGAAAGTTCGTCGGGGCACCATCTCTATACATAGAATCATTCCTACTATCCTCCTCTTTTCCTCCAGCCCCTTTTCACCCCCCTCATATTGCTCGTCCTATCTTCTCACTCACATTTGTTTGATCCTTTTCGTTCTCTTTCTCCCTTTCTATCTCTTTTTAGTTATCTACCTATCTATCCATCTATCTCTCTTCTTCCTTTCTCCGTTTCACCGACGACTGACAGGCGAAGCTAGAAACCTAAAATATTCATCAGCAGGAGCTGAACGGGCGCGACCAAACGTCAATCTGTCAACCTGCTTCCATCTCCGCGTCGCCATATTCTCTCCTCCCCTTCATTCTGTCAGTCTCTCTCTTTCTCTCTTTTTCACCCCCTCGGATCCACACAATTTACCTATGCAGGTGTAGAATGGGCATCGGCTAACTAGACGGCAAAATTAAGGGAAAACTTTGAAACGCTTTTAAAATTTAAATAATGCACTGTTGCCCGACAATACCTTTCTATATCTTTCCTCCCTCTCACTCCCCCTCCCCCACTGCTCTACAACCCACACGTTTTTCTGTATTTCTCTCTCTCTCTCTCTCTCTTTATGTTTTTCTCATCCACCTTTTACGTCATGTTTCAACTACACGTTGATCTTTCGCAAACCGGAATAGGTTCGTTCCTCAGTGGGTTCTCGAAAGCAACCCATTCCTCGTCTGCCAACCCTTGTTGTCTTGAGTTTTGGCAGTTCTCGAAAAATATCTGTCGAGAAGCGGCTACATTGACGTTACGCATCCCGATATTAATGGTCTAACCGATGGAAGAAGAAACTTTTCGGTATGACGTACTACAGACCGGTTGTTTCTCTAGGATGTTCAAGAAAGAACAACGAGAATAGACAAATAGAAAAAGGTTAATCGAGTTTGAATAAGAATTATTGCTTCCCCTATCGGAAAACTATCGTAAAGGGATTGATAATGATTCGTAGTTCTATTGAAAATCTTTAGTCGTTTTAAAAATATGGTCGATGAGGGATAGGAAATGTAATTAAAAATAAAAGGTTACTCGATTTTTAAATAGTCTAGAAGAATTGTTGTATCGGATTTCGATATCATTTTCTAGGATTTTATCCAAACGTTTGAAGATTCGACCGTTTATTTATTTCTCTTTTTTTCTTTTCTTATATATATAAGTCAATAATATATATATATATATAATAAGTCAAAATATAAATATATATATAATATATAAATTTTCTTATGTATATATTATAGTTCTAATAAAATAATTTGTAGATTAACAATTTAAATATAATCTTATTGTAAAATATAATTTAACTTTAACGTGGACGAATTTTGATTTAAGGTTTAAAAATAACGTCTCGTTGCTAAAAGGATTTTTTTTTGTATTTTTGTATCATTTCGAAATTTATTTAACAATGAGCTTAGGAACATATAATAATATTGCAGAATAAAATTCTCCATTAAAATTTATAAAAGAATTTAGAAGAAATAAAATTTTACTCGATGTAGCTCGCGTTGAAGTAAATTCGATATTTGACACCTGTTGAAGCGCAACATGTACGATTTCACTTCGAGTATAATACAGAAAGAACATTTCAAATGAGCACTGGATTGGTTTAGGTTGTTAAATTTGCTGTTGTTACTGAAATGTCATCCTTGATTCATCTCATGAAATAGAACTTTTCTGCGTTTGTTCCTAACTTCGAAGGTATATGACTATTTCTCTAATAATTAGTAAATACTATTTTTCGGTATTTCTATGAGTGAATATTGACTTCGATTCGATTAGATTGAAATCTATCGACTGTTTAACATCCTAAGTCTTACTAGTTTACTCGATTTTTGTTAAATAAATTTTAACATAAATTCTCTCAAGTACAAAACTGAAAATTTCTACAACAGGAAATCAATGAAAATGTTAAAGTTTATAATCCAAATTTTGATTTATACAAGTATTTGTAATTATTGATACTAATCATTAACTACAGGTTTGGGAAAATTAATATAACAGCATATTGTTTAATATAAAAGATTTATTTGTTTATAAACAATGTTTATGATTTATATTATGTTGAGTATAAAGTTTATTCATGTTTTTTATTGAAAAAGTACAACAATTTCATGGAGAATAATATTTCTATTACCAAATAATAGATACATATAAAACGGTTATATAACAAAATAGATAAATTGATTAAGTAAATACGATGATAAAATACTTAAATTTTCTGAATTTGTAAAGAAATGTACGGAATTCTTACTTAATCTGATGTTAAAGATACGTTGAATTACATTTATTACAAATTTTATAAAATTTATTTGAAAATACTAATAGAATAATTTGAGACAAATATCGGTGAATATATTGTACATAATTGTATTGTTCAGGACTTAATAGGATGATTATATAATTAGCTTTGCTAACATAATCGATACTCGTCCACATTTCAATGAAAATAATGCCAGTGAAAAAATGTATACAAACAATACACGTATTATGATTAAATTAAATTAATTTTCCATAGATTTATCGAAAGATGTTATTGTGATAAATCAACAGGACATGTTTTTTGTTGAATTCAAAACAGAAAAACGTTGACAATATTTTTCCTATAGGTTTGACGATGATAATTTTTTTGGTTTGCGAAGATAAATGAGAATCAGTTGAATTGTTGATTAGATAAAGATGAATCTTTGCTCTTTCGTGATTATGATTATTGCCCGAAAGCCATTATTATTGTCAAGGCTTTCTGAGCAACAATCAAAAGCATAAAGAGCATGTTCCTAGGTGAAGAATAATTTTTAAGACGATCCTAGACACTTGTAATAGAAAAATAATTATTAATTATTATATATTTGAAAGATGATCAATTAAATTGAATTTTCATACCTTTAGTTTATTGTTGGTAAAGTTTCGACTATTAAGGCGGGAAAAACAAAATTTCATGATCGAATGATCACCCTTTTCGATTTCAATCTTATTAAAAACCATCCATACCAGGTTGAAAGCATATTTGATGAAAACTTCCAATGTACACGCCGATTGTTTACTTTTCATTCATTTCCAATAACCAAAATACATACCTCGAATGGAAGGAAATCACCACTTTGATTTAACTGATACACTGATGTATTTCAATCTAGAAGAAGAATAATATTTAAAATTAGTATAAAAAGACGATTACTGTTGAAAATAAAAAAAAATATTTCCAATTGGAGAGGTTAACTGTTAAATGGAAACAAATGCAGAGATTGAATTCGTGACAGAAGATACGAAATTTAAACAACAATTAAAAGTAGAAAAATAAAATGTACGTACGTAGTTCACACACCAAGAGATAAATCTAAAATGAAAACGTCAAAGTGTATACAAAACGAACTAAAACAATTCCATATCACGAACCTTTGCCTTCCAACAATTTAAATGATAAAATAAACTTGACCGAAAATCACTGATGACCAAGAAGAAGAAGTTAGGATTAGTGGAAGGTGTTGTAAAAGAAATGAAGGGTCCTGATAGGATGTGATAAACCGAAAGGTGACTACCCCGAAGATATTCACTGTTAAATGTTGTTAAGAGAAAACAACAGAGTCTCTGAATGCAAACAGGAACCAGGATCGGAAGCGAAGGTCTACAACCATCGGTTGCGGAGCCCGAAACTCGAATGACGTAACTTGGAAGGTCCACAGAAGGATTGCAGGTGGAATTCGAGTAGGGGTTGTTTCGCGATAGATGAGGGTTGTGATTCTGCGCAATGCGTTGGCGTCCTGCGTCGTAACGACGACGACGCTTAGGCCATCAGAGCGCAAGTTGGTTTTCGTCCTTTCCATGTAGACACCATCATGATGGTGGTGTCGGTGCTGTTACTGTTGCTGGTGGTAGTGATGATGGTGGTGGAGGTGGAGGTGGAGGTGGTGGTGGTGGTGGTGGTGGTGGTGGTGGATTCTCGTAATGGAAGAGGTTAAGGGGAAATTGGAAAGTGGGGGAAAAACGATATGGCGCGTCCATTAGATATTCTCGATCTTTGTAATTTGACAATGATCCGACAGGGAAGCAACGTCGGATCTTCCTCCTCTTCCTGCTATAAACTCACTCACCCTTCTAATTCACCCTCTCTACCTTTTTGTCCTTCCTCGATGCACCTGGGGGGTCATTGCACCTCCATCCGTTGATTTATTTTATTAATTAGTCGACGTCACTCCTTTGCACCGTAAGATAGATCCTTCCTGGAAGAAGATTGATTCAATTAGCCAAATGTTACCTGTCGTATTTCCCCACTTTTCTATGTCGATGCGAGTATTTCCGGATTTTACTGTTCCTGGATATTGTGCACTTTTTTTTGTATTATTTGAGAAATTGGATAAATAATTGATTAAGTTTTCAGAGAATCCTAAATTTTTTAGAGAGTTTAGATTTTGTTTGAGTACACGTTATATATTTTGTGGTCTTAAAACATATCAAAAGTTCTTTACTTTTTACCTGGGATATTATTTTTATTTTATTTTTCAGCCAAATTATTTCATTTTTGATCTCGAATGTTAATTGGATTTGACTGCCTCGTATACCAAAATTAGAATCTACTTGGCTTCAACCGAATCGTAATTCATTTTGTTAATTAGCGAGGGCTTGCGAAGATAAGGCAAGAGTGTTTTACATTATGCAAGATCTTTGAGACGATCCTCGGTGAATAGATTAAGCTCGTTACTTGAATGCATTTCTGTCGCTTGATCGATTCCAATGGAAAGCTAAATGCGTGTATTTATGTATCTGTGTATATTTGTGTGTATGTGTATGTGCATGACAAGTAAAGATTCTTTGTCTCTTCTCGACGATATTAAAATGTTTAATTTAATACACGAGAATAACGTCAGAAAATAACTGTAATTGATACTTGGAACGATCAATATTTAATCACTGCAACGTTTGAATTTTTCTAAATAACAAGAAAATAAACACGCAAGTGGTAAATAAAAAAAATACGCGCGATGACGTTTATTTTTGTAAACACATAACATCCTTTCGAGATAGAAAAATATTCTTTTGCCACTCACCATTGGGTGAAAAAAGAAAACAATTATGTACATCTGAATATAGTTTAAATAAACACTTCAGAGACGACTGACGACCATTTTCACACATCGTAATCGTACTGCAATATTTCACCATTACGTCCATTTGCAATTGAAAGAAGTCATCGGATTTGTTACCTCAACGATTCACTATTTCAACGTTTGTATCTTACACTTCGTATCATGTAGATGTAAAAAAAAAAATTATAAGTATAAAATTCAAAAACCACGTACGTATGCAGTTACGCAAGAAAAGAAAAGAAGATGAATCAACTTAGGACGAGTGAAGTTATCGATGTAGAATCGATTCTCGGAAGGATTGAGAGTAGAGAATCATCCTGAGGAAGGAAAAGGAAAAGGTGAACGAGAAGAAGTAAAAGCAGAAGAAGAAGAAGAAGAAGAAGAAGAAGAAGAAGAAGAAGAGGAGGAGGAAGAAGAAGAAGAAGAGGAGGAGGAAGAAGAAGAAGAAGAGGAGGAGGAGGAGAAGTCGTGGAGAGGTGCATTGCCCTCCCATAATCCTCCGCAGGCCGATGATCGCGTTGGATCAGGATTGCTTGGTAGGTATAGTAACTGGTATAGTATACATACTAACACTCTCTACCATGTTCGAAAGGGCACGTTCTAGCAGTGTCCAGTTAAACGGCCGATTGTGATCCAAGGTCATCGAAGGAACAGACGTGAGTAATCCAGCCGCATGGTCAACGACACGTTATGCAACATTGCCATTATGAACCACCCCACCCCCTCTTTCTCCCTACTTATCCTCTTACTCCTCCTTCTCCTCATTCTTTCTCTTTTTCTTATAAAACTCTCCTTTCTCCTTGCTCGAATAAGCAAACGTTTTATCATAAACGATTAAAAAGTTAGCCGTTGGTTTGTAAGAAATATATAATTTTTTTTTACAGATTACAACTAGGATGTTAAAGTATCCTCTCGTTTCATGCTTCATTGCTCGTTGCTCTTCGAAAAGAAAAAACGAGAATGATCTTACGTCATTTTTTTTTATACTTCAATTTTAATTGAAATATCTTTTTATTTTGTGTTTCAGTATGTGTTCCTTGGATAAGAGATTTCTCGTCTTACACCTGTTGCTTAACTCTTTTAGATATAGTAGTTGGTAGTTGTGTAGTATATGTCGTTGATAAACCAAAGATTACACGAAAAAGGATTAAAAGATACTCAAAGATTTTCCTTGTTTTATTTTTTTTATTTTTTTGGTTTTTGTTTTGGCACGTTCACCGTTTCGAAAATTCGAGTCTCGCGTTTTGTAGGACAAGAGAAAGGGAACAGAATGCACCCTATCCCTATAGTTTTCGCCTCGCGTAATCCCATGTCTATGTGAGTGTGTGTGTGTGTCCCGCTTTTTAGATTCGTCCCCGCGGCAATACACGTAGCTTTTTTTTTTAACCCTCGAAAATCCAGCGTATCGACTATTGCTGCCGCTACTGCTGCTGCTGCTACTGCTGCTACTGCTGTTACTTGCCGATCCATAGCTGAGAATAGAGCACGTGCTACACTACGCTAACCCCGCGTGTTGGAAGTTTAGATGAAAGGGGAGAAATATGGGAGAGGTAAAAAAAAAGAGAGGGTAAAAATCCAACCGAGGTACTCCAAGGCGCAGCCGTCCTCCTATCTAAAAGCATCAAACGACGATTCTAACTTTTTATCCAATTGGGATACTTCACAGCAAATATACACATCCATACATCGAATAGTTTCGAATAAGTCTCTCGACTTTTTATTTTAAACTTTAACTTCCCTTTTTTTTTCCCTTCCTTTCCTTTCCTTTTTTTTCTTTTTTTTTTTATCATCCCCTACAGATTTTTATCCAAATTATTTAAAAACGCGAACGTACTTGATGTTAATATTTTATTAATTAATTTTTAATTTAATAGATAAAGTAGTTTGATGAGTTGATTTTATATTGGAATTTAATTATCGAGTATTGAGATCGTTAATATTATTACATTGACGTTGGAAATGATTCGAAATACTTTGTCATATTATATTATTTTGAATTAGTGACAAGAAGAAAGGATGAGCGACACTGACAGATTTCAACTTTTAAGTGGCTTACGTTTCTTCTTTCCATACAGTGTTTTATCATTATCGAGTGTCCTTAATTGCTAACACCGGTGCACAAATGGTATGAAGGTAGAATGGTATGAAGGTACAAGTTGAGAGACAAGAAATACTAAGAAGAGTCAGGATAAAGTAGTAAAGAGAAAGAGAAAGAGAAAGAGAAAGAGAAAGAGAAAGAGAAAGAGAAAGAGAGAGAGAGAGAGAGAGAAAGAGGAGCGTTTGAACTTGAAATTGCACGGCCCTGGACGCAAATCATGCTCGCTCGAGAATTCTTAAGCAGCTGTTGCGTACTCGAGTTCACATCTACAGGGTGGTCCAATTTTCTCCTTCATATCGCGATTCATTCATTTAATAACCAAGAAAAGAATATATCCAACTAATTTACTTGCCAATTATTTTAACACATATTCGTACGAAATTTGATACACAGGATTTTAGTCGTTTTAAAGTTGTCAGATTATTTGAAGATGTAGTCGAGTTTACTTTGTAAATAAGACCGAGCATAATCCGTTAAGTTTCGCATGAACGATTGCGAAAAAAAGTAGCGGTGTTAGCGAATTTTGTTATAAATTTTTTCATTTCGCTTACTTCTCGGTTTTTTCTTCTTCCTCTCTCTTTCCTTCTCTTTCTCTCTTTCACACAAACCTTAGCACTTTCATTTCCAATGGCTTTTAGGATCCACTTATCTGAAGAAAAAAGTTTGTACTATAATTCCGGTTGTGTGTAATTAAAAGAAAAAAATAATAAAAAACGTTCTTTGCGGTCTAAGTCTCTTTCAACGATGGTTTCACCTGACGTTATTTGCGCAGCTGCAATGTATTTCGAGTAGCTACGTGTTTCAAATGTGTGTATCTCAAACTCTTCGAAAAAAAACTCTATTAATAAAAAAGCGTTTGGTGGTAACTCGATTAAGAATCGTGAGAGTAAAGTACGAAATAACAGACTGGTTGCGATTCAATTCGTCGGATTGATTTTTTTCGAACGATTCTTATCTAACGGAGAATAAATTGAAATAAAGTAAAATAAAAATAAAATAAAATAAAACTCGAACTGTGAAACTTGGAGTCGACGTAATCGGACACGATGATTCGTCATCCTGGTAAACGATCTTTGTTGCTACCAGCAAATTTACGTAAAATAAATCGAACCTGATTCAGGAATTTCAATATAAGATTCGCATAACTTGTATTAATACCACATTTATTAACTTCTTGATAACACGAACGATAAAATTTTCTTCACATTTCTGTTAATTAGCACTAGAGTATACTGTTCTTATTCCAATTAATTACAATCAAACGAATGATCAAGACAAGTATAATTATTTCACGTACAACACTGAGAGGAATGTTTCATTAGGATTAGTTGTTGATTAGCTATCAAAACTTCTATTCCTTTTGTAAGAGAAATTGATCGTAGTAATTTGAGGAGGAACGTTCGTTGACCTTGTTACGTAGAGATCGGTTAGAATAATCGTGTGCATCAGGAACGACACGAGGTGAGTCTAAAGAAAGAATAAAAAAGGGGTGGCAGATGGAGTAGGTTGTGTAGGGCCCAGGGTTAGGGCCGTAGAAAGAAAGAGAGAGAGAGAAAAAGAGAGAAGTATTAAAGCGATGGTACGAAAGGACTATGAAGCAATGTGGTTATACACGGTGATGTGGCAGAAAACGAGAAAGAGAGGAGGACGGGTTCTATTATCCTTCGAGAAAAAAATCCAACATCGAAGATAGCACTAAGAGAACGAGGAGTAAGTTTAGGGGGTTTGGGGGAGCTGACGCGGAGGAAGAAGTAGAAGAAGTAGAAGAAGAAGAAGGAAGAGAAGGGAAGAGGACTGGATTGGATTCACGTAGAGATCACCGAGAGGAACGTTGTAAGAAATCGAATACTTCGATCGTGAGACTCTTATGAAGGAAGAACCAGCCTGAAACGTTCGATCGGTTTTGCTCGGTAAAAAAAATCTTGTGGGTTTGATGAAAACTTCACGGACTTCTTGCGTAAGCGATTCGATCCTAACCTGATCGACCAGTCATCAAACGGATTTAGTGAAACAATCGTAAAAATTAGTTTCATACAGTGCTCGTTCTGCTTGATTTTTTGTTCTTAAGAAATTGTCTAATTTAGAAGGAGAACAATATTGAGATTGTAAAAACTAGAAGTTCAGTGATTACACGGTGTTTTACTCAGGTTGCATGACGTGTCTATTATATAGAGGACAACGTGATACAATTATAAACGGATAATGAGAACGATGATTGCGATTTTTGTTGTGCAAGGAAAATAATCGTTCTTTGAATAACACCTGACAATGCAGAATGTGTTGACGTTTGATACTTTTGAAGAACATAATCTAGGTTTTAGTAATGTTGTTAATTTGATGGAGTACTTTGAAACATCCCGTAGAAACGTTCGTTTCTACTTCAAAGGAGAATGAAAAATCGATTGGTTGAGGGAATTGCGGTTGTACAGGTGGAAAGTTTTGAAATGACCGGCATAACAACGTCCAGTCATGATAGCCAATAGATGTTATAGTTCGCTTGAATACACTGATCGGTTATAAAAGAAGATCGTGAAACGAATCTGGATCATTCTGGCTAATTTTTTTAGTCTCCCTCGTTTTTTGGGTTTTTTTTTCGTTGCAAGATTGGAATGGTGAAATAAAAAACTTTATAAATGGGATAAAGGCAACAGATGAGGTTCTTAACTTTGTATTATAAAAAAATGTTACCAATTACGTGCACATCATTATAATTATTGGAGCTTTTGATAGTATACGTGACAATTTATTACCAATGATTTGTACAGTAATTATTTTCACGGTTAGAATCTTCTTGTAGTGCGCATGACAATCGTCATCAATTATTATTAATTAGGATTGTTAACTTTGTACTTTAAAAAATAGACGGCGATTACCTTTATCGGTTTAGAATATTCTGTAGTGTGCATGACGATTCATAATCAATGATAAATAATTGGAATTATTTTCCTTTATTGGAAATAATGTTGTATATTGGGGATAATTGTTCATTCGTCGATATGTAAGACACCATTTTATGGATTAATGTTTCTCTTTTTCATAGAACTCAAATTCATTTCTTCTAATTATCACAGTTATATGTTTAGTATTAAAAACTACAATAAAAGAATATCCTAGTGTAAGAGAAATTCAGGGAAAATGATTTTATAGCTGTTACGCTAATAAATTCCACGATGTTTCATGCTAACAATAATAGTACATAGAAGGATGTAATAAAAAACTATGGATATAGAAAAAAAAAATTCCTAAATAAAAAAAATGATAGAAGCAAATGTTAGAACGTCGATAATAATTTTCTTCTATTTCTAACGAAACATTAGTACAAAGTAGTAGATAAAACCTTGAAGTATCGTGATTCTGCGGAAAGGAAAGTTTTATCTTTCAACGGAGGTCGCCACACCTTTGATTTTAATGCCGTCGCGCGATATTATTATGGGGAATAAACGATCGAGAGTTCCGTTCGTCGACACAGCATCTCTTCTATACTTCGTTATGGTGCACCAAGCAAAGTGCAGTACAGGAACCGAAAGCGGTTGCAAATGCACTTAGAAACGATGTTATACCAAGAACCTGGCCACTCTCTGTCTCTCTCTGTCTCTCTTTCTCTCTCTCTCTCTCTCTCTTTCTCTCTTACTCACTCTTTGCTTGGTAATAAACGTAGTGCAGCGGAGCATCGCGAAGGTAAAAGGATTCCAGCCAATGGAGAACGTTCAACCCTTTTCTTTTATTCCTTTCTTGGATTTTTTGTTCTTAGGTTTCTCGCGAACAGTTAAAGGAAGGAAGGAAGGAAAATAATTGAAAAAGGAAAGAATGTTCGCTTCGATGGTCATATAAAATGAAATTTCTTACGAAGTTTTTGTTTTATATTCAAGTAAACTGATACCAGATGCAGGATTGTCCGAGTAATTCTTGGTCAATCTGATTTCAAAGATATTGTTTAATTATTTCTTTATGTAAAACTTGATGATTAAGATGAGGGATGATGATAAAGAAGAAAGAGGAAGAGAGAGAGAGAAAGTGAGATAACGTAGAAGACGCTGTTTTTTTCTGATTTCTTTCTCTCCCTCAGATAGAAATGAGTTTCCTCGAGGTCCTTCGAAGAACTCCCCCAATCCAAAGGGTGGGATTGGCCACGCCATTCCGTTGTCATAGCAACAGTAGGTTAGGATAGGGATAAGCAATAGTAATGCGCCCTTTTTTTCGCAGAGGAACCATCTTGCCAATCCAACTATATCACAAAAGCATCCAACTTGTATCCCGTTGAATTTTTCTACTTCGATCTTTTTCCTTCTAACGTTTTTAATTCGAACGCGTTTTTCTTTCTTTTTTCCCCTTTTTTCGACCGATGATTCGCACACTTTTAGACCCTACCCTTCTCTTCCCTTTATTTCTTTCGTTTTTTTTTTGTTATATTCTTTTTCTGTTCTCTCTTTCTCTCAATGCCTATATCTTCCCCGCCGAGTAAAAAAGGGGGTGACGGGGTAGAAAATTTTGTAGAGGAAGGGATTCGAAACCAGTACTTTCGTTCGTTGAATGAACGCGTTACGTAAGGGAGAACAATATGATCCAGGTGTCGATAAAAAAAAATATAGGTGCTGGAAAAGGAAGCTTTTTAAAAACGAAATCGATAGGATTGAAGTTTCAGAGGATTTCAGTCCTCATCAGGGAATTTTCCCAACTTCCTATTTAAGCTTTGAGATTTAAACTTTTAGTAGCAACAGTAATATACTAATTACTGTTAGCTTAATATGATCTGCAATTCTAACAATTATTCGAATAACTTTGTTGTTCAAGCCCTTGTGAAATTAGTAGTAGACTTTCTGTATTAACTGACCAACTTTCCTACCTATCTGTATGTGTATGTGTGTTTGTGTATGCTTCGACGTGTTTTTGTACTTTAAAGAACATCCCACATCCTTTGAAACATTCAAACGTTTCGTCCGTCCTATGGGTTTTAAAGCAAACCACATTTGTCGACAGTTCAGTAGTCACTCAATATCATCGATCGTTGTTTGAATCGAAAACGAACCGACAAGAGAGAAAGAGAAGAGATAAAAGACCCATTAGGCGATTCATGTTAATCAACTCGTCGATCAATGTAATAATGTTGGTTAGACTTCAAATGCAATTCAACTAGGACCTCATTAGAAATTATTAAAATTGACCTTTTATTTTCTATTAGATTACTCGATGTAATATTATTGTAATGCCATTTCTGGAGTTGATCAAGTGAGAAAAAGAAAGTGGAAAGATATCAAGTTTATGATTGATGGTACTGACGGCTACTGTTACTTTTACTTTTTGTTTTTGCATGATTAATCATAGTCTTCTTTCATTCCCATCGTGTTTATTGTCGTAGTAATTTAATTAGCGTTAGATTTCTTTCCTGTATATTTTTTAAATATTTCGAAATTTTTTAAAAAGTGTTTTTTTACATGGTAGAATAAGAAAGTTGATAGTTGAAACGCAAAAATGAAATATTAAACAGTCATGGGAATATCGTTGAAAATAAAAAGTAGAGAAATCTTGTTTTTTTTTTGAGGGTGGAAAAAACATAGAATCAAACAGAAAAATACTCCATCGAAATTCGTTCGTGCGTATAAATATTGAGAAAGTCCTGTATTTTTTCTTTTTTTTTTTTTTTTGTATTGATCCACTTTTCGAAGATAAACCACCAGAGAAAAAAATTGTACAAAAATTATGTGAGACCAAGTAGGAAGGTTCCTGTCCTACTTTTTAAATTGTTTTTTAGTAGATATCGATTTTAGATTTCTCAGATAATTGTGAAAGAAATAATTAGACTTACAAAACAATTGTTTAACTTAAAAGAATAAGAGATAAAAAATGTTTATCGGAAGATAAGTGGTATCGAAGTGAATTGAGTTATTCTGTTTCGATATCGATATGAAAATACATGTTTTGATAAAATTCTTATCATTTAATGAAATGTTAATGAAATATTAATGAAATTTTACCATTATTTGTAATGTTTTAAGAATGTTTATTCATAAGATTATGTTTTTTGAATAGTTTGAATATATTTGAACATTTTAATGTATTTTTCTTATAATATTTTACCAATTTTTTACCAATTTTATTATCTATTTAATTTTCAGAAATATTGAATGGCATGCAGAAAAGTTTTTTATGGTTGTATTTAGGGCAATTCCGAAATATTTAACTGCAAAAATACTGTTTGTTACAATTTACTAATTTACATTACATTTTCGTAAACATTCAAAGATGCTTCTAATGCTGGTATGCAATAGTTTGAATTGTGGTTGCATTTCGGATCATTCCAAAAACATTTAACGTGTAATTAATGCTGCAATAAAATCCTGTTTAATTCAATATACAAATTTTTAACAGATTCCACCTTAAAATTACATTTTTATTAATATTTAAATAAGTTTTCAATGCTGTCATAGAAAAATTTCAATTATGGTTACATTTAGGATACTATCAAATCAATTAACAAGCAATTAATGTAAACAATACTTTAAGTATGTTTCAAATCAAATCAAAAAAATGTACAATCAACATAAAAGTTAGAAAAAACAACAGAACATGCAAGAAAGTATGAAATTATTGAGAATACCTGTAGAACATTGAAGAAAGAGGAATTTCCATGCTCGACGATCAACCTGCTGCTGCATCCCGCAGGAACCGGATTCTAGCGTTAAGAGAAGGAAGGAAACCTGAGAAAGGATAAATCTGCTTTCGCGAAAGTCTCTCTTAGAAGGAAATCTGATTCACTTATTCTTAAACGCAAGTACGCTACGACGTTTGCGTATCTTTCTTTCTTTCTTTCTTTTCTTTTTTATCGAGAGAGTTGTACATTGACGAAATAATCGATCAAATTATTTAGTCAAGAAATATAGAAATGTTCTATCCGCGACAAATACGACGCATCCGTCAGCCACGAACGCCCGTGACGGAATGCGAGAGCGTTCTTGTTGTTCGCTCGTTCACTCTTTTCCTCCATCTTTCTCCGTCTTTCTCGTTTAATCTTTCACTCCCGCTTTATTCCCCTTACTCTTTCTATACTTTTTTCTTTTTTTTATTAGTTTTTTATTATTTTGTGGTTTTTTTTCTTCTACCATTTCTTTCAAATTTTACATTTTTTTGTTTATAAATCATCCATTCGGTTCAGTGCATTCATTTGACTTTCATCTGATTTAAGTTATTAATTGTAAATGTGTATGTAATTCATTCTTCTCACTCTTTTTATACTTTTTCTTTCTTTATTATTTTTATAATATTTTGTGGGATTTTTTCTATCATATTTTTAAATTTTACATCTATTTCGTTTTGAAATAATCCATACGATTCAGTGCATTCATTTGAGTTTCATTTGATTTGGGTCATTAATTGTAAATGTAATTTACTCTTCTCACTCTTTCTACATTTTTCTCTTTTCTTTTTTATTATTTTCATATAATTTTGTGGGTTTTTTCTTCTATCATTTTCTTCAAATTTAAAATTTTTTTATTTATAAATCATCTATACGGTTAGTGCATTCATTTGAGTTCCATGTGATTTGAGATATTAATTATAAATGTAATTTATTCTTCTCACTCTTTATATACTTTTCTCTTTTCTTTTTTATTATTTTTATATTATTTTGGGGTTTTTTCTTCTATCATATTTTTAAATTTTACTTTTTGTTCGTTTAGAAATAATCTATACGGTTCGGTGCATTAATTTGATTTCCATTTGATTTGGATTATTAATTTTAAATGTAATTAGTCTGCTAGATATAATAATTTAGTATCAATAATTTTAAATTACTTAGAATTCTTAATATAATTAGAATAAATTAACTGAACTAAGTCTATTTTCCTATGTTAAAATGAAAACTACATAAATATAATTGCAATAATTAAAGTTCAACCTTCTGATCGCAATTAGTAAATTTTTAGGTAAAAATTAATTGCTATAAATTAATTTGTATCATTGCACACGCGTGTTTTCTATTTCCAAATTAGCTAAATTTATTAACATAATCCATTTAGATAAGATCTGTTAGAAAAGTGACATAAAAAAATCATCAAGATAAGTTTTTTGTGTAAAAATTTTGCTTTCACTTCCATTTCTTTGATTCTGATTGAAGAGAATTTGATGCAAAGCTAGAAAAATGGTTCCATTTTGCATTTATCTGGAGGAACACATCTGTACATGAGTTATCACATATTATAGAAATATATTTGTGTGTGGGGGATGTAGGTGGGAGGATACATTTTGTCGACTTTCGTAGATCAATTCTACTCGTCGTTTCTAAGTCTAGGCGGACTATCCGACGATGTTTCATTACGTCAGCGGACGTCGACGAACCAATCCGGAAGAGTTTCTTGGATGGGTCAAGTATCCCTCCTCCCTCTACTATTCTATCCACAGTCATTCACTTTAGTTAGGGACACAATCGTACGCACATGTTTGTGGGTTGGATAGATGGATAGCGTGCGTGTATATGGTTCTCTTCTCTGGACACACGTGTCAACAAAATGGCGATTTCATGATTACAATAATAGAATAAAACATATTTTTTATATAATTATTTAATAACTATATCTTAAAAAGTAAATTAAAAATGATAATGTATTTTAATGCAATTTTTCATTAAGAATAATATTTAGGAAATAGCAGGTAGGATCAAAATTAAAATAATTGATAATATTATAGATAAAAGATAATATATATAAAGCCTAATTCTCTTGCAAAATCTAAGTGGATAGGATATATAACCATTTTTATTTTGACAATTGTATTTCAATAATAATGGTAATTCGTTATCTGTATAACTGTAAAGCTTTGGATTAGAAGGATTAGAATATTGATTTCATTGTACAATGTAATATGAATTGCACTTTTCAACGTAAGTTTACAATTTTTTTTTAAATTAAAAAGTTTAAAATTCAATACGGAAGTTTCTTTATTAATCTTGTTATTAAAACCTTAACTAAAAATCACTATGAATAAGATTGTATTTCTACTAAATTTTGATTTATTCGATTAAGAGGCCGAGAAAGTTACTCCCCTCCAAAAATTGTTAATATGGATATTTACAACTGAGTATTGCATGAGAAGACCTCCAACTTTAAAGTTTTTAAAACATGTGAATGACATTTCTCTTTCGAGAAGAATTAGGCTTGTGATGACATCTATGGGCACCTAGCTGAAATCAATTTCCCCATAGAAATCCTATAAGCTTTCATAAAAAGTATATCTAATAAAAAATAACAATACTTACTATCTACGATTTATCCAAATGATTAATACTTTGAAACTAACTTATCATTAAAAAAATATAAAATACATAAACAATTATTTGTTCTAAACACTTCTTCTTATAGACAACGATAAAACGTAGAAACAATTATTTTTTATTACTTTTAAATGTATCATAAATTATCAAATTTTAATTAATTTCTAAACAAAATTGTAAATTATATTATTGTATAAACAAATTATTCACCATCGTAGTATAGCTGAATTCATGAGTGTGTAATGAATTGTGAGATAATTTGTTTGTAAACTATAATATCTATAATTTAAATGATATTATAATTAAGAGGAGATTTATTCTATTAGTTTATTTTACTAAACAATTATTTCACAATCGATTAGTCACTGAAAAATAAACGTAATCCTGTGGTCGTTTATAATACATCGATGGATTTCGAAATGATAAGATTAAGTTTTTCTTTTCTTTTATCTTATATTATTTAACAAATGTTTTATTATGCCAAAAAAAGTATGATTGTAGATCCGAAATTTTTATATAACGAATTAACGACATATCTTTGTAAGTATATGGATAAGCGAGTAATTTTTAAACAAATATTAGCCAATGTTTCGATTACTCGAAAAATTATGACGTTCGATTTGTTATTCTTGATAACAATCACATGTATTAAACAAATGATATTTATGTTAATTGAAAACTATATTTACCTCGTTAAATTTATTTTATGAATTTTATTAGTTAGGCTATATTACTTGTTTGTGTTAAAAGTTTAAATAAATGTGAATATTACTAACATACAATCATGATATTTTTTATATATAGTAGAATTAAAAATAGTGGGGAAAGGATATGAATAATGTTTCAACAATGTCAAGCATATAAAATAATAAAGATTGCATGTATTTGTTTAAAAAACTAATCTGTATATAGTAATTACATACTCTTTTTGATGTATAGAAAGAATTTATATCGCGTATTGATAATTAAATAATATTATATTCTATGAAAAATGAAAAAATAGAATTTGAGTAGCAATAAATTTTTGGAATAAAAATCATAATAATTATCATTTAAATATTAATTTATAAGTGTAGAAAACGTTAATTGATATCAAAGCTATTGAAAAGTAATACGTCTCTCACCCATGCCTTCACATAAACGAAGTATTATATATGGATAAGGAAGAAAGCTAGGATGATCTCATGTCTAAATGAAGTTAAATATATATCTAATATTAGTGTTTAAATCATGCTGTTTGTATCAACCGCTTAAAAAATTATCAATGATATGGATATAATTCATTGTCGAGTATTGCATGCACGATGGTGCATCATGTAAGCTACTTATAAACGAAGACAGATAGTTTTAACTGCGAGAAAAAAACCCTGGTCTAAGCCATCTAGTGATAGAAAGTAAAATCATCGTTCAACATAAACCCCATAGAAAATCTCTACATACAAATAAAAGCCAACTGTTATAAAATATAAGCTTCATGAAAATATTAAAAATCTCTTTTATTTTACATATGCTTACATTATTTAAACTTTATTTATTTTCTATCAGTTTATTTTTCATAAAATAATATTAATTATATAAATCTAACACATACAAAATACTGTTTTAATCATTAAATTTAAATCTATATCTTACGATACTGTTAATATAATTTATGCTTAAACGATTTTCAATCTAACAAATTTGTTTATAATCATTATTAGATTACATTTAATTGAATTATGGTGTTCAATCATTGGATCAAATAGAAACAATTTATTTTTCGTATAAACTATAAAGCTTTTCATTATTATGGAACTTTTCCAAAAATTCTTACAATTTTACGTGATAAAAATTATTTAAACATGAAAAAATTCAAATATCCCGTCTCTTCAATAATTCTAAGGAATATTTTCTTTTGAGAAAGTTTTAAAAATTATTAGCCATTCAATAATTTAAATTTTTACAGAGGGACTGTAGATTGTATTTTTTACGGACCTCTTCACATATATTTTATTAGAAATTAAATAAATATAGAATAAAATAAATGTTTGCAGGAAAAACATATAAACACGTAAAACATGCATTTTTGAGTAAAAAAGGAATGACAGATTAATTCATATTGCCAGCGTTTAATATGTAAAATTTTATAAATCTAACACATAAAATAATATTTTAATATCGATATTGATTATTATTATATCTGAAAATACTGAAATTATAATGTACATATCAACGATTACGTATCGAATAAATTCATTTTACATTATTTTTAATTAACATTTATTTGATTATATTACTTAATGACTGGATTAACTATAAATAATTTACTTTTCGTATAAATTATAAAGCCTCTCATTATTGTGGAGCTTTTCTAAAAATTAGGAGAATTTTTCGTAATAAAAATTATTTAAACATAAAAAATTCAAATATCCTTGTCTCTTTAATCATTCTAAGGAATATTTACTTTGAGAAAATTTTAAAAATTATTAATCATCTATGTGTAAAAAGATATAACAAATAATATTTAATAATATCAGATATTTGTAAACATAAATTATACTAGAAGATACATATATATACATGAAAATGTGTTTTTATTCTTAACACATTAAACGTCGAAGTTCACTTTGCTTTTCTACGGCTAAACAAATCCTGATCTGTAACTAAATTTTTACAAAGTGACTATTTATTTGATTTTTTGCAAACTTTGGCTATGTTTTGTTAGAAGTAACAAAAATGCAATATTAAATAAACACCGGCAGAGAAAAAAACATTAAAACGCATATAACATGATTTGAATACAATTAAAATTAACACTAATCAGACGATACGTTTCTGAGTGAGTACGCGAGCGGTTAGTAACTGGGACGTAATATTTTTCGTAAAGTGAAACTATCTAAACTCTTTTATTGCCGAGCAAAATATTATATCTATGCGAAGAATATCGAGCTAATTTGACGAATTTGCTAAGATTTTGGAAAAGCTTATAAAAATCAAACTAAAAATGATATTTACAAAATTCAAAATGCGAAATAAAGAGAGAATAAAGCAATGGTAATTATATTTAAATATTTATTAAAAATCATACTTATACAATCAATATGAAACATGATGAAAAACATAGAAATAAGTTTCTCTTCTACATACAATATTTGCACATAAGAATAATCATCGTTTGATCACAATTTTATTTAAATCCGTATTATGAAGTAAAAGTATTACATTTTCAATTATTTTTAACAAAATAACTAATATCGGACCTAAGAACGAAAGTCAAGCGTCAGACAGATCTATTACAAAATAAATAAATCGTGTAGCTAATAACGCGTCAATAAATTTAACTAATTCTGCGTCATCCATATCCGTAACGGAGTATAGTTTTTGTAAAAAGATAGCAACAAAATTTACACTTTATCTGCTATAATTGTAATCAAAGCGTGATGGTTTTCGAATACTGAATGCTAAAAAATGCTCTTTAAAAAGACCGAGGAAAAACTAAAAAAAAATGTTAATCTTTTCGTATCGATGCTACTGCATTTTTTCATAACAAAACTTATCCAACATATTGGCAATTACGGTCCCAAGAAACTATTTTATTCTAAACCCTAATCTCAGGTTTCTATCTTATTGCTTCAACGTATACAGAGTCCTTATAACAACAAAAAGTATAGAATATAACAAGATAAGTCCAATAATAATTTTTTAAGTTCTTATGTAATGAAATTATACCGTTTTTAACATTTTATAAATTTATTTTGAATAGAGCAGCTTTCTTCTGACTATGCGACGAATAATATGATACCCTCGGATGTATGACGACATTATTTTGTCATTCGATAATTTAAGTGGTATTATTATACATACACACAACAGAGATCAGAATATTTTATTATATCAGAAATGACATCATTTGTAAGTACAGCCCCTCTACCCCTACTTAATAATTTTCTTAAGACCAGTGATAAACATTCTCGCAAATGTAATGTACAATCACTAGATAATGATATACTCATCAATATTATTAACAATCTATAAGACTTTAGATAAAATGATTTTGCGAATACATTAGGAAAGCTGCGCACACTGTCAAAGCTTTTCTTCAAAAATAGTCAATATGGATATATTATTGAGTATTGCATACAATTCAGTACCTCAACGTTTTCTTTATAGATACCAAAAATGCTTTCTTTTGCGGGTATTTTTCGCCATCTACTGGCTGTTAAGTGTACAACTTCTCAATCAACTAACTGTTTACCTTTAAAAGAGCTATAATTATTATATATTTCCTACCATTATTCATTTAAGGATACGTATAATTGTAAATTACAAAAATATATGCATAATTTTAAATAAAAAAATTAAAAGAGGGAGAAATATATAACAAGATTAATATATTATTAATATATAATATCCCAGATTATTTATCAGAATTTTTTTCTAATACATTATTACGAATAATTACATTCATACAAATTACAAATTACAAATTACAAATATATTTATTAAAATTAATATATATTTAAGCTATTTATTTTGATTTAGTCAAGCAGGTCCTAAGATATCCATATTGGCTGTTGTATCTTGAATATTACTATGAGCTATCATATACTCAGACACTGATATATAAACAGCAACTAATATTCCTATAACACTAGCTGCATAAATATTCCGTTGCAAAATAATACAAGTTGCTATACAAAGACCAAGATAAGTTGCATATCTTGCAAAATTTTCGTGTCTCTTGCGACCAAGAAGATCCGAATCTAAAAAATACAAATAGCTATTAATACTTCAACAAATAAATTTAAATAATAATAATTATGAATAATAAAACACCTACTTATGCATAAATTATCTTTTTTATGATGACCATCAGCACATTTAATGCACATATCTGGACCATCTCCAGTACAACCATTGCAAGCCTTGTCGCATCCTACAAATTAAAAAATAATAGAACATTAATTAAACATTAGTTTTAAATAATCAAATCTTTCATCATTTTAATACTAATTCATAAATTCATAAATCTACCTAGACATGTAAATCCTCCTTCTTTATTGACACAGAATTGATTTCCTGGGCAAGACTCATCACTTCTTAAACATTCATTAATATCAAAACAGCCTTGTTCGTCAATCATATACCATCCATTTGAACACATCTCGCAATATTTAGGGCCTGGCCCTGTGCAAGTACCGTTGCATGCAGCATGACAAGTAGAACATAACAATTTATTCTCATCTCTATAAGATTCATAATAGCCAGGTGCACAATCATTGCATGTTTCTCCTTCATAGCCTTTATCGCAAAGACATTTACCATTCCCTTTTCTTGTACCTGCACCTTTGCATTTACCATTCTTGCTACAAACATTATCTGGGAAACCTACACACTGTGTGCATTCAGGACCATAATGATCCTTTGGACAACAACGTTTAGTTTGTTCAATACATAAATAATCAAATATATCGGGGTAGGTGGTCTGATGTTTAAACCACCATTCTTCTATCTTATTTTCTAATTCTTCTGCTATTGAATGACATTGATCTTTACCACGTTCTACTTCCTTACATAAATGTTCTTGTATCTCAATGAGACGTACTTCACTTCTCGCATAAGAACCTAATTTATCCTCTTCCCATGCACTATCTCCACCTTCAAATTTTCCTCGACTTGTACGTTCTAAACCCTACAAAAAAGAACACTTGTGGAGGCATTTAAATCATGCATCTATTATATTATTAAATTTTAATTGAAAGTAAACAATTAATGTAAAAATTATTAATATAATTAGTTAGTAGAAATAATTCTTACGCTTTTAAAACTATTAACTAGTATTTTACAAGCTGCACAGGGTGGATACTTTTCAGCTTGCAATTCACTTTTATTAGGATTAGATTGAATACATTTAACATAATTGATTTCACTAAAGATAAAAACAATGAGGAAGATAAATAAGATTGATTTGTTGCGCATTATAACTATTAAATAATAATAATCTATGACTTAAAAAATATGTTTCTTAATATAAAAACAATACTTAATATAACATTAAATTACTATGTTTATTAATTAATAAATAATAAACATTTTTTTATCTAAACATAAACAGGTAACCATCCCATGCGGTATTGAAAATTTTGTTCATGTGTCAGGATTGCGTTTGCGCAGTTATCGAATTGATTAGGAAATGATAAGAAGTTTAATAAAAATGACGGTAGATGGTGCTTCAATCACTTAAGCGCTACCTGGTGATTAAACGGAGAAGTTTACTTAAAAAATAGGCGCTAAATTAATGATTGTTTAAAATTTTAAATGATTTTTGTATAAAATCTAAAATAACATCTATTAAATGTAGATGTATATATATATATATATATATATTTTTTTTTTGTTTCTTTGTACAATATGGGAGGTTCACATTAAATGCGGCGGACTATTACACATTATACATAAGTTTCTACATGTTCTTTGTAGACTTCTAACAAGAAGACAAGCGGATTTACAATTTTTATTACACAAGTACTGTTTGTTTTTCTTTTCTTTTTTTTTTGTTCTTTCTATAATATTATTACGATATGTATAGTATTATATTTCCTAACTCTATAGTACGAAATACTAATAAATGCTAATTGTAGTATTAAGTAATTCAGTTTTTAATACTACTAACGATATATTTAATCTTCTTCATTAATGGGATGTGTATTTCTTTTATGACTACAGTTCAAATAACTTTTATTTCTACGGACAATTTGTGTTTAAAAATTATTCATTGAGAGTTTTAATTAACACATTGATCGCTATGAAATAATCATGGGTGTTTCTTCTAGGACTGAAATTCACCTTGCATAAATGCACTTATATTCATACTCTTTCTTTTCCCAGTGAATTGATTTAGTTTTGAGTTTTTTCTTTTTTTAAACTTACACGAATTACCCACAATTACATAAAGCTTTTGTTTAGGAGGAAGGACTTGATTTTAGTAACATGACGATCAACGTGTTATTATATATATAATATATAATACACATTATATATATATCAATATACATTTAAGAAATTAGGAATCAAATGCCACTATAGAGTTATTGCAACTACAGTCTAATTAAATCAAACACTAATTTAATATTATCCATATTATATATACTATTTCTTGTTAATAAATATGTACTTAATATAGTACTATGTAAACTTAATACATTATTTTTATATATATATAGATTTGTTGAAATAAATCTCAGAACTATTAATCTAGCATGATTTTGTGATGATGGTTTGATATATATATATATATATATATATATATATATATATATATATATATATATATATATATATATATATATATATATTAATTAATTATAAATAATAGATTAACCAGGACTAATATTTCAAACGTCATCATTCATCTAAAATTGCCTTTGTAAAAATCTCTGCCATATTATTTACGGGACAAAAAAATATATGGCAAAATATAATACCTCTAATTATAATGGCATTACTAAGATTAGAATTGACTTAGATTTTTTCGTAATGTTCTTTCGCTGCAAAAGTTTAAATATGTTTGTTTTTTTTTTCTTTAAATATTGGTCGACAATACAATTTACAATACTTTTATGATATTCTTTGTTCCATCTAATAATATTATTTATGTGTTAACGCAGTCTTGTTTAGTTATAATATCATATAAAAATGTACTGGAACGTTATTGTATATAATATGTATATGTTCTTTTTTTTAAACATAAATTAACATTTCTAAATATATAAACTTAAGTGTGTTTGTTTGTTTTATATGTATTGAGAATGCATATACATATAATCGAACATCGCATATAAAGCTCTCATAAAATGTATGGTCATTCATCGTATATCATGTTGTTAAAATTCCCATTTACAACGTATTAATAATATTACAATAACCATTGATGTTATTATCGTAACTATTACAAGTATTTATAAGATACTTATATATGTACATATACGTACATGTATATAATGCAAATAACGTAATAACAATACCTGCCCGAGCTGCCTCCGTTGTATTAAAAAGACTTAGAAAAATCTGTTAATATTGGTATTTTAACTTAGAATGTATTTGGTTCATAAAAAATATTTCTAATCGAAGAGATACACATTCATTATCTTTTCTTCGCAATCAAATATTTTTTCTCATGGATTATATTTAAATAAAAATAGGGATTATTTTTGTTCACTCATTAAAAACCCATTAATCGATGTAAAACATTATCAGTAAATTTCTTTTTTCGTGTTTGTTGTTTCATACTTTTTGTTTTGAATCATAATTTATATTTAATTTTGTGTTTTTACGTATCGAGATTTTTTAGAGTCTTGATATTATTAAATGTATTTTATATTTACAGAAATGAACATTTTATACGAGTTTTTATCAAAAATTTTTGTTTGATACTTGCTCTTAACTGCTTTTCTCAGTTGACTGTACTTTTAGAGACATATACTATAACTAAATACATAAATATAAACCGTAAATATTATTAACAATAAAATCTTAAAATATAATAAATTATATTTTCGTGCAATCGATTGGCTTAGTTTATAAAAAAATTAAATTAATCCAAACGAGAATAATTTATCTTATAAATACAAAGCGATTCTTTTGTTATTTGTAAAAAGATTAGAGCTCGTAACTATAAAATGTCAAAAGCAAATACTTAATTGTAATTATTATTATATAAATATTATATATTATAATGCAATATAAATGATAGATGAACAATTATTTAATTAATATAAAAAGAGACTGAAAAATATCTTAGGTTAGAAAGTTATCTTTCGTTAATATGAAACCTAACTTACATATTTAAAAAAAAATACTAAGCTACTGAAAAGTAAAACTAAATAAAATACTTAAATTAATTATTTTTATATCATTATGTATTATTTACTTAATCAAATTTTTCTTAAAAATGGTAACATAATATAAATATTTTGCCCACAAAGAATACATTAACGACTAAAATAAACAAAACAAACAAAAAATAAAAGAATTCCAATTTTTTTAACTCGTATCAAAAAAATTGTAGAATTGTTTCACTTATTACGTTTGTGCTTTACAGTATATTAGATCAAAATAACTTAAGTTAATTATAAACATAATGTGTGCATGTGCTTATAAATAACAATTAAACTTAATTCATCATCCTCCTAATATTGATTTGAATATTGCAAGAAAATAATTATTCTAAATTAGCAAAAAAAAAAAACAGAAAAAAAGGAAAAAGGATTGTTAAAGCAATAATAAATTTAGAGTATAATACTGTATAGAAAAAAGAACTTAAAATAACAATGGTCCCAAAATCGTATTAATTATTATAAAAATTCCCCATGATTAATTCCAAATGGTAACTATTTAACCAAAAAACTATGTTCAGTCAACTGATAGATACTTTTAGTAATTTCAGCAATGTTTTGCTGACATGTTCCATATATTTAAAACACCAAACCGTCTGTAACTCCAATATTATTCTGATCTAACATGCAGGTAACATGTATAAAAAGTGTTCATTTTCATATACACGTATACATCTCTTTCGTTTCATGGGTATCAAACTGTTAGAACAAAAAGAGAAAAGAATCACCTAGAGTACAACATCGGGCAGGGTGCAATGCCACTAGGCTAGTTGCGTACCACTTCGTCCACCATGATGTCCCATTCCAGTCATTGAACTACCTCCTCCCATCTCATTACGAACTATTTTTCTTTCCTTGTAATAAATTTCTTCGCTTTCTTTATCGCATAGAAGTAATACTGCTCCGCCAAACAAAAATATAGCTGCACCCCATCCAACACCATATGCCCATCCAAATTCCCACATTGTTCTATTTCCTATTATTAAAGAGATTTAATAATAAAATACATAATGTTTATAGAATAAATAAAGTGTATAGACAATGGATAGAAATTTACCAAGATTTAATTCTGTTGCAAAGCACACAGGATAAATCACCAATGCAGTTAAAAGACATACGACTGAAATAAACATAACAAATTAAAAGATTATAATTTACAAGATACATACATAATTAAATTACAATACACTTACGTGCAATACCCATACATAAGACAGCAAATCTGTAAAATTTGTGCTTTTCTCTGTGATCTTGTGATCTCAGTCCAAGACCTGTTAAAACTGTTGCCATGATATCTGATAACAAGCATATCACGCACAAGGTAGCTGCAGCTTTTATATATGCTACAATAATAAAAATAAATCAGATTTATCTTATTATATTTAAATACATACATGCATAGAAAAGTATGTTTTATTTGCTTACCAACATCTCTAGCTTGATAACATCCTTGTGGATCTGGCATATTAAATGGCAGTGGAGTTGGTGCACCTTCTTCGATGCAATGTACAAAAAGTCCTTGCCTCCATCCTAAGGCCATTAACCAATCCGTCGAAGCAAGTCCCATTATCATTAAAAGTATCACTATAACCCCGCATATGAATGCTATCACCTATAAATAACAAAAATAATATAATTAAATTAAATATAAACAAAACAATTCGCTATTGTTCCTTTTTATTAATTATATATTCTCATTAGTCTTGTATATTAACTATAAATTAAAACATAGCATTCAATTAGTATTAAGTATCAATTAACAACAATGTATACCTGTGCAATCTCATTATCATTAATGTGTTCTTCCGCGACCGTATACATGATCATTTTATATTAAAATCCTTGATTTAAGATAGGTTTTAGTGTAGAAATAAAAAGATTTCAAGGGACTATTCTTAGAAGAATAACAATAATAATAATAAAAACAGACGTTCATGAACACCTTGCACCTCTTAATAAACAATATTGTTTAGGGAACATCGTATACTCTTCCGTAATTTACGGTGAAATGTGAGGAAAAACTTAAGTGCATTTAGCAAAGCTCAAGTCAATGAACAGATGAATCGATGAATGTGGTAGATACAACAAGAGACGATGGTGTATACGCGATAGTGGGGACGCACTTTCGTAAAACGTCGTAGATCAACGTTAGACGATACAAAGCTTTCCGACAGAATGATTTAATTTCTTATCAATAATTCACTACAATTTCGTAGATCGTATATGGATAGTTAAATCATACGACTTGTTAGGTAATCACTTAAGGAATTTAAGCTTAACCGGGAAGATATTATCGTGGGGCTCGTAAAGAGAAGCTTCCTACGAAAGAGGCTGCGCCCAGCTGCGCCCATTAAATGCCTGGCGCAGCGTCCGGGCCGATACTGCGCGTTCCCCCCTCATTCACCCACCCCCTTCACCACCCAACACCATCACCTACTCTTCCTCCTCCTCCTCCTCCTCCTACTTTTCACCCAACGCAACTCCCAACCCCATTACCACCTGGCCCCAATCCTCTACTTTTCCAGTTTCTTTTTCTTCCCACTTTCTACGTTTCTTTTCTTTGTTAAACTGAATCTCTCACCTCCATCTTTTATCACTTTTTTTTTCTTTACTTTCTTTCCTTCTTTTTCTGATTTTATCTACCTTCTTCTTTTTTTTTGTTATTGCCTTTTATTTATTTATTATTTGACTGTTTATTTTTCATTTGATGTTAGCTTTGTTTTCTCATGAATAAAAAAATTACTATTTGTATATATAAACATGAATATTCTCTTTACATGGTAAGAGTAATGCAATTGTGCATAATTGTAATATTTACTTTTACTTTTATCTGCATAGTTAAAGTTATGTTATTGACTTTTCATTTGAGTTCTGTTCTATTTAGATTTTGTTTTCTTTTTAACATTTACTATTTTAAGGATTATATTATTTTGTTTAGGATTTAGTAGTCGTGGATAGGAGTATAGTGTTATCATAGATTTAATATATATAATATAAACCTTTTTATATATTAATGTTAACTTACCTTCAATGGTCTTGTGACGGTAACTGTTTCTATTGTTGTTGTTTGTGCCATAGTTTTTTCTAAGATTATAAACTGTAATAAATAAAAATCAATACATCATAAATAAAATATATAAAATAATAAAACTTATAATAATAAGAAAACAATTATAGTAAAGTATATTACTGAAGAAATAATAAAATAAAAGTGAAAAATTTAGAAAATTGCAATATCAATGTTCTATCATTTAGTAAATTTATTTTCAATTATTAATAAGAAAACGATAACCAATACAAGTTTGTCTTGATATATGAAATTACATAGAAATAAATAACAAACTAAAATGATTAAATGTAATTATAATATTTTTTGTAGTGGTTAGGTAAACAGGAATAAAGTGAAATGTAAGTAATAACATTATTATTTATATTACCTTTTGTTTTTAATATTAACTATCATATATACAGCCTATTCTTTTATTTTATATATTTATATTTTAATATTTATATTTATATTTATTTATAACTTAAATATGAAATAATATAAAATTCTTCACCCAATAAGATTTAGTAATACAATCAAAATGGACATATAGAAGCTTGAACAAAGTACAGAAGTACTGCTCTATAAAATATTTTTATATTTACATAAACATTTAAATACGTTGTTATTTATATTATGAATTCATTAAACATAGAGTTATTTTCTGGAAATAATAGTGTTAATTAACTTACGATACTTTATAAGTCCATTTGATCATGTTGCATGTTGCGTTGTCGTTTTTTGTACTAGATTATCTACGATTTGATTTCTAATATTTATACAGTCATCTTTGTCGTTGTTAACTAATACAATTGCACGAATAATTAATTGTTGAATGCAAGGTACAATGGAACTAATTAAATCTTAAATCTGTATATCCAAAATTATACTTAATTATTGTGTAGATCTTATTGTTGACCGACTCTTAGCACTGTATTCGTTGCATGTATGTGTCATCTAAGGAAAGGGAACACCCATGTCAAGTACTCAAGTGTGTTTGTAGAGACCTCTGGTCGACATACTTTTAGAAATGAGATTAAATTCAACATGGCGTTTGTTATTACAATTGACCAAATAATTAACAGAATAACATTATTTTTAGATTATTAATACATTAATTTTATCTATTTTATAGTAGATACTTAATTATCAATTATCTACTGATAGCAATTTTTACTCTTGCAATTGAAACTTTAAAGTCTACATTTTTTATATATCTAATAATTATCTATTTATAATATTTATATACGCACATATTATTGTATATTTTATTAATATTATCCACTTGTTTATAACAGTAATCAATCTTAATAGATTTATCTTTATTTTCTTAGATGCTCTAATTTTTATTTTCACTTTCATTTAATGCTCTACCTTACCTACATCATCATAGTGTCGGTCGATACAAATTAGTATTATTACGTTTTAAGGTTGTAATTAAAAATATCAATATCAGTATATTTTTGTCATTAATCGTACTAGACGCAATTCTTATTTGATTTTGACGAGTAAAGTCTCATTAGAAAGATGAAGGTTCAAACTTTTAATTCTATTTTAAAAATTTTAATAAAAGATTTATTCTTATGAATAAAATATTTTCGGAAAAAAATATATTTTTTGAAACAATATTTTTCACAGGAAAAAACGATACTAGTGACGCATGTTGGGGAAACCGAACTTTTCTCTTGCATTTTTAGTTCATATTTTGTACACACGTGTCGTTAAAGTCACATATTGAAACAGCCTTAAAAGCACGTGGGTTGGTTAGTTCTGTATTTATTTCTCTTTTGTAACATAAACGAATTTTTTTATTCAAAAAAATTACATTTTAAGTAAAAACAAAGGCTTATTTATATCCTAACTAATTATAGAAGTATAGTGTTTTATTTAGAACGTAAAATATATTAAACACATATACAAATGTAAGTAAAAAGTTTAATAATTACGACAATAGACAGATACACTATTCATTGCTTCTAAAATATGTATACATTTATTTTCGTTATTCTTATTGCAGATGGAAGAATATAGTAGCATCAGTGAAACAAAAACTTCTACCAAATGGTACGATGAGTTTCCGAAAGCAGAGAAACCTTGCAAGCATAATAAATCTGATTTTGAAGTGTTAAATTTAAAAGAGAAAGCAAAGAAATGTCTTGAAGCAGAAACTTCTGCATTTCAATTGAAGCAATCACATTCTCGAGATCCAGACTTAGATTGGTTTAAAACAGCAGCAAAGCGTGGCACGACATTAGATAAAGTAGCAGCAACAATTTTATTGATACAAATTAATCCAAAGTATAATCTGGCCCAAATATCGTTTCTTCTTTCTATGGTAAAATCAGCCAAACACAATCAGTGCTATTTTATATTCAGTGCTGTGAAAGATTTATTTTTATCAGATTTACTACATCCCACATTTAAACTTTTAAAGTTTGAAGAGCAAGATTTAGATAAAATAAACATTCCACAAAGCTCGAATCATCAAATAAATAAACTGGATCGGAATCAAGAGAAGTGGTTGGCTTACATTTACTTTGAAGATCAAGTGCGAAATCACTTTGAAACTTTTGTTTCAATGCTTTCCGATTTCGCTTCAGATTCAGTTGAAATGAATCGAGAAAAAGCAATAGATGCTATGAATTGTATGTTAATCGAAAATTCCGAACAGGAACACAAAATATTGCAATTGATTGTTAATAAGATCGGTGATCCATGTAGCAAAGTAGCTTCCAAAGCTGTGTTTTGCTTACTTAAATTATTGTACAAACATCCGAATATGAAAATGGTTGTATTGAGAGAAGTAGAAAAACTTTTATTCAGAACAAACGTCTCTGAACGCGCTCAATATTATTCTATTTGTCTGTTAACACAATTTGTGTTAAGTAAAGCGGATAGTGAACTTGCTACTTCTCTTATTGAAGTTTATTTTGCCTTCTTCAAAGCATGCTTGAAGAAAGGAGAGCCCGATAGCAGAATGATGGCTGCTATTTTAAAAGGAGTTAGCAGAACGTACAATTATGCTAAATGTGACTCAGAATTATTGAATAATCATATCAACTCTTTGTATAAAGTTGTACATATTGGATCTTTTAATGTTTCATTAAACGCACTTAATCTTTTATATCATGTAAGTATAGTTTTTGTTAATCATTATTATTTAATGTTAACCCTTTGCACCGTGATTTACATGCCATGTTTGGTTCTATATCTCATTCTTATGTTTGGCTTATAAAATTCACTATGTGTGTGTACGATTTGTGGTTCTTATATTGGGATTGTAAAATAAATTACGAGTCACATGTTATAGTGCAAGGGGTTAATATCATAATAAATATTTTATCTATATTTATTATCATTTGTTTCCAGGTTGAAATAAAAAATACTAATCAATGTAATAGATATTATACAGCTTTCTATAGGAAACTGTTAGATTTACAGATAGGTGTAGCAAGCAAACGTGCAATTTTTTTAAATTTGTTGCATCGTGTACTTGTAAATGATGAAAGTTTAGTACGTAGACATGCTTTAGTTAAACGGACGTTACAGACTGCATTGTATTATCCCGCAAATATGGTTTGTGGTATTTTATACACAATATCCAGAGTTCTACAATATAAAAAGGATTCAAAGGGATTTTTCTTAAGTACTCAAAAGCTTATTAAAACTGAAGACAATGTGTCCAATGCAAACAAGATTAATTCATCCAATAATAGAGAAATTATTAATAGTTTTGAACATAATGAGTCTAAAATTCAACTGGAAATAGATCCAAGTATTATGATTAATGTTACTGCCAAACCTATTGAAAATTTATCAAAGCAGAATGTCGAAGTAGAAGAAAAAGTCGAAGATATTTTGCAAAAACCGTACGATCCGTTTTGTCGCAATCCTTTATACTCGAACGCATGCTGTAGCATGTATTTTGAACTTGTATTACTGTGTGATCATTTTCATCCGAGCGTATCTTTATTCGCAAATTCAATCGTTAATGGTAATTTTTTATTTATACATTGACCTTAATCATAAATTAATGTGTATTTAAAAGTATGATCCATTTTTTAGGAAAACCTATCAATTATACAGGAGATCCCTTGGAAGATTTGACGTTAATACGATTCTTAGATAGATATGTCTTTAAAAATCCAAAGAAATTGGAAAATAAGAAAGTACAAAAGAAGAATGATCCATTGGCATTGCGTGCTGGTTATGTACCAAAAGGTGTACGTTCCTTACCTGTCGATAGCATGGCGTATCTTAATGAGAACGAGAAATATATTCCGGTAGATGAACTATTCCTTCATCGTTATTTGAATATGCAGAAAAGATCTATAGATATGTATAACGATAAAGATTCTGATAATGAGAGTGTTAATAGTGAAGAGTTTAATGAGTTATTAGGTAAATTGGGTACTGACGCGGATATGGATGATTTTGATATTGCTGCAAATATTGGAACGATAAAAAATAAACAAGGTAACATAATGAAATTGATATATAATAACTATTTTATTTTTATTTACTGTAATCTGAACATTCATTATAGATGATGAAGAGGATGAAAGTGATCAACAAATGGAGGACGAAGAAGAGGATGTCACAACATTTGATACAGATGATGAATATCCAAGCGATGTTTCTATTTCTAATGATAGCAATGACAATGATGCTGTTACACAGCAGAAGTCTAAGCATAAGAAAAATAAAAATCAAATTGATACAAATATGTTTACTAAAAACGATGACAGTTCTTCAAATAAGCAGAAAAAGATGAAAAAGAAACATAAGAGAGTAGACGAAAATTCAAATGATTCTTTTAATGGCGATACTAGTGACGATGATGATTATTCATTCTCACAGTCAAAGACAAATTCCAAAGAGGATCTAATGAGTTTATACGTATCCGCTGATAAATTTGCAGAAATGTTAGAGGAATATGGCCGTACGAAAACTAAGCATGGTGGTACTGATGCATTCAATACGATGGACGGTGCAAGTTCCAAACAAATTGATTGGGAAAGTAAAAGAAATGAAAAGCTTACTGGTTCGTATAGTAGAAAAAAACGTAGGTACGCTAAAAGTTCATGTAATAGAAATAACAAAAAAATAAAACATTAGGAAAACAAATTGTTATTATATTAAGTGTTATATTTATCTTATTAGTTTTTAAATTTGATAAAATCTTTTTGTTTTCTCAGAATAACATATTCTTATTTTTTTTAAGTATTGATATGATTAACTATATATGTTCGTATAGACAACAAAATACACATTTAATATTTTCTAAAATAAACATTTCACCTCAATTGATCCTTTTATTTGCAATCGCTTATATAACTGAATAGTTAAACATAACATAAATTACATGTTTTTCCAACACTTTATGTATTACTAAACACAATGTATTATTTAAAAAGAAAAAACAAACAATTAAGTAAATAAATTTTCTTTATATTATTGTAATTGAAGAAAATTAGGTTTCACGGTTTTTTTATTTAACATAATAATGTTAAACTTATAATTTAATGCAGTAAAATAGAACATTTTATTTAACGCATTACGAGTAATTTACTCTTTTTTTTCAAGTTAACTAAATAAAATTATTCTTAACTTTAGATTGTCATACATGCTAAATACATTTCTGGTTATTTTAACGACATGACACTGTAACATTTTACTTACAAAATTATTTCGACGGATGTATCTTTAAGTTCTTCTCTTTTTTTATTTGTTTTTGTTTAGCCAATTAATATATAAGTATTAGTAAAAAAATTGCTTAATCATTATTCTTTCTTTCCGTGCAACATTAATATATTTTGTAAAAATGATTTAAAAAAAACACGCGATATAATTTGTCGCGATTATATGTGACAGATTCTAAAGCGTGCCGTGTATGCATATTTTAAAGTTAAACGCTACTCTTGGTCAGGTTTAGTAGAACTTTCGTCGTCATGAGCTGGACTGTGCCATGTTAAACGTTCTTCATAAAACTTAATTACAATCTGAGGACATTTTTCGTTGGCGACTCGAGCAGGTACTAAATCGGCATCATCTGTGCCTTTCCATTTCATTAAAAACATTAATTCTCCACTAGAATCTGTTGCTCCAATAATGCGTTCTGGTTCTAAGTTTCTATCAAATCCTAAAATAATAGTTTTAATGTAATTTTAAACTTATATAAATATATTTAAAGAAAAATGTTAGACTTTTTTTCTTCGTATAAGCATCTTTTAACCCTTTGTCCTACAACCACGAATCTGATTCTTGGTCAAGAATTTTTGTTATATTGATTATGATTACAGCCTATATATATATAGACGTCTTAAAATTACTATTTGTACCCAAACGTTGTTTATTATTGCACAATTCCTTTTGTTGCATCAAAATATAAATGTCATGAAAAGTATACATTTTGCACCAGTTCGGATACACGGCCACAGAGCTGAATGACACGGCGCGCGATCAATTCTTGTTTACTATGACTCACACAATCAGCAGATACCGTGTAGGACAAGGGGTTAACAATTGTATTTAAATTTACCTTCAAGCTTTTTTTCTTCGGTAGCTTTTTTCTTTGCCTGGGTTGGTGTGGGAGTACTGGAACTCTTTCTCTTTTTTTGTTCTTTATCTTCGTGTCTTTTACTGGAAGCAGCTGCTTCTTTCTTTTTACGTTGTTCTTCAAACTGTGCTATTAAATCCGGACAATCGAGATTCTCTTCAGGTTCCCATGTGTTTTCATCATTAGAATATCCTTTCCACTTAAGAAAATATTCAACCTAAAAATTAAGAGTTTACAAGTTTTCATTCATGAATCATGTAACGTTCTTATACAAATTAAGATTACGAATGTAATATAAGACATACTTTTCCTTTAACTACTCGTCTGTCTAAGACTTTCTCAACACTGAATTCTTCTTCAGCTTCTCCTTCTGTAGCTGAAGATTCCTTCGATTTGCTCATGATGTTTAACGTAAAGTAATTAAAATATGTAGAAATTTATCACTTTAGTAGTTAAACTGTAAAATATTCAATACATAAATCTTAATAATAATATGATTAATAGTGTTAGTTAAAATAATCAGTTAAAAATAAAATATAAATATTTAGTTTAAAATTATAAACAATTTTAACAAAATAAATGCTAATAGATGAAAGCAATGCGTTCAAATATTTAACAGATTTAATGAAGCAAAGGTGCAAAAATCTAATTGTTATTAAATTAATAATATTAAAATTTGTTATATTTAATATATAAATGCAATAATAGATATAAATTAATGTATATTTTATGAAAAAAAAGGGTAAGCTTAATGCAAAGAAAATGGCGGTAAAGTGTCGAATACTTGACAAGAGTAATTAATTTGTATTGAAGTTAAATAAAATAGTATTCAACAACTGCTATTTGAAAATATAAAATAAAGTAAATGATAATATGTAGTATTCATTACATACTTATAATATATTAAAGAAATCTTTCTAATATTTCAATTCATAAGCCCACGCGATGCCTACTTCACACACTTATAATGTCCAGTATCCTTCCAGTGTTGCCAAACTTAAGAAAGTTGTTGAAAATTGTACAGTGATTTTTTGTTATTGGTTAGTCGCAATTCTTTTAGCATCATTCTATCAAAATTGGAGGGAAATTTTTCCGGCTATTTTATTTTAGTTTATTTATTTTAATTATATTAAATTTATTTAAAATAATTCATATAAATCTTTATTTGTTATTAGGATTTATTATTTATTCTAAATAATTTATTTTTTATTTTGTTAATTAAAATGCAAGGCTAGTTGTATTTTTTGTTATCACTTAAAGATCACAGCCATGATGTGCTGAAAAAACAAACAAATTGAAGTTAGGAATAAAATTTATTAATAAGTATTAATATTACTTAAATAATAATATATTTTGATATTAAATATTGGATATATAATATTAGAAATTATTTATGTATTGTTTGTAATTCTAAGAAATTTTATATACTTGTAAATAATTAATTTTACTATATTTAAGAGATTTATAAAATACTATCTGTTTGTAGGACCAAACAGCCAATCAGAGAAAGCTTTAGATCAACAGAAAAATCAGTTTAAATTTAAAATTATCAAACGGCTTTTTTAAATTTTATTATTGATAATTATAATTATATATTGAGATATGTTTAGATTAATAAACGTAAGTTTTTTTTTATATGTTTAATGTATTAATTAATTAAATATTATTTATACGTTAATAATTCTTATTTAATTATTATTTATTTCATCACGTTAATTTCCTCCATTTTTGTAACTTGGAAAAATAAGTAGACATTTATTTGTTTCTCGTTACCAAGACAATTTATTTACGAGTTTAGTCGCAAGGATAAAAAAGCTATTACAAAAAGCTTTGAAATTCAAGGATATTGAGTTTGCCATGAAAGAATATTTGAATATTTATCTTCTTTTCAAGGAAAAGGTAATCTACTCTTATTCTTACTTGACCATTTCATTTACCTTTTATTGTTCAATATAATTAAAATTAAATCAATTGAATTTTTCCAAATAATATCTTTTAATGATTAATATTTAAATTAAGTATTATTAATTGACAATCTCTAATTAAATTTTTAATTAATCAACTTTTATATCTTGAAAATATTCCTTGTACATTGTTCTAATATTAAAAGATGACTTGTTTTTTTTTTATTACTATATTAAAACTTTGTACAATTCATAATTTAATACGATGAATTAAATGTAATTATTTATTTAAAGAGGAAATATATTCTTATTAATAAATATAATAATATATATTATGCATTAATATACGCTACAGTAATACGAAAATGCTAAAATCAGAATCTGTGAGTACCCTGAGTGATCGGGAAGACAATATTGATGATTTAGATGGTTCCATGGTTTGGTCCCAAGAGGAGCCTCTTTCATCTAATGAAATCTTAGAAATAGAACCAGGAAATGCACTAATGAGAAATGATGCATTTTCTCTTTGTCGACTATGTGCAGGAGAAACTGTAAATCCTGTATATATATATTCTGAATTAGGAGAGTCTATGAAATTAGCTCATAAAATGAATACTTGCTTGAGTATTAAGGTACTATCAACTAAAATGATTATAACAATTTTGATTTATTGTTTTTTATGTTTTATAGTAATCTAATAATTTGTAATAATGCATTTCAGATAAGGAAGACGGATCCTCTACCTAAACAGCTTTGTATCGTTTGTGTTGAGAAAATAAACTGGTGCAATGAATTTGATATTCAGTGTATAAAAGCGGAAGAAACTTTATTAGGGATTCTCAAAGAGAAACAATCTTTTAACATTACTGAATTACAAACGGATAATGTATTTAACAATATTAAATCTTGTCCGCTTTGTATAGAAGGAAATATGAACACTTGTCAAGATGCAATACAGAATCCAAAAGATATGGAGTTATACGATAGCGATATTGTTTTGGAAAGCAGTGACGAGGAGAAAATATTTCATGATTTCAAAGCTGATTATGAAGAAGGAAATCGATTAATTATGTTGCAATGTTTAGGAAGTAAGCAGAAGTACTTGAAGTGCGGTGCATGCATGAATTTGTATCACACAAAAGAAACTTTGGATGACCATAAATGCAAGCCAAATATACAAAACACTTCCAAACCATATAAATGTTATTTATGCAATGCTACGTTTACTTTTGAAGAACGTTTAAATTTCCACATGCAGTTCCACAAAGGTGCTAAAGCTTTGTATTGCGAAATTTGTAAAATTACTTTTGGAAAAGAATTAAAATTATATTATCATTATAAACGGTATCATTGCAAGGATGTGACCGTTTCATGTTTGCAATGTGGAAAATTATTTGAAAACCAAGAGGAACTTAGGATGCATGTGTGCGTTGATGGTAAGAATAGACCTCATGTGTGCGAAGTTTGTAATAAAGGATTTTCAGATGGATATACTTTAAAACGGCATGTGGTAACGCATTTACCAGAGAAACCATATAGATGTTCTCAATGTTCTAAAAGCTTCACACAAAAGTCAAGACTAAATAAACACACAGCTGCACATGGTATCATTATTGAAAATAATCAAACTATATGGAAATGCGTTCGTTGTGGAGCAGCTTTTAACTGTTGTGATGATGCAGATAATCATTATAAAATACATGACGATAAAATGATACTAATAGAAGAATTATTAATATCAAAGATCTATCATTGCGAATTTTGCAACATGTATTTTACTGATATAGAAAATTTAAAGAATCATCAAAATCAACACGTTGTGGAAAAACCTTATAATTGCAACATATGTAAGACGATTTACAAATCTTTTGCAGAAGTAGTTTTACATTGGAAAGAACATTCACGTATGTTTAAAGTTTTGACAGTGTTCCTATGCGACATATGCAATAAAGATATGAAAGAATTATCTCTTCTTTACAAACATAAACAGAAAAGACATCAATACATGCCTCGTATTTCTGAAACTGGGAACATGAAATATGTCTGCGAACTTTGTGGATCTGTATTTGATCAGAAGGAAAATATACAAAACCATGGACGAGATCAATGCTCGAAATTTCCTTGCGATATATGCGGTAGTTTATTACCTACTGCAAATTCTCTTAATGCTCATAAAAGAAGACATAGTGGTTTAAGACCATATGTGTGTAACATTTGTGGTAAAAGTTATACTCAATCCAGTCATATGTGGACCCATAAAAGATTTCATATGGGAGTGAAACCTTATGCTTGCGAATACTGTGATCAGAGATTTACTATAAAACCTGATCTAGCAGATCATACAAGAAAAAAACATACAAGAGAGAGACCCTTCAAATGCGATGTTTGCAATAAAGCTTTCTTAACAGGATCTGTATTTTATCAACACAGATTGATACACAGAGGAGATCGTCGGTATAAATGTCATTATTGCGAGAAAGCATTTACCAGAACGGAAGCTTTAAACAATCACATTAAAATTCACACAGGAGAAAAACCTCACGCTTGTGACGTGTGCGGTCGATGTTTTCGACAAAAGGGCGATATGAGAAAACATCGACGTACTCAACACAATACCAAACAAGAGGGACAATAAAAATGTAAATGTTTTCTCTATTAATAATTAATTATTTTACTGATTTATAGTTTGACGATATTTTTAATAAACAGTGAGATTTAAATTTAGAAAATAAATAAATTTATAATCTTTTGAATTATTTAAATTAATAATTAATATTATTATTTTTAGTAATGTCGATGTTTATTTTCAATTAATTAGTATAAAATAATAATACGTTTAAAATATTCTATTATTATAAGAATAACATTGATATGATAAAAAATGTAATTTTGAAAATAGCGCTTTTTACAAATGGTAGGTGCGCAGATGGCAATTGCGTTGCGAGAGTGCGGAGAACAGGTGATATTCCTAATGTCTCATGATTTTATCACTGTCACGTATTTAATAGTCTTAAGGACGATCGTCGATATTTAGCATTTGGCTGTGACAGTATCAATTGTGTTAGAAAATAGGTGATTTTACAAAGTCATTTAAAAAAATGAATAGTATTAGATAAAATTGTAATAAGGTGCTCCTCATTTTGTGGAGCTTATATACGAGACACTTACGTGTGTGTAAGTATGTACATCTGTCAAGGATTTTTCCCTATAGACAATACATATATAAATAAAAGCCTACTAATTGTTTTACTACAAATAATTAGGCAAATATTTCTTCTATTATATTTTAACAAAATATTTTCTTATTAAATGTAAACCAGATGTAACCTATAAATGCGCTCAATGTATCTACCATGTTGAAATACTACAAGAAAAACATTCAATATTTTGCACAATTGTACTACATTCTTTGAGTAATTACTATAGAAAATATTTATATTACAAGAATTTTTTGTTACACGTATTATATAATATATAGGAATAGAGAGGGAATGTATTTTAATCATACAATAATAATTTTGTAGGATGTAAAATATACAAGATTAGTGTGACACTTATAAGTATTATATTAATTAAATTAATTTTGTATTTTAAGGTAGGTTTGAAAGATGGCTTTTCCACCTTTAGTCAGTTCTACGCCTCCACCACTTGATAATTTTGGAGATTCAGATGAAGATGAATTTGGGGATTTTACAGCTGGTGGAATCGATGGTATGGTTAGATTATTATTTTTAACCTTTTGAGTGTTATGAACGCATATATACGTTTATCGATATGAATGCAAAGAATTCAATGTCATTTAATTGTTTAGTGGCTTACCATACCAAAATTATACTCGGTCATAACTTTCTCCTATTATCTTATTTGGAAGAATGACAATGATAATTTACTTACTCCTAGTATAACCAATCAACAGAGCTCGCATTAGTGAATAAATATCCTATCCTTATAAAGTGTTTTGATCACGAGTATTGAATACTCAAAGGGTTAATTGTTATATGATTTATTATAGTTTCAATCGCATACTTTAATTTAATATTGTATATTAAAATTTATGAATTATAATCATTTTTATTGTTTTACAGGTTTATCGATTACATCAGATTCACCACATAAAATTATCACTCCCATTCAAACGCCAATAATGTCTGAAAATGTATCTCCTAAAGTTAACGGAGTTAATTATTCTCCAGAATCTAATAACATGTGCTTGAAAAATGATTGTAACATACTTAAATGTAATATTCCAGATGACATATTAATTGTTGAGAAGGCGGAAGATATTGTGAGCAACATAGAATTACACGATCATTCAGATAATAGTAGTATTAAAAAAAATAATTTTCACGATGACGATAATAGTATCATTAAAAATGATAATTTAAATCTATGTAGTGAGAATGATTTAAAAGCTACAGAAAACAATAATGATACTTACGATCTTTGTACTCAGGTCATCTTAGATGAAGTTAATTTAATTAATAAGAGCATAGTCAGTAGCAATAATAGTAGCTTAGAAAATAGCGTGAAGACTGTGAGCGAGCATGAAGGTTCATTAAATAATTTGGAAGTTAATGACGATGTAGAACCTTTAAGCCTAGATTTAGATGACCCCATAAATACATCTGATGGATTACAACATCTAGACAATGATTTTTATAATTACGAACAATTTAAAGATTCAGCAGACTGGAGTAGTTTTGATAATAATCAAATATTGCATAAAGAATTGTCCGTTTCGCAAGCTAATTGTTTTGATCTGCAATATGAAATTGTAAGCAATTCATATGATGATACAATTATTAATACAGACAATGATACTCACTTAGACTGCAAATCGACAGATGAAAGAATGAAAAAGAATGAAAGTAATAAAATCGTCAATGTTACAACAGATAAGTGTGAATCTACGCAAAATAGTAAAACATTATCCGATTCTCTTCCCTTTCAAGACCAGGATGTAAAAAGTGTAGACGTTCTTCCTCAATCGGACTGTGATTTAACTGTTGAGGAGGATCTCAAAGAAATTGAAGATACGTTTGATAAAAGTGAAACGTTAAGTAACGATATTGTATATACCTCTTTCAGTTCTGCTTTGGGTATTGATAAAACTATAAGAAATAAATCAAATCTAGATTGTAAATTTGTAAATAACGATATTGGTACCTCGCCTAATCTATCTTGGAGAGATAATACAAATCTTGAATCAAATGCATTTGATACGCTGGAAGTAATTGAAAATGTTACAAGTGAGATAGTTAATAATAAAAATAGTATTGCAATCAATGAAAATACATTTGCTGTAGATACAAATTTAGATAATGGAGATACTTTCATACAATCTGCTTTGATAGATAATAATTCGTTCGATAAAGAAGATCCTAATTTTACAGATTTCAAATCTGCTCAAGATTTTGATAGAGCGTCAATGTCCGAGCGCAATTTAAATATCATATCTGATAATTTATCTAATACAGTACAAATTGAGGATAACTTATCCAAGTTGTCGAGTGAAACAGATTTTCGACAAAATCTCTCATCTTTTGTAAACGTATCACTGCCAACGAATAAAACATTTTCTAATCATATTATACAGGCAGAATGTAGTGATTTAAAAAATCATTCGGATTTGGAACGTGCCACTTATAACAGTAGAACTTGTATAAACAATTTCGAAAATGATGATTTTTCTGATTATCAAGAAACATTAAGAGAAAATCAAATGCCAACAAATAAAAAGAGCGATACCTTTACAATACTTTCTAAACCAGAAATCGCAGATGATGATTTTGGAGATTTTACGAATTTTTCAAGCGTGGGAGATGAATGGACATCTAACGTAGTTGATCCCAAAGTACCTGAAATTGATGATGACTTTGGAGAATTTAATAATTTTGAATCTTCAAACAGTACAGTAGAAACACAACAGTTTAGTTTGAGAGAATCTATGTGTCGGATAGAAAATAAGAATGTGAGTTTAGAATAAATCAATGAAACATCTCTATAGTTATAGTACGTCATACCAGAATATTAGCACATTTGTCGCATGTTTGTTAATTCTGCATGTTATTTAACTTGCTCATATCATCGTCATGTAGTAATCATGTGATTATTTCCAGGCTGCAAACAAGATAGAAGATATAGTAACAAATATGTTTAGCGTGATGCCTACGCTTCCAGAAACCGATTTAAAACCTTTAATTACAAAAACAGATAAAATCTGGCAGTGCTTGAAAAATGTAGAAGAAACTAATGCTTTAACTTATCAATGGTCTAATAGTACTAGTAATAATGTGCTTTTAAATGCACTCGGCATTGATTCGCGTAACATTGTAAGTATACTTCTTTCTTTCAGTATTATATACATAACTTTAAATAAACGATAAATCTTTTCTCATTTATAGTTATTTGGACCAAGGTGGAATTCTAGTGTTCCAAGGTTCGCAGCTAATCTCGGCTTTACACCATTGGAACCAATAAAGGCATCCGTCGATTCTCCACCATCAACTGCAAATAAAATGCAAGGAGTGTCTACTTCGGATGTAAGTGTAATTAAAAGATATAATTAACTATAAATTCATTAAAGCACAATTAATGTTTACTAAATCATATCAGGAAGTACCTGCTGCCCAATTTGATTGGAATAGTTCTGGTCTTGTAAATCCTTTAGATGCTAGTAAGTATAAATTGTGTTTTTAAGAAAATTACTATGATGCATAAAGAAAAAAAATGAAGAAAGTTTGAAATACTAAAAAACAAAAAGGTTGCTTTGGCTTTTTATATACGAATACTTTTTTCTAAGCTATGCACGCATATTTAAATGTATATAATACATCCTCTTAAATATCACAAACAATAATACAGGTGGTGGGTTATCAGCTCTTCTACCATTGGATTTATTGTGTCCGTTTGACCCTCTACTAACACCCCACTGTTCCACATATTCCGAATCCTATCATCAAACAGCTGCTTATACACGGGACTCCATATATTATTGTAAGTGGTAGCGCTAGCATTATCCTTTATCCTTGCACACTATAGTAAATGTATTTTTTATATATGCTATCCATAAAAAAAATTTTACATACATCCCAATAAATGATACTGTATTTATTTAATTATTATTAATAATTTTATAAGAAACATTTATTTTTATTATCGAACAGATTCATCAGATCCAACCGTAATCACTGAGAACAGCAATTTACAATCCATAAAAATATCAAATAAAAGTACATTGAATCCTTTCAATAGTGGATTGAACGATAGCATAAAATCTCAGAAACAACAAATGCAAACAGGGAAAATGATCGAACCTCTACCAGGTCCACACACGATCGATTGGAAATTGAAAGAAGAACACGATGTAAGTGGAGGAGGAGGAGCAGCAGGAGGAATAGGAGGAGTAGGAGGAGGTGGTGGTAGTGGTAAAGGAAAAAATTATCAACAAAAAGTATTAAAAAATGCTCCATCAGTAAATAATAAATCGTTCCTAGTAAGTAGCAGTGCTACAAAAAGTCAAGATTCGTATTATAGAAAATCGTCATTATCAAGAAGAGAACATTTGCAAAATGCGGAACATGTAACCGTCGACAGGTTTGGTAGACCAATGTCCGTGCATGCAGAGACTATCAAAGTTTTGAACCAATTGCCAGATTTATCATTTTTAAGTGCTAGAACTTTATTGTATAATCGTGAGCAAAAGCAAATAGTTCAAGACTTGGGTGCCATGATAAATCGGAAAATGCCTGGCTGAGTAACGTCGGTCTGAATACGAGTTTGATAAGGTAACACGAACAGAATGGAAAATAAATTTTTAATAGATACTCTAAACAATCAGTATAATCAAAAAACAAGAAAACAAATACTTCTGCTACCTTTCAAACCTGTGTTCAGACCAACCTCTGATCCATCTTGGCTCTTCCATGTTGGTATCATTGAAGATGTTATGTCATAAATGATATAACTGATGCTTGGTAATTTACTACTTATATTGGCACACAACAATGCACTTGACATTCCAAGATATATGATTGTTTGTGATTATTAACTATGGTTGTTATATAGTTATCCATCAAAGTATTTCAAATTTGTTCTATTATTATTCTAATTTTTATTATCTTGTTTGTTTGATCGGACAATCGTCGATTAGTTTTAGGAAAATATACGTTTAATTTTCTTTTAAATAGGCCACACATTTCAGTTACAAAATTTTAGTATGTGAAATAGAACATGAGAGATATTTGTTAATATTTGGTTTTACCCCCTGTTCTAGTCTACATTACAAATTGGATGAAGTTTTAACACATGGTGTATTTGCATGCGTGTGGTAAATTTTGTTAAAGACATACCCATTGCAAATCTTTACCTAAGATAATACCTAAGAGCTTAAACTCTTTAAAGTATTATCGTATGATTCTGTATTTACGATATTGCATGTTGCTGCCTTTGCAACGTGTTTGTATATTAGAATATTTAAAAAGAAGAAAAAGAAAATAATGAGCAAAAGACAGATAGATAATTTTCCATGCAAATATATTACTTTTACACTCGAATAACACTGTTATCCCTATTCCAATATAGAATAATTATTCTATTCATAAATATTCATGTCAGTTAGGGCAGAAAATACTTAAGCGAGGAAAACAGTGGCTATGGTTCAATTTAATCGAGAAAGAAAGAAAAATAATGCATTCTTCTTAAACTGTTAGTGAAAAAAAGTATTTCGAATTATGATGTATATAACACAAATGTTCATATATACACATAAACATGTATTTTTATTTTTTAAATGCTAAGTGAAAGAGAGTGCATATTTTTCTTTGCTTCAATTATTTTAGACATGGTCTGCATACTAATTATAAGTCAATTACTTTAAATCCAAACCAGTTTTAACTGTTAATATATGTGATAAATTTGTCAAGAGACGATATTAGATTGCTCAACTTTGTCCCCTGACATATTTATTACATTTTCTCAATTTCTATATAAAAAGAAAAAAAAGACAAAAAAGAATAAGAAGAAAAAGAAGAGAAAGAAAAGAAACTAGGACGTGATACTTAAATATGTCATAAATAGCCTTTACATTGATTACCAAGATATTAAAACATTAAAAAATTGCTATTACTAAGTTCGTTATTTATTAATATTAATATTGTAATATATTATATATATATTTTATGTAAAATATTGTCGATAATAATAATACATAGGAAATCATTGAAAAGAACGATTGTATTATTCTTAATCAGACATTGTATCTATGCTATTTAAACCAAATTCTTAAGTATTATTATTTAAAGATATAGTTGTGGAAATGAATGAAAATTAATGTTGTATACATTTATGTCATTTTTTTATTCATCATTTTTTTATTAATAGATTTTTTATGCTACATTTATCATAGAATGTATTATATTTTATCGTTACTTCAATTTGAAATGAAAATCTGTGTCGTAGTAGATTGCAGTAGGGTATTTTTAAAAAAGCGTCGATGTCCGCGTTTACATATTCGCGCATGCGCCATTAACTTTGAGTGCACAGTGACGCCATTTTATGATAAAGGATTTGTGTTTAACAATAGAGAATATTGTTTCTCGTATCAGTGATATATCGTTATCATAGTAAAATGATTTTTACCCAATCACATAGCAGAATTTTTGGAAAGTGTTTGAAGTAAGTTCGTGGTATTTTAAATATTTTCCTTCCCCTCCTCCCCCATGACATCATACCTTTCATGACATATTGCGTATTTCGTTTTGAAATCAAAGTTATGCAGAAAAAATACATTGTAAACAGTGAAAGCGATAAATTATTTTGAATAATTTAAATTGTGAGATATCAGGATAACAATTTTTTTTAGATTTTTATTTTATATCCTTTTTTTTTTTTAAAGTTTATGATTTTTTTGCCAAGTGAATTGTACTTAACCTTACAAAAGAATATATAAACTGCGTATTTTGTGTAAGTCGATTAAAATTTATGATGTTATTAATGAATTCATGTGTAAAATATTTTTTTAATTTACAGTTCTACGAATAGAAAAGATAGAAGATATTTATTTGCTCCAGAATTATCAACAGTAATGAATGCAAGTGGAAGAAAATTAAGATCTGGTAAGATAACTAATAAAGTAGCTGGCAATGGCAAATCTGCGAAGAAGGCTGACCCCAAAACAGAAAATAAAAAAGGTAATGACCAAGACAGTAACCAGGGCAATGACCAAAACTTTGAAATCAAAACCTGCAAAATCTGATTCTAATAATAAAAATAATGTTAAAGAAGAGAAAGAAAATGAGAGCATGTTAAAAACAAAAAGAAAGAATAGTCTTAAAAATAGGACTACGAAGCGTGTAGTTTTAAGTAGTAAAAGAAAAGCGAATATTTCTGAAGTAGAAAAGTCAACGGGCTTACGACAAATGTCTTTGAAAGAATCTTTTTTGAATCAAGAAGCTTTATCCAAACGACTTCGTCCGAGAAAAGATTGTAGGAATTATTGCGAAGATTCTGTTGTACAAAAAACAAGTATATCGTCTCAACAAGAAAATGATCCAACAGCGAGCAGTAAATCGAAGTTGCCTGTGTATAAATCCATAAAACTCAATGAAAGTTTAAGAAATGTAAGTGATATATATGATTTTAAATTTGATGAAAACGACTCTAAAGAAAAATTAATGGGTAAAAGAAAGAAACGTATCATTAAAAGAGCAGTACAAAAGAAAACCAAGAAAACTAAATCCGTTGTACAGAACAAGTTGAAAGAAGTGCGAGTGGTTTTAGAAAATATACCTAACGATCCAGTAACATTAACTAACACTAAAAAAATTAAAGTCAATACTGATAAAACACATGCATTACCATCAACCAATATTGTAAAGAAATCCGACGATGATGTTAAACAAAATAAATTAATGCCATCGATTGAAACCAATAACTTGAAAGCTGAATCTAATAACTTTCAACATTTAGAAGTGAATGAAGTACCATTGATGCAAAGTGTTTCTGAAGATAATGAAAAGGCACCACATACTAAATTATTGGGACCTAAAATAATTTCTGTCGAAAATATAAATAACACAGATATATCACACATGATTAAGACTACACCATTAAAATCACAACAAAAGACATTTGCACCATTCAGAAAAACGAATATTTTTGGTAACAAGGCTAAATCGTTCTCTGAAAGTACGATAAACGATTCGTTAATCAGCAAATCTTTGTCACCAATTAAAAGGTTGACAGCCAATTTTGATGCTGGTAGTCCTTGGAGATTGTCACCAGTGAACACATTTTCTCAAATGAAGAGTCTATTCCAAAGTACGCCGCAGCCTAAGATGTTGCAAATATTGGAAAGTAAAATAAAAAGAGGTACGAAAGATCAAGCTATTAAATGCTTGGAGAGCAATAAGAACAACAAGTTATCGGAAACGATTAGCGAAGATGTAAATATCCAGAAAACGTTTGAAAAATCTAATTATTCTAACAGAAAAGTTGGACAAGTCGTGAGAAAGTTTGGAAGAGAAATTACAAATTTAGATAATTCTGTACCAGTAAGTAACGAGAATGCTGTTAACGAACATGAAGAAGTGGAAAGTAATAAAGAATTAAGACTTTCAAATAAAAATTTGCAGAATACAATTGGTATTACATTGATGAATACTCCTGTGTTAAATGATACAAAAGAAGATAAGGAGAACGCTGCACCTAAATCTCCTTCAAAATCTCCTTCCAAATCTCCTTCCAAATCGAAGAATTTTTTGAAAAAGAGATTAAGAAAAACTACTGATATTAATTTCTCTCCTAAACGCAAGAAAAGTTGTATAGAGGATAAAGAGAATTCCAATATCCAATTGCAATTGGACAACACACTGAAATTGAATCGCACCGATTCTACGTTACATTCCTCAGACAAAAATCAAAAAGAAAATAAAGACATTTTTGAACCACAACCTGGACCATCTGGTTTACAAAGCTTCAAATCGCCCAATCACAAACCATTGCAACAAACAAATTTAAATGGTTTTTTAAATCTACTGGAAGTACCAGAGAGTACTAAGATAAGTACGATTCATGGTATTTTTGATGATGCACAATCAACGCCTATCTATGGTAAACCTTTTAAGCCTATAAAAGCGACCAATGCACAATACATGGAATTGGACAATGCTTTTGGATTTAATGACGTTAGCGATACAATTTTGGATATATCGCCGATTCATCCTGACTCGGAGAATGAAAATATAAAAGATAAGAAAATTTTGAAAATAAATGTGGAAGAAAAAAAAGAATTGAAAACTAATACAAATGTAGAAGAAATAAAAAGACCATCAGAACTTCCTATAAGAATATTACCAAGAGAAATAAAAAAGAATATCGTGTCAGAAAAAGTAGATTCTGATGAAAACGATAAAAAAGATAAAAAAGAAATTGATAAGGAAAATATGACAGCAGAAAAATCTTTGTCAGAGACAAAAAACAAATTCATAGACATAGTAAATTTTTCTGATACATTTGATATTTTGAAAGAATCGAAAGAGATACAGGATGATAATTCGTTAAATGTACCGTTATTTGCCGATCTTCCTACTCATTTTTCAGAGGTATGTATTATCGTTACAATATTTTTATTTATATTTAATGTTGTGCTTCAGAAATTACAATAAATTTATTTAAACTTTGTTTAGCCTCCAAGGCGTTCATACAAAAGAAAACGCAACGTCAGATTTAACTTCCAAGAAAATGAGAGTTCTGAAGAGGAAGAAAATGATAATAATGATAAAGAAAAGAAAAGAAAAAAGAAAAAGTATGGAAAATTAAAGGGTCCTGAAGTGAAAAGATTAGAGGAGTGGGTACAAAGTATTAATGAAACTTTTCAAGAAATTGATCATTACGATCTAGTTGTAGAATAGAAATTATAAAAGCAGCAAAAAAAATCATTACACTATCATAATTTTTTTATTTTCGTATACATTTATCATTTGTTCATCATATGGATGTGTCATCTTTTTATCTTTGCTTTATTGTAGGGTCCTATTTTATTAACATTTTTATCATCCGATTTTAACAAAATACTAAATCATATATAAAGCTTTTATTATTATTTTAGATGTAAATGTATATGTATACATATATTTTAGATTTGTTAGATCTCTCACTGTTTATATACGTGCTGTATAAGAATGCATATAAAACATAAAAATGATAATATATTTATATCTGTTCTGAAAGTATAATCGAAATTTATTTTATTATACATCGTATATAGATAAAGTATAATTTTATTAACCCTTTGCACTCGAAGTTATATTTTTCATTTCATGTATTACGAACAACTAACAAAGCAATTACAATAGAAAAAAATCATATTCACGTATTATAAATAAATGACATATGTGTAATTAAAAGAAAAATCATAATTGATATGTTGTAGACTGAATTGAATTTTTTTCAGTTTTTATTTCTTTTTTATTGTCTCCGTAGCGGAGCTCTCGAGTGCAAAGAGTTAAAAAATTTAAACCTTATAATTAATTTAATTTTTTTTATCTAACGGTAATGTAGATGTGTTTCTTTGTCGATAAAATATTGACTGTAATGTCGACGATCAATATCATTTACCATCAGAGAAAAAACCTTTCAGTCGATAAGGAAGTGACCGAAATGATCAAACCTATAGTCAATAAATGAAGTAGCAGCTAGTTTGAAAGAATCTCCGCTAGATAGCATTCATATAGCAGCGCGCGTAGGGAGAGGGTGGCAGTGGTGGTATAGAACGATGCGCGCGCATGGTTCGAAGGGGGGCATGCGCAGGAATACGGGCGAGTAAAACGTCTGGAAGTTTAGTGCATGGCGGCGCGAGGCCCGTATCGATATCGTCGTATCGCGCACCACTCGAGCTAACGTCCTGGCCGGGCACGAGTGCGTGCGTGCGTGCGCGCGGTGCGCCGGATTTCTCTCTCTCTATCTCTTTTTCTCTCTTTTTAACTATCTATCTTTCTATCTATCTTTTTCCGACAGTTAGTCTATCTTCGTTTGCCCGTCAGTATCTCTCATTTCAACTAACGTGTCTATTTTTCTCTTTCTCTCTCCTCTCCCCCTCCTTTACCCTTTTCCACCTCCTTCCCCCTCCTCCTCCTCCTTCCACCTCCTTCAATAACCACGTTCCCTCTCAGTCTTCTCAGTCGTTCGCATCTTCTTTCTCCTTAAGCGCGTTCCTTGCGCGATTCCTTTCCTTTTATCATCGTTGTCCTCATAATCAGCCTACACCCTATTTTTTCTTTCCCATCTACCCTTTTATTTTCTACCAATCTCCCACCCTTCCTCCCTCCCGCCGCCGGTGCGTAAAGGTTGTACTCTCGAAGAGATCGCGAACACGCGCGCGCGCGCTCTCTCTTTCTCTTTCTTTCTTTCTTTCTCTGTCTCTCTTATGCGAACGTTGAAGGCGATCGTGGCGCGTTTTGCGCCAAAGTGCGCGACCGGCTTTTAACGCAGAGCACACGTTAGTTAGTTCGGTTTGTTCCTTATCGGGTATCTCGTGCGCGAGTTAACGATTTCACACGAATAGTAGTGTATTTCCTGGCTGTTATCACTTTTACTAAGGTCTTCTTTATCTCTCGTTAGTCTTCAGAGGATTCGAGGACATCCCCCACAGGATCAGTGTTGAAGAAGACTCTGAGAGCTGCCTTGCCCTGTTACCTCGTCTAGGATAAGCTGAGAAAGAAGTGTGTACAAGAAGTAATATCCTCCCTTCTGGTAAGTCCTGTAAAGATTTTTTTGTTACTTTTATAGGTTCCTTCTTTTTAATGAAATCTTGTGCCCTGAAAAGGGATTTTTCTTTTTACCAACATCTTTTCATTTCCTTTAATTTTGTTCAATAAAAATATTTTGTTTTAATAATAATCGTATATGCGAACGAATGATACGCCTGGTGTCGTTGAATCGGTGACTCGTTCCAAGTCTGATGTCATCCCCGTTCAATGTCAGAGGAAGTCGTTTCCTATCGCGTGTCTTTCCTGATCTCGAGAAACGTCACACACTTTCCAATATCTCTCGTAGTTCTCGAACGTCATTCCTCGTGCACGTTTACATTACGTTTTCATCTAAAGCCGATTTATCCACATGTTCCGATATTTTAATCCTTTTACTCGAATGAACTTACTTGAACTTCCGAGAATCTTTCATGATTTTCTTTTAATAAATATTTTAATGGAAGCAAAAAAAAGAATTCAAACTTGATTTACAAGAGATCAGCTTAAAGGATGTCTTTTTTCCTTTTTTTTTTTTTTTTTTTTTTTATTTGAAACGAATCATACGTTTATTTCCTTCGTGTAACAGAATTTTTGTTGTCGGATTTGTTTCCATTTCTTTCTTTCTTTCACGATGTCTTTTCCTTTATCGAGTCCATTTATCGCTGTTGTTGAATAGAATGAGAATAAATAGAAAAAAGAAGAAGTGAATTCTGTTAGAGGTTTCCTTCTCGTTTTCATTTCCGATCGACACGGCACTGCAGTAGTGGCACGACACGGCGCCGGTTGAACGATGTGAGATGGTGATGGTTCTACTTGGAAGTTAGGTTGCCTGGTTGGTTGGTTGGTTGGTTGGTTATATATTGTAGGAAAGAAGGAAAGTACGAAAAAACGAACCGGTGCTCGGCCGGCTCTGACACGCTGCCTAACGATCCGGAAAACGTTCGAGGGGACGAGAATCGATTCGTTCTTCGTGAATGCGAACACGTCGATCTCTCTCTTTCTCTTTCTCTTTCCTTTTTTTTTTATTTCATTCTCCTGCCTAAACGAAAAAGAAAGGAGAGAAGAGAGCATGGAAAATAGTGTATAATACTTTCCAATAACAGCATCCAACTCGGAACTGAGAACGGTCACGCGTTATTCCTAAACGACGCCACAGGTGTGGTCGTTGACTCCTCGTAGTATACCCAAACTAATTGTGTCATCATAATTATGATACTAACCATTCTAACCATTCAATTGATTTCGTTTGAAATTATTTGTTCTAGAAGAATATTAAGACTGGATTTTTAAATTGTTTATTTAGATTTATATTTATCATCATTTTCTTTTCTTTTTCTTTTTAAGATATTTTTTTCATATATTCCTCCTTTTAATTTATTATTTTTTTGTCGATTTCAGATGACTCATCATCTAACAAGACGTTTTATAATATAAGAAAATTATTTATCCTGGAAGAATATTAAAAGTGGATTTAAAATTATTTATTTAAATTTAAATTTATCACGATCTCTTTGAAGTTATATTTTTATTTAAATATATGTTTTTATATATTTTCGTATTTAATTTGTATTTTTTTTTCGATTTCAGATGACTCATCATTTTATTTAAAAAGACGTTTTATAAGATAAGGGAATTACTTGTCCTAAAAAAATATTAATACTGAATTTAAAATTATTTATTTAGATTTAATTTTATCACGATCTTTTTGAAGTTATATTTTTATTTAAATAAATATTTTTGTATATTTTTATATTGGTTTTTTTTCGATTTCAGATGACCCACCATTTTATTTAAAAAGACGTTTTATAATATAAGGAAATTATTTGTCCTGAAAGAATATTAAGACTAAATTTAATATTATTTATTTAGATTTAATTTTATCACGATCTTTTTGAAGTTATATTTTTATTTAAATAAATATTTTTGTATATTTTCATATTGGTTCTTTTTTTGTCGATTTTAGATGACCCACCATTTTATTTAAAAAGACGTTTTATAATATAAGGAAATTATTTGTCCTAGAAGAATATTAAGACTAAATTTAATATTATTTATTTAGATTTCCATTTATTACGATATTTGTTTCTTTAAATATATGTTTTCGTATGTTCTCTCGTTTTTAATTTGTATTTTTTTGTAAATTCAAATGATTTTATTTAAAGAGACGTTTTATAAGATAAGAAATTATTTGTTCCAGATAAATATTAAAACTGGATTTAAAATTCTTTATTCAGATTTACATTAACCATCCATCTTTTCGTTGCATGCCTGTCTTCGTGTATCCTCGCGTTTAACTTATAATTTTTTTGCGAATTCAGATGACCCATCATTTTATTTAAAAAGACGTTTTATAAGATAAGGAAATTATTTGTGTCGGAAGAATATTAAAATTTGCTTAAAAATGATCGATTTATTTTAGTGGTCAATTAACTTTCACCACACCATTTTTTCTTTGCATGTATGTCCTCGTATATTTTTGTGCTTAATTTTTATTTTATATTTTTTTTTTTTTTTGCGAATTCAAATGACCCATGATTGTGGTCAAAAATACATTTTATAAGACAGGAAAATATTAAACTTAAAAGAAAGGAAAATATGAACTGGTTTTCGATAATGATCGATTTATACTGACCTTTAATGTCATATCTTCCTTACGTACATATCTGTTTAATTTATATTTATTTTTGTGCGTATTAATATGATCAATTATTATTATAAAAAAATTTCGGATCATTTGTTATTGAATTTATTTTGTATTATGTTTGTTCTTTTGTTTTTTTTTCTTTGAAGGTTAATGATCTTTCGGAATAGGGCAATTAAAGGAACTTTAAACAGGAAGTTGAAAAAATATAGAACGATGTAGAACGATGTAGAACGACGTTGAACGATTCCCGATTACACGTTTGTTCCTATCGTTTCACATGTCCGTCCTATTAAAGTCTACTAATTATGTAGTAGCTCCCTTCTATGCTAATTATAGATTAGACGTTAATAGCCCGATTAGATAGGAGTACAAGAAGAAAAAAATAAGGGAATGATCTTGCGGCTTGGGCCAGTCTCAATCAGTTTTAAATGAACTGTATCTTTTTCTTGATAAGAGAGTTGTTAGCATCCTTTAAGGTTCATGGGGTCGTTGTTCTTTTCCCTATAGGGAACTGAAAAATATTAAATCGTTTCTATAAAAGTTTTTAAAGGTCGTAACATAAGAATACGTAAAATAACATTGTAATACCAACCATATGCATTTTATTTGCATATTTCACATGTTGTTAATGATATAATAAAAAATTACGTCTATCAAAGTACATGGAAAAGTATTTTAATTGTAAAGAAAATTATCTCACAACTCAGATGCTACTTTGATGGAACTTTGATGCAATTTAAATGCAATTTTGATAGATATGACTAAAAAATATTCTTACGAAGATCGTAACATAAGAATATGTAAAATAACATTGTAATACCAACCATATGCATTTTATTTGCATATTTTACATGTTGCAAATGATATAATAAAAAATTATGTCTACCAAAGTACATGGAAAAATATTTTAATGTCTACCAAAGTACAGGGAAAAATATTTTAATTGTAAAGAAAATTATCTCACATCTCAGATGCTACTTTGATGGAACTTTGATGCAATTTAAATGCAATTTTGATAGATATGACTTAAAAATATTCTTACAAAGATCGACAATTTGAGTAAAACGTATATGATCGGCTTAATAAATTGTATTTGAGAAAAATGTTATCCCCTCGACATTTAATTCAACGATACTCATAGTTGCTCGTTAGATTTCATGAAACGATCGTATGGGTTACGCTCGATTTACTTGTTTCCGGAACGAGCCGTGTCTCTTCTATATTCCTCTCTGTATATGCAGTTTAAACGTTCCTGTACAATTGTATTTTCCGATATGTACCTTCCACATAAGCTCGTAATCGTTTCGTAAATGATCCTATCATTTCTACACGGTACGTTTTTAACACAATTGTGAGAACATTTTTGTTTAAATAGTTTTATATTTCTTTTTTTTGTCTTTCAATAATTTACGCTCCACTTAAAAATTAAAATGTTGTATGTGGTCTATTCATAATCACGTTCATCAATTTAAACGAAAAATAATTTAGATTACGAAGAAATTATTAATACAATCCTGAGACTAAATTTTGATGCAATTTTGTGGATAGTACTCGTAATAAAATTATTATATAAACCATACATTTATATCGTTCATTGGCCGGTATCCAAATTTTCGTATGAACAAGTTGGTATTTTTCTTTTAAATAATTTTCATCTTATTATTAGATAAATTATTTTAGTTAATAGTTTAATGTGAGGTTGCAGTAGGTAAAGGATTCAAGAGGATCAACGACACTTGGGCAATAGGGACGGCTAATTTGAGAACGGACTTTCATTTACGGTTTAAATCGAGCGTAACGTGACGTTCAGCGTACCAAGAAAGAGAAAGAAAGATATATTTATATATACCTATATTTATGAGATTCTAAATACATCTATAAAGACAATAAAATTAGTTTTGAAATACAAAAATAGCAAGCTGCTTATCTACTTGAAAGTATTTAACTGTATCTTGAAAAAGATAAATGACGATACGGTTAATTTACTATTAAATTGGATTAAATCGAACGAGTTTTTGTACTTTCTACGATCTATACGTTCCATTTGAAACTTCAATTACGCGGTTAGTTCAATTGAATTTACGACTCATTCGAAGATTTAAAAAGTAAAATACTTTGAATTGTTATACGTTCAGATAAAACAAGATTTTATCTAATATTTTATCTAATCGCGCGTTATCGGTTCAAATTTACATCGTTTCTTATCGTTGTTGAATTATCTTAACATTTGTTACATTTATCGAGCTTTTTCTTGTAAAAGTTTTTTTTTTATAGTTGGATAGATAATCCACGAGAGTAGAAGTGCTTCTAGCAGTAACCGGAAACGGAAATGAGGAGACAGGCTACTTGCTATATTGTATGCTCATCGCATTGTAATTTAACCTACGATGCATATATAGCAAGAACTATTTCAATTCTGATCTATTAGCAATCATACGTTTAAGGAATATTTTATTAGCTTGCATTAAAATAGGAAAAGAAATTTTATTAAAAAGACATGGTATTTTTGGATTAATATGAAATTAATTTAAATAATAATAATATAATATTTATATTATAATTATAATTGTGTAGAGGGAAGGGAGTAATATATTGAAAAGATTTTTTATTGGGTTGCATCAAAAAGTAGGAAAGAAATTTTATAAAAAGACTTATGGTATTTTTAAATTAACACTAAACTTACCTACAATTATGTATATATTAAATATAATGTTAATTAATGTAAATTCCAATGTTTTTTGTTAAATAATAAATAAAATATTATTTAAAGTTTAGGCTACAAAATAGTATTCTATTATAAGTATCTCGAAAGTTTTATAAATTAATTAATCAAAATTTACATTTTGATCAAATTATTTGAATTTATGGTCATGCCTAGATTATACTTTCCTTTTTTATTTTTCTCTCTAGTTCTTTTTTTGATTGATCGAAGTTATACAGTAAATCGTATCGATCACGCAACGAGTTGATTTAAATTTCACTGGACTTGCACATAGAAATGCGTTAGATTGCACGATAAAAACCTCTTTTGCGGTTTCCAATCATCGTTGCAACTACAATCTCGGTGTTATAGGATAAGTAGAAAGAGGAAGAAGAGGGAAGGAAGAAGAAGGAGAGATATAAACGAGATATTCCATTATAAACCTTAAACGATATATAATTACATTCCCTTGTAATATACTTGCATAAAACGAAATGGAAAGTTCATTTAGATTCGCGATAATTTCTACTTTGAATTATCCTTCTTGGATCATTAAGGTATTAAAATAGGAAGGAAGACAATGACCGAGCATTGTGTGAGTATTCTAACAAACAACCAACCAAGTAACCAAGTAACCAAGCAAGCAACTAAGAAATAAGCAAGAAAACTGTTCAACTTAACTTGCGGCGATACGCATGCACGCGTTTGCTTCTCAGCAAAACGAAACAGAGACCACGTTTGTACCAACTCTCTTACTTACTTTCTTTCTTTCTCTTTCTTTTTTTAGAGTTAGAAGAGGTTGGTCACTCGAGTAGTAGTAACGAAATAGAAGTCCGACCTTAGGAAAGTTATTACGAAGAAGTTTGAAACTTCTCACTCAACGTGTCAGACCAACTCTCTTTCGTATTTTACCTTCAGTAATGCACCTTTCTTCATTTATTCAAATGTTCCCGTGCTTTTCAATAAAACTAACAAGGTACTCTACGAATATCATACTATTTTAATCCAAAAAGACACAAAATTATTATCTTCTAGCCACTTTCCTTTATTAAACGAACCAAACTACTTATTCCCCTTGAAATATGCTCGTCATTAAAAAGATCCATTTATTCAACCCTCCTCATGACAGATTAATTCGATCATGTTTTGTACTGTGTGTTTTCAGTATCATCTTTCAATTTCTGAACGTTACACCTTTATTGATCTCGTTCATGACCTCGATACAAATTGGTCAAAATCTCGTCAGTGCGGCTTAGGGTCGGGTCAAACATTTTTTCATATTTGGATGAAAAATTGAAACAAAATTTCTTCTTCAATTATTTTAATAATTGTTTTTTTTTTCTAGAAAACTATCACAAATTACGGAAAAACATTATCCTCAATCTAATCTATAATTTTTATATATAAAAATTCAGTGTCACATTGTTGGTTTCCAATGAACTTTGAAACTACTAAACTAATCTTAATGAAATTTTTTTTATTTTGTGTGTTTCTTTTTCAACTTAGTACATAGGATAGTTTTTATCACGATTATTTTTATTTTTTATTGCTAATTTAAGAATTTATTATTTAAAGGTTATCTAGGTCTTTAGGTACTGTAAGTTTTCAATAGATGGCGCTGCATTACAATTCAATTATTTCAGGTTTTTTTCAGATTTCATATGATATTACTAACCTTGCTTTTTATATTTTTTCGTGTATTATTATTTTATGTATTCCATTGTAATTGTGGTGTTAGTTTACGTGTTGTTATAATTTACTAAATAGTTTAGAATTATATTAAATCAACATTTCATAATAAAGCCATAGCAACGCGTGGCTGAAGTATCCTAGTATTGATATAAAAGAAATTTCGTTGAAACTGATCCTTTTTTACTTTCCACCCTTTCTTAGTTTCTTCATCATTATATCGTTCCAAGTTCTTCTCCTACGTTTCTTAGAATGTTGATATTTTTATTTGTGTCGATAAATGGTCGCCCTTTTTCGAAACTGAACTACTTCAGTTATTAATAGAGTCCCCTATCTTTCTTTTGGGGTGAGGGGGGAAGGTTATTTTTTTGTTTGTTCTGTTAGTAGTAGCAGCAGCAGCCCTTCGTCGATGGCATACGCACGCCACTTCGAACGTAGTGGGGTGGAGAAGAAGAAGAAGAAGAAGAAGAATAAGAACAAGAAAAAGAAGAAGTGGAGAAGGAGGAGTAGGAGGGAGAGGGGGAAGGAGGTGAAGACTATGGCGGGTGTACATATCGTGCGGCAAAAAGGCCGCACACCGTAGGAGGACGAGCACACTTATGTGGTTCGTTCGCATACGTGTTCTCTTCTTTCTCTTTCTCTTTCTATCTTGTACTCTTTCATGCTGATCGTATACTCTCGCGCATGCATCCCCTTTTTAACTCTCTGGGCCCCTCCTCGGCTCAGCGCCCAGACAGAAAAAAGTGTCCAATAAAAATAAGTCCTTAAAGTGGTTCCCGCCAGTACTCACGCACACCCATATTCTCTTTTTTTGTTTCTATTTTTGTTTCATCTCTCTCTCTCTCTCTCTTTTTCTTTCTCTTTTTTCTTCTTGATCTTCCCCCATTTTGAAATTTCTTTAATCTTCATTCACCATCAGGTGTAGTAAAAATTTATTCCTTTTTTCTTCTTCTTCTTCTTCCGGTATTAGGAATATTTTTGAGTATTTTATGGAAATACCTAAACGATAAAGTATCGATTTTTATATCTTTGTTAAAGTACTTTAAGCCGACGAGAAGCTTGTTAGCATCATTCCAATTCTTTTCTCTATGGGGTGAATAATTCTTTTTTTTTCTTCGTTTTTGTAAAGAGAGACTTATTTTTTTCATTTTTTATCTTCGTATTTTTTCGTTTCCAATCGCAAGACGTAGTAGTTTATCGCTTTCCTTTGGGATTATATAAAATATCTATAATCTTAGCTTTTTTTCGATCGGTTTTCATGGCTTGGAATATCTTTTGTCGTTCAACGTGAATCATCATCCACCATCGTAGTTGATATATTATCGAGACTCGAGATTTTCTACGCTTAGCGGATGAGAAGTTCTTCAATAAAAATAAGTATCGAATAGTCGATAAACTCGCTTTTTTTTCTTTTTTTTTCTTTTTTTTTTCATATTCTTCTCTTCGTTTAATTCATCTGACTCATCCAAATAATATATTGGACTAGTTTAGATTCAAAAGTTATTAAATAGAGTTGGATAATCCTCGTTTCTCATAATTCTTCTTCTCTTATTATTTTTTAATATTTTTCATATTCGGTTTCTATTGAATGATCATATTCTTGATAATTTTTCTTTTTCTTTTTCTATCATCATTTTGTAATATTTTTCATATTCAATTTCAATTAGATGATCTCGTTTCTAACAATCTTTTGTTGAGTTTGTTCAAATTATTCATATTTATGTTATTCAATTGAAAAGTTTTGAGCTCAATATAGAAACAATTAAATTTTTTCGTTTCAATTCATTTTTATTTGTCGACATAGTTTTCTTTCAAGTCTATACACTTATGTTAGTTCAGGCAATGTTCCAAACGTTTCAATCCCTCTAAATAGTAGTTGGCGTCTTGTTTTGCGAAATAGCTACTCAGGGATGCTATAACCTCCTATTCGATGAAAATCTCTGTCCTCTGGGAGATAAATTTTAGAGTTTAGGAAATAGGAACAAGTCACTGGAGGGTTACATATGGTGCATACATGAAATGGGCAATCGGTTTGAACTGCAATTCATGAATTTTGCTTATAGCCAGTGTTGAAATGTGAAAAAACAAGTAGACATAAATTCGTTTATGAAAAATTTCGAAATTCATTCATACAAACGATTGTTGCATCACATTGAGGGTCTAAAATTGTTGAAATTTTCCAGAGATATTAAATCACATTACTGAAATAATAAATACGATGAATTCCATCTTTTTGATGAAATTCAAAATTTTGTCAACTCATCCTTCGTAATTCCTGTTGGACAATTTTGTTTTGAAAAATATTTGTCGACATTTAATTCGTAGATTTGATTTTTACAAAAAAAAAAAAAAAAAAACAGTGCTAGCACAGACATTACGCATTAACGTTTATGGAAGTGGAACGTTTCGAATGTTATCTTAGCGCAACGTTTCTTGTGCCCTCCCTTATCTCGAATCGTCGTCATTTGCAAACGTCGCACTGCATCGTAGACGCGAAACGTATATCTCTGATGCGTAAATACACCTCGGTTAGTTGCGATCCTCGAGCATCGCGATAACCTTCTCGATTCTACAAAGATATTTCTTTCAAGTTCTTAGTCACGAGTTAACATTTGCTTATAGTCAACATTTTTTTTTAAATTAATAACATTTTTTATTCAACCAATAAAAAGATTTAAAATTATTATTATTATTATTTTATTATTCATCCAATTTTATTTTCTATCCAATAAATATTTTTAAGCAAATATATTTGTTTCCCTCATCGTTTTGCAACTTTATTGAAATTTTATTTATGAATCAATTATATTATATTTGTTCAATTAATTTCATTTATTCATTTATGAATATTTAAAGAAAATAAACCAAACGTTTCTCACTTTCAATTTTTTTTTTCCTTTTAACGTTTCTTCAAAGGCTAAAGTGAAATCAATGGAGCATTAACAGCATTTAGGAAGTCCTGACAAAGGCACGGAGTTTTCTTAAGAGGCTGTTTGTACCCTTTCTGCTTGGTATTCGACACCTACCCCTTAACCCTTTCCCTTTTCGGTCGTTTTTAATCGACGAACGTTAATTCTCAAACTCGAGGAAGGGTGTTTTTTTTTCCTGGGTGGTAGTAGTGTACTCCTCGAGCTTACCCGTACCGGATTCCTACCGTTTATCGCGAATGTTTGCAGGGTTTATCTTGCACCACTTTGGAATAGTCGAGTAGTCAGAGTTGTGACCCTCAGACCCTTGACTAGGACGACGAGGACATATGTACCTTTTACACGAACATAACCAACCCTTTTTTATAATACTAAAACGTTTCACAATTTTCATACCTATTAAAACATCCCTTATACATTTATTTTCTTTATTGAATTTGATTAGTGAATTCTGTACGTTTTAAATGTGCGACATAATTTTATTGCAAAATTTTATTGCAATACTTTTATATTTTATGCAATACAACACGACCTTTTAAACATAATTTTGTAGAGAAATATTTACAATCTTACAAGTATTCAGCATCCTATAAAAATTTATTTTTTTAATATCAATTGAATAATATTAATTTAACATTAATTATTGTTACTGATAATTGAAGTTTTTTTTTAATTTGTAATAATTTTTTTTTAAACGTAATTGGTCTTTTTATGAAATATTTGACAAATTTTGAAAGTACTAGCATTCTTCTAAACAAATTAAAAAAAATAATGATGTGGTAATTATTTTTATTGATCATGAAATGTTCTACCCAATAAAAATTAAGATTCACCTGTACAGCAGGACGCATGCCATTGGTAGTTTTACACCACATAGGATTTCTTCGTGTTTATAGTGGCTTCTTCGTGCCTTTGACTAGAACCACGAACATGTTCAAGAAGTTACACGCGATTTCGTCATTCGTTACACGATGCTACAAGAACTTACGCACGCACCCACCCACCCACGCACCCCACCTATGCACGCACCCAGCTCTTAGACCATGCCGATAGCAAAGAGAAAGTAGTAGTAGTAGTAGTAGTAGAGGTCTTTCCTCCTTTTGTAGAAAAAAGGGGGTGAGAAAGAAAGAGAGAAAGAGAGTGAGAGTGGGAGAAAGAGAATGACTTCCTTCAATTTTCTCGACCTCGCGTGCGACCTTTCCATATTTTCCCTTTTAATCGCGTCCTCCTCCTTTCCTCGGCTAGGATCCTCCTTAATCGTATTTTTTACTCTTACTAATTCTTACTTATCTGTTATTTGATTTATATCTGTTGGAAACTACGTAGGACTGCTTGGAATTCATTATTTTCAAAGTGGACATTAAAATTAGATTTTTCAATATTTTACACGATGTTCATTTTCTTACGATCTAAATTCAACTGACGTAAACTTTTAATCAAATAAAAATTGAACAAAACAGGAAGAATAATTAAAATAAAAGAAAACAGTAGCCACTTTAATAAAGAAATGTCAAATTGAATTTATTAGATTGTAAAATTGTTAGAAGTTGTTGTAAATAAAAATTAGATTTCAAGATTTCATAAGATATTTACTTTTTCTCTAGTCTGATTTTTGTTGATTAACTTTAATTCATTAAACAAGTAAGTGAATAAAAAGAAACAGGAAGAGGGTAGATAAAGTAAAGAAAAACAATGGGGCATTTTGGGAATGGTATAGGTGTGTAAAGGTTCATACATAACTCGAGTATTTAATTGGTTGGAAAAGATTTTATTCGGGTGCAAATGTCTTTGGAATTTACCGCAGAGAGTTTTCACAGCTGTCCTGTGGTGCACAGAAGGCGAGCAGCAGTAGAAACAGTAGAAACAGTAGAAACAGCAGCGGCAGTAGCAGCAGCAGCAGCATCAGCAGCAGCAGCATCAGCAGCACGGCATGCCGCTATATTTACTACTCCCTTTCGGCTTTCCGGTTTCCACGTTACCATTAACGGCAGCCAATCGCGGAAGTTAGTTAATGTATATACGCGGCCTATTATTAGAGCCCTTTCGGCTTTGCGGCACCAACGTTTCTCCACCTCCTCCTCCTCTTCTTCTTCTTACTACTTCACCTCTTGCACCCCTTCTCTGCCTTTCTTTCTCCTTTTTACTCGAAAGGGTGGAGAAGGAGTTTACTCGCCTTTACACCGATCGGGGAGATTATTTTTCGACTTTCCTAAAGTCGATGAAGACGTTTGCTACGAGTAGTAGTCCACGAGTTGTCCACGGGAAGTCCACGTCGTGGTTTGCGTTAGAGTACACTCTAGTATGCTTATATGTATTGGTGTGTATTTATATCTATATATTTGTGTGTGTGTGTGTGTGTGTCTCTGTATGTGTGTCTGAGCAGGAGGAACGAGAAAACGATCGATAAAACCCAACGGAACGCCCCCATTGTTGATGGAGAAAGGAGAAGAGAGACAGCATGAGAAAGAGAGAGAAAAGGAGAGAATAGTTTCTATCTTTCTCTATTTTTCTCTCTCTCATTCTCGTGTTCCTTTTTTCCCTCGAAAGAGAAGAATGCCGTGATGAGAGAAAAAGAAAAAGAGAGTGAGAGGGAGAGAGGGAGAGAGTGAGAGAGAGAGATTTCATTTAACCTTTTTGAAAGTACGATACGAATAGAAGAAGTCGAGCAGAAGGTAGGATAACTGAACGAGAATAAAGAGGACAGATTGGTTCATCGAGCGAAATGAGCATTCCCAACTTCGATCGAAAATAAGGTTTTATCATTTACAATATATATTATATATTTTCTTAAAATCCCAATCGTAGTGTGTCTTAAGATATCATTTTTTCTAATCTATCTAGGATATACCTAAAGGTTTTTATTTATTTGTTTTTTCCTCCCTTTTTTATTTTATCTAAATAAATGATGTGACTTTATAATATCCTTGGATCCCAGGTTGCAACTAGAAAATAATATTCTCATAAGTTGTCAGGGTTTTTCAACGCAAAAGTTGTAACTCGTGTAGGGCGAGCAATATTTTTTAAAGCTCGACGATAAAACGTGGGATACAGGGTTTTACGTCCGAGTTGATGCGTTTTAAAGCGCATTCCATGAAGAAACGAGCTTCGCATCTTCTCTCTCTCTTTCTACTTTTAGTTTTCTATTCTTTGCTGGGGCCCATTTTAAAGCGTTCCTTCCTCGCCTACTACTATTACTCTTCTTCCTAGAGTACAACATCGTATTTTCTTTAACGTTCGTTGTCGTTGAACGTTAAAGAGTAAAAGAAATGATACCCACGGTTGTTGTTGTCGTTAACGTTACCTTCTCTCTCTCTCTCTCACTCTCTTTTTCTGTCTTGCGTTATGAGAATAACGATTGCCCTACCGACGTTTTTGTTTCGGTGTTTACCACTTGCACGTTTTACGTGCATTCAACGGCGCGTAAATGAGAAGGGTGAAAGGATTATAGAGAAATGTTTTTCCTACGATTTTGTATAACAGATGTATGTATGCAACTTTGCGCATCCTCACAAAAATACATACCTACGTACACGTATACTTAGAACTAAACAAAGTTTAGATTTGAAAGATCCGTGCGTCATTTCAAACGAATTCGTTTCAAGCTTCACGAGTATATTGCTCGAAATTTACAAACAATCCCGACTTCATTGTCTTCGTTTATACCTTTTGAAAGAATTCTACCAACACTCTCTCTCTAAAACAGTACTCACATTGAACGGCTATAACTCTTTCTACTTGCTAAGCCCTTTTATCGTTTCAACCTTAAACCCATACACTATCAAGGATAGTAGATTCTTTTTTACTTTTTTTTTTTATCTCGTTTTCGATATCGACGAACGATTCAACCTTTCCGGACATCCGCGTAGTTTCTCTCTCTCTCTCTCTCTCTACCTCTTTTGGGTTTTACGATCGTGATTAGGATTTAGTTGGATCGTGTACAATTTCCCTTTTTTTTTATCTTTCACCGTAAGTGATTTCCACCCTCGATCGAAACCTCACATATATTTTTATTTTTATTCTTATTGCCATAGGTTGCACACGTACACTATTCCCTAAAATTTTGAAATCTTTTCCTGATTTCTCTACAAAATCGAATATATCGATCAATTTAAATCATTTTATATATTATTTATTGCCAAATGATTAGTAGATTTTGTACTACCAATGGTTTGTAGATTGATATTCCTTTTTAATTAATTTATTAAAAGTCAGTTTCATCTGAATATTGTATCCCAATATTAACATTTGATTATTTTGAATCTTATTTTAGTATCATCCATTTAATGAATTTTAAACTTTTAGCTGGAAGTGTACATTCAACATCGAAATTATTAAATGAAAAGATCGTTACCATTGAGTATTATATTTTGATATCAATGGAATATGTATGAAAATATTTCTTGTAAATTCAACAGACAGGAAGAAGAGTTGAGGGGGTGGAATGTAACGGGTGTTGAAGCTAGGATGTGGTGAGGATGTTTGAGGGTGGGAGGGAGGGGGTTAGTGAGTTGTTAGTGCAAGGTGCAATTCCGATACACCGTAGTTGATTCTACGTTCGTAGATGTAGTTTGGTTTGAACGGTGGGCGTTTACGGGTTTCTGGTTTATTCGAATCAATACGAGAGTCTCGGCAAGTATCTCGAGTTACTCTTAGACTTGCCGTATATCGCACCAACAGGTTGTTAACAACGAAGTCACGGACGTGAATCAATTAAATAACAACCATAGTGTACAGTGGAATGGCATAAACCAGCCATACCATCGAGTATTCTAGTCGCATGACTTAGCGTGGGTTAGACCGACACTCCTGTATTTTATTTCCAATGACATCATTTTGTTCTCCAATTTTCTATCCTATTATTTCAAACATTTACATCTTCGATGAAAAGAAACAGAAATAGAACTCTTAATGAGTCCTTGTTCTATTTAACGAAGTCATTCTTTTCTACAATTAAATAATTTCCTCTTGCACTTTTGTTAAGAAAATTATTTCTCATAAAAATTCATCTGATTTGCATTTGAAAATGTAGATTCATTTAGAAAAAATTGTTATAATTGGTGTAAAAAATTCACATCGACCTACAATTAAATTCAATTTACATTTTAAATCATAGATTCCAATTAGGAAAGATTTTAAAAATCGTTGAAAATATTCACGGTAACCTGTTATTTAATGTGATTTGCATTTGAAAATATCCATCATTTAGGAATAATTTTTAAGGTCGGTATTTAAAGTTCATCGATTATTAATTAATTCTGATTTTTACTTTTGATAATATTTAATCATTTATGACAAGATTTTTAAAATTGATGAAGCACATTGATTATAAATTAAAAATTGATTTACATTTGAAATATATGAATTATTTACGGAAAATGTTTTTCAGGTCGATGTAAAAAATTCATTTCATATTGAATTAAAGTTAGTTTACATTTATAAAAACATGGACCATTTGTGGAAAGATTTTTAGGGTAGGTGTTAAAAAGTTCGTTGAACCTTTGAGCGAACCATACTGGTGTTCGATTTCCATTTGAAATACGCGAAGCAAAGTGTGAACTCTCTCTCTCTCTCTCTCTTTCATTTTGTTTTTCATTCGGTACGATTTCCGAATGCGTACTTCCTCGTCGACAGGAAGTCTCGGCTACCTTCGTGGCACCCACGTAGCTACTTCTACTTGGTGTCTCAACCCAATGTAGAAGAAATAGGAGGAGTATGATGATGAGGAGGAGTATGAGGAGTAGGAGGAGAAGAAGGAGGTTATTGTGCGCGAAGCTCGAATTCGTGTAGGAGGATGTGTCGAGATATCGAATGCGATATCTCGCATCACGCTTATGTAGACGTACCTTCGGGCGTATGCAACTCTACGAGGGAGAAATACGACATGGGCGTTTCTTTCGACATCTCTTTGCTACCTCTTCTTCCCTCATGGGAAACAAACTCTCTTTCTCTTCCTTTTCCTCTCTTCCTCACCTCTCGTCCGAGAAATTCATTAAGATGTATCGTTGAAAAGCCGTGAACCTCGATTTCATCGATCGTCGTCCTTCAAAGCGAACCTACGAGACTTCAACTTTTACACAATCTTTTTGCTCATTTCCTTTTACCTTTTTCTTCTTCTTTAAATAAATTTTTTTTTAGAATTACGTTTAGTTTTTCTTTTTTATTTTTCAAATGATTTATCGAAAAATCTTTTATTTATTTTACCTGTATTTTTACTTTACTTATATTTGTAGTTTTATATTTGTGCACTTGAAGTCTTTTTAGTTACAACGTGATTTAATAGAGCTTTCGTTTTCTTGATAAAAAAGAAATAAAATATAAAAAAAAATGAAAAGAAGTAAAAAGTAAAAAAAAAGTGCGTTTACAAGTTTTTGACACGCCCTGCGTGTTTCCTTATCAGGCAGGTCGACGCGACGAAAAGGCGGAGCTGGTGTGCTGCCTACACGACTGCGCGTAGGTGCATTCGTGCATTCGTGCAGGCGAATTTATACGGGCAATACAGTAGTTGTAGGTACTGGCCAACCAACTAACCAACCAACCAATCAACCTTTCTTTTTCCTCCCCGTATTTATTATAATTTCTAAGTTAATATACAAAAGACAGAGAGTACACGTAGTAATTCGAGCACCTTTGTATCCGTTTTTAATTGAGACACGAGCCCTGTTTTTTTCTTAACTTCACTTTTATTTTTTTTTTATTGCGTACTTGTAAATGCACGAAAAAGATCGTTCGAATGAATATCCGATATCTGATATCCGATATTCGATATATGCAATGTTAAATTTAATCAAAGCAATAGGAACACTCTGACAGTATACGAATCATGTTTTTTTTTTAATTTTATTTTACTCATATTTATTTTTTTATTCCATAATATAAATTGTCGTTCGTTTGTTCCACTATCGCATCACTCAATTGTTTTCCCGTAGTTTTCCTATTCCCAACTCACATACGCGATATTTCTTTTATGAAATTAATTAAAATGTTGGGAACACGTGCAAAGATCGTGATACACACAAACACATACATAAATATACACACACAGTCAAAAACGGACGTCTATTTCTGTTGAAATATCTTTTTAATTAGTTTGCGTCCTCGTCCTGAATCTTCCCTAACAAACCAATTGTTTTTATCGTTTGCCGATATACCACCACGCTTTCCGGTCAGAACGTTTCGGCACATTCGAATGATTTTATTCGTATTTTTTTGTTGTTTTTGTTGAAAGAAAACATTTAAATGTTTTATCGTTCTTCTTATCGTACGATTTAATTGATAGAGTATAATTAATTAACACGATTATGCTTGGTAATCGTTCGAAAGATACGCTATCGCGAAATGATTTGAACCCTTCGTTCATTCCCTCGCTACCCAATTACGTTTTGCGGGCTTTTCACATCGAGAAGGAAGGGCAACCCCTCGGACTCGTAAGGGCAAACTTCAAGTTTCTCTTCCTTCCATCCAGCTTGCAAGCTAGACGTGTCACGTTTTTATATATATTTTTCTTTTTTATACTGACTTGCGATTTTTAACGAGCTGACTTCGAAGTGTCACGTATTCTTTTTTTCATGGTCTATTCCATATTCTTATTTTTTTTAATCTTATTTCATCTCATATCGTCTCGTCTCATCTTTTTAATAATTGAACGATTATTTAATTAAAATACAATTTAAAAAATGGGAACTAGATTTTTAGTGTTTTTTTTTTTTAATTGTGTTTTTCTTTTTCTTTTCTATTTTTTTTTTCTACGGAAATACCGGGAGGAGAAAAATGTCAAGGGCTTTTGAGGTTACGAGCGTAGGGCGAAAGAATTAATGACGAACTTCAAGGAAAAATCCGTCGTCGACGCGTTGAAACGCGGAAGCGGTAAAACGTTGGTCTAGCTTAGCAATTAAAGGAGTTAGTGGAAAGTCAAAGGGATTTCGTCCTCTCCTACTCAACCCATTCCTCTCGTCCACCTACTAGCACCACCGGCATCTCCATACCACCCTTTTTACTAGCAACACTCACCCTCCACCGCCCATCACCTATCGTAGTAAGTGTAGTTACTGCTTGACATTTTATTGGTCAAAGGAAGCGTGTTATTACGCGTTAACTTGAACACGAGCAAATGATAAACTCAGCTGAAGTTGTTTTCAACACCTTTCGTATACGTATATTTAAATATTAATTTACTTAAAACTTTGATCTCTTTTTGATTAAATAAAATTGTCAATCAAAATGTGTTTTTATTAAGGAAAAAGAAAAATTGTTAAAATATATTTTAAGGACTATTTTTTTATCTAATTAATAAACAATAGCATAATAACAATAATGATTGGTAAGGTGCTTTAAACGTTCCAGACTTGTTTCGCATCGAACAACTGCATCTTTAGACTCGACAACGAGGTGTTAAAAGAATGCAGGAATGCAGTGTGCAAACAGCGCACTTGTTAACGCGCTGCAAGTGCACCATTTCTTTCTCTTTTCTTTTTTATTTAACGTTAGGTACACTTGTGCATTTGTGGTTGAAAATTTGTCTTCGTTTATATTATAACTTATGAATATGTAAATTTTTATTTATTCATTGATATTGTTTGATATTAAGAATATTTTGGATCAGAATATCATATGCACATTTGTAGTTAAAAAATTTGTCTTCGTATATCAATCGATATTTTGAACATGTAATTCTTGTTTATTTAATCGATAATTTTCGTATGTTTGATGTTAGAAATATTTGATTAGAATATTAGTCATGTTTATCGTGATCTTCAAAAGAAGCCGACTTTCGATGAACGTTAAAGGGAAGTTTATGGGTTGAATCATTTGAGATTGCAAAGCACTTGCAAGGAATATTACTGACAGAGATATCGGGCTCGTGTTTCTCGGAAATACCAAGTTCAACTCGTTCCTTTCGTGCATCTAGTTTCTCGTCCGGTGCTTCCCACACAGGTAATACGACCATTTCATGTTTGCCCACGTACTACGCGCTTTGTATACAGGGTGAAGCATTTCAAACAAGTTACTTCGAAACTAAGTCAATCTAGTTTGACACATTTTTAGTTTTTCTCTCATAGAAATAGCAATCAAATTTATTCAGGTAGTCTATTATAAATGTCTAACCAAGTATTCATGCGTATACATATTAAGTAAATGCATGTGCAGTTGCAAATGCATTGCTGTCGTCACCACGGGACACACTGTGTTGCGAGTACACCTACTTCGTCGTTTATATTCTTGCATGACTCGAAAATAAGTATAAATGTTACCTGCGTATGCAAGTAGCACTATCGTCGTTTAAGGAAATGAATGTGCGTATTATTTAATCTTTTTATCTACATTCATAGAATTTTATTTCAACGAACGCGCGTGCAATACCGTGTTTAGAGTAAAAGAATTCTTTAATATCGCATGATCTTCATCTCTATTCCAATGATAATATTTTTATTTATAGAACATGACTTACTTTCCTATCTCGAAATCAGCAAAAACATCGTTTTTTTTTTTACTAATATTATTTGAATTCGATTAAATAATTTTATTTACTGAATATTGGATTTTTAATCAGTCGAATTGAAGTTATATAACCTCGTGTAGTTATTCCAATTCAAACTTGAAATAATTTTTTGCAAGAGAGAAAGAGAGTTGATGTTTTCTCAACAAATTTTTATGATTATTTTTCCTTCTATTTTTTTGTTGTTTCTGAACTCAGAAATTTTATTCCGCGTAGAGTAGTAGTAGTAGTAATAGTAGTTCGTACTTGTGCTAACGAGTTTCGGTGAAATTTCTTCAGTGAAAGAACTAGAACGAAAAAGAGGAAAACCCTTGGTGCTTCGATTTTTAAACGAAAAAAGAGAAAAAGAAAAAAAAATCAGTTAGAAAAATAATTGCAAAAAGAAAGTAACGAGAACTAGATATACGATGTTTTAGAGTAAGAGTAAAAGTAAGAGTAATAGTGAGAGGGGGACGTAAGGGGTGGGATCGAGGGGGGATGATTCTTATCGCGAGTTAGAAACGTGTCAAAGCGCGTAAAACAAAAAGGAATAAAAACAAAAAAAAGAAAGGAACATGAAGGAAAACTTGAAAGGGAAAGGAAAATAAAAATGAAAAAAAAAACGATAAAAAAACAAAAAAAAAAACATAAAAATAAAAAGCAGAATGACGATAGCAGACGAAAGCAAGAAGCATAGACGAAAAGTAGAGGTGCGTGGCAAAGATAGTTTCGGTGGAGTCCGTCCCCTCCTCTTCAACTTCCGAGTTTCTCTGTCTGTCCGTCACGTCGTCCATCACTCCCCTATTTCAAAGACGGGGTGAGAAAGAGAAAGGAAGATCTAAAGAGGATTCACCAATCCTCTTCTTTTCTCTTCTTCTTCATCCTCTTTCACTCTTACTATTACTATTACTCTTACTCTTACTCTTACTCTTACTCATACTCATACTCTTACTCTTACTCTTGCGAAAGTACCGGCTAGGGACAAGCAGCTTTTACCCATCGAGTGTTTCCGGGCATGAGCTTAGAAATTGCGCGTAAGAGAATCCAGAAACGACTTTCGAGTTTTCCCTTTCCTCTTTCTTTCTCTTTCTCTCTTTTGGATCCCCCTTTTTAACGTATATACATACCTCCTACATCGAAATATCGACGATTAACACCCTCATATATTGTCGAGGAGAGAACTACTGTTCCATGAGGAGGAGAACTTCAAGGACGTCTCTCTCTCTCTCTCTCTCTCTCTCTCTCATCGAGAGATCTCTCGATTTTTATTCTCGAGTACTTGTTGCTCCGATTCACGTTACCACTGTTTTATACCTCTAGCATTGTTTCAACAACTCATGTTTCTATAATGTTTCCTGTTTCCTGATACCCTTCTCACTTTTGATTACTTTTACTTATCATCTTCAGTATTTCTCTTCGATTTATTACTAGCTTAATAATTCCTTAATTATGTTCATAATTTGTGTTTATTCGTTACTGGGTGTTTGATAAGAAGATTAAAATTGGGTTAAGTATGCTTATAGTATTTTATGTAATCTCGTTTGAAGGTTAATTCGTTATATACGCGTTTACTGTGTTTAAAAATATTGTGTTACATTTTCTGTTAATCCATTACTCGTCAAAATACGAAAATGCAAAAAAATTTTTGATATAATTATATATATTATTTATATATTAATTTATTATATACAATATTAATTATATATATTTTATTTATATATTAATATATTGTATATTGATTATATAATATTATTACGAACAACTGACAAAGCAAATTCAATAGAAATAAAATCATATTCACGTATTATAAATAAATGACATATGTGTAATTAAAAGAAAAATTATAGTTGATATGTTGTAGACTGAATTAAAGTTTTTTCAGTTTTTATTTCTTTTTTATTGTCTCCGTAGCAGAGCCCTCGAGTGCAAAGGGTTAATTATATATTAATTACATATTTTATTTATATATATATAAGTAAAATAGTGAGAATTTTTATATTTTCATGAAACACGAGGTACGATCTCATAATTTTAACGAATATACTTTATTCTAAAGTTGCAATTATTAAAAAAAAATGTGAAGATGCGTCCCAAAAAAAGGCCATTGGCGACGGGTAATGGGTTAGTATCCGTTTATCGTGTCATCTTGAATTTTTCGTTTTTTATTCGATTAAATTGTTTCAAATAATTTCTCGATAATTGTGTTAACTTACGCGTTTGATGGAAATAATTGAATGTACTTTTAAGTGGAAGTATGTTGATAGTATTGTGTTACGTCTTCATGAAAGTTAAGTTCGATAAAATTCGAAATGCATTCGTGGAAGTTTAATGCGTTCAACTCCGGAGAATGCGAAGAGAAACGCGAGAACTCGGAAAATTGTTCGGCAAACCAGTGGAAATTTCAATGACGCTTTTTAGACCATTAATCGAGAAAAATAGAATATTCATGGGAATGGCGAACGAACCGGAGAATGAGAAAGAAATAGAAAGAAAGAGAAGGATACTTTAACTTTCTTTTTTTTTCAATTTTTCTTTCTCTATTTCTATCTTTTTTTCTATTTCTATCATTCTTATCTATTAGTACCCTAGAACAGTACCCCGATTCTGGTGTAATTAATGAAGTTACGGTGTAATGGAATAATACGTTACTGCAACGTACGCTCAGCAAACGATCCTCATCGTTAACGGCGTTGCACCAACCACGACGATTGTAATCAGACGAGAGGGGAATCCTTAAAGGGTCGTCATTACCATGCTGTAACTATATTACATTTTTTTATGACATTGGGGGAGGGAAACAAAAAATTCCTTCAAAAATTTGTAGAAACAAAAAATAAAAAATATAATTATGTCGGGACAAGTATAACGTTACTTCGTATTGGAATGTAAAATTGAAACAAAATTTTGTTTTTATATTTTAATAGAATAGTCAAAACAAGTTTAATTTCGAGTGCATTCGGGTATTGGAAGGTTAGATTTAATGTTATCGGAATTATGGAATTTAGACAGAACAGGAAGAAATTTATTTTTATTCAATCCTAGAATATTATATTTACAAAATATTTTTCTTATCGGACAACGTTCTATATTGAATATTTTGTATTTTCTTTCCTTATCTTTCTACTTCTATTTTTATATTTATCAACATTTTAATCTTAACGATAACAAATTGGATAAGTGTATACTAAAAAGCGTTATATCACTTGTAGGAAAGTTTTAATAAAAATTTTTAACACGGCAAATGTTCTGATCTGAATTGATGTAGTCATTGTGCTGATAAAAAAAAAAAGAAGAAACCCTAATAAAAAAGTGGGTAAACAAACGCAGCTGATTCTACTTGCGTTATCGCCTCTCTTTTTCGCTTTTACACGCCAACTATTTTTGATCAATATTACGAATATTCTATTTGGCCAAAGGGGATGAATATTTGTTGGTGTCCTTCGATTAAAAAATAAAAAAAAATAAACAAAAAAGGTTGTTCGTAAAAATAATTCCCTTGTTATTTCTTTTTTTAATTTTTTTCCTCTTTCAACGATACATCGAATAAAAAGTTTTACGTGCGTAAACGAAAAAATCCACGATTACGGTGTGTGTGTGGGTGAGTCATGTACCGTTTTGTTCGGAATACGAATCGCAAAATTGTCTTTGAAATTGTTGTTCTTTTTTCAAAAAACAAAAAAAGGATTTTGATTATAATTTCTTTTAACTATGATCAAGTAAATTGCGTTCATTAATAAAACCACGAGAGAAGAAATTTCCAGATAATTATCGGTCGGCAAAAGAACGAAGGTATCGATTTATCGATTACCTTGATGGCACTCAACGTTGTCGAGAAATGAACAAACAATGTGACGTTAACGAGAAGAAATAAATTTAGCAAATAGAATTTGTACGGGGGCTTTTTTGTAATGATGGTAGAATAGTGATGGTAGTGGTGGAGGTGGTGGAGGTGGCATTAAATGAGGATGAACGCGACGGGGGTTTTTTTTGTAAAAGAAAACACATAAATCATTGAAGTATGTGTACCTATGCATGTAAATATGTAACAATGTGCGTGCGTGTGTGTGTGTTTGTAGTAAGTCGACATGCATCGTATTCCTTGCAGCTTGAACGTTTATTTGCTTTCTTCGTAACATACGTAAGCGCATATAGTGTAGGTAGCAGTAGCAACAGCAGACACAGAAGTGCGGCTAACCGAACCAACCGCAGTTAATAATCCCAGCCCATGCTTAGTGTTGTCACAGGTAAATAGATCTTCTTCTCTTAATAAACGTACCAAATTGCTTATCTGTTCTCTTCATCTATCTTTCCCTTTTCTGTCAACGAGCGTAAATAATTGAATCCTCTGGTGGTCGATCAGGTGATGTTAATTTAATTGGGATCGGACCTTAAGCCGTTTTCACGGTTATCTAAAACTACCCACGATCCTCTTCAATGATTCAACTTTCTTCTCAATCCAGGCTCTTTTCAGAAGATTTAAATTATAATAGTAATTAGAACAAATTTTATGTGGTAAGGGTGCGTTATTTATTTTTTAAATGTTTCAAATAATATTCAACTGTAGATGTGGCAGTTAATGCATTTGGATGTTTAAAAAAATATTATTTTTATATCTCTATCACTATGATAAAAAATAATTTATTTTAATTAAAGCCAATAAATTTCAATATTGTTTCAATAGTTATAGTTTGATCAAAGTTTACTTTAAATGGGTTTCAATTAGTTTGCATCTATGCGAATGAGTTTTGGTTAGAAAAAAAGATGAGATGAATAGTTTGAGTATTTGAACACAGGTCTTTTGAGTAGATTTCAATTATAATGGAAATTATAAAACATTTTTTATGGCAAGGAGAGATGCGATTTCTTTTTTGTATATTTTAAAGGTTTACAACAAAATTCAGCTGTGAACGCGGGAGTTGAAGTATTTGGATATTTAATAAAATAATATTTTAATATCTCTATAATTATGATAAAAATAAAAATGTATAAAAGCCAATAAATTTCAATATTGTTTCAAGAGTTATAGCTTGATGAAAGTTTACTTTAAATGGGTTTCAATTAGTGTGCATCTATGCGAATGAGTTTTGGTTAGAAAAAAAAGATGAGACGAATAGTTTGAGCATTTGAATACTCTTGAAATATCATACTCTAACAATTTTCTAACGATACCATTATTGACCCCCCTACAAAACGTAGCTCATTGTGATTGGACACTATACACTCTGCACGTAGTAGATTTTCAATTGAAGCTTCGCATTCCGTCCCACGATAATCAGTGCTTCGTTATCGGCTGAATTGGTACCGTGACGGCGATTCGCTTCGTTGTTATTTCCAACTCTCTCTTTCTCTATATATTCGTCTCTATATTTCTTTCCTCTTTCTATTAGTTTCGGTATGAAAGGTCAATGAAAGACACGCTAACACCTCTTTCAAATGCGTTTCATTGATTTTCGAATTTCAAATTGACCATAACCAATTTACCATTAAATATCCGTGATTTTTAGAACCTTCATTATAAGATGTTTAATTTTTTTCTCTCTCGCATAATTCATCCTTTCACGAAGGACAGCAGAAATTAATTAAATTTGTTTCTTAAGATTTTTCACGAACTGTAAAACGGGACATCCGAATTTTTTAATTCACACATTACTTTTTTTATATTCATGTATTTATATTCATGATTTTAAAAAAATATTGGACAACATTTTATATATAATTGTAAATAGTTTATCAGATTTAAACGTAGATCAATAAACGCTCATTGTAGAAATTTCCTGTTAATGGCGGATACGAAATAAACGAATTAATTTCGAATCAGATAATTTGCAGGTTCGAATAATTCGTGGAAATCTGGGATAATCGTCATTGATTGGTTTTAGCAGTGAAACTTCATCGACTGTGTGGCACCGAGAAACGCGTAGAACTCTCGACAGTTATATCGTTGAATCATTAAGGATTCATTTATTCCTTTGTGTGCTCCACGTTGTCTTTGCTTTCCCGATCCTTCTGTTGTTGGTAATCACGATGGAGAAAGGAAGTCTTGCAAAGATTTAGATCGGAATATTCGCGCGGAGAGAAAGAAAAAAATGGATCGATGATAAATGCCCTTTTGGCACGTCATCCTTTCTTAATAATAAACTCACGCAAAAAAAAAACAAATGAACGAAATAGAAATTCAAATTAGATTAGGATTATAATTATGATTCTTTCTAGGTCATCTAATTGCTTCACGATTCTTTTTTCTAATACGTACAATTGTTCAAGGAACACAACGATCGATGTGTTGCAATAAATTTTCATTCGACTGATCGATAAAATGGAAATCAACGAGAAGACTATTTTTTTTGTTTAAGATACCAATCGATATAAATGATTAATAACGCGTGAACAATTTTATCATATTTTTATTTATTTAATCTATATTAGGAGAAAACCCCATAAGATGCACTCGTAATTTTGTTCGTGAAAAGTATTAGAAACTCGTTCGTGACTGGCTATTTGGTATCGTCACGCTCATAGTACTTGGGTTGGCAATCAACGTGGTGATCGTTTTCAAGCTACATTGTTGTAACGTTGTTGCGGCACCCTAACCTTATTTTATTATCGTTATTTCGATTTAACGAGGCTTTGTATTCCTGCATCACTACCACCACCTCCTTCTCTTCCTTCTTTAGACTCCACCTCCTTTACTTCTTCCTTCAACTCTTCTTCTCTTCCTCCTTTCTCTCAAACACACCTTTGTACAATGCACATTTAGCCTAAAGGATGACTTGCCGATCCACGATATAGATTCGAGTCTTTCGTTCGAGTCACAATTAGCTCCAATGAGCGATGAGAAAAAAGAAAAAAGAAAGTAAAAAAAAATGGGGGTGGGGGAGTATGCTAAGTCATCGTTCAAAAGGAATAAAACCAATAAACCTAACTGCGAAGCATCGTTTACTTATTATCGCGATAATAATGTTTCTTCTTGTGTTCCCTCCTGAGATTGTACCTTTTACATTTAAACAGGGCTTATGAAGAAATTGAGGAGAGAGGGTAGTGGGCGTTGACAAAGAGACGACTCGTAGTTCTATTAAATTAAAGCCGATCGTGCTTGTCGGCACTTTGTACCGTTAATTAATATAGCAAATGTCGTAAATAATTAGTAATGCTTGGTTAAACGTGGATTAATCTATCCTACTTATAAGTTTTTATCTGATATGTGTATGTATGTATTAGAGTCGGGGAAAATGTTACTTCGTATTTTAAGTTAAAAAAATGTCTTAAACGATTTTTGTATCGTATATTTTCTATCCAATATTTTTCCAAATGATTTATTGATCCATGTTTGGTTCTTTACGAATATCTTAATTTTATCATCGTTTTCTAATGATTGATCGAAGTGCATAGAGAAACCCTGTTTGAGTGAGATCTACTACCCCTTATGTGGGTCGTTAGGGTACTTCGCATAGGGGTCATACCAAACGACGATATCGAATTTTTATCAAACGATATTCGATGTTGAAGGATGCAATAATGAAAGAGTTAAATTTTCAACTTTAATCCTTTGAGTGTTATGGACGCATATACGTGCTTGTTAATATTCATGTAAAATAATGTAATGCTTATATTAATTAATTAAATTATATTCACAGAAACAAGAACTTTAGTTATTAAATATAATTTATTATTAAAATTTGGTTAATAATAAACTATTCCGTTCCTACAAAACATTTTAGGTAAAAGTATTCAACACTCAAAGGGTTGGTTTTCAATGAATTTCGAAACTATTCAACCGATTTTAATTAAATTTTTTTTATTTTGTGTGTTTATTTTTTAATGTAGTACATGGGATAGTTTTTTTAGCAATTATTTTTATTTTTTATTATTAATTTAAGGATTTTTTATTTAAAGGTTATCTAAGTCTCTAGGTACTGTAAGTTTTCAATAGATGGCGATATATTACAATTCAATTATTTCAGGTTTTTTTTCCAGATTTATATATGGCATAACCTAACCTTACTTTATATATTTTTTCGTGTATGTATTCCATTGTCATTGTGGTATTATTTTGTGTGTTATTATTTTTTTATGTATTATATATTATATATATTAATTTGTATTCCTAGTAATTATTAATGAATATTAATTTAACTGCATTAAATAGTTTATAATTATATTAAATCAAAAAAGATTATATTAAAACAAAGCTACAGCAACGCGTGGCCGGGGTATCCTAGTAATAAATATATTTAACAATTCAATATGATGTCTTTTAAAAATCTGTTAGAGAATCGTTTAGATCAATGTCTTTATTTGCAATAATTTTAGATCTTGTTTCTCGATCTATAAACGATTTCGTGATGCACGAACGTTATTGGATTTGATTGTAGCTCGAAGCGGGTCATTGTTATAAGCTCGTTCAAATACAAATAGAAAATGAAAAATTGATCTATAGAATAAGGATCATTGATCTTTCTTCTTTCCTTCCTTCCTTCCTTTCTTTCTTTCTACTTGGTTTTCTCTTTTCTTCTATTTTACTTTTGTCGATTATTTGCAGTGTGTTTACGCACGGACGGGCTTGTAACAGCTCAGAACGATATCTCTGGATAGATGGTAGAAGTTGTAACCACGATACCACCACATGAGATGAATAGTAGCGAACCGTTAGCCTACGTAACTGCACTCTAAGTGCATCGATCTAACGTCAAGAATACGCTATAATCGGATTCCCACGCGGATCGTTGCTTTCATCGGCACTTAAAAACTTTCAAATGTTTAAGAATTTGTTGTCTGCTTCTGACTAATCGCAAATTTTTCTCTATTAATATTTTTTTTTTTATTTTTTCATTACAATAAAGATACCACTGTCCTCAAACACTTGTGGGAAAGGTTGGTCGTGAAAAAAAATTAACATAAGTATATAAAAGTCTGCATGTGTGTATATATATAAGTGTTTATAACGGAATTGCTTCACAGTTACGATCATTAGTTGGTATAAACGTTAACGAATGAAAGCGATAAGCCAATAATCGTTAATTTTGTTTAACCTGTATACGCAGAGGCCGTCGTTCTGTCGGCCGGGGGATATTCGAGAGGATAAGCGAACCTAACCAGGTGCAAATAAAAGCGGTGCTTAGGACAGAGATTTAACGCGACCATCTAACTCGTGTGGGTGCAAATCCGTAGCACGTGGGCAGGCAGGCAAGTCGTTAGCCGGTGTTGGACGGTCGATCGAGCTCCAGATTTTACCCACACGCATGTGTGATCTCCCTTAGTCATGAAACAGGACTATGAATAAGTTCTTTCTACTGTTAATAATTAACCATCAAATTGGTTGAAATTTCAAGTGCTATAAAAAGAAGACAAAAAAAATAAGATAAAAAGACGACACCTAAACGATGATCGTTATTTGTGTTTATGACAAAAGGTACGAGTCCTGGTTTTCTTTAGAATCGTAACCAAATCTAACAATAAGTGGCATAGGAGGACGATACCAACATCAGGGTGGTCCGAAACAAACAAACAAAAAATAGAAAATGTCAAACGAGTTTCTGGCCTTCTTTACCAGGTGATCGTAAATTACGGCGATTACGCCTACGCGTAACGAAAAGAAACTTACAATGGGTCTAGGAAAGATCCTAGGCACATTGTTCCTTGAAGAGGAGAGTTCTATTCATTATTTTTTTTTCTTTATTTCGTTTTATACTTCGTTTGAAAGTGTGTACCGAACTACCTCCTCCGCTTATATATACCTCGATGATGCAATTATATTTATCACCTAGGTTTTACGAACTAAACACCAAGATTTCTTATCCTCCTTCTTCTACTTCTTCTTCTTCTTCTTCTTCTCTTATCTTGTTCACCTATCTCTACTCTCTAGCCAATTATGGTGGTAATAATTTAATCGTAGCTAGTACAAGGGAAAGCAAGTAAGCATTTATACGATACGCTTTGAAAATTTATCGTCCTTGCGTGTAAAAATGTTAACAAGATGTTTCTTGTAAATACGTCTTTAAACGTTCGCAACTAAGTAACTAAGTATGTACCGTGGTATATTAAAATCTACAGGGTGTCTAAATCTGCAAGGTGTTTTTTTCTGATCAATCATTTTAGATAACCCATTTAAAGTAGGAAGATGATTCGTAAAACAATTCGTGAGTACTTTTAAATTGTAAATTGTTTAGTATGAGTATTTTATCTTTGTACAATATTCAGGGTGTTTAAATCTACAGGGTTACGTTAAGCTGTCTGAATTTATGAAGTGTTTGAATTTACAGGGTGTTTTCTTTGACCAATCATTTTAGGTGATTATTTAAAGTAAATAATTCGTAAGATGATTCGTGACTTATTTGTAAATTGATGATCGTTCAGTGTATGTACTCAATCCATATATAGATTGGTACAGGCACGTTCAAGTATTTTAACCCAAGTGGGGAGAAGATAAAACGTTTAAAGTATACGAGAGAGAAGACGAGGGCTTCTGTAATTAACTTTGTCATCGACCTAGATCCCTTCTTTTTTTTTCCATATGCGCGGAACAAGAAAAACACACGAGGAACGGAATCGGGAACACTCATTTTTTATTTAGACTCACGATTCGATCAAACATTTTTAATGGGGAACATATGGAACTTTAGTTTGAGACAACAAATTAGTGACTGAGGATAGTATAGTTTGCATTTATTTTTATTAATTAGAAATGTTTAAATTTAACATTTTGTTGACGGATAACTGATTAATCGGATTTTTGGATTTTCAAAGCTTCGTCGGCTTTCTTTCCCCCTTTTTTTTTTTAGGAAGAAATTCATATTTACTTAACAATATATATGTAAAGCATTATTTTTATAATCAATATTTTTATAAAATTCGGTTAACACTCAAGAAATGTCAACTTTAATTACGAGTGGATCGTTAAAGTGTTAATTTGGAATTAGAATTCTTTTTAATTGGACAAGAATTTAAAAGAAGAACTGATCCTTGGTGAGATATATTTTATCCAAAGGTGGTCATGGGTTTCGTTGATGATTCGGGTTTCTTCCTCGCCACGGGATCCCATGAGAATTGTAGATCTCGTTCCTTGACCAAATATGGTCTGGAATGTGCCCAAACTTTGAATGAGATTAAAAAAAAAAACATTCCAAAACGGAAAGGAACAACTTTCGATAAAAGGAATCGATGAAAAAGATTGAATAATTTTTATTTTATTTTTTATGATTAGCGTTTTTTAAAGTTCATCGTTCTCGTAAAGAGATTTTATTCGTGCAATTACATTTTACTTTAATTATTTTATAGAAAATTTGATATAAAAACTTGAACAGTTTTCTAGTCCAATAGAGAAGATTTCTAAGAGTTTTAAACCGTGAACAGAACTCTGGGGGCAAGAAAAGCGGAAAGATCGAGAACTAAAGTCCGCTTAAATAAGAAATAAAACCGCAAAGGTTGAAGGAATTCATTATTCCTCCTCCTAAGATGAAACATCGTAAACCGTAATCCTACCGCATTGAAAAAGAGGTTATAATAAACCTTTCAAACTAATAAAACTAATTCCGTAATTACGGAATTGAAAAAAAAAAAATCTGATTCCATTGAGTCTATTCGAAAAGTCACATTTCGTTTTTTCTTTTCTTCTTCTTTTTTTTTCTTTTTTTTTTTCTCACCACCGAGATTTCTCTATGAGGAAATTTATGCATTAGTTAGAGGAACATAGTTATTTTTTTTTTCTTCTTTTCTACTCAGGATCGTCACGCAACGGAACGTATTCTAAAAAAAAAAAAAAAGGAGAAAGATAAAAGAAAGAAAAAGGAAAAAAAGGATGACATTGAAGAAGAAGAAGAAGAGGAGGAAACAGGGAACAGAAAAGGGTGGGAGGGAGGGGCTGTGGGTGCGGTAGGGGGGAGAAAAGGGTTCTAAGAACGAGGATAGATCGTCGAGATGTCGAATGAGAGAAAGAAAGAAAGAAAACAACCAGGAGGATTTCAAACGTGGCTTTACCCACCGCACGTTGGATGCACGGACTAATAGAAATATTGATTTCAGGGTCGATGCACTTTGTAGCAGCGCGTTTCCACGGGTTCTTTAATGCTGCATGATGCATTACATTGTGGCTGGAAAGAGAGACTCGTAATTTTTTTTTCTTTTTGATTTCCCTTTTTAGAAAATATTTTCGTCATATCATCAACTGTGTTTTTATAATTTAGGGGGAAAAAAACCAGGCATTTTTTAAACGGTCAATTTTCAACTCGCCAAATGAACGATCAATTTGTAAGAGTTTATATCGTTGGATCGGATATAGAGTCGACGTTTCAATAATAGAATTCTAAATATAGAGATGGGAACACACGGATATACACATACACACATATATATATACATGTACATATATATCGTAGGTGATAAGTATGGTTTAGTTTATTCCCGTATTTCTCTTCGTACTGATCGCACGTAACTTGTAATCTTCCTTTTTATTATATAGATTTTTATTTTATTTATTTATTTATATTTTTTTTTGAAGTAAAATGAAAGATAAAAATTTTTCGGTATATCTGGAAGTACTAGAAATAGTTTACTGTGTGTACCATGGTATGTATTGTAGAAACGTGGTCGTGTTTTAAAAGGGTTTCCCTTAATACTGAGGTTAACCTTCGGCTTTGGATTTTGTATCCTTCGTTTTGTGGTTAATTAAATTCAAGTACGCTTAAGAATTAAGCGTCCAAGTAATCCTGGATTGTGACCTTGTTGCACGTACTGCAATCATGTTCTATGAAGTTGCTGATTTTCCAAATCACTGTGTTTACTAGAGTTCTATGAGATGGAAATTGCAAGGTCGATGATGTAGTCGATTCGTTTCGATTTGTTTCAGCATTTTGCTACTTTGTTGCTTCATTTATCGTTTATCTTTTATACGAGCTTGTTTATTTGATAATATATTCTGATAGAATTGTGATGACAATTAAAAATAGTTTGTTGAAAATACGTAGAAAATTATCGATGATTAAAGTATACACAAAGGATCATTCGTATTTACCGGAAGACATAATGATCTTCGATATCTCGTCTAACTTTCAAAGATACGAGCTATATTTATTGATACGTGTATGTGTATACTCATAAATATACATGAGTTCGTGTAAAAGATATCTCGACAATCGATCATTCAGAAAAGAGAAAGGCTTAGACGATAGTATTAACGCTACTTAAAATTATTATAGGATCATAAACGGTTTCTGTTTAGTGTTCAAATTATTTCCTCAAAGTTTCTAATCATATACATCTTACGTTAGTTTTATTTTTCCCTGGTTCTACAAAAAAAAAACGATTAAGTTATTTTTTATCGTTGTTTTTAAATTATTTCTATTGTACTAGTATGAAGATACGATTGCATTTTGTATAGTCGAAAAATTGAAATGTAGAAATGTGTGTTTATCGTGATATAATAAAAAAAAAAAGAATAAACAAATAAAGAAGTTCCCTCGATTCGTAAACGTTCTTTTTATCGATGCCTACCACTCGCGATATTTTGAGTTATATATTTTCCATACGATTTCATCTTAGCAAACCTTGTCCTCCATTTCTCGTCCTTGAATCGAGATATCTCTTTAAAGTCGACTTTCTCGATTTCTTTGACTCTGGTTATATGCATTTATCAAAATAATTCTAATATTTATATGCAACATGTAATGATTCATGAAAATATATATTAAATAATTCACATATTATTTTATATGTATATACTATTAACCCTTTACACTCGAGGCATTTTTTGCTCGGTTGAATTAACAACTCTCGTGACGATTTTCCGCATATTTGTTGAATTTTTTACAAGTATCTTGAAATGATTTTATAATTAAATAATTTAACGTATTAATAAAACATTATTTAACATTTAAAATTTTTATATTTTAATATTTTATATATCTTTATACGTTAAAAAAGGACATTTTTTTAAACAGTAATTTAAATGTTTAATTTTATTTACATTTACATACAATTAAATACAAATGTTTAATTTTATTTACATTTACGTACAATTACACACAAATATTTAATTTTATTATACATAAATTAATTTTAATTTTTGAAACATATTGTTGTTTTGTGTGTTATTTTATAAAGCAATCTCCAAGGTGCAATTATTATAGTAATATGTGTTTTGGTGTCTTTCACCAAGTTTTATTCATAAATAATAATAAGAACAAACTTTGCCATCCTTCTTAACTTTTGTTAGCATAACATGTAACATTTCATTCTATTACAGTCTTTCGCATGCTGAATTTTGAATTTATTAGCCCTACGTAGGAGACACAATACATTTTTATTATATTTTTAGTACTACTTCCATTTATTCCGTATAAGTATGAACAAATCTTGAGGAAACCTTCCAAAAGTCATGACAAAAATTTTCCACCCCTGTGTATTATAGACTTTGAACTTTTCAGCCCTCCACGTGCTGAACTTTGAACTTTTTAGCCCTTCTTTAAGTATTACATAAAGTACATTTTCATTATATATAGGTAATATTTCTATTTACTTCGTCTAAGTATGAAAAAACCTTAACGAAACTTCTCAAAAATCAAGGAAGAACATGATTTTGTGTTATGTACGGTGAAAATTTAAATTTAAATTAAGTTAGTATTAATATTGTTTTGTGAAATTTCATTTTTAGTAATATCAAGTTCGAAAGATGCACGTTGTTTAATTAACCCTTATCGGTCGTAAGTCACGTGTTGTTACTTACAAATAAATCTTAAAATATAAAATATGTTAATTAATAACAATATTAATTAATATATTGTTATTGTAAACAGTGTTAATTAATATAATTAATTAATGTATTCCTCATAACATAAAAACTTTCTAAAACATTTCTTGAAAGCTTTAAACCTTTCAAAAAGGTTTCTAAAAAATCTTTCTACAAGGTGAAAATGTCCGTGTTCAGAGACGCAAAAGATTACTCTATCAGTAAAATATTTTAGAAATGTTTTAAAAATATTTTTGTAAAATCTTTTATGAATCTTTTTCAAAATATTTTAGAATGATGCCTGAAAGGTTTCTGAAAGATTTTTTGGAAATATTTTACGAAACTTTCGCTGAAAGATTTCAAAACTTATCGTGTTATGTGGGATATAATTAACATTGTTATTATATGTAATAATATTGATATTAATATGTTTATAAAATATTAAATATATTAATAATAAAATATAAAATAATTCATAATTTCATATATATTTGCAGTATTCCTTCAAAAAAATAAATAATTTCTAATAAATAATATTTTAATATATTAAATAGTTGTATATAATATATAATATATTTAAAATGATAGATTAAAAAGTTATTACTATAATACTAAACAATTTTATAGCATATTTACCAAAACAACTAATAACTTATTGTTAATGAGAATCATAAATATAAAAACGTTATAAAGGGTTAATTCCAATGATTAATTTTTATCAAATGTTGATAAATATTCAATAAGATATTTCCTTGAATGAACTCAAGAATAAGTTGAAAGATCGGAAAGATTTATTTCTCACATAAATCAAAACGAAAATCAATCCTATCGACAGATACGTAACCAGACATATAACGTGTATTGCTACAGAAGTTTCCTGTAGGATTTTGAAGAGGTAGCGTGTTGAATGGCACATAGATCGATAGTCAATCGATATCGGTTCGCTTTTATTTGGCGGTCGCGTGTGAACACGCACACGGTTAGAACACGCACACCGTGTACCACCGCATGAATTACCTTTTGCGATTTCGCAGAGACGAAAGCTTGGTTCAACGATCCGAATCTCTGATCAAAGGGAAATATCTCATCTATCCTAGAAATTAGATGAATTCTCCTAGATAACATAAGATTTGATTTGATCGATAGACGATTATTATTCGTTCAAATAATTTCAAACAAATTTGCATCAAATTAACCCTTTTTTCTCTGTCTGTACTTTTCAACATTTTCTTGTTGGATTTTTTTCCTTCTATTGAATATCATTAACTCATTAGTATTAAATTACAAGCACGTTTTATTATTTATTTATTTTTAAATTAGCATATAGATAAAAAGGGACAGAGAGAATTAAAAGTCATAAAAGTTATGTCTCTTGATAAAGAGACTTACTTTTATTATTATTATTATTATTATTATTATTATTATTTTAAGTTGTTTCGTATTAATTATCATGTAATTAACGTACCAAAAACGACTCTAAAACAACGTATTCCGAAAAATACAACTATCTCTTTGTTTCGTAATCCGAATTACAATTTGTTATTTCCCTTTCTCTTTAAAAGTTTCATCGAGTCAAATGTAAATTTCATTTACATCGGTTTGATTTCAACTGTTAACATCCGACACTGATAACAAACGTGTTGATTTCTACGAGTAATTAAGTTTTGTGTTATTTAATCATTATTTATATATGACTGACAAAACGTTGCAGTTGTCGCGTGTGTAATGTTTCGGTTCATGACGATCACGAATATTTGTAGAAAGAATGAAATTTCTCTGTTTTCGTATAAAATACAATTTTCAATTTCGTTGATGATTCTTGGATAAGAAAAAAAAAGAAAAAATGTAAAAGAATTTTTGTGAATAAACGATGATTTACATATGCATCCACATATGTACGTAAGTTTTCATAGCTTTAGAGAGGGTTAAAGCCGGCAGTGCTTGAATTTCGAGTTTGCGGTTGCTACCGGTGTGTGCACGACATATTAGAAACGTGGTCGGAAGGCCAAAAACCGATCGCATTACTACATGCACTCGGGGATTGTTGGTCACGAGAGAAATCACTGGCTGTTTAATGTTGCGCGATATTTATATCTGTGTAATTCCCAACGACTATTTAAACTTCTTGCTCTTCTAAGTATAGGTACTCGTGCGAATCGTATTACTTTTTCTTCCTTTACCTATATACTTTTTAACTTTTTTTTTATTTTTATTTTTATTATACACTTTTTCCTGTATTGTTTTTTGTTCTTTTAGTTTTTTTTCCCTTTCTATGCTTCTATATGTTTCACCGTAATCCTCGTATGCAGGCACTCGCGATGCAACCGAATCAACTCGTTCAAATATTGTGGATTATTTTTTATTTTATTTTCTAACTTGTAAGAGAGAAAAAGAGAATAGAAATAAATGAATTTGATCCAATTAAAAATGCTTTTGTTTGGTTTGTTGTTGTTGTTGTTGTTGTTGTTGTGAAAATTAATATGATTTTAGATTGTACATTCGAGTTAAGTCTTGTTAGTTTTTGTATTATTGATTACATTCGTGTAAAAACGAATGAATTGGGTTGAATTTGATTAGTTTTGATATTTGTTGGGTACATAGGAATGACGTAATTTGTGTAAAAACCAAAAGGTACGGATAAAAGGATTACTTCTTTTATCGGAAGGATTGATTAAACGGAACTCTTAGAGAAAATAGAATCCGTTGTTCGTATATTGTTGGGATAACGAATGGCGACATTCACGATGGTAAAATAAGAAGACACATATACACACACGAATACATATACCAATATATATATCGAGAAAAGGGCAAGACAACTACAAACGTGACACGCTTCGTCGACGTTACACCCATCGTTTATCGAAGTTGTTTACGCAAACAGTTCTCACAGTTCCCAGACACGATTTTATTCATTTCTCAATTCTTTCAGATCTTTAATAATTTTCATTATTATTCTTTTTTATTTCTGACAAAAAGAAATAATCAAATTTTAAATACAGTGGGTGTAGAAAATATTCGTACATCGATCAATTTAAAATAAAATGTTGTGAAATTGTAGTTTATTAACTAATTATTTTTATAAACGATGAATTTATACATATTCTTGAAATTCTCTTCAATAGATGTAATGAAACAAAAGATTATTTTTTTAAATAAATTATAACATTGACAAGGAAAACGAAAAAATTGGTAGAAATATACGAGCAATAAATATTTGTACAGTTTTTATTTCGAACATTTACAAATGAGTTTGTATATAAACTATAATGTAAAATCACGTGATTGCTTTTTAGTTATAATTGATCTCGTCAGTATGTTTGTAAACATTATCGGCATCAGTTGAGCTCAACATTTTTTTAAATCAAAAACTATTGTTGCAAAATGGAACGAGAACGTGTAGAAACAACGATAGAAGAAAGAAAAATTATTATTAATTCACATAATCAATGTAAAAGTTTATTAGAAATATTGTGAATTATAAACAGACCTCGATCTACTATACAAAGTATCATTGATGGGTATGGATTAAGAAAAAAACTGTAAAATAGCTCAAGAAATGGACGTTCATAGAAAATTAATCAGTACACTGAACAAGTTATCACAAGAATGATAAAACAGAATCCAAAGATAAGTGTTATAAAAATAATCGAACATCTTAAAAATAATTTACATATTGATATATCTGCTAGTACTGTATGTAATTTTTTGCAATATGGTCATACCCAAACCAGCTGCACTAATGCGGCCTCAAACAAGTACAGAACCTCCACCGTGTTTCACTGTGGGTTGCAAGTTTTCTTATTTCAGCTCTTCATTTTTTTTCTTCAAACAATGCAGTGTCCATCAGATTCCAAAATATTAAATTTACTTTCGTCTGTAAAAATAACTCGATTCCAGTACTCCACACACACACACACACATACATTAGCCTTTTAGTGTTATTATTTGCGAATTCCAATCTTTTCTTCCTATTCATTTCATTTAGGAAAATTGACCGGTGTACGAATACTTTCAAACAATTTTCAAATATTCCATTGGTTCTGACAATTCTCATTTATTTTTCACCCCAAATATTGATGTCTACGATATTTTTTGTCTTGAACAAAACAAACAATGTGATAACAAAAAGAAAAAGAAGAAATATTTGTATGTATTCCCATTGCGTAATGGCATCGAATGGGAATGGTAGGTTAGTCTCAGGGTTGAATACGAGAAGGTAGTAGCAGTGAGCCCTTGCTAGGTCGTTGCATTATTAATCGAGCAATCGATATCTTGTTCTATGCGTCGCGTCATTCTCGTCGTCGTCGTCGTCGTCGTCGTAGTATTTGCAATCGTCGTGGTTTGATTCGTAAAATGTTCAGTTTGATCATTTAGAATCGTAACTTCGATATTCTATTCGAACTTTTCATAAAATCTTACAAGGACGTTTTGTGGGATTGGCATATCTCGTTCTTTTCTTTTTTTTCTTTTTTTTTTCTTCTTATTCTTCATCTAGCCAGGCAGCAGAATAATTACTGAGAGAAATGGGATTGGCGTCGTTACTCTTTGAAATGCAAGATGCACTTATATAGTAACTTTACTCGCAGCAATAGCAACAGCATTAACCGAGTCAGTGCATACACTTATCGTGTTATGCAATCTGCCATTTGGATGATGACGCATTACTATTTATGGTTGACTTAATAATTACGAGGACACCTTTCTAGTATAGCATTAGTTTTTCGTTTAAATTTATATTCATAATTATGAATGTGAATAAAATTGGACAAATTTAATCGGTGTTTTATTGTTTTATTATTATAAAATTATTTTTAAATATAATCGTCGTTAATAATATCAAAAGGATTATTAATTTATGTTTTATATTATTTTCAAGACATAAGATATATTATACCAGTGGTTCCCAAAGTGGGCGATGAAGCGGTCCAGGGGGCAATGGTGACCACAGGTGAACTTTGGGGATGGGGGAAATGAATTACTAAAAAAAAAATAAAACGTTTGCGGAGGCTTACCCGCGCTCCTATACTACGCTACACAACAATGCCGGTATATTGATATTGTATCAATAGTAATAAAATATTAGAAAGAAATTCTTCTCCTATAAATTTTTTTTTAAATGATTATTTAGGTTTTTTTGTTCCTTATCTTCTTATAACAAAAGATAAGTACGTTTAGAACGAATAGAATGAAATGTTTCACTACATGCATTTAGTTGAAAATCTTATTTCGAGAACAAAGTATCTAAGAAGAAAGCGTGTGAGATTCGAACAAATAGTTAGTATTTCTTTGTGTTATAATTTTTTTCATAGGGTTCAAAGGGTTCAAAAATTTATTTTTTCTACCGATTATAATAGCTCAACTAAAGAAAAAATTAATCAACGATTTGATGATATTTTGAAAATTAACATATCAGGTTGGATTTTGGATCTTTTTTCAATGGTAAACACAAAAGAATTTCCAGAGTTACAAGAAGAACTGATAGAAATAACTACAAATGAAGAATTGAAATTTAAATTCAAAAGCAGGTACCAATAATTCTGGCTGCAAAAGGAGATCCCTACGGCTTATCCAAAAATATGAACTGTAGTTCAAAAGTTTTTAATTGCATTTCCTTTATCATATTTAGTCGAACGTGGGTTTAGTGCGGTAAACAATTTATTAATAAAACAAAGAAACCAATTGCAAATAGTCAATCACGGTGATTTAAGATTACTGCTGACGAAACTAGAGCCGAGGATTACAAAATTGATACAAGAACACCAGGTTCATCCTTCTGTTTCATAATGAAAGTTAAATATAAATTAAAATATTAATATATAATATATAAGTAATAAATAAATAAAAATATAAATATATAATATATAAATATAATAATATAATAAATTAAATAAATAAATAATGAAAGTTTCATAATGGAAGTTAACAAAATTAAAAAATTAATTTTCAATGGGGCCATAAGTAATGTTTTTTCAGGAAAGGGGACGATAGGACAAAAAAGTTTGGGAACCACTGTATTATACAATAAAATAGTATAGAAAATTGTCTACTTTTTGTAGAAATGAATAAAACATTTTATATAGGAAAATTTATTATATGCCAATATATAATTGTCGTATATCACAAAAATATTAAATAGCGATATAAAGAGGTTTCTATTCGCTAGGATAAGTATAGCCCTAGTTTTGACAACGAGATAAGCTGAGAAATAGTATAAAGTTATTTGTAGTAGATATCGCAAGAGTGATATGATGCCAAACGTATCGATTGACAGTTATCTTCTCATGTACCCAATGCCCAGTTCCAAGTATATTTATCATGGTTGTACTATCGATGTCTAAGTCACAAAGAAAGGATTCCCTTCTCTGTTAAGACGAGCGTACTTCAAATACCCCGGAGAATCGACGTTCGATGATGAGAACGTCCAGTACAGTCCAGTCCAGTCCAGTCTACTCCTCCTCCTCTTTTGAAAGCCACTTCTCTTCTCTACAACTACGATTGCGTAATCCTCGATTTGAGATATAGGATACGAACCTATGGAATCGACGGATTCCATTAAATGACTTCTCGTCGTCCTAGTCGTAGTCCTAATCTTCCTCGTAACCGTACTTCTGACGGTTAGAGTTAAGTGATGGCAAACATCCACAAGCGTGTTCTTCAATAGTTCCTTAAACACTCGTTAACGAGCACGAATAAATAACCCAAGATAGTTTATCACTGATTGGTCGAAGGAAATCACTGTGATTCGTAGAACACTAATTCGAATAGACAAATTGTTTCACTCACAGTTACACAGTCTAAATTCGTTTTACAATCACAAATTGAAATCTTTGATTGTTTTAAATTTAGAAATTTATTTATGAGATTGAGAACAGAATTTCTGATTACAAGAATACGGATGAAACAAATTTCTAACGAGATTGTTTCAATCAGTTAACACGTTTGATTTAATCTTCAAATTTTATTTCCTCGCATTTGAAAATGTAATCAAACGACTCGAAGTAAGAATTGTTTTTTTTTCTTTTATTTTTTTTTGAATGGGAAGGAGAAAAAAAGATTTCTTGAATATCAAACATTTAGTCTCCTTGAATGGAATATTTGTAAAGAGGAAAGATCGACAAGGAAGATTCTTGGAAAGCACCGAAAAGGCAATCGAATAAGTCTCATGGTTCAGAAGTAATCTGATAAAGCATTTCCTTCTTCGGGTATCAAGTGGAATGGGCAGAAGGTAGTAGGGGGTTGATGGTGGTAGTGGGCAAGAAGGAAGAAGGGGGGAGGTAAAGTGGGTGAGGAATACAGCAACGTTTACCACCTTTTTTTCAGGTTTTATCTTTCGGCTCACGTATCACGTCCATCCACCATGCCATCCATGGTGTTGGTGGTGGTCGATCGATCGATTCTTCTGCTCAAACGCCTTTACATTGCAGTCAAGTTCATGGAGTATGAATTCTCATGGAAATCAACGAATTTACAATGAAAGACAAACATTTCTATGACTTTTTCGAGATTTTATTTTAATTTATCGATAATATAATACTCGAGTGAAAAAATATAATAAAAAAGAAAATGCTTTGTTTTATTGACAGGTGCTGTAAGAAATTTTCATTTTAATTGATCATCGATAGATGAAAAGATGTATTTGTATTTTACTCGTAAATTCAAGATAAACGAATTTTGTCCTCTGTGCAATTCCATTTTCTTTTCCTTTTTTCCTTCATTCTCATCTATCGTTTCATCTTGTCCATTACTTTACTTTATTTTACTTTGCTTTGCTTGGCAATGTGCAACGCCCAGATACTATCGATCTTTTTTACCTTCGAACATTTACATTTTCTTTCTCAGGGAGTTTTTTTTTCCTTATGCAACCACGAAAGATAGAGGAGTATAGGCAAGGTTGTAGAGTATAGAAGAGAATAAATAAGGAATAGTAGAAAAAAGAAAAAAAAAGAAGGTCTTGGACAATTTTCAAACGTCATGAAAAATCTATGGGAGTATAAAAGACCGTGGGGTGAGAAATGTTAGGACAATGGACATCAATTTGGTTTTCTCTAGGAGGGTGGCATATGAGTCATGTTTGCTATAGCTTTTGGGAAACGCCGATAAGAGGAGAGAAGAAGAGAGGAGAGGAGAGAAGAGAAAAATCTTCTCCTAACCGTACGCTAATAACGGAAACGAAGCGTATATTTCTCTCTTCTAATAAACCCCATACACGTTGGTTACGAACAATGAAATTGTACACGTTCGATGCGTAACTCAAATACAATGCGGTCTTTTATATCCTCTAGATCACATAGAACGTATACATAAATTTTTAAGTATAGGACAAAACGATACTGAGATTGATATGTATAAAATTCGTTCCGTGTTTTGAATATACCACCCTAGGGTAGAAATAACAGAATCTCGACAATCGAATTATTGGAAATAAATGGTTAGAATTAGGGTTTCAGCCTTGTTGGAATCTGTCAAATTGCCTTGTTAATACGTTCGTTGGGTAAACGTGGAAAATGTAGAATCATAAGGATTTGTGTGTATTTTCTGAGAAGGATATGGTGGTAGTGGTGGTGGTGATGGTGGTAGATTGTAGAACGTAGACTGTATATTTCGAGTAGGACGGTGGTACCGCTCGATAAGTCGGCACTGTCGTTGCCCATGGCGATGCTAAATAATAATGGCCCTTCTACTTCGGTACCACCTTCCAAGAGCTACCGTACCTATCTACGTATATTTTACGTCTTAACGTTCTACCTTGAAAGTACCTTAGATTAAATGCGATTGCACGCGAATTCGTTTACGGCATATCTTCCGAGTATTTATATTAAACACGATACTCTCCTAAAGTTTCCTTAACTGTTAACAAAAATCCTATGGGTAACTTTACATCAATTACGATATAATCATATAAATGTATGTTTATACTAGGATGGCCACGCGTTGCTGTGGCTTTGTTATAAAATGTTGATTTAATATCATTCTACACTTTTTAGTAAATTATAACAACATTCAAAATAATACCACAATTAGAATGGAGTACATCAAATAATAATACAGGAAAAAATATAAATAGTAAGGTTAGTTATGTCATATGTAAATCTGAAAAAAACGTATGACGTGATATATCGAAATAATAGAATTAGGATACAGCGCCATCTATTGAAAATTTACAGTACCAAAAGACCTAGATAACCTCTAAATAATAAATCCTTAAATTATCAATAAAAAATAAAAATAATCGCGATAAAAACTATCCTATGTACTAAGTTGAAAAAAATCACTCACAATAAAAAAAGAATTCATTAAGATCGGTTCAATTTTCAGTGGAAACCAACAATGTGATACTGAATTTTTATATATAAAGATGATAACATTAGTAGATTCTCGATTTATAATCTTTTATCTTCATAAAAATAACAACGTTGAGAGAGAGAGAGAGAGAGAGAGAGAGAGAGAGAGAGAGAGAGAGAGAGAGAGAGAGAGTATAATATAAAATATAGTAACTTTGAATCGTGCAGAAATGTTAGGATCATTTACGTTTAAAATGATTAAAAGTAATAACGAAATAACAGGAAATTCATTTATCTTTTAGATACTTGTTGCACAGTCCAATTTGAATTAAAGATAAGAATTCTATAAATATACGAATTGTCTTATCGAATAATTTTAAATGAATTTTATTGGCTATTAAAAACCGGATGTAAACAAGGACTCATGCGATACGATGTCGGAATTGTCCTTAGTCATTTAACAGAGCTATCCAATTTCAATGTCTTTGGGATGACTATTATACGGATCGTCCCTTAAAACGAAGAAAGAAAGGAAAGTAGGAAGGAAACAAGATAGAAAAGATAGAAAGATAGAAAGATAGAATGAGAAAGAAGAGGGTCGGTGACTTGGATTGTGCTACGAAACGTAAGGGGTGAGAGGAAGGGTAGGGGTTTAAGGGAAGAGAAGAGAAGGCTCGGTTATGAATGGAAATATGTTAACGGTTCCAAACTTAGCATCATCGCTCACAGTTCTCCCATTCTGGTGCTCTCACATCTCCGTATTTTATCCCTTTCTTTTACATTCCCTCTCCCCCCACCCTTTTCCCGTTTCTTTTTCTGTTCTTCGCTCAGGAAAGACTTCATCTTTCCTTTTCCTTTACGTTGCACGCATACATACGTCACACTCGAGATCATCCACCGTGAAGGAGGATCAGCCCGTCCCGAGGCGCCACAAAACAAAGAACTGGTCCGGCCTACGCTGTTCAAACGAGTAGGCAAAATGATCGTGACAAAGAAAAAAAAAAGAAAAAGAAAAAGAAAGATGGGGCGAAAGATGGAAGTAAGGAATGTATGTATGTAGAAGTAAATAACGATGTGGTGGTAGTGGTGAGAGAGTACTTACGTAGATCGTCAAAAGATAATCTTTTGGGAATTATTCATATCGCATGAATGATCATCCTACTGCATAGATATTTGAATCGGATTTTTTCTATTTGTGATGCGTTCTTCCCTAGCAGTGGTTGCCAAAGCTTTTCTTAGATTATGCGTCCAACCTAAGCTTTTCTAAAAATCTTTACGAATGACGTGTAATCTTTATTATTCGGAAAGTCAACTTGCTTTGAGAAAGCTTAAAATACAATTAACTTGGTTAATTAATAAGTTTTCCAGGAATATGACATCATTTGTCGCGTACGTTAATCAAATTCGTAGTATCCAATTAACGTTATCGCTAGATCATTTAGTGACTAATATTTACTATAGATGACGGATATAAACGGCTTTAGTTAAAAATTTGTATTCAAATTGATATACAGGTCAGTGTGGTTGATATTTGATAATAGAAGTTGCTATTTCGGATATACCTCTAGTTTTCTTTTGAAATAGTGTTTCTTCTTACAGTACACAGGATACATTTCGTGTTTGCATCCATCAATTGAGTTCATTCGATCTCGATAAGCCTTTGTAATCGCATCCGGAAACCGGGTTAACGTTGGGCCGGTATTCAAACGTGAAATCGAACGCTTCTCTTGTTCATTTAATCGGATGAAACATTAGAGAATAAACCTGAGATAAAAAAAAACAAAAGGAAAATGAACGAGTTGGAAAGTTTTATCGATTTCTGATACTCGTATCCCGTGCTCGTATCAATAAGAAAAAGAACACACCTGAATTTTAATGTTAATTTAGAAACTAATTCAAAATAATAGACGTGATGTTGAAAATATTATTGGAGTGATGATCTATCGTACGTATATATACGATATTAGTATTAACAAGGATTTTCAATGTATGCGTCAACTTAGCAACTGTGATTGTTCTTTCGTGATTCATTCGAATAATAATCTATTTGGATTTCATATGTATGAGATATTAACAATAATCATCCATTAAATATCAACTCGTCAAGGATCATTTTTTATAATTAACTATAAATATATAATTACATAACCTAATTTTTTACTTTAATTAATTATCATTGTATCAAGTTGTCGTCAAGATTGCACAGGTTAGATTATGTATGGTTTTTTTCTAAATAAAAACGAAGGATACTTCTTTGCGTTAGTAAAAAATATTTTTAATAAAAATGTGTTATTTATAGTCTACTCAGTTCAAGGATGGGATTAGTGTAAAGGTTTAGTTAGATTATTATCTTTTGGTTTTTTTAGGTTAATTAATGTGAATGAAAAATGAGAGAAGAATCTTGAACCGATGTGTGCTACGATTCGATCATTTTTCTGCTAAAGCTTTAATAGTTCCTGACGTAATTCGAAGTTGGTTATGTCGAGGTCAGAGATAACTATCATTCTAGTAAGTAGTATTGTTCGGTATAGCATAACTTGATTCTAGTGACTTCTATCGTTACGCACAATGCGAATGTTAAAGTTTAACTCATTTTATGATACAGACAGTTTTCTAAGATAAAAATTTGTTACCAAGAAATTTAACAATACAACTGGCTTTGAGAGTTAATATCTATTTATTTATTTATTTTTTCTTTTAAATACTAAACTGTACTACGAATCCTCCATTAATTTGTTCAGTTTAAAATTTGTATAATAATTATAATTTGATCAACGATACAATTGCTTTTCGTTCATTTGATTAATTAAATCATTTGATAAGTGTTTTTATTAATTTTATTTATCATTTTTTTTTAGTAATAAATAATTGTTATGTTTTATTGTAGATTATTTGTTTAATTGATTACCGTATAAATAAGTGGACGTAAATTGATTTCTTATTCTTTTCATTTTTAATTGTTTAGAAATTTATTTTTATTATTTTTTATTAGGTAGGTATGTTTTAGAAAAGAATTTTGTTATATTTTTTTTATCTGTTTTTTTTTGTTTTGTTAGGAAGAGGTAATTTCGGAGATGGAAGAACAAGTACTTAAGATCTAATTCATTAATCGTAAGAGCAAATTCGTGTTAGTCTCGGTTAAGTTTAACAATGCACGCAACGACGCTGCTTCATTTCGTACAATCGTCATAAATGAGCTAACTAGACGTATTCACTTATATTCGCCCACGCGATCAAATTGTTCAAACAATTAATCGAATCTTCTTCATTTAATCGTCGTTTTGTTCGAGTTTCTAACCGACGTTTATCCTACTATTTCTTTCTATATTTTATTCCTTTCAAATATTTCTCTAATTTTTTTATATTCTAGTAACTCAAAAGTAAAGAGAGAATGTTTATTTTTTTTTATTTTTTTTTCGTAAAAACATTAAAATGATAAATATCGCAATAAGAATGAAAAAAAAAATATATATAAAGCAAAGAATTCTCCTTGACAGATGAAAGAAAGACCGTTGTTCTAAACAAAGAGAAAAGAACCATCCGGTCGGACAAAGTTCAAAAAGTGTAGAGAAACTTTTTACGACCACTGATGCTAGTTCCTTTTCTGAGAGCGTAAGAACGACAAAAAAATAAAGAAATACGCGTTGGTTGGACTTCTTTTCTAAGCGCCATGAACCTGTTTCTTTTTTATTCCTACTATGTTTACGTTTCTCTCACAGTTGAGCTTAGAATGACGTCATGATCATTACACAGACATAATTTACTTCTTGTTAGATTCATTCTTATAACATTTTTATACTTCTTTGTATTATTTTTTGTTTTTGTTTTATTTAATTTCTTTTTCTTTCCCTTTCCTAAGGTTCATTAACGTTGAAATTACATTTAATTTTAATTATAGTCTCTTATCTTCATTAATGTTTTATGCAATTATGTAAAATTGATGATTATAATCTCGTGTGATAAAAAAGAAAAAAAAGTGAAACTAAGGAACCATCAATTTGCATATTTGATGTTGCTCATGAAAGTCGGTTCCTAGGGTTTATTCGAGTGTAGGTTTGTAAAGGGTCCGTCTAAGTTTAAAAGTCGGCCGGACGTTAATCTTGGAATATGAATGACCGTGTTATCTCGAGAAATCGGACGAAGGGTTAGAAACGTACTACACGTTCTCAGCACCTGTTAGCTTCCCTTGAGAGAGAAAAAAAGAGAGTAAGAGACTACGTACCTAGACCTTGAACCTTTTTCCGTTATCCCACCAGTACGATCTACTTTGATCTTGGAATTCTTATTTCCGAATTGAATCAAAAAGTTTTTTCTTATTTAAGAACCACTGTTTAGCTGGAAAGATTCTGTTAGGGTGGATTGTATCATCAAATTGGTTTTATGAAACTTTTATCTTATTATAGTTTGCTTTTATGTTAGCGATTTTTTTGAAACTTTTATGAAGACTCTTGTGTATCATGAAATATTTTATGATGTATACATTGATTTTGAGGTTTTAGGAGACACGTATTGAATTTCAATTTGTTTTCATGTTACCGATTTATCTTTGGTTTTTTGATGACATCGATGCGGTAACCAGATTTTTTTTTTTCTGGTTAAATATCGAATCAACTTTATTGCAATACATATCATAAAATTTATGAACTGGTTCATGTACCAACGTATAAATTCGATAAAATCTGCATTAAATTTGAATTTACATCCAGATAAACGATTTTTCTAAATTTATTCTCTGACACCGACTATATGACATTTACTATTTTTTTTTTTTTTTACGATATCTATGGGAATTTTTTTGTATGTAAATTAACATATATATATATATATATATATATATATATATATATATATATATAAATGACACAATCACGTTCTATACAACTTGGAAAACAATTTATATGTTCTCAACACGTTACAACATTTGTAAGAACATAAAGAAAAATTTCTTTGGAAAAAAAATCAATGTCCTCGAGTCTGACTCACATTCGTTTCTTATATCTCTTTCTTTTTGTGGAAGATGTGGGCGCGGATATATGTTTCTATGTATCGTTTCTCAATAAATCGATGAGAGGATTTACCGTAATTACTGTAAAAAGACTTTAAGATCTCTCTACGTGTGTATTCACTTTACTTTACTTTTTTCTTTTTTATTTGTGTTTATTTCTTTTTTATGTACTACCTTTTCCTTATCTTTTTTTACTTTCTCTGGTTTTATTTTTGTTCTTTCTTTTTTGAAGCTATTTTCGGTCCGTTATATATGCGTACTCGATGTCGAGACATGCGGAGTTTCATGTCTTGTTTTCTCCATTTTGTGAGTCGTGGTAACACTTGACCTAGATTAAATAGGAATCATCCATAAATTTCTATCACTAGAAACATATTCAACCTATTAAATCGTACAATTAGCTATTACAAAATTTGGTTAATAAATTTTCATAAAAAATGACAGTTAGTAAAAATGAAACGTCTATAAATAATATATAAAAAATACAATTGTAATTGTATTCGTTAACGACAACTAAAGAGTTGAGTCTCAAATGTGAGACATCTGTTGATTTTTAAGTATTTCTATCACTAGGAACATATTCAAATTATTTAATCATATAAAATTAGTCATTACAAAATTTGGTTAATAAATTTTCATAAAAATTGACAGTTCGTAATAATAAAAAATCTACAAATAATATATAAAAAATACAATTGTAATTGTATCCGTTAACAACAACTCATTTGAGACATCTGTTGACTTTTAAGTGGTTCCAATTATTTTTATTATGATTTTCATGAAGATTTTGTTATCTAAAATGAAAAAGCTATGTTAAATACCGTACTTTCATATCGTTGTTAAAAATCGATAAGATAAGAAGAATGGGTGTGTTTGTTGTTTTCAGAAATCGAACGAGTCTAAATAAAAAGAAAATCATAATTCGGGCTAGTAAGCTGAATTGAAAAGAGTTTAAATCATGGAACGTTACGAGGAAGAAGCTGACGACAGCGACAACGAAACGGATCCCGAACAGCTGTTGAACGAATGGCTTGGAGAATTGGATAGTTTGACTGTGGTAAGTCCATATTTAAAAGTTTCTTTTTGATGTTATTTATAGAAACAAGAACCCTTAGTGTGTTCATTTGATCCCATATGATTAGTTATAAATGGTAGTTATCTCGTTCATAATAAATTTAAAGAAAAAAAAAACAAATCGTTAATAAGTACATAGTTAGTGGAAATAATTTTGTCAATTGAAAAGAAGCATACAGTAATCGAAACAAAATAGTGCAATTATAATTTTAAGTTTGATTTAAAAAAAAAAACGCGTTGTAAAACCTGATAAGAATGTCTGTTGTAAAGATACAAAATGTTGTTGGTTGGTTGGTTGGTTAGTTCGAGTAGAAGTCGTTCGACGCTCTTTAATTGGTGTCAATTGGCACGTGGTCTAAATAATACGACTCTATAGAAGACCACATACACGCATTCGTATATTGAAACGATGCTACGTAAGAACACATAAATACTACACGTACTATATAATACATATGTATGACGTATGTGGGTTTGTGTATGTTTGTGTGTGTGTGTGTATTATGCTACCCAAGCGAAACACGAATACAAGATAGCACCGACGGCATAGCGCGATGACATTCTTGAAAAATGTGACGTTCCTTTTATTATTCCTTGCTCGCATATATCCGTGATATTACGACACTGTTCACTTCGAGCGGAAAATACCCTACCTTTAAAGCTATTTTCGATAAAATTCTCGTGTTTTACCTTGATGTATATGTGTATGAATAACATAGTTCAATAATATTATTAACTATTTAAAGATAAATTGAAAAGTATCGAGCTTATTCTTTTCTACAAGTTTTTAGACCGTGTTGAAAAATAGAACTGAGAGTGACAGAAAACAGATACAGTGTTTTTAGGATAACAAATAAGTTCAAAACTTATTAATTTCACTCACGAACAAAATAGTTAAATTTTATACTTTAACAATTTTTTTCGGTTAACGCATGTCATTAATCTTTTTATTTAAATGTAATTTAAAAGAATTGAAGATTTTTCGATGACTTTACCAAGAAACTTTGATTAGACTTAACCGCGTTAAATGCTCGACGAGATAAATGACTTCGACAATTGTTACGGTGTTAAACGGTAATTGTGACTCGAACTTTGTCCATCTCGATAAGTTTAACTGAGAAAGAGAAAGAGAAAATGAGGAACTGAGAGGTATAGTATTGTAGCATTTTAACTGGTGTTAGTTTCTAACTTCATTCCTGTCAGACACGAACTTCTCACGGTAGGATTCTCCTAGTCGTTAATTCGACAAAATCGAAGGTAATCAGGAAACTGTTGAGTTTGCACACTCGTACGTCAGAAAGTTGCAATTCTTTTCCTAGTTATTTGAAGAAATTATCTAATTGTATGATTTCAAGAAAATTACCAGGATATTACTGGGATATATCAGTGGTTTTAACTAAATTGGAAAATTCATAGTAAAATATTATAATATTATGTACATTGAGTTAAATTTAACTTCTTAGATTGAAGTACCGAAACTATACGTGGTATATACTGTAAATGTGAACATAAATTTCTTCGTAGGGTTGATTTAAATCGGGATTAAACGGTGGAAACTAGTTGAATCAAGTATTCGAATCAGTCCTTACTTGGATCAAGTACGAGAAGGTAGAAAAATCTGCGAAGAGGGAATGCTAGTAGTAGTCGTGTGGCAACGTACTGCGAGTAACCTTGAATCTTTAGCAAGGTTCGAAGTACGACGAGTAGATACTCGAGCGACCGAGAGAGAGAGTGAACAAAAAAAAAGAAACAAAAAGAGAGAGAAAGAGAGAGAATGAGAGTAGCTGTTACGGAACGAAGGATGTACGAGCACGGTTCGAGTACCGGTCGATGCCCGAAAGAGCTTTTGCACTTGTAGTTGCACTTGCACTTGCACTTCGCATTCCCGACGGGTGCCTGGCAGACTGCGCAAGATCGATAATACCTTGATGGATAGCTTTCTTCTCTGATACGGTTAATCCTATCCTCTTCCATTTCATTCTCTTCCCTTTATACTTCTCTAACAAAAACTAAACCACTAAACCATGTGTTTCCTTTCTTTTTTTTTTACTCATCATAAGTTCTAAAGAGAAAGTCAATTGAAAATTATATCTTTTTGATAATGAAAGGTTTAACTTGTGTTTACATCTGTTATTGGGTTCTGGTATTTCATTCTGTTAGGAGGGGTTCACCGTAACCGAGAGTGAGATAGGAAGGGTAGGAAAGAAAAGAGGGGCAAAGTGACGAAAGAGCTTTTGCACTTGCACTTGGCGTTGCATCGGAGGTCGGTCAAGGCGGTCGTGCACAGATCGATAACATGGCAACGGATAACGTTGCACTCTGGTCGGTGACCTCTGGGTGGGTTCCGGGACATTCACAGGACTATGGTGCGCTCCTTCCAATTCACCGCTTGATTTTCCTCAAACCACTAAATCCGATGCAGGTGCATGCGCCCATGTAAAGATGGGATTCCCGTTGAAAACCGCGATAATTAAAAAACCGGATTGAAAAATGATACGGAAATTGGAATTGACAAACGATCTCGTTGCTTTTGATACTTCCAAGTTGTTTCAATAAAAATTGTTTTTCTTTTTTTCATTTCCAATCAAACGGATTTTTATTCCACGTAAAAAGATAAAAAAAATGTGTCAGAATTTTGGAAATATAAATCATTGTTGCATGTCTAATTAATGTTAGTTCAATGTCACGATATGATTCATTGTTTTAGAGATAAAATTTAAGCTAATACTAAGCTTTTTTCAGCATCGGAAGATTAATTATTAATATCATTAGTAATATAGTGAACCTATTAATTATGTTACAGTAACAATTTGTACAGATGTTCTTGGATATCAGAAAATATCGATCTTGTAGTGACCTACTATGCAGTGTTCTCTGCACATGGTATATTACCTACACTTTGCATTGGTTTTTAACGATCGTCGGTATTACAGATTCCAACAATTTCTTCCGTTTTCCAACAGAGTTCTCGCGTAAAATGTGTGGTGCGCTACAGTCGAGTGTTGTGAATTTTATCATTTTTAAGTAATATATGCTTCTTGTTCTGTAACATTTTAAAATTATATTTCATAATATGATGACTTTAAAAACTTATTAAATAAAATTGATAAGCTCCATTACAAAATAAAGGAGATCATATAAATTTTTAAATTATAATTAAGATACGAGCTATCATCTCAGAGTCAAGATAATTTCTAAGAATCATTTAGTCGCGTAATGTATCCGAGCATTATTCAATCGTTAAGATAATAACGTCAAGCATCGCGATATAAGATTGGTTAAGACATGCCCCTGGCAAAATAGACGAACGGTTAAGAACTTCCGTTTGGTTATTAGTATGCGGGCTTCGTCGTATCCGCATCCGTACAAACGTTCACGGCATCCTGAGTCCCGATGAGAACGAATGAAGCCTTTGTCCGATAATATTACTATATCCGTTAGATCTCGTTAGTCATGAGATCTTATCATCAACTATAAGCCTTTCCCTGTTTATTCCAATTCTTAAATTATACTCTTGAATATCTTTGACAGACTCATTCATCATTCCGAACAGTCAAAGCTTTTTAATGATCTTACCAACAAGATGTTGTTTTCTTTTATCTCTAATGCACCTACATAAATATTAAAATATTTCTTTGGGTAAAAACACGTAGTTGAGATAGAAGGAAGAAAAAAGCCGAAGTTATAAAACGTAAAGTATAAATCTTTTCTTTGGAAAACTCTAATCTCTTGTACGATCAAGTTCTGTACCTGTACTTTTGGAATATGAAAATAAAAACCGTGAAGAATTGGTAGGGACATTGAAAAGAGAAAAATCATTCAGGTAGGTGCGTGTTGCACGTGGCAAAAGGGCAGCTGCATCATTTAACTCGTCTTTTCCTTTGCCTACCCCTACTCTCTTTCTGTAACCACTCGTAGTAGGGCTTCTGTTTTTATCAGTATCAAGGTCAGTTTCTTAATAGGACTACTATCTATCTAATAATTTTACAAAGTATCTACCAGCATCTTGTAGGAATTAATTATCTACGGCAAGCCACAAATTGTAGACAGTCTGATCATATTTTTTTCTTCTTCACAAAATTGGATTCGAAAAGTAAGAATCCTATCAACGTATCAGCCACGCGTCCTATTTGCCATCTGTTGCTTCCTTTCGTTAATGGGATAGACTACCATCACGGGTCTCGAAATTTATTATGACTTAAAATTCTCTTTCGTGTGTTAGAATCTAATTTATCTAAGTCCTATCATCCTAATCTACAATTTCAACACCTAAAATAATCAAATTTTTATTAAAATTCATAGAAATACTTCAAATTGATTGACCCAAAATCGAGTGTAACAATTGAAACAAGAATACAAAAGAAGGTGAAACGTAATTGCACTTGTAGAAGGTACGATAAGTAAGGAAGAAAAGGGTCGAGTTGCAAATTTGGGTTGTCTTTCTCTCTCACTCAACACCTCGGCTTTGGGTGTTAGCCGATGCAGACTTGTGTACATATCGGCAGTGAGTATCGTGGATGGCAGCTGCCTCGTAGTAAGCAGCACGTGTTCATCTTTTCGAGGAGGCAGGTGGTTGGCGTCGTTAAGCAATCTGCCTCCCCCTCGACGAGAGCCAAGATTTGAGCTCATAAGAAAGAAAGGAAAAGAGTCGTCCAGTCCTGCGTAGGATCTTGTTAGGGAAGAAAAAAGATAAACGTAGTGGGGAAGAGAGAACGAGGGGTTGAGGTTGAGCAGAAAAAAAGGGGAAGAAAAGGGGAAGAAAAGGGGAAGAAAAGGATGCAAGAAGGAAGGTTCTCTCTGTTGAATAAGAGAAGTAGAGGCAGGTGATGCGGTGTGTTCCTCCGGTTCACTTCTCTCCCGATTTTCTTCTTCTTCTTCTTCTTCTTCTTCTTCTACTTCTTCTTCTTCTTCTTCTTCTTCAGCGACAACGACGAGACTACCACGACCGGTTTGAAGATCGGCGACGTGCCGGCTTACTGCTGCTTAATAAGCCGTAATAAGGGCTTCGACGCATGCCTCTCGATACACGAGACACGATAAATCTCACCGGCACGCTGCTCCTAAGAACTTATAACGCGAATTGCACTCTTCCGATCAGGTTGGCTTCTTGGTCTTGGTTTTGGTCTTGTTCTTAAGCAGGTGCCTTCTTTGAATCGATCGAGTTTTATTTCTTCTTCTTCTTCTTATTCTTCATTTCTTTTTTTTTTTTATCGGAGTTTGCTTTTTTCTGATTTTTTTCTTTCCAGTAAGATATCTTCCTTTCAAATGTTATTTCAATTTTAGTATGCAGTTCGTAGTATTTGTCGAGTATTATAAATCTTGGTGAAAGTGATTCGTTGTTTTTTGATCTGTTAGAAAGGTTGAACTTTACTAGTAAAAGATCATAGGAATTGGAACGGTTGGAGAAAACGTGACGTAAATTGATTAACAAGCCAATTGCTAACTGTATAGTTGGATCGTTCGTAAATTTACGATCCAACTATTCAGTTAGGTGACTATTTGATGATATTGAATTAGATGAATTATCCATAGGTCTTATATGGTCGAAACTGTAGAACCATTAACGATGAGGAAGACTGAATGATTCGATCAGAGGGTCGGTTTTCCTAATAGATTTTTGTGCCCAGTAAAGTACTCCTAGAGAAGAGTATCGTGTTGCTTATCGTCAGAGCTGATCGAATTCGAGGACATAAGGGCAGCGTTCAATGGGCTGTTTAAACTATGCTCATAGCTCTTACACACCTCCGTTCTGTTCCTCGGGGATCCATTTAGAGGCGTTCCCTAGGAAAGGAACCGGGACCCAGGCACGAGCTTCTTTCTGTTTGAATGCGATATGAACGTAGGGTGGAAGGAAGGGAAGGAGGGCAGAAGCGAGAGAAGATGGAACGGGAGGGTGGAAAGAGATGGAGAATTTTTCTTCCTTTATTCGCGTCGTTTTTCTTTCTTTGGTAAATCAGATGCAGCCTCGGTTCTTGGGAGCGTGCAACAGTTGGCGAGAAGGAAACATCTGTCGGTCTTTCAGCGCATGCGTATCCTTCAGGTAAAACCTGCCTTCTTCTCAGAGATTCTCAAATTTTTACATCATTTTCCTTCGAATCTCTTTATCCTGAAAAAAGAAAAATTATTAATTTAAACTAAGCAACAATATCAAAGGTAGAGACAATATCAGAATACCAATAAGTGATCAAAATTTTTCTTGTCCAAGGTTTTTAAATTTTTTCCCCTTCATCTGCAGCTTCTTTTTAATCTGGAATAAATGTAGGAACAAAAATTAGTATAAAACAAATAAATGATAACAAAATAATAAACGATATCAGAATATTAATAATTTTTTTTGGGGGGGGGGGTTTATTTATTGAACAAGTGTAGACAAATGTATCGATGAAATATAAATCAGTGTGAAAGTTAACTCTGACTAACTTGGACAATCCCACGAAGGGGTGTGGTGAGTCACGCGAAAATTGTATATTCTCCTTCAGAACGTTTTAGTTTGAGAAAGGGTGCAACGAATAAATTGCCCCCGACAACGCATTTTAAACGCTTTACTGTTGAGTAATCGCGATAGCAAACCGTGTGTAGCGATCGCGTGTTACGATTCACATGTAAATATACTACTTATCCCTGGCAAAGCTCGGTTAGTCATAAAAAGGTAGTCACTTCAATGGTGCCCAACCAAAAGAACGGATCATCGTTTTATTTTTCATTCTTCACTGTTCAATGATGCCAACGATGCTAACATTTAACTTGCAAGGTGATCTAAACACTTGCATATGCTTTTCAAAGAATAGGATCAACCTTGGTTAAGAGATACGCCTTCCTCGTTACGCGTCAAGGACTACAAACCGAAGGACTTACGATGGGTATGGATTACACGAAAGTTACACGAAAACCGCAAAAATTAGCCGATCTAAAGAAACCTTTAGGTATCGTGACTCGTGTTTTTATTCTATTTGATATTCAAGTTTTGATTTAGTGGATACTTATTCATAAAATTATAGCGAATGAAATATTTGATTTATAATATCCTGTTTCATGTGGTCTTACTTGATATCTGAATTTCGAATTAAGTGGACTCTGACGACTCCAAATGAGATGATACCAGGTAGAATATTTTGATGATAATCGAAGTAAACATTCTGACGAGGTTTTTAATTTTTAAATTCATATAATTACTCCGTTCTACATATTGCTCTCGAATTACGTAGGATACTGAAGCCTAAGGCGAATTAATTCTGATATTCTAGATTAGTAACGGGGTCAGTCGGTTGCGAAGGTAGAATATATCGTTGCATTGGTGTTTATATACTGTTACAAAGTCCTTCAAGATTAACTCATTTCTAGTGTTTGAAAACCTTACGGAATATCGTGACGGTAAATGAGTTAATATACAAAAGAATCATGTCGTAAAGATCGCGATCGATAAGAATTGGCTAAGAACAGAAATATATAGAAGGAAGGAATATAATAGTTGGAAAAAGGAAAGATAGGATGATAAAGATTTTGAGAAACACTGCGTATCTGTGCCGAGCGCCACGCGACCAGGTCGGTCGTCCGGTTGGGCTGGGTGCCGGGTGTTGTTGAAATCAACGTGGTGGGGTTCCTTCAACGACCACAACGGAGCCTTATGCCTTCAGTCGACTCTCGGCTCTCACTCCGACTTGACCTGCCGTTCATATTTTCCCTTAATTAATCATCCAAACCATCAAGTGGTCATACAATTAATACGGATCATTCGTTCAAAGGACAACAAACTAAGACAGAAGTTCGAGAAGTTCTGTATCAAGTTTCTGTTAGATTCCGGATATTCTAACAAAGGGTAGTGAACAATTGTGAGGGCATACCTAATTGTACAACAAAATTAACAGGAGTTTGATCTATGAATTTAATAGACAATCTTGTCCTTCTGATAATTATTTGAATTTATCACAAAGAATCTTTCATTCAAAGATTAACAAACTAAAACAATAGATTGATTTTGAACTTCCTAATAGTTCTTGGATTTTTACGAAAGGGTATAAGATTGTGAGGGCAGAATTAAATAATTAAATTAATACGAATTCGATAAACAATTTATGATATTATTTAGATTTTCAAAGTGTTACGGAAAAAATAGTTAAAACTTGTGTATAATAAATTTGAATAAGAATAATAATAATAAGAGAAGAACGGTCGACTATCATAAGTTTAAGCGCGCTGGCGAGCATCGCGGGTATCGATCCAACAACCAGTTCCTTTTACCGGTCGATCACCTCCCGATCTCTGCTCGATCCTTCTCCGCTCAGTTGCCGCTGAGAAGTCGTTCGAGAAGGCGAGAGAGAACACGCGCGGACGCTCAGCTTCTTCGTTCGAATTTAATTAGTACGTGGGTGCTGACGATAGTCGAAGAAAAGAAAAAGAAGAAGAAGAAGAAGAAGAAGAAGAAGAAGAAAAAGAAAACGAAGAAGGAAGAGAAACAAAAGGGATGCCGAAAGTGGTGCCGCTAGTGGGACCTTCGACTAACATAAGAGGAATCAAATAAAAGAAGTTTTTAAACCGTGAGAAGGAGGACGCTAAAGAAGAAGAAGTAGAAGGTGGAGGAGGAGGAGGAGGTGAAGGTGGGGGTGGACAGAAGTAGGTGGAAGGGAGGTAAATAGATGCAGGAATCTCTGGACGGCGCCATGTCTCTGTCGTAGCAGCGAGAAAAAATATTCGTTCAGAGTTCTCTCACTCGTGCACATACATACACATACACATTACTGTGTGAATGCTTTAGAAGAGTAAGACAACGCTATTCGAGTATTATTGGAGTGTGAGGACATCTTCCATAAAGAAGAATAACCTTCACCCGTGCATCTTCAGAGTTCCCCTCTCGAAGTTTAAAATCGTTCCTTCTCACGTTGATGGGACCTTTTTCTCCTTTTGCTAAGAGTACGTTGAAAGGAGTCCGCAAACATGCTGTGCGGTACGTTCAAGAAAAAGAGGAGGAGTCCGGGGGACGAGTACCGGTTGGTGAGGTCGAACACCATGCCGAGAATTGTGTCGACACGAGAGGGTTCTTTGGTAGCTGTTAGAAGGACCAAATCTTCAAGAACACACATTCGATCTTCTTTGATCAAAGATCTTCTCAATATGGTAAGTTCATAGAATTTATTCTAATCTTAAATCTTTTTTTTGGGAACAAGAAAGTCGATCTACATTATTGGGCCGACTTTCCTTCTATTTTTTTCCCATCAAAAATTCTACGAGCACTGTTTTCGGATCCTTCCTTTTTATATGTTGATCGAAATGTTTCCCACGATAAGTTTAGTTGAATAAATAACAACAGAAATGGTTCTACTTATGCATGCGTCTCTTCTTCTTCTCCCCTCCCTCCACCCTATTTTTCTGTTATGGACGTCGATGTTTCCTTTGCGTTTTGGCGCCACGTTTCGTAGTCACGGTTTACGCGAGGTAAGGGCTTACCATCGTCCGGTCGATTGGATTCTCAAAAGGATTTCGACCGTCTTGAATCTACATACATGAATGTGAATGCGTCATGCTATTACATATGTATGCATGTGCAACTCGTTACAATATGCTGTCCTGTTTGCTATCAATGTATACACACATGCACAAGTAAACCTAAGCGCATTCGGATACATCATTTGCATCCTCTATACCGGTTGAGCTCGTAGATCAATAACTGCATCGAGACTATTCGGAAGAAGAAGTTTTGCAAACTTCAAAGACGATGCGGGTGCATCTTCGTTTTATTTATTTAGATTCAGGTGTATTTGAACTTTCAGGATATATTTATTGGGATTCCAAGACACGTTGGAATTAACTTTTGTCATCAAATCGAATTAGAGTTTCGAATAATTATAGGTGTCTTTTAAAAACTTATGCACTTCTGGCATGCATTTAACATGCATGTGGCGTACTTGACTTCGACTCGTTTAACGACAATATACGAGTACAATTATCTCGATGGCTAGTGAAAGGAAATTCTAACGGTTTGTCAGGTAAACTCGTAACTCTCCTTTCGTTATGTATATTAGACTTTTTCTAATACTACCTTTTTTTTAGATAAATTACCTGAGAAATTAATCCGATTTGTATAAAATCACACAGACACATATTGATTTATTTAAAAAGGTATTTCCATTTTCAAGGACTCACACTCACACACACCTCATTGTTCCACGTTTTTTCTTGGACTTTTTTCCTTCTTCCCTTTTTGTCGTTGTTGTTAGATTTTTGTTCCTTCAATCTCTCGAGCACGCTTTTTACACGAAAACCGGACTCGAGTACGGTATCGATCTCTCGATCGAAGGCCACAGGCAGTGCTATAGCCGGTCACGATCGAGTCCTCAGCTCACGATTGCGTTCCTTCTTTTAGCCTGTTCTCTGTTCGCGTTCCTGTTAAAAAGTCCTTTTCTTCTTCTTCTTCTGGTTCAGCTTGTTCGTTATCGTCTTCCTACCGAAAGTCGAGATGTTTCTTTTTCGGTCTAAATCCGGCCACGTAGGCGCCTTCGAGCATTCGCAGGAGTCCCACAGTGGTGTATCCCCCAAGATGAAGAAGAAAGACCAATGTAGTAATAAAGAAAGAAAGAGACACCAAAAGGAGGTGAAGGCATCTCGCAAGCTTTACCTTATAAGGTTTCCTCTCTGGATACTGTTGAAGCTGCTGCTGTTGGTGCTGCTCTTTCTACTGGTGCTGTTACTGTTGTTGTTGTTGTTGTTGCTGCTGCTTCTGCTGCTTCTGCTGCTGCTGTCCAATGCCCATTAGAAATCCTTTGTTGTCCCGACCTCTTTTCTCCCAGATGAATTCCCCATCAATTCGACCAGAATCTCTTCTTCAGTAGATACCCCTCTCGATTCCTATGAGACGAGATTTTTCTTTAGACCCTTCTTGTTTTTTGTTTTTGTTTTAATCGAGCTGGAATTTTGTAGAATGTTGAACATTAAACGTCAAGTCATCGGTTCTCAATATTCAAGGATTTTATTTATGTGCAAATTGATGTTTTTTATTTCTTCTTTTATATGCAATTGAATAAGAATTTTTTTCAGGACATCTAATTATCGGGTTTGATCAGTCGATTCAAGATACCAGGTTGTTGGACTTTAATATTCAAGGATTTTATCTCCGTCCAATCTCCGCCCCCTTTTTTTATCAAGCATTTTTGTAAAGCATCAATCGAATTATAGGGTTTAAACTATTTTGAATTTTGTTTATAAACTGAGAAGTCTAATCTTTGTTTTACGACAGTGCGTATAAATTATACTCTAAGGATGAGATTTTGTGTGAGCTTTACGACGAACTCATGAATAAAGAAATGACGTAGCACAAGAGGTGTGCGCACACAGCGTTCTGCTCTCTAATTTCAAGAGGATAACTTTTTAAACGTTGCCGTGAAAAAAAGTTCTTAACGCGATGAACGAAATGTACGACTTTTTGCAACTTTAATTTTCTTGTTATAAAGTAAAACTAACGAAACGTTGTGTTCATGATTAACAACGTGACATACTTATTTTTTATTCTCATAACAAACAATGGAAAACACGTTTTGCACTGTTTTAAAAAAGATACTTTGAAACAGAGTTAATTTATGACGAAAGATAATATTGCACCTGGTACACAAAAATATTTCTTCGTGCATTCCATTCAAATGCGAATCATTTTCTCATTCCCTAAAATGAATAAAAAAAATAAAAATTACAAATGAAGTGAAAGATATTTGGAATGTGAAAAAACACGAAATAAGACAAACGAAGAAGCACTTTTTTCCCTCTGTAAGCAATTTGTGTATGGTTGGACCATCTCTCACAGTTACCACACCGTCTTCTCTTTCTCTTGCTCTTTTCCCTTGCTCTTTCTTTTTCGGTCTTGGTCCAGGACGGTTCCTTTTTTCCCTTTTTTTTGTTCTTTTTCTTCTCGGTGTACCACCGACCCTTGCTACGACGAGATTCTCCCTCCGAATCTTGGCATCGCGAAATACCTTAGCGCATTCTTTCGCATCCTCACTACCTACGATTTGGGTCCTCCACTCGGTATTCATGGTCATATTTATTTAAGTCGTTGTTAAGACCTACAATAAAATCGATTATACTATTCATTCAAATTCAACATCATAATTAAGACACGTCTGGTGGTAATATTTAATTAAAAATATCGCGTGTATAAATGTCGCTGTTCGTGGCCAATTTTCTTAAAGTCGCTGTTAAAACCTGAAAAAAACAAAATGAATTTATATTAATTCAAATTCAACATCATAATTAAGATACGTCAGGTGATAATATTTAATTAAAAATATCGTATAAATATAGTTGTTCGTGGCCAGGTTTCTTAAAGTCGCTGTTAAAACCAGAAAAAATAAGATGAATTTATATTAATTCAAAATCAACATCATAAATAAGAGACTAATGATTATTTTTCTCCAACATTAAAATACACAACAAATCATGTATTATGTTACTTCGATAATAGTTTTAGCTTTAGTTTTAAGAAATTGGAACAGAAGAAGTAGAAAATATATTTTAGAATGCATCTTTAGCTGCCCACAGGTTCTTTTTTTTTTAGTCAAGTCAGATCTTCGGCCTATTTCTTCCGGTAAGACGTTCCTTTTCGTTGTTAATCCTGATTCATCCTTTTTTCATATTTCTTGTTCCTTTTATTCTTTTTGTTCTTTTTTTTAAAGGGCAAAGAGCACACTAATATTCTTTTTCGTAGATCCGAGCTTAGCTATATATATAGGCGATGAAGAAACCAGAGGTTTAGGGTTTGCAGCTTATAAGTGAACGAACACACACACACGTATCATTCTTTTTTTTCAGGTTCTTCCGGTCCTCTTCTATTAGCGTCTCCCTCACGTTAAAATTCTACAAGCTGTAGATGCTGTAGAAGAAAAACGGTGTTAAAACCTTTTTTCAAAATTGCGTAATCTGTGTCTCGATCTAACACTTGAGCTACCCGTTTTGTCCCCATCAACCAACCAACCAACATAAGTTCGTCGAACTTGTATATCTACGTTGTATGTCCCATATTTCCTTATCTCGTCTAGGCTTCGATATTACATATATATATACACACACACATGGTTAAATTCCATTCGTCATTCTTTCCTCTATTTTCTTTAACGATCATTAATAACTATTCTATTATTATTTCAATACGCGTTAAGCTAATTATTTTTATTTAAACGTGCAACGATATTTTCTTTAGAATTTATCGAACATTTTTTTACTTTTTATTCTTATTACAATAAATGAATAAACGAGAAACTGTGCTGGCGCCAGTGTATACAGTTACAAATGTTCAACGTTTACGGTACTTATTTGTACGTTTATTTTATAATTAGTTGTAAATGTTTTTTTCTTTTTCAATTACACGGGAATTTTAATTGTTCATTAATCCGACAAAACAATTGGTTTAATTTGTAATTTGTGCTGTGGGTATAATTTAAAAATATTTATCAATTTAAATGTATACTGTATTCTATTAAGAAATATGTATCAATGATAAATGTGCATCAATGTGCATGCTTATGACATTTGTCATAGTCAAATTTAGTTTAACAAAGAAAACATGTACAATAAATGAGAATCTTTTACGTCATACAACATGTATCTGATATTTATGTTTATATATATATATGTACATATATGTTTATGCAAGTAACGAAACATAATTCTCGGTAGTGAACGGTGATAGAAACATTTCATAACACGTTCGATCACGAAACCGGCGCCGAGTTTTATCGTTCAAATCCTCAGAAAATGTCGATTATAAGGCTCCGTCGCGTCTCTGGTAATTAATAAACATCATCCTGCCTATTATATAGAGAGAAAGAGAAGATTAATTAGAAAATTATTTTCAACGTTTCTCCGATATTAAATTGAAATCGATTTATTTTCCTATTTAACGAATAGTACAGATCCTTGTATGAATATGATTAGTATCATCGACCTAAGCCTATCATCTATAAAAATCCTTTCGAAACAAAGGAGTATGAATGTGATAGAAATAAATAATGGGGGAGAAAAGGGGAGGGAGAGAAGAAAAGGAATAAAAAATGAAAGAAATGGAGAACAATTTCATTTTACTAATACAACGATTTGTTTTGTTAGGTTTACCAAACTCTCCCTTTTTTTTCACCCCACTTGTAAAAATATATACATATAATATATAATTTTATATAATATATAATTTTTATTCTATATTTTCGATTAATTTTTTCATGTAGAATCACCCCCTTTTCGCTTGTACCACCAGTTACCGATCACCCTGTATAAATTTGTTATATTATTTAGCTATAATTATATTATTATAGCTATGAACTTGTAAAAATATATATATAGTATATATTTAGTAAAAAATATATATCCCTACTTTCTTTTTTCTGGCCTTTTTTTGTTTCTTTCTTTTCGTTTCTTCGCTATTTTACGCCCAGTTTCAATTTATGACGGCATACAAGGAATTTCTCCTAATTATCACTAATTAGAGTTAATACGGTAAACGTCGGTTGCCACGAACTACGACGTCTGAAGCTTATTCACTCCTAGTCGATGAACTATTCTCCTTTCCAGGAAGAATAAGAGAAAGATCCTGAAGGATAATGTTTGTCTTCTTCGATAATGAATACTTGTAATATACATTGATCGTTATCTGATCTTTCGTAAGTTAACTTATTACAATTGAATAAGTGTAAAGTAAATTAGAGAAAGGGAAAAGAAGAGAAAGGGTTAGAGATGAGTAAGAGAAAAGAATGAAATTGGATGAGTAAGCAAAGTGTAAGAGAGTAAGAGAACAATATATGGGAATATGAGAGTACAAGAGTAAGAAAAGAAATGTAAATAAAAATTGTTGAATTATATATTATACAATTCAATTGCGAAAGATATTTGTTAGAACATTTAAGAAAAACGAACAAATTAGTATGTTCACGCAATATTGTTCGACAAAAATAGAAGAGAGAAAAGTATAGCAAAAATTAGGAATTTTGTTTAACAATAAGATTCGATTCTAAAAATAATTTATTTAAATATTTTAGTAGAGCATATGAGAGTACAAAAGTTAGAAGAAAAATAAGTGAATAAAAATTATTGAATTATGTAAAATTCAATAGTAAAAGGTATTTGTTAAAACATTTAAGGAAAATGAACAAAATTAACAAATTAATTAATTATTGTTCACGTAATATACTTCGACAAGAGTAGGAGATAAAAAAGGAAGGTAAAAATTAGGAATTTTGTTTAACAATAAGATTCGATTCTAAAAATAATTTATTTAAATATTTTTGTAGATAGAATATAAGAGAATATTATGAGAATGCAAGAGTAAAAGAAAAAAAAGGTGAATAAAAATTATTGAATTGTATAGAATTCGATTGGAAAGATATTTGTTGGAACATTTAAGAAGAAAGAACAAGTTAGCATGTTCACACATAATGGTTTTACATTCCGAAAGGTTCCGACAAGAGAGGTCTCGTGAGCAAAGGGCGTGGTCGTGTTCTCAGTACTCGTTTTAATCGTTTCTCTCTTTGAGCATAAGTTAAACGACGAATCGTTCTGGACATCAGCATCAGCAGAAGAAAAAACATTCTTTCAAGAATAAGATAATAATAATAATAATAATAAAAAGAAGAAGAAGAAGAAGGAATAATGAATAAGAACTTCGAGAGAAACGATCGCGACCGCGCGAGAATTTCTATTCGATTCTACGAGAAAGTTCGACTTCAGAGATACCGATAGCCTTTAAGATTTATCTTTCACTCTCACGTTATTATCATTTGATTCTCGATACTTTCTGTTTAATACTGTTCCCAAACTTTCTTCTTGATAATACTTTTATCATTCTTTTATACCTTTACCCTATCGATACTAATGATCCTTGCGAGGAAATAAATGAGAATCGATACATGTTGACATTTAACATTAAAACTTATCAACAGTTATATATTCATACTGTAACCAGTCTAATGAACGGTATTCAACTAATTGTGACAATTAGGTTCTTTACAATTTGATACTGGATCCTAATTAATACATTCATTACTGACAGTAAATTAAACGGAGTCATTTTAAATACCCATATCAATTTCAACTAAAATTCTTTTAGTAATATTGAAGTATGTATTCCACCTAATTTTTTTGTACATTTTTTTTACAAAAATAATATTTAAAATAATCATTTTTCGGTTAATAATAAACGTAAAGAATGAACAAAACATTAACATCGTATCAAGAATTTTAATTACAAAATTCAATATCGATCGATGAAGTATCAAATAAAATTCTTCATATTGTTTTTTTTTTTATGTCAATAATTACTATAATTAAGAAATAAATGAGAATTCGGATAATTACGATCGTTTGAGATACATGTTCCGAAATGAAATGAAATTAAACGATCGTTATTTTTATTTTTTATTTTTTTTTTTTTAAATCTGGAAAGAGAGTTGTTGTTTCTTTTTATTTTTTATTTTGAACCACGATGATACTCGAAACTTATCTCGCGTTGGTTAATGGCAGAAGGGGAAACGAGAGGCACGATGTGTTGATTCGTTCGCGCGATCACGATACGACGACAATTTCTTGTTAGTTTCGAAGCGGGATGATATCTTTGAGTAGATAATGAACGTGGCAGCTGTTCCCATCATCGTCGTCGTCGTCATCATCATCATCATCTTTGTGTTGTTTGATACACCGATTAATATTTTTAGCGATTAAATGTTTTCCTCTCTAGAAAACTCGACACACAATTCTGTTTGTAACGATGACGGAATCGTAAACATTTTAATCGTTGCTATTTTAAATGCTTCGCACACATTTAGTACCCTAAAGAAATGTTTTACTATTAGTTCAAACAATGATGTTGAAATCAAATATATATATATATATATATTAAAATGAGGTCACCACAAACTTACTTAATTTAAAAGAATCTGCTGACCCTACGAAACAAATACTATTCATAGAAAAGTGTCCTAAAAACCATTGATAGCTGTCTTAAGCTTTGGGTTGTAGCCATTTTTCTAGGTTCTTTTATGCAACTGGTATCTAATTATATGGGTCATCAGATTTAATTTAAAAGAGCTTGCAGACCCTAGAAAAAAATATATTAAATATAAAATAGTGTCCTAAAAAACATTGCTCGTTGTTATACATTTTTAAATGCAGTCATATTTTTAGAATCAAATTTTTATTTAATAAATAATATCATTGAATTAGGTTTAGAAAAAAAATTACGATTCTCACCCCCTTACAAAAAAGTAGATTAGTCATTTAAACGAAATATTAGCAATTAATTAAAAATATTCTTTTCTATTTAAAGTTTTAAGTTGCAGTTTTTAACACTACTGAAGTTAAATGATCTAATTGCTTACAAATTAACCTTTTGGTATCTTTCGATTATTTTTCTCAGTCAAACAGGCGTCGTAAAATACAGCGGTCAGTCTTTATGGTTAAATAAAAATAAGAAGAATAAGAAGAAGAAGAAGATGAGAAAGCGACCTGACAGGGAGTCAAGGTCCTCTCGTGGGATCTTTTTCAGCTTCCCAAGAATCCTTTTTGGCTTCGTAGTATGTCAGTCCTGTGTGTTCGTTGTGGTTCCTTCTTATTCTCATCTACCTCTCTTTTTCTCTCTCTTTTTTCTTTTTTTAATCCTTCCTTTCACTCCTTTATACCGCGTGCTACTTCTTTCCTCCTTCTTTTCTTCTTTCTCGGAGATGTAAATCTGTTGGAATGATCTCTCGCGTTCTCGCAACATGCCAGCGGATATCTTCAAAAGAATCATACGCGAAATTTTGTTCAGTAAAATCATTTCAATTTCTACTTTTTCAGTTTTATTTTGATTTTTTTTTTCAAATTGTTGTCATGATTATTGTAAATCAAAAAATGTTTGTCAATTATTCCTTGAATTATTCTGATTTCTAACTAAAATTAATCGATGTAATCTCATACTTTGTTAATAATGTAATAATATTCTTGACAAGTATTTCTAAACGTTATTTTGATTTGACGTCAATGGTTTACGTAACAGAAATATGTTGATATAATATTGTTATATACTTTTTAACTTTAAGGAGATAAGAATATCCTTTAACTGTTCATGCTATGCACGCTCATTCGCTCATTCGCTCATATCTCGCGTTCATAGATGATGAAAGACAAACAGGATTTCGCGGTCCGCACTTCTATAGAAAGCGAGTCGTTCGCGAACGAGCTAGCGCTTTATGGGAGAGTTACACGGAACGAGATTACTGAATAAATGTAGGACAGAGGGAAACCGAAAAAGCGATTCGGATAATCTCATGAACAAATGGGATTTCATAAAGCTCTCTCTCTCTTTCTCTCTCTTTCTTTTTTTCCTTCATTTTTATTTCATCCTCTCGAGAGAATTTATTGTCATATGAAGTATAACAAATATTTTATTATTTTATCATCAACGATTCTGTTGTGATTTAGAAAGTTTCAACGTTTTGTTTAATCTCTAACTTCGTAAAGAAGAAAAAGAAACAAAAAGAAAAGTTACCGTTGATGAGATTACGACGATTTTTCTACGAAAATGTGTTTCACAATTTTAGGAAGCATAAATCTAAAACACTAAAGCGTATTTGAAGAAGAGAAGAAACACAAAAAGAAATTCTAGGGACATTTCGAAAGTAGTACGAGTAATAAAAGAAACTGGTCTCTCATAGGAAATTGGAGAAGGTGCCAAGATTATGAGAAAATCTTGTTGACTTATTCAATCATTGCGTGGGTGGACTTATTTCGTTTCTATGAAATACAAGAAGAGAATACACACTATATACACGCATGTACACGTTTATATACAATTTCTACGGTCGTGGTCACTAATATTTCATAAAATGACCGCAGCATTTAACGATCGTTAGAATAAGGTCGATACGAGGTTTTGATAGTTGCGTTTGATATAGAGGGTGAGTTAGGTTTGTGGTCCATTTGAATTTAATGCTTCTCCCTTTATCGTCATTCTCTCTTCCTCAATTATTCGTTTGATAGAAGATATTACATTGCATCGATGCATATCTAAATAGGAAGGTTGATGAGCTACTATCTGCTATAATAACTGAATGTAAGGATAATTGGTAGGTCATAATTTTCAAAGGATCAATATTGTACATGTTACATGAGATTAGGTGAATATTATTCCTCTTATGTCACAAAATTGGTCAGCTTATTTGTAGATCACGTAATTGTTGTATCCAATACCTATTGAAATTCTAACAAAACTCTACATTTTGTATTCAGGTTAATTGAAATTTGTGTTATTTAGGAACTCGTATATGAACCATGTGGCTAACATATGTAATAAGTATATTCAATCCTAATTAAAACAGAACAATTAGCTTCAATAATCAACACGCAACGAATTTAAAACGATATTCTACAAAATTCTGAACTCACCGTTCAGACAAATTAAAATTAGTGATATTTATGAGTCACATATGACCCATTCGGCTTAAACGAAAAGTCATAAAAAATCAATGTGACAAAACGTGTGACAACAAAAAATAAACAAGAAGAGACACACAGATGCGTGATTCATATTGTAGGTCAAGCCAAACATCATGGTATAGTACTCGACGCTAGTTTTTACGATGATCTCGACAACCCTCTGGAGATTAGTTCGCGTGCTGTGATTCGAATTGTGCAACGTTCATCCTGTTGCTTCAACAATAAAAAGGCATCTTCTCCACCCTATCCTCTGGATTACTCTAATCTCTACGTCAGAGTGAACTTTTATTCATCTGTTTTATCTTTCCAAAGGGTACGATCGGTACGTTCCCAAGGGATAGAGATCTTACATTAAATCAGCTACCATGCACACTCCTAAGTCCCGCTATTTTTTGATATCGTCAAAAATTTGAATAATAAAAATATTGAATATAAAATATAATGATTGTATGAAACGAAGATTTATTCGACATAAACTCAAAATGCTCTTTGATTCGATTGCGTTAACGCGTTTTCGATGCTTTACTTCGATCGAGTGGCAACATTTCGGACCGGCCCAACAGAGCCAAAATCAATTAACTTACGCTATGCGTGTCTTGTACTCTCTCCTATGTGTGTGTGTAACTGTGTATATATATGTGAATGTGTGTGAGTATACAAGGCTACGTAATCGGGCTCCCTTCCTATCGTCGTGTCTCTCTCTATCTCATACATATATATATATATATATATATATATATATATATATATATATATATATATACACATATATACACATAGAATTTCAAACGATGTGCCTAGAGCAGCGTGCATAGCTGCCGCGTGGGTTGCCATGGGCAACTCATGACTAACACACACTGCACAGAATTTCTCTCTCTTTCTCTCTATCTTTCACTCTCCTCCCTCACCCTCCCTCTCTCTCACCCCTTTTTCAACATTTCGCGGCTCTCTCGTGGTTCCCGCAGTGACGTATCTACGAGTTTCTCGACCATACCCCGAATAACCTGCACACCACCCATCTTTTATTCCTTTCCCAATTGTGTTTTATTTACAATTTATCTCAATTGTTTTTTTTTCTTTCCAATCAAATTGTAAATTCGATTCTCTGTGCGATACGTTTAATGAAAAATTTAATGTCAAATAAAGTTTGTATGGAATTAATCGTACAAGGTGGGGAAATAAATTTAAACGATTGTTACGTTCATTTTGTTACGAGATGTTCCTCTCGATGGAGTAATGAAAATATTCCTTTTATTAACGTCACTGTTGGATAAAAATATCCGGTAAGATTATGTAACAATTTTCTCGGATTATCGATCTCTCCGATCTCTCAAGAGGATTTTCTTACGGTTCTCGAGTAATTAATTTTTAACGATCATCTCGTTTGCGATTTCGAAAAGGTGTGTGTGTTACATGCACTCAGTGAGTTTATTCTCGCGCGTGTTCGCATTTCCACGTTTCCTTTTTTCTTTCTCTCTCTCTTTTACAAATACACTTTGACATTTCATATCAATTTTTAGCACCGTCCCTGACGTACTCGAGTTATCTTTACATCCTTTCCATCTTCGTCGTATTCACATTGGGACATCGAGGTTCTCTGTCTGTTCACATAGGAACAGGGACTACTCAGGGATGTAACAACTTGAATGTTCTACTGTAAAAACAGCAATTGGTTCATGACCGTGAACAGACAGACAGATAGACAGACAGACAATTTACGTGTATTTGTTCAGAGAATCTATACAGTGGCCGGTAATATTTTCTCTCTAAACCTTATCGCAATTATCTCGAAGTTTTATTTGTCTAGCGCCCGTAATGGCCCTGTAAAGGGGGAACCATTACTGCGTGTTGTTTGCAAATCCTAGATTTAAGTACTTCGGATGAACGGAAACCACGTTTGTTAAACATATGATATTATAAATATTAAATATTCAACCAAATATCTCTAAATCCTGATTAAACAAAACTAAAGACGATACTAATCCAACAAAAACCAAGGGCACGTGCAATCTCTCGTATTATGTGAATCCGAAAGAAAAATAGTAAATCGAAGAGATACAAGGATACGAAAAGGTTACCTTTTTCTTTATTCGAGATAAAAATACAAGGATACCATTCTCAATCTCTTCCTGGAAAAGTAAAAGAAAACTTTTGCAACTATATATATATATATATATAGAATTGTGTGAGTAGATCCTTCGAGACGGTGACCCCTTAGTCTGGACTGAAAAGAGATCGTCCCTGAACCCGCGGCGAGTCTCTCCAGTCCAAAGAGGAGAAATGGAGGGGTGGGTGGATTGTAGAGAAAAGAAAGAGTAGAGGGGGAATCGGGTAGATGGTGGGGGTAAATAAGAGAAGGAGAGAAAATGGATGCTGCTCGGAGTGACGAAGAGCGTCAAAGTTGGGAACGTGGAATGGGAATAAAAAGAATGACAGAGAGAGAGAATGAGACAGAAAATGAGAGAGGAAGAAAGAGAGAGATAGAGAAAAGGAACCCTTGGCCACCCTCGTTAGAGTGCAGCCCCTCCTCCTCCCTTCTGGTGCCCCTCTCCCGTATATCGCCCACTCTTGCCTACTCCCGTCTCTTCTCTCGGTTCACGTTCGTCCAGCGGGAAGCTCGCAGGACAGGCAGGCAGACGCTTTCCGGCCGGCTTTGTGGAGAATACATTAGAGTGAGTGAGACAGAGAGTGAGAAATATACGCGCGCGCGCGCGCCCCCGTGCCTTCATAGGTCTCTCTCTTTCTCTCTGTGTGTATAGTAAAAGAGAGTGAGTTTAGTGAGTGAGAGGGAAAGAGGAAAGGAGAGGAGAACCCGAGCCGGCTTACCGCCTTCATACCACCTCCAGCATTCCCGGCGTGCACACACAGTTGCAGCTGCACCGTCGTCGTGGTGGTTTGCTCGTTTGCTTGCTTGCTTGCTCGCTTGCTTGCATCCTTGCTTGCTTGCTTGCTTGCTCGCTCGTGCGCAAGTACACGCGCCCTGTCTGTGCTGCGCGCGCGTATTTCTCTCTTTTTCTATTTACTTCTATAATAAAAGAGAGGAAAGAGAGAGAGAGGAAAGAGAGAGAGGGGTTTGAGTATTTTTTTGTACGTGTACGTTGATCGAAACGTAGACTTGCAGCAACGTTTTTTTTTTAACGAGCTGTCTGAATTCGAAAATCATTCTCGACGTTGATGACTCTGCAATTTTGTGTAGGTAGATTTTGGATTTTAATGATTCGTGGATATCCCATGTGCTTTAGTTTTGGTCGAGTGATCGAATAATAATTTTGATTTACGTTTGATATTTTTTTTTGGTGTGAATTGAAAGAAAGATTGTTGTAATCCAAGGATCACGATTTGTGGTTGAATTCGGTCAGCCGAATATGGTGGAGGTTTGACATTTCGTAAATGTCAGCTTCTCGAAGCAACGTTGCCGTATTGGACTGGTAATCGAAGTGTCGCATTAGTTTCTGATACAATAAACAGGACGATAATAACTGTGAGAGGTAGAAACAGTGATTTATGTGTAAATAAATCTTCGATATAATCGAATTGTGAAAGACATGTGATCGCGAACGAGAAGGTTTCGTCATTTTTCTTTCCTCGACTTGAGGAAGAACAAATTCGTTGGATTTGATTTATTTATTTGATTTTGACAATCGAAGAAAAAATTAAAAAAACGTTAACAAATTTGTAAACAAACATGGATTGGGTGAGGAGACAGGATGCTAAGGAAGAGTCAACGGAAATTCCTACAATGTTAGCATCGGAGGAAGCTGACGAATGCTACTACGAGGAAGACACGTCCGTTGACGAGGGCATGGTACGTTTTTTTATTTTTAATCAACAACCATTACTTATATTAAATATAAAAACTACAAAGATGAATCATCAATAGTTGCTGAATTTCTATCAAACATTTCTAAAAATATTACAATATTTATTATTTGATTATAATTTAACTGAGAGACAAATTGAAGGGACTAGAATTTGGGGTTAACAAAAACTGTAGAATATTTTTAACGATCCCTGTTAACTGATTAAAGAAACTGTTCCTCTTTTTGGAGATTGCAAGTAATCATATACAATTATATTGTATCAATCAAAATTCCTTTAGTGGAAACGTCTACCTTTGATGGTTTAATCAATCGAGAATTCGATGATAATCCTATCCTCCTTTATTTCTTGTTCTCTTTGATCGTTTCCCTCTTATCAAAAGGGCTTTTGTTCGCATTAGGCGCGACAAGCTTATTTCCTTAGCGAGTACAATTTTCCAACTCGGCCGTTCTCTTATCTTGGACTGGTTTCTTTCATGCCGGGAGCCATGTGCTTCGCGAATACGACTTTGTTAATCTTCGATTCTCTGTTTCTCGGGATTATCCTTCGCAAGACTTCAAAAGCGTGTCCGCTTGAATATACTTTCCTTCTTTCCCTTTTCCTTCTTCTTTCTCTTTCTCTTTCTATTCCTATCTCTCTTGCTCGATTCTATTACGGCATCTCTGCCATCATTCCCTTCCACCTCCATTTCCTCCTCTCCTCCTCATCGTAATCCTCGTCTCTGACGATCGCCCCAAGCTACAATGTTCAATACTGTATACACTTCTCTATATGTACACCGTGATGCAGAATTAAAGGCTGCGTAATAATTCATAACTCCATAATTGTTTATACCGCGTAATAATTTAACCTCCCTTCGGCAAACTCGGATTTAATGGAGAAACCTGCGCGCCAGTCCAAGACGAGATCGATCTTGCTGTACATTTTCTACTACAAAATTAAACGATAGGCTGTAATTTGTTTGCACACCTTTCCTTAATTCTTCAATATATTACAAATTTGATACTAATTGGTTTTTAAGATTAAACAAAATAAATTTATGCAACACACATTATCACTTTTTTTTTTCAAAGTTTCCAAGTTTCAGTAAACTCGAATTTAATGGAAACCTGTACGCGTATTCAAATGATATCGTTATTGCATTAATTTGTTAGTATACAATTTACGATAGACTATAATTTGTTTACACAACTCTGCAACTAATTTTCTAATTTAATATGAACGTGATGAAAAACATGCTTCACGTATTTGAAAAAAATGTATTTTATGCAATACGTTATATATAATTTTTCAACGTTTTTTGATTGATCTCGTTTAACGTCTGGCGATAATTGGTAGTTGAGTTGGACCGTTAGAAAGATTTGAATTCGCACGTGTCACCCTTTTTTCTGGTCCTACATGTCTTCATCAGTGTCATAGTTTCCCTTCATGGTCGTCATGAACACTCCTACCAGAGGAGGTTCTTTCGGCGCACGAGCCCGAATTGCAGCAAGCACCATTTGCACTAAGTGCTAAGTGGGCAAAGAGGAAAATGGAGATCGAGCGTAAAGTTACCTCGAATCTACAGTTACGCTTATTGTTGTTTTCCAAGTGGCTGCTGCTTGAGTTACCTACAGCAAACGGAGACTCCTCGATCTTGGGTCTCGAAAGAAAGGAGAGGAGGGATATCGCATATGCGATCATTGTGTTGGCACATACGCACGTGGACCATCTGAATACTTAATTTGAAAGATGGAGGGATTGCATTTTAACAAAGGAAAAATTAGGACGGTGTTTCGAATTACGAGAACAAGATGAAAGGAAAAAAAAGAGTCAATCGAATTTCATTTCTTTTAAGATCATTGTAATTTAGTTTTCGTTGTTCGTCCGGAATTTCATTGAAGAAAAAATTATATGAAGATTCGAATTATAAAAATAAACTGGTAGAAGATAGTCAATCGAATTTTAATTTGTTTCGCATCATTGTTTAGTTTTTGTTGATGTCATAATGTCATAATGTCATAATTATTCCAATGCTTTTTTTTTTACAGATAGTCTCTCAGTATTGTTAGTTTATATCTTTTTACCGCAACTTTTCTTCCTCTTCTCTTCTTCACTCTGGGAAGCCATAACGTAGAGGAATAATATTATTACCAGCTGCGTCACGCTCTCTCTTTCTCTCTCTCTCTCTCTCTCTCTCCTTTTTTTTCCAAGCCTTTCCGGTTGGTGTATTTATGATCACTGCGTCAGCTGATACCGAGTCTTGGTTTGCTATCGCGTTACGAAGCGTCGTTCTAAAGTCAAAGCGATCGTCGGCTTAGGAACACAATACTCTCTGTGCTCGAGTGCATTGGCTTGTTCGTGATAAAAAAAAAATAAAATAAGAAAAGCAGATTGGGGGAGTATAGTATAGTCGTTCGCTTGGTAGTCGTGATACTAATTATCTCTCTACGTTCTTCTAATAACTTGAACATAGTACACGAAAAAGTCCTTTTCTTTTTTCGGGTTGAATTTTTGTTCGAAATTTTGAAGTAGATAATTTGGTTGTCTGGTCCTTTCGATAAAAGGAAACGATAAGTTCGAAGAATCTACTTAGAAACCTTGGTAACGCTTACGGAGCAGGTCTCGATGATTCAGCGCCAGCTGTGTCCTTCCTAAGCTCGTTTGCTTGCTAGCTTGCTGCTGCTTTTGCTGCTATTGCTTGCTGCTACTCCTTTTTCCTTCCTTTCTTCGTTCCTTCCTTTTTTTCGAGTGTCACGTAAACTCTTACCCCCAAAATTTGTTAGTCAAAATTAAAGTGCCACTCCACGAGGGCTTACGCATTCAATATCACACATGCGTGGGTTTCTCAATTTTCGTCTCATATCATTCTGAGTAATCTTACCGATATTTATTACAACCATAATTTTCCCCTTCTCTGTAAATGTTAATACGATATGTGATATTTTCTTGAACATTTTTGGAACGATTTTATTATCATGAAAAATGAATCAACTCTAAGAGAAAATCACAAATTACGACCGCAATTTGCCATTTGGGAAATGTTATTAATGTTATGATATCAGTTTTTTTTTATATTTTTTTTTAAAAGGGACATTGAGGGATTTCATATTTTTGTAAGAACGAGTAAATGTTGAGAGAGAATCATGGAAGAGTAAATGCGTAAACATTGCAGGATACGATTGGAACGTAGGCAAGGGAGCTTAGGTGCCTTTACTTTGGAAGAAATATAATTTCGCAGTGTAGGGTAGTTTCGACGCGATGTTCGGGGGGGATTCGTCTGTAGCCCTGAAAACGATGGGGATGACGGCGACCAGTCACTTCCCTCACACCCCTTATGGAAAGCCAGGGGATGAAGTATGACTCACCGTTTGCCGGCACTCCCACCCCCGTTCGCTTCTGCCGCTGCTTTCTGTCTCGTGCAGTTTCACCCTCCGGGACCCTTCATCGAAATCTCCTGCAGTACTTTCTCTCTCTGTCTCTCTATCTCTTTCTCTCTATTTCTGTCTCTCTCGCTTGTACTTTGGCTCACTCTCTGTGCACCCTACGTTGCTGCGGATCAAAAGAGAAAGAGAACGGCATTAACATAATCCGCACCGACAGAATATCAGGGAAAAAAGGCACCAAGGGATGTTGGTAGTGTTAGTGTTGGTGTCGGTGATGATGGTGGCGATGGTGATTCAGGTGGCGTTTCAACGAATTATCGTTACCGACATTATGCTACCGTGTGTGTACTTGCTTACTTGCTAAAGTTGAAACTTTTGATAGGGTCATTTTTATTCTCTTTTTCATCGACGATCGATCCTGGAATATTTACCTACCCTTTCTTTTCTTTTTTTTTCCTTTTGGTAGCCAACCAGCGTGATCCCATTAATTTCTATATAGTACGAAGAGAAAGGTACTTTCACGAGTCACCTGAACACAAAATAATACAATAGATACAATTAATATATTGTATGACTTTGAATATCCCAAATGTATTGCAAACTAGTCGAGTTCGTTAGGGTCGTAACACAATAGCCGGCCATTGGAAACATCGAAACTTTTGGGGATACGTAGAGTGACTAATTAAAGGGATCGTTAGTGAAACTAAACCAAAAGCTCGTTTGTGATTTAAATCGGTGAAAGATGAAAGTGGGAAACCCGAAAATGGCACAAAGTGTCACGAGCATTAGTTAAGTGATGTCTTCTAAGTTAAATCAGGCTTTCAGTAATAATACTATTATTGGAAATTCTGTATAATTATATCATTGTTTCTGATCCAAGAAGATTCGTGGATCAAGCAATCTTCTTGGACTCACAATTCTTTTTAGATTCACAAATATTTCTTGGATCCACCAATCTTCTGGGATTTATATTTCCATCTTTAAAGATATTCTTCCTACACTCCTTTCTCAACTCATTTATCATCCAACAGCCAACATCTTGGATAGATCTGTCTGATGAAATGAAGAAAACAAAAAATGCTTAACCTAAAGCGCACATGGTCCAAATCATCTAACATTAAACCCAAAGAAACGAATCCATTAGAAGCCATAACCGAGATTTTCTGCTCGCATATTCTTTTACCATTAGTTACGTTAGCTCTCAACCCAATCTTTTCTTTCAACATGAACAAGCAATGATCTTGAACGGAATGAGCCTGGAAAAATTCGATGGGTCTGCCATTACTTTTCGATGTCTGTGCGAGATTACGAGACGACTCATTCATTCTCTTTTTCTCTGTCTCTCTCTCTTTTTCTCTCTTTTTCTTTCTTATTACTCATGAAGAAGGCGGGGAGTAGTCGGATTTATGTCTTCCGCAGGCGTATGAACGACGGAATGCACTCTGATAATCGCTATTACGCTAGGGGTTGCTGACCGATTCGATCTTTTAATCTTCTTTTTTCTCTTTCTGTCTGTTTTTCTCTTTCTTTTACTCTCTATGCGTTTATTTTCATTTTCTATTCCCCGTCTGGTTCGCACCGCTGCTGCTGCTGTTGCTGTTGCTGTTATCTATTGCTATTGGTGATTTTGTTGGTGTTGGTGTTAGTGCTGCCCTTTATCGTTGTTCGTTCGATCGATCGAACTTGCGAAATTATTGACCACTCCTGCGGGTACCACCAAAGAAAAAGGGAATCGTTCCTTTTATATCAAACAAATCGACTATTAGTAGTAGTAGTAGTGTAGTAGTAGTAGTCATGGTGAATTGGTACGAACTTTTCACTAGCTCGTAATGATCTTTCAAATCTCTTTCCTTATCATCTTTTTTGCTACTTTTTTTTTTATTTTCTTTACTTCATTTCACAAGATTTTTCATTTCCTTTCCATATATCGTATAATGTTCGATGTTTGCTTTGCTGACTCACCAATGCACACGATTAATCACTGTCGTTTAGATTTTTATTTCTCTTTTGTTATACTCGTTTCACTTTCAGTTGTGCACACGCGAGATCAGTTTTGATGGACAGCAAGAGAAATCGATATTACAGACGAGTAAATTAACCGGAGGGGCTTTTATTTTCTTTTTCTTTTTCCTTTCTTTTCTTTCTTTTTTTTGTTGACCAATCGTAGGCTGAATTTTTGCGATGGATAAAACGATCGAGACGAGGCTTCCGAACGATGGTGCAAAAACCTCCGAGAACACTCAGCGTGGGCGAACGGTTATTATTGCTTGGCGCCAGACTGGAGGGATCCCCATGCTAAGAGAACGTGTTTCAGCTACGTTGTTTTCCTCCAAATAAAAAAGACTCCAAGAAATAAAAGTATGGGTTTTACATTTAAATCGCAGGAGGTCCAATTTTCATAAGTTGTATGATGATGCGTCATAATCCACGATCTTAATCATTTTTATCCACAAAAATATACGACTTGATATTGAAAAAAAGTGGGTATCCAAGAAATATTTATTTATCATTTGTTAAACATTTGTTTAAGTTGTTGTTTTCCAATGTCAATACTTCAGAAGGTAGTCAACTGTGTGGCTTTGCAATTAGGAAATTAAATATCTAATTCAATGACCTATTAATTTTTGTTAATAATTTATTTTATTTGAGATAAGGAAATTGGACATCCAATTCAGTTATCTAATATTTATTTCCCTAATTCTTAACGAATAGACTAAAATTTTGTTCAAAATTACCGTTTCACTTTACATTTAATTATTGTTTTGACTTGTTGACGAGTCGAAATTGATCAATTATCAAATTCTGAACAAGATCGTTAAAAAGGAACAACAACACGGAGGAATGGTATTACCAAATGCTTTTCTTACCAAGAAAAATTTTTAAGTGGTTGTTGTGAAGGGACCTTTACCTGTTTCGATTAGGTCGTACTCTTGGAATGTCATTTATCACAAACTTGAGGGTCTCTCTCTCAAGAGTCCAGAAAGACTTGAAGCATGAATCGGTAGGACCACCGTAGCACACACAACCATAGCCTTCACAAAGGGAACCCGACAAAATCTTTTTGGCCAATTAAACGGCGCATTATTTTGGGAGGATTGGATCGTTAACTGGACTCTTTCTTTTCCATAATAGCGTTCACAGTTTGAAAAGAAACTCTTGTCAAAAAATTCTTTTTCTTTTTAATCTTTTTAAAGATAATAATCTAAACGTTTGTTAGCGATGAACGTTGTTAGAGTTTAAATATAATATAGTGTGGTATTTATTAGGCTAAATTTAGTGTTCGGTTAGGTATCTTCTTTGGAAGATCAACCTTATCCGATCTTACCTTCCTACTCGTAAAACTATCCGAACGAGATAAGATCGTCGATCTGAGGATAACGATCGAGAAGGTAATAATTATCTTGTTTTATACCCTTTAGGATACTGAGTTAGCAACGAAAAATAAGAAAGGGAAGAAAGGAAAGAAGGAAGGAAGTTGCTTTGTTCGTGTTGCGCACGTATCGCGAATTCTTCCCTCGTAGTTGTTCTCGGATCGGTAAAAGTAAATGGAGATAGTCCGAAAGTGGATTCGTTGATAATGGACAAAGCTTATGGCCGTAAAGAGTTAAAACAGAATTTTCTTAGGTTGTCGAATAAAATGAAATTTCTCTCTAAACGCTGTTACGATCTCTCGCGTCCAACGAGAGCGCGCCATTTTGCGTTAGACCAGCACACCACCCTCGATGACAATCGTTACCCGAGGCTAATGCAGATAACCTCGGTTGGATATCAACTTTCTTACCTCCTGGCAGCTGCTACAAACGCGAAATATACTCGACTAAGATTATCATCCTAATTTCCAACCGAACAACACGCTGTGATCGTTTTGATAGCTGTCTTACTTGCTTTTCTAGTCACGATGATTGACGCCTACTTTCTTCATTTTTATCCACCAACATTTTCATTTGGAAATCATGAATGTTGAGAGTCTAAATGTGATGATGATTCATCAGAAATTCTTTGGTCGCATTGCTTTCCATGGATTCCAGATAATCCTCTGACACAAAATAACCCAAAGATCACCTCAACCATCGTTCAATAAACCACTTGTGTGTTAGTCGTCTAGCCAGTTAACACTCACCGTTGTCTTCTCTTTCTCTCTCTCTTTCTCTCTCTCTCTCTCTTTCTCTCGACATTGATGTGAGTTTACGAGAAAGAAAAGGGCGGAGTCTTTGAGGCTTCTTTCGTTTCTTCCTTGTTTCGTCGTTACTTCGTCATCTTGGGTGCAACCCTAATGGGTTCGTTGATTGACGAACGACGTTTATCTCTTTCCTGTACGCTTCGTTTGTCTTCCCTTTTTTTTCTTCTTTATTGTCAGACTTGGCTTTCACCAAACAATTCAACATTGACTAAATCTTAGTCATGCTTATGATCATAATATTTTTTTATTTGTATATTAAATTTGAAATTTTTCAAAACTACAATAACTACTCATCGATTAATATAGAATAAAATATAACAACAAACGATTGTTTTAAAGTCCTCAGTATCATAGTAATTGTTCACGAATACTTTTTAGCTATCTATCAAAGTTTCTATTTAAATTAGCTGTCTTGACGTGAATTGTCGTCTTTTGTTAGTCGGCTTTGACTGTGATCCTTCTTCCTTTCACTAGTATCCTTTCTCCGTAAAAGGAATCTCGTAAAAAGAGAGAGAAAAGTTAGAACCGAAGGTCTCGTAAACGCGACCATGGGGGATTGCTCCTTCCACTTCCTCCCTCTCTTATTCTTCTTCTTCTTCTTACCGTTCTCGGCAATGTCAAAGGAGATGCTTTTACACCAATGCGCGTACACACAGGGTGACTGTAGGTAGGTGTGTTGTATGCACCAAGAGGATGGTGAACAAGTAGACGATGGGAGAACAGATAGAGATAAAGTGAAAGACAGAAAAGAAGGGCGGAAAAAAAGAAAAAAAAGATGGAAACAGAGAGATGTCGAAGAGACAATACGAAGATTACTACAGACAGACAGACAGATAGACAGACAGACAGGGGGTCCTCTTTTCCAGCTCTCGTACCTAGGACCCATCTTTTTGTTTCTTTCACTTTCTCTATGCGTTCTTTTCTCTGTTCTTTTCCATTCTCTTAGGCGTTCGCGTTCCTCGTCTCAGAGGAACCCACCGGAGTATATACCTCCTCCTCTTCCTCCCGGTCGTACTTCAACACAAAAGGGTGCTTTTTCACACGGAAATGCCATGACGACACTCGAGCCGGATTAATCGAGCGGAACGTGCTACAGAACACTCGACAAATGCGGCCTCGATTCACGATCGTTCGTCATTGTGCGTTTTGGTCGTATACGCAACTTATCTTTCTACCATTACTATCGTTCCATTTCGATTCAACACGATCGCAAATATTATAACATCCATCCGTCCATTCATCCATCAATCTATTTATCTTGATATTATTTATTTTCAATTTATTTCCTTTATATGATGAACATTCCGATTTTAATTGATTGTGTATTCCTAGGATTATAAATAATGTCCCTAGGAATTAGAAATGCCTCAAATATTAGATTATTGTTTTTGATATTATTAGACCTAATAAAAATCAAGAAAACGTTATCAAATATATTTCTAATTAATTTTGTTGATCGTATACATCTTACCTTTCTACAATTACTATCCTACCATTTCGATCCAAACGTGATCACAAATATTATAACATCCATCCATCCATCCATCCATCCATCTATCAATCTATCTACCTTAATATTATTTATTTTCAATTTATTTTTTAAACGAGAAACATTCCGATTTTAACTGATTGGATTCTTAGGATTATTAATAATGTCCCTAGGAATTTGAAATGGCTCAAATATTAGACTATTGTTTTTTTAAAAATTGTTTTCGATATTATTAGACCTAATAGAAATCAAAAAAAGTTATTAAATGTATTTCTAATCAATTTGCGTTGGTCGTACATGCAACTTATCTTTCTACCATTACCATCCTTCCATTTCGATTCAAACACGATCACAAATATTATAACATCCATCCATTCATCCATTTATCAATCTATCGAACTATCTATCTCGCTTGGTTTCTTCGATATCATATTTTTTTTTTAGTTTATATCCTTTTTTTATATGATAAATATTTCAATTTTAACTCATAGAATACCTAGGATTATTTATAAATCTCTAAAAATGAGGAATGCATCAAATATTAGACTATTGTTTGTTTTTAAATTGTTTTCGACATTATTAGACCTAATAGAAATCAAGAAAAAGTTAACCTAATCAATTTTAATGATCAACGACGTCCTAGGGAATTAAGAATACAAGAAAACCGATTCTACGATCTTACAAAAATAATATTCAAAAATTAATATCCACCAGAAATCATTGAAAAAAATAATCTAACTTTTAATTAATATTTCTTAATAATTTTTTCATAAGCTTACCGAATAAATATTAGCAATCCTGTAAGAAATCTATTTTTCTGTAGATCAAACATAAAATTCAAACGAGATGCAAAAGTAGAGACTCTCTTTATTAACAGATTAAATACCGCTAATGAAGAAATAAAAGAGAAAATAAAAGAGGTATATTCCCTCGAGCGAAAATGAAACTCATCGTCGTGGTTGTAGTCGTCGTTGTCGTCGTCGTTGTTGTAATAGTCGTCGTAGTCAAAAAGGAAAAGAAAAAGAGAGAAGAAGAAGAAGAATCTGTAGGGAATGAGAGACGTGTAATGAGTGGGAGAGGAAAGAGTGAGATAGAAAGAGATATGGATAAAGGGGGTGGAAGGGGGAGGAAGGGAAAGACAAAGGGCAAAGAGTAGCTTGCGGAGGCGCGTTCTCAAGAGAAGGACGGAGGGAGAGAAAGGTTGCCAAGGTCACGGTCGAGCAATCTTTTCGACTACTCTAACTCTTTGTCTTTTACATCTCTCTCTTTCTATCTCTTTCGTTCTCGTTCTCTTCCTCTTTCTATCTGAGTGTCTTTGAATTTGTGGCGCGTGGCAAGCGAGCTTTTCGTTCCTGGGCACTCGAGAAGCTTTTTCGCACGACAGCTTGCACTTAGCGCAATGCATTTCCTTCGTACCACATGCACTTCCCTTTTTTTTCACCTCCCCGCTTCCCACGGCCTTAAAACTTCTTCCTAATGTTGAAGCTAATGCCCTCGGTTCTCCTTTTTCCTCTTATTCTGTCCCCCCCTCACTCCCCTTCAATTCCAACTTTCTCTATCTCCTTACTTTCTTACTCCCCCACTTTATTCTAATCCTTACTCCGATATCCAAGTTTTTGTGTTTTTATAGGTTTTTTTTTTATTGCAAAGTTAAATTCTATCTGACACGTCAGAAATAAACTGAACTTTCGCAAACCTACGCGAAATGGTGTAACAAAGATAATATTTTTTGGTTTTTCATTTTTTTTCCTTTTTTTTTTTTGTAGAGTCAGAGGGTAAAAGAAGAGAAAGGTAAATAAAAGGAAATAGTTGAATCGGGGTAACGATGAATACTGTTTTTAGCACGTTGAACTAAGCCGCCATGACTAATCCGATCGAGGAAATCGACCAATGGACAAAGCGAATCCCCTTTTTTTATTTCACGTAAAGAGAGTTTCGGTGTACTTTCTAATGGAACACCGTATCGCGATTATATCTCTGTCAATTTTATTCCTTCTTGTTGCATAATATATATACACCATTTATTACTAGTATCTATGCAAATCTATGATGTTTTACCAACATTTGCATATTTTGATAATTTGAACATTAGACTAATTCAAATAATATTCAACACATAATTTACTTTGAACAGATGATAATTGTATTATTAAAAATAAATTAAACATTCGTTTGAACAATTCCAAAATATTCGTCAATAAAATTGCTTACTTTGGGAAAATTCATAAATATGCGCACCAATGAAATTTGTATTGTAGAAAAAATTCATGAAATAAATTTTCCAACAAACGTTAATCGTTTTATTAAAAAATAAATTAAAAATTTGTCTAAACAAATTCGAAAGTGTTGACCAATGAAAATTAGTATTGTAGCAAAACAAAGTATCCAAGAGATAAATTTTCTTTCCATTTTCTTTATTTAAGTTTCCGTTTTAATAATCTTCGTTGAAATATTATATTTTAGTTACCTACGAGTATCTTTTTTTTCTTTTCTTTTTTTTTCTTTCCTTTTTCGTAGGACATTATTCTTTTAAAACGATCGCTTTACGAGTTCCAGCAGTCGCACAAGTTTACCTTATCCGCTAATATTTTTATAGTTTCCGTTCCGACCTCGTTTCATATGTGGGAGTTTTTTTATCTTTTCCTCTCTCCATTCTCTTTCTCCTAGCACTTAATCCGTTATCGCTAAAGAGAAGTTTAACGATCTCAAGGGTGTACTTATTTTTATCGTGACCTCGTGTTGACGCGTACATAGTTTTTATTATTTTCCATTTTTATTCTAAAACAGGACATACAACTTCATTGATATCGCATAACCGGTTCTAATATTTTTTCTTTCATTTCAAAACAATTTATGTACCTAATTTTAAACACGTGTTTACGTTTTTTGTGCTCGAAAAAAAGTAAAATACTTTAGCAAAGTGATGATTGAGAGAATTAAAAGAAAAAAAATTGAAATTACTTCCTAGAGCAATTATATTGACTAGGATCGAAAAGAAGAAAGGAAAAAAGAAAAAAAAAATAGGAACCAGAAGTCCGCAGATGTCGTGCAGCTGGCAGGGCAAATTAATACCAACGCGTCACGGGTGATTCTCTAGTTTGGATTTCTGCTCTAATGTAAGAAGAACAACGATCTATAGGGCACGATTCTCGAAACGAAAAGCTTCGCAGCTGCCTTGGGGACTTTAGAATTCGTAGGACAATGGGAGGAGAAAAGAAAGCTGTCAATCTCATATGTCTGTTGCTTGCCTATCATCGTTGGAAGGTCAAGTTCATGTTTTTTTCCTAAAAAAAAGAAGGAGAAAAAGAAAAAGAAAAAAAGCAGCAAAAAGAAAATACTCAAATTGTTTATTCTGAAGTTAAACAAATTTTCCACATCTCCAATAGTTTACATTAATAAAAATAATAATAATAAAAAAAGATAATAGAACCATTTATGTTTATTGAAACACGTCATGTTCGTAAAGAATCGAAAACTCGTTAAGTTGAACTCTCGAAGAATATGAAACCAACGACTCATCGTTTATTTAACGATTTTAACTGTCCACTATTGTGTGTTGTGTTCCTCATCGATGTTTCAAGAAGTTAGATTCGTCTATCCTCTAGCTTGAGGGAGATATCCGAGAGAATCAGGTTCGAGTAACTATTGTCCATTCAATCGGGCATCGTAAAATCTAACATTTAATGTTCGGATTAGAGATGACTGGAAGACTGGTAATCCAAAGAGAGAAAACGAGAGAAAGAGAAATATATAGAAAAGAAAGGCTAGCCTAAAGGGTCAGACGAAAATCATCTTGACCGATACTTATAAGAAATACTTTAACGAGATGGTTTCTGATTACGTTACTTTTATTGTAGTCGTTAATTCAATATCCTTATCAGTGTTTCTCGAATTTTTTCTCGAATGATTACATAAACCGTTAGGTATATTCTCGTAAATATTTCACAAGAAGACTTTGATTATATGCACGAAATAATATATATATATATATAGACTAGGTTGTTATAAAACATTGATTTAATATAATTCTAAACTATTTAATGCAGTCAAATTAATATTCACTAATAATTTTTGGGAATTTAAATTAGGCACCAAACAATATAAAATTTTTAATATATACAATATATATAATAACACCACACAAAATAATACCACAATTACAATGGAATACATTAAATAATAATGCACGAAAAAATATAAAAAGCAAGGGATTAGGTTATGTCATATGTAAATATGAAAAAAACGTGAAACAATTGAATTGTGATACAGCGCCATCTATTGAAAATTTACAGAACTTAGACTTAGATAACCTCTAAATAATAAATCTTTAAATTAGTAATAAAAAATAGAAAATAATAGCAATAAAAACTACCCTATATACTATAATAAGTTGAAAAAAATCACACAAAATAAAAAAAATGTAATTAAGATTGGTTCATTACTTTCGAAGTCTATAAGAAACCAACAATGTGACACTGAATTGTTATATACAAAGAAAGAAACAGAACGCTTATTTAACCAAGAAAACGGTTAGTCGTGAATCAACAACCCTTTCTTAGAAAATCGTTAAAAGTAAAGAGAAGTTAATTTTAAGAAAAATTGAATACATAAAAAGAACCACCCCAGAAGCAAAATTAAAAAGAAAAGAAGAAAAAGATTGGGTGAGGGGGATGCGAAGGGGTGGCTTATTAACGTTAGAGTTTGGTAGACGCTTTTAATGGCCCTGTCGTTCACGTCTCTAAAGTTAGAACTCCGTATCCGGAAATTTGTTAAATCGTATGCGAGTCAACGTTGGCGCGTGTCGACGCATAAATTCCTAAAACACGCGAACCCTTTATGCCCTTATAGAACTTACCTTCCTTCCTTCCTACTACCTTCTACCAACCTTGGTTAAACTACCCCTCTTTTCTATTCTATACCATCAAGTTTGTCTTGTCAGGGCTTTACGACGAAGACGACGAAGACGACGACCTGTTTTCTCTCCATCGAACATTTTCGCACGCGCGCGCGCCCGCACGCTTACCAAGCAAAATGTCGCCGACATAAATTAACGTAAAGCATTACCGCATGTGGGTAGATAACCAAAATTATTCTACGAAATTTATTTTCCCCTTTGCTAACTTCTCTTGTTTTGTGCTTCAATTTCATAGATTGCAATAATTTTCTTTCTCCTGCGAACAATATTAACTTGTAATTGAGTTTTATTTTTGTTTATAATTAAAGTTTGATGAATCTAATGGTAAGTAAATTAAAAAAAGAAATATAGACTGTTATTACGTATTGGGAAAAGGAAAAGGGGAAAATTTACAAGCGTGAATTAGTGAAAAATCGATTTGAGTTTCGATAAAACTCCGTTATTGCACTCCGGGGAATCGAAAAAAATGGAAAACGAATGAAAGTTAATTTAATTTTTGTAAAAATATTCCCCGCAATTTGTCCATCCTCCGACCTTTTACTATTTGAACATGCATTTCAATGTTACGGTTGTTTTAAAAAAAGAAGAAAAGATAGAAAGAACATCTCTTTTTAAAGGGGAAAGTAGAAAATAATTTTATTCCTGATGCGAGAATTCGGATTGTAAAAAAGTAAAGAAAGAGAAATCGAAAAATAATTGAACTTTGTTGAATTTACTGTTCGTTTAGTGAATAAATGTAAAAGAAAAAAAAATGAGAAGAAATAATAATAGTTTTGACTAACTCATCAAGCATAATGTAATCTTCGTACGTAAAATGCAACGATTTAACGGCCAACTTGTGTTCGTACCTACACCACGTCCGGTAATGCGAATTTGAAAGGTTCAAGAGTGATGCAGGTATTACGTTATAATGTAGGCGCTTGCGGTAGTCTTTAATAATAAACATTTGTCCTTTGGTAGTTCGATCACGTTGAATTCGCGCCATGAATGTTCGCGCACAGCAAGACTTTCATTGAATATTCATTGAATATTGTTCCGAAGCGAACGATCAGTTCACAGAGTTCTACAAAATTTATACCTTTACGTTTAGTTACAAATTACTATTACTACTACCACTACCACTATTACATTATTTATTTATCTATCTATTTGTTCCTGTGTATTTAAGGATGAATGTTATTTGCATTCGAAATTTATTGTCTTTTAAAAAAACACACACATACACACGTGCAGATAAATATTTGAACGTGAGCGTATTGACATGAACATCATCGAAATGCGATCTCTTCCTTTCCCTTCCCTTTCCTTTTTTTTTGTCGAGCCCTTGTATATTTTTTTTTCCTCTTTCACACTTTTTCTATCTCTCTTTCTCTGACTCATTTAGAAGCGTGAAAAAGGGCCGACCGTTTATAAGCGGAACGTCAGAGTTTGATGCCGTTTCAAGGTCTCTCTCTCTCTCTCTCTCTCTTTTTCTCTTTCTCGTAGGAACCTTTAAAGCGCATACCCTTTTGCAGTCTACGTGGGTGGTTCCTTCGTACTAGGACGTAACACCTCTCTCTCTTTCTTTTTTCTCGGAAATGTCGAAGGGTGAAACCCTTCTAGTAGTAACGATAAAAACGTCGACCTACCACTTGTTTCGTCCCTTCAACAAAATCGATCTCGTATAATTTTACCTGCACTTCGTTTTATATTCATTACACGTTTATTATAATAATTCGTTTCAATAATTCGATCATAAATACTTTGTTTATTTAATAAAAATCAAATTGTTTAATAAATTTTAATTGAGAGATGCATATTTCAAATTTTCTTATAGTACAGAAAAATATGTTTGATTAATAAACAATGTTTTATGATTTAATCCACGATTCGTTTGAAATTTATTATTAATTTATTTTAATAGATCTGAATACAAGAAGTTTTAACGATAAAAAAAAATATTCGAACGAATGTCATTTGTTATGCATTTCAAATTTATTTTCATAATTTAATCATTAATATATGATATTCTCATAGATAGAAACCAATTATTAAATGAACAAAACGAAAATGCACTTCCAATTAATTTTTGTAATTCAATTCGAAACTTTTTGTACGATTCAAAAAAACAAAATATTCGTACAAAACGTCACTTTGAGACGCACTTCAAATTTATTTTCATAATTCAATCTACAATATTCCCGTAATTAGAAACTATCATATGAGATACATTTCAAATTAATTTCAGTCGCGTATCGTATAAAATAAAATCGAATAAAAAAGAAGAAGAAATAAGCTGCGAGTTAACATTTTAAGACCAGTCGGCAAAAAATATAGTAGAAGAAAATATTTGAATGAATGAAAAGTGTTCGAGGAAACGCAGGTGAATTCGAGGTAAGGAAAGAATGGTGGGGAGGGTCGGTGTATTCCTTTGTCCTCACGGTTGGTGTCCTCCAAGACAGGATAAGGTACCACCAGGAAGGAATAAAGAAAGAATGGTAGAGAAAGAAAGAACGATATTCCACATTGCTATAAGTTGAAACGGCGAACAAGGAAAGATGCAGAAGATGCAGAAGATGCAGAAGAAGAAGAAGCTGGAAAAGGCCACCCGCACCTTTCTTAACGACGCTTTGTTACAACGACCCACCTTTCTACTCTCTTTCGGCCACCTTCGATGACTCACTCCATATACTCTTCTTCCTTCTTCTTCTTCTTCTTTATTTGGTATTTTATTTTTCCTACATTCAAGGACTGCGCGTGCGAGATACGCCTCCAAGAAGGTGGATACTCGTGTACCAGGACGAACCAACAACCTTTCGAGAAACGTTATGACTTTCTCTCCCTCTTTTTCTCTTCCTTTTTCTTTCTTTCTTTCTTTCTTTTTTTCTTTTTTATTTTGTTCCTTTTTGTTACGCCGACGTAATTTATTCCTGCCGCCGACACGAAAACCGACTCGAAAGTCGTATTATCATAATACGATGCATTTTCGAACGTTTACGAAATCTTGACTAAACTTTGTTTATTAGTTCCTGCTTGAATTTTATTTGACATTAATTTTATCGAACTGATTTAATCATTTTTCCTACGATTACAGCTTAACAACATTTTAAATTCAATTTTATTCATACATTTTAGACGAGGTTTTCTTTGATATTTGTTTTACAGGATCGATTTAAATCAATTTCATGATTAATGTTTAAATTAGTTTTCGAATGTTCATCAAAATTTCACTTCTCTTCGTTTATTCATTCGTTTGTACATTAATTTCAGGTAGATTTTTATTAAACATTAACTTTTGCTGGATTGGTATATTAATATTCAGGATATTCGGATGATTGTTTTTATTGAAAGTATAGCGAATGAATTGGTAAACTCTGGTCTGGACCGATATCACGTTTATTAATAGCCTAAGATAGTATAAATATTTGACCAGGACCTTTCTACTCCCCGGAAGTTGACTCTGTTATAATCGCGTCGGAAGTTATCTTTCCATATAGAACGTTTCTGTGAAATAAGCGAACGAACGAACGGTTGCCCGTTAAAAACTAAACACATGCATGAAAGAAAAATAAAAATCTATCTATAAGATCTGACCATGCTAAGGTAAGATTTATTTGAACTGTTCGCATGACTCGATGAAAGCGATCAAAGTGTGCTGCAGGATGATTGGTCGCGTAGAAATAAACGAGTAGTCGTTTGAAGGTATTTCGATCCTTCTTTTTATTAAATCAAATAAAAGAAAAAAGAAAAATAATAAACTTTTTGATATTACAAAAATTGTCAGATAAATTTATATTCATTTGAAAGATCAAATTGAAATTGACTTGTGAAAAGAGTACGTGATTCTAGTTCGATTGATAAAAATGCAAAAGAGAGAATAATGTTAGAACACGCGAAGAATATTTCATAAAGTACTTTTCAAACACGCAAAGTTTCGTATTGGCTATGAAATTCTCGTGAAAATTTACGTCGATCCTGAAAAAGATGAAAATTGAGTAAGAGACTTGACAGTACATTGCGAATTTTCTATCCGTCGAGTGCACTAAGAATTCTAGGGATGACTTGGCACTGAGAAAGAAAACGTCCCAGAGTAAACGTCTCGTACTCTTCTTTTATAATAGTAAATGCGATTCAAAGAAAAGTCCCTCATGAAGCTTTCGAAACACAGGTCAAACGGATTCTGCAGTCGAGTAATATCAAACTCACAAACGATTCCAAGTACACGTACTACTTTACCTAATATGAATCGCGTGCCGTGAATGTTAGATTATACCGAATTTTTCTCAACTATGGTCAATCTTTTAAATCTTCCATTTGAATTCAAGCAAGATATTTTATTGCAAGACTTTTATATATATATATATTAATTCACTTCACGATTTATATTTTTGTAAAAACAATTGGTTGCTGTGCAAAGCACCAATGTTTTCTATTAATTATTATTTATACAAAAATAAATTCCTATTATCGAATATTATTTGAAAAAGAATTGGTCACTGGACAAAGCATCGATGTTTTCTATTAATTATTATTTATATAGATTTGATTAATATTTTATAATATTTCTATAACAAATTACTTTGAAAATTAATCTATACTACTTACCAAGTATTTTTCATAAAAAATCTAGTTTAAATTTCATATTTTTCGATTAAAAAATGATTATTTTTCTTAAATAATTCAATCAATTATATTATTGTTATAAAATATATCAAATAGATGTTCGAATAATATTTCTCAAACGAAGAGGATGGTTTCTGATGCAAAGACGGTGACAGGGATGAAAATGTTGGCACAGTAGTTCGGATTCGTAAATGTCTGCTAGATGGTTGGGTCCGTCTGGACGTTCAATGGTGAATTCTATGCTTGAATCATCCCTGGACTAAAATACGTGCGACTTCGACGATACCACGAGCCTCGTTGCAGAATGCAAACTGCTAGAGTTTCTCTCTCTCACTCTCTTTCTGTCTTTCAAAAGAGAAACATAAAGAGAAAGAGAGAAAGTGCATGTACCACCCGGTATATAAATAGATAGCAGAGTTACTCGCGTTCGGCTAATATTGGAATCGTCTTTCTCTTTCTATTTGTCTTTTTATTTCAACTGTGCTGACTCTTACTCGACTTTTTCATTATTTTTTATTTTATTTTTATGCTTCTCGAAGAAAACGCGCCTTTTTCCCATGTCTTTTACGAACACCAACTTACACTTTCGAATTTTCTTTGACGGTCATGGCCGACGTATTCGTCGGATGAGATTTTCTTTTTCGCTAAGAATATCCTCAAGCACATATACTCACACGTTTTCTATCTCTTTTTGTTTTATCTTTCTTTTTTTGAAAGTACTTTACATACAAGTCTGCAACCACAGCATTTTCTTTCCACCTTCCATTTTTAACTTCACCGTTTCTGTGCACGTAACATCCACTCTCCTGGAATTTATATTAATTAAATGTCATTTAATTTAATTATTTTCTTAAAGAAACAAAAAGCGTCTTTTATTTTTCGACACTGTCGCTCGTTTTAAAGAACATCTTACACGTGATAGACGTAAGCATGCCATAAAGAACAATGGTTTCTCACCTCTAAAAAAAAACATACCTTTGAACTCGAGTATGTTTTTAATTAAAAACAAAAGTAAAAGTTCGTAAAACTATTTCACGTATATTTAAATCATAATATTAAACGAATTACTCCATAGAGGAAGATCACAATTAAAAACTTCTTTTTAAAATTCGCTAAATTAACAGACAGATGTTAAAAACTTCGATTGCTTTTAAGTAAAATGTGAATGCACTTCACTTGCTATTCAAACTAAGTTTCTTCTTTGTTCTAAAATGGATAGAACTCTGTAGAAAAAGAAGAAGAAGAAGAAGAAGAATCCACTCTATATTCTTGTGGAAAAGTCGTTGAAATTTAGTCGCATTTTGCAGGTGCGAGAAAGACTCGGTACGGTGTCCTCGAATAGTCGGCTGATAACTCGAAACGATTTGCATTTTGAAAGGATGCGCCTACACATCCTGCTTCTTCTTCTTCTTCTTCTTCTTCTTCTTCTTCTTCTTCTTCTTCTTCTTCTTCTTCTTCTTCTTCTTCATTGACGATGCTACTTTCCCCCTTCCACCACCCCCACTGTCTCCTCCTTCACCACCACCACCAGCAGCACCTTTATTTTCTTCTTTTTCGTTCCTTTAACATCGAAATCGTGAGGGGACGTTCTAATCGACGAAGCACTCGAATAACACGACGATGAAGACGAAGAGTAGAAGAAAGAAGAACCATGTCTATATTTAAACTACCGGGCCACACGACCACACGATTGGGATGCGTGGAAATACAGAGGGTCGTGCTCAAGAGAAACGGAAGTCCAAGTTGCAGCTGTAGACGCCAGGACGTGTCAAATAGAAAGCCGATAAGCTTAATATTTTAATAGAAGCTTTCGAATGAACGAATAAAATCGTTAATATTTATCAATCTTTATCAATTATTTTCGATTAATTATTTATATCGGATTTTTATTGTATACAACATATTATTTGATTAATCGTTTGGATTATTCAAATTATTTGTTTATCGTTTTATTTATCTTGAAATGTTAATTAGTAAATGTTCTGCTATTTTTTTTCTAATTGGATAATTAAATAATATAATAAATAATAATAAATATATAATTTTTATGTGTAAAAATTCAGTGTCACATTGTTGATTTTCAATGAACTTCGAAAGTAATGAAGCAATCTTAATTACATTTTTTTTAATTTTGTGTGATTTTTTTCAACTTATTATAGTATATAGGATAGTTTTTATCGCGATTATTTTCTATTTTTTATTGCTAATTAAAAGATTTATTATTTAGAGGTTATCTAAGTCTCTAGGTTCCGTAAATTTTCAATAGATAGCGCTGTATTACAATTCAATTATTTCACGTTTTTTTCAGATTTACATATGACATAACTTAATCCCTTGCTTTTTATATTTTTTCGTGTATTATTATTTAATGTATTCCATTGTAATTGTGGTATTATTTTGTATGTTGTTATAATTTAAGAATAGTTTACACTTAACCCTTTCGCTACGGTGGGCCTCGCCGCGGAGTACCTCGTCTAGAACGGAGCGACGTACCGAAAGTAAGAACATTAAGTGCGCGCAGTCTTTAGCATTCGGAGCCTTTTGTCTCAAAAACGACTTTGTGACATTACTTTTAGAAACAAAATGATTTGTGTTCATAATTTTTCCATGGATATATTTTTAATTCAACAATACAATTAATAATACACGAAGCGATACCATTTATCTTAACATTTGGTTCCATTTTTGGAGCGGGTGACTATAGTCACCCGTCGTGTATAGGTGGCATCGTGTGACGGGTGACTATAGTCACCCGTCGTGTGCGGGTGTCGTTTTGTGGCGGGTGACTATAGTCACCCGTAGTAGTGAAAGGGTTAAATTAAATCAACATTTTATAACAAAGCCACAGCAACGCTTGGCCGAAGTATCCTAGCAATATATTATATATTTATATAATAAATTATATTTAATTAATAATATATTTAATTATATAAATAAAGTTAAAATAAATTAATAATATAGTAAAAAGTGTAAGGAATTTATTTGATATGTTGTGTATTATTTTATAATTAGCATCAAACATGTTTACAATCTCTTTCGATGTTTATGTGTGTGTTTCCTCAGTTCAAGGATTTCTAGGAACACGATGTTGTTTTTCATTACCTTTAGCATTTTATTATTGTTGAGAGTAGGAAGAAAATGCAAGGACACGAGAGATGATCCGATGCGCTTGTAGGAAATAAATTGAAATGTATTCTTCTACTCTCTTTCTCTTTCTCTGGTTTCACGTATTTTCTCCTTCTTTTCCTTCTCTCTCTCTCTCTCTCTCTTTCTCTCTCTATCTTTATTTATTTCTTTCTTTTTTTTTTTTTATCTTATTCCTCGGTTACTTAACTCTCCATTTTCTCGAAAGAACCAATTCTTTCTGGAATTGCAATTTATTATCAACTCAATTGTAGAAAACTATTGTCAGTGTCCGAAAAATATTTTTTAACATTTTCTTGAATAACACAATTTTGTTTTTAATTTATTATTTTTATTTTTAATCAAATTATCGTCACAGTATCAGAAAATTTTTTTAGGTCTTCGTTCCTTTCTAGATTTATTTAAATAATTTTTTGAAATCCTCGTTTATGATTAATTTATTTTTATAATGAACAAAATAATTTTATTTTACATATTCCAATCAATCAATTCTAATTTTGTTTTTATTATTAAACAAATGATGTCTTCTTTTTTTTTTTTAATTTAAAATTTCGTTTAGAAACAAATATACTATTATAATTATTATCTCTCAGCTCATTTGAATCGTCTCTTCATTTTATCAAGCATCTTCAAGGACGCGAAGAACAATGGCTATCGTTAGCAGGTCTCGACGTATTCTTTCGAATATAATTTTGAATCACTCAGTATGAGAAGGACGATTTCAAACAAACGACGTAGTAGATTATTAAAACCAGGGCTAAAAGGGTTTAAGGGTTGGATCAATTAAAGATCTAGTTTTTTTTTTAATTAAATAAACGACCAACTTAGTAGATTATTAAAACCTGACTGAAAAGATTTTAAAGGGTTGGTCAATTAAAAATCCATTTTCATTTTTTTTTGTTTTTTTTTCTTGCTTCTCATTACATTTTTTTTTGTCATCTTACATTATTTTTTCCTTTTCTTTTACTACGTCATAAAGATGGTAGAAAAGAAAAAGAATGAAGTTGATCTAAGACTTTTTTGTATGTTCACGTCTTACTTCACACAAGTAGAAAAAAAAAAAGAAAAGAAACTGGAGTTGACTTTTGATTCGTCCAAATCTCGAGCCAACTTGAACAAGAATGGTTACACCAAAATCGGTAACTACTCATCTTCTTTTCCTACAAAAAAGTAAAGAAGAGAAAAAGAAATGGAGAGAGAAAGAAAAAAAAAGGTCAAAAAAATATTCAAAGGATTTTCCATCTCCTATCTTTTGGCAAACGTTCAAAAAATAAAAACTGGGATGACGTAATGATCAAGGGCTGACGGGTCGGCTGAGTTTCATGACAGTTTTTGTCAGAATTAATTATCTTTTTAATTAGAACTTGGAAGAAAAAAAAACATTTTTCCACATTTGATATCATATTTTTTTATATGATTTGTATTAAAAAAAAATATGGGAAGTTCATTTTCCCTGGAACACTCGTGTACTTAGATAAGATATTTAAATCGTATTTTTATCATTGCATTTTCTTATTTCTTTGGCAAAAGGGTTCGCGTGTCCATTAGCATTATTAAAATCTTCTTTTATCAGTCATTGGATAATAGCTTGAGTTCAGGCTAAATAGAAGTAAATATATATTTACGTAAAAGTATGGAGTTAATGTTAACCATACTTATCGAAATGAAATTTGATATGGTAAATCGTATTTGCGAATGACAGAAACAGTGATTATATATATGAGTGTGTGGTGCATTTATAAAATAAATTCTTTTGTTAAACAATAAAAAGCTTTATATTCGTAAGAACAATTTCCTTTAAAAGATATTTAATCTTCCAAAAGCTTCATAAACGATTAGATAAGTTTGAGGATAAAAGAAGAAAAGTCAAACACTTTCGTAACTTACCAATATATATATATCTTTCTTACAGAAAATTTATTGATCAAAGATTCTTCGAACTTATATTCGTTCAACGTATAAACTTGTTTCAAGGTTATCATAAATGTATCAAACTTTTGACAAACATAATCGATCAAATCTGTTTCAATTGATTTTCTATTTAGTATAAGGAAGTAGATGATGATTATTTAGGCTTTTAAAAAAATTTGAATATCCATGGCATCCCCATAAAAGCTTACGAAATCAATATGTCACCGGTTTTGTCGTATCGCACGATTAATCACGTAGCTTGTATGGTATATCGTCGTGGCAAGCAGAATAAGGGCTTGCCTTGGTAGGTTGTGGTGGTGGTGGATGCTTTGGGTTGGCACGATGAATATTAGGGTGGCAGGTTCGGAGGGTTTCGAAGATATCCGATCTAATTTATCAAACCGGCTGACACGGCGTTTCTCGATCCCAGTTAGGATCGCGAGATGTGCTGTTGGATAAGCTTCCTTGAGTGTTTCAAAGTCTTGATGAGCAAATTTTTCATTCCAATCAAATTTTACGTAGGACAGGCTTCTCCTTTAAGACTAGAACACGATCCTTTAAAAATGATTTATAATCACTTTGTCTCTAATATTTTTTCTTTTATTTTTATTTCTTTTCTTTTTGGAAATCAATTCTAATAGATAGTTGATTTGATTTATATAAAAATGATGAAGAAATCGTTAATGTATTAATGTTAACTCCGGAAAGATTAATTTAGGTACGTTAATAATTGTAATCGTTTAGTATTAACGTCTGAAATCTCTGCTGGTACCCTTCTAATGACTGCAGGGAAAGTTAATTTGTCGGTGACTAGACGAAACACATTAGGGTCGAAGTTTTGGTAGTGCAGAGGGATGGGTGGTAGAGAAATTCACTGGAGCAGCAGGATGCTCCTCGTTCGCTCAAAAGATCGTACGATGTACGATGATAAGCGGCAACTTTGAAAGGAACCTTCACTTCCGGACGGTTAAGTTCTCATGAGTAACACATCCCAATAGAAAAAAAGGGTTTGTAACATCAACAAAATCTTCATCGACTGTTTAATCAATTCAAACAACATTTCGTTAGATACGGAAGGTTTGCAGTAAACAAAATTTAGAAAAGTTCCTTTTAGATTACTAAAGTAAAACAACGTGATAAAACAAAAAAACAAAAGAATTGTATGCTGTTGACTCCAAAGTGACAGGAAAAAGGTACGACCTCTTTGATAGTATCGAATAATCCGAGAAGGTATTATAAAAGAAGTGTCTCGAACTCGTAAAAGCTAGACTAAAACGACAATAAAAACTCCAATATATTCGATATTTTATTCTAGCGAAAAGTCATTTAATCCGTCATATTGTTTTTATTATATTTTTCAATGGTTGGCAAAAAGTATTATCCGTGCAAACTAAGGCTAGAGATAAGTATCGCGCGAACACGTGCAAGTCTTTAGTGCAACGTTTGCATCCTACGAAAGAAGATAACTGGAAGAGAAAGCAATAAAAAAAAGGAAAGGTGGTGAGGAGGGAAGGGGGAAGGAGGGTGAAGAAATGGATGAATTGCTACGGTCCTCGAAGATTGTACACATACGAGTTGAGTTGTGATCGTGTACGTGAACGATGTACCGGATATGCAAGCACGTTAAGAGGAGGAGGAGGTTGAGGATAAGGAGGAGAAGGAGGAGGAGGACTATGCATGGGATGGGATAGTTGGAGTAAGGTAACACGTGAATATGCGTCTTAGCGATGGATGTTTATCCTCGAACGGTGTTTGCCAGTTACAAGAGACGTCGCATATTTCTCTGTCGTTGGTTGAAAATCGACGAAGACGCTGACGGATCGTCGATGGATCCTAGACACAGGTACGGGTTACATGCCGTCAACAAACATTCTGACGTTAGCTTTTCGTTCGGTGCACTACAATTTGATGGATCGTCGAATTCAACTCGATGCTACGAGAATATTCCACGAGTATTCTCGCTTTGTGCATATCCAAAAAATAAAGTATTCCCCTACGGTACGAAGATTACAAAAATATGGCAGATTGAATGATAAATTTTTACCAAACTATGTATATACACCTAGTACTATATACCTTTTTATTTTCCATTGTGTTTTGAAGAAAGAAGAATAAGAATAAAAGAAGAGATGAAAAGGCGTAAAGAAAAAGTTGTTTGAAAGATTAATGAAAGATCCTTCTCTTATCGTTGAACCCTTCGCTAAAATACAATCCTATCTTCCATTATACCATCTCAGAGATTTTCTTATTTCAGCCATTTTAAACGAATTAATCGCTTTCTTCATTATCTTATGTTTTATCGAGATCAATATAGATACAATTAATTGTTGGTTGGGTTAGTCTGATTCACTCGATGACTTATTCAACTCTCTCTCTCTGTCTTTCTCTCTTTTGTCCCTTGGCAACGATTCTATAATTACATCTTTGCCATTATATCCTCCAGCGTGAGACGCGCACGCGGATCGCTGCCCTAAGTCGCGACTACTCTCTTTCGTGGCTATTTCGAGATGAAGAACACACGCAAAAGACGCGAACAAATTCAAGTTTACTTCAACAATTTCCTTTCAAATATCATCCTACACCACTACAAATTATATTTGAGAGAATTGATTTAAGGTAGGAGCAGCAAGAGAGTTGTTGTTGAAAATAAACAAGCTAATGTAATTTGTTGGATGTTTTCGAAAGAAAGAAGAAAAAAAAAGAAACTTTGTTGACAGATTGGTGAGTTACGCAAAGAAGGAGTGGAATGTAGGGAGGGGTAGGAATTGGGTGGTGTTAGGTAGGAAGTTACGTTCACGAAGGGTTCGTATGAGCCCTCAATTTCTCTCTTTCTCTCACTTTGAGTACATGAAAGTGCATACAACACTTGGGTTCTGCACGTGCACGCACGAATGAATGCCAATGCAGCACCTGAGTGACTGCATCGAATATCCTCGTTCGAACGAGCCATCACCAGTTTTACTTCACCCTTCCCTCCTTCCTCTACCCTTCACCCGTTTCGACAGGAGCTTTAATTTATCCTCCTCCCCTTTTCATCTCCTTCTCCTGGAGAGTGTTGTCATCGTTGTTGTGTTGATTTATATTTATTCGAATTTTTATAAAAAAAAAAAAAAAAGCAGAACGTCCTTTCAAAGAAAATGATGAATTTTTCGATCACGTTTGTTTTTTTCTTTGGTTAACGAAACGAGAAAAGGAAAAATACGTGAGGGAGAGTAGTTGATGAAAAAAGGAAATTGTGCTGTTGTCGGTAAGAGTATAAAAAACAAAATAAAAAAAAATTCTAGGCGTCACAAAAGAGAGTCGTTTCATGAAAAATTGTTCAGAATTATTGTATATATGTGTAAGTGTGTGTGCGCGTGTATGTGTACGTGTTTGTTAGGAAGAGAGAGAAAGAGAGAGAGAGAGAGAGAGAGAGGAAAAGAGAAAATTTCGAGGCGTCGCTGAGAGATCCTCGATCAAAGGACGAGAGAGAAGGATCTCTCTCCTCGTCCTCCTCCTTCTGTAGCAGGAAAAAAGCTGTTGGCTCCTGCGAGAGAGTCGACAGAATCGATAGACGCACATGCGCGCTCAAGTCACCAGGAGCCGAGTAGTACGCGTTCTCTATCCCTGTTTGCAAAAGTGAGAGAGCAAGTGTTGTTAGAGTGAGTGAGTGAGTGAGTGAGTGAGTGAGAGAGAGGATGAGAACGTGTGCGCGCATACGAACGTCACAAGGAGGGAATTGAGAGAATGAGAGAGAGTGAGAGAGAGAAAGAGAGAGAGGGTGAGAGACAGAGAACACCGCACGACTCCACGTTGAATCCCCTCGCTGATCAGCATCCAGTATCCACTCGTACCACTACGACAGCAAGGAGGAATCCTCTTCTCCTCCTCGATCCTTTACGTGTGGGTTTGTTCTAACAAGTTTTATCAGAACAAACCAATTACAATAATTCGATTTAGATAATTATCTAAATCACGTGTATGAATGTTTAACCAATTGTCTCATAGTTAACAGTCAAATTTGTTGGATAAGACAATTTAAAACTTGATAATGTTCTGTGAATTTATAAAAGGACATTTGTTTCATGATTTTACGATGACTTGTATTCGTAGGATATTATTAGGTTTTGTTTTTGTGAAAAGTGTTTGATTCGTTTAAATGATAAGAAAAAAAAGAATGATGAGATGGTTTTTTAAAAATGATATTCTCTTGTTCACCGTCAATGTTGAAGTAATAGGAGATACTTTTGTTAACTGCATCCACGTGACTTTTCGTCAGATCGATCGGTAATACGATAACATTGATAATAGAGGAGATATCTAAAAGAAAGAAGAAGAAAATGTTAGGTTGTTGTACGATCAAAGAATAGCGGAAGTTAACCGAGATTGGTTTTAACAGCAACGTGTACAGATGGACAGGCTGTTCCGATGGAAAAGCCACAAGGCACACGACCTCGTGAGTACGCTTACGTATTTTCCCTCCTCATCCTCCTCCTTCTTCCACCTCTCTCCCCATATTCTTCAAGATCACAATTTGCATTTTATTATGCATTATTCGATCCTCGAAAACTTTTCTTACTTCCTTCGTTCCTCGACAAAAAAGAAGAAGAAAAAAAACTCAAAAATGAAAAATGAAAGAAAAAAAAAAGAAATGTAAGAAAAAATCGGAGGCAGCACGAAACGAACGAGAAATATTGTAGAAATTTCTTGAGGTCCTTTCGAATATTCTTTTTTTAGATGACGAACGAAATTATGCATGCAGGTAGTAGTTCCGGTAATTTCAGACAATTTTTATATTACCAGTTTGAAAATTCTGAACGAATTGAATGTTTATGAGCGGCGGTAGCTTTTGTATTGTAAAATAAATGACTTCTCTTTCTGTTTTTGCTTTTGCTTCTGCTTTTATTAGTTGAATTGTGTTATAGTTGAAGAAAACGCGCGGTCATATTTGAATTTCGAAAAAGATAGTACGGGTCAGATCATTTATTATGCAAATCATCTTTCAAAAGGAATAGATTGATATTACATGGAACGTTTGACCGAATGCAAATGTAACTAAATTTATTTCCATGGAACTTTACTTTAAAGAAAAAAAAAGAAAAATGAACCTTTCATTCTACCAATATTTTCATATTCTTTCTATTCAGCTATTCGATGATTTCGATTCAAATTACTGGTTAGCGAAGTGTTCAAGATAAAGAAAAAAAAAGGAAGAAAATAATTAATACTCAGTAATATTCAAGTCTCGTCGCGATAAACTTAGTTTAGTTTCAGTTTAAACGACACTTTGGTACGTGCAAACACATATAATTCAAAACTGCCAACAACACCGTCTCTCGACATTTATTTTTCTCATGCTCAATCCTGTTTTTATTTCTTCTTTGCTTTTCATCCTACGTCACGTAAAAAAAAAAAAACAAAAAAAAAAAAAACAAAAAAGACAAAACTGAAGAGATAAAAATAACAACAAAAAATTAAAAAATAAAATAACAGTAAAACATTGGGAGAGGGAATATTTTGGCTTCGAACAAACGATCCGAAAATTAAAGTAAACTGATACCCAATTTAGGATACAATATCGATATCGATGAAAGGTAATAGGGTCTTTGAAAAGGATAGATACATTGGAGGAAGAATAATAATAATAAGAAGAAGAAGAAGAAAAATAAGAAAAAGAAGGAAGAATTCGATGTTGTATACACCATCGAGAGTCTCAACGTTAAATTCATCTTCCTGACTCGGAATGTTAAATGCAAATCGTATGTAAAGCGCTCTTCTACCGACTCTTGTTTTACCTTCCCTCCTTGAAACCTACCTATACTCACAGTCAGTAACGGCATTTAAATATCGCTGTTAAGCTCTCCACACGCACTTCTTCTAAGCCTGTTCAGTGTGGGGGTGGTGATGGTTATGGTCGTGGTGGTGGTGGTTTGCTTCTTCTGCGACCGTGCTTTTTACGATAAACGTTTTACCCGCCAGAACTCACCACGAATTTATGCTAATTTTTATCCTTCTCTCTACTTTTTTTTTCTTTCTTTTTATCCCATGGAACTCATTACAGTTGTTTTTCTTGCTTATTTTCTCGTGAATTTTAAACAACGAGGAATATGAGTTCTCGTTTGAAAATATTCCATAGAAAGTTTGATAATATTTATTGTTTGATTTTGTTATCATTTTAACCATTCTTTTGAATTTACAATTTCTGTTAATGTATAACATCAGTAAAAATTACTTGATTGTATATTCCACTATTAATAAAAAGAAAGAAAAAAATGTTGAATTTTAATCGATTGTAAGGAACAGCAGACAATTGTCTTAAATTTGGTTACACGATCGATATTTACACCCACATGAAAGAGAGAGAAAGAGAAAGAGAGAGGGTGTTCCTGTTCCTTTTGGGTAGTCAAATTAAACGGAAATACTGTCTTAGTATAGTAATAAAGGCTCGAAGGTCTCGCCGAAAATAAACCGGCGCCAGGCTCGCTCTCAGTTTCCTTTCTTATTCTACCCCGTGTTTTCTCGACAAGAAAACATTAAAGAAAAAGCGTATGCCTGTTAAAGGGCCAAGAACCATAATTTTGTAAGGAACATAATCATTGTCAAGAGTCCTTTCATTCTTCTATCTTTTATTTTTTATCGGAACAAATTAGCACAGTGAGAATAAAAAGATTAAAATGTATCAGTCATTTTGAATTTACAAAGAAAATATAGTAATACTATATACTATAAAATTAGAAACCTATTATTTATCCTAATGATGTCCTACTTTTCGTTAATTCATTAATTATGACAGACAACAGATCCAACGATTCTAACGGAAGATCAAAGTTAGCAGAAGAAGTGTATAATTGCGTACACGGGTTTCGAGTTACAGGAAGAGTCTGTTTATTCAACGGGACCTAATTGTGTCCTGTACCTATCTCTTTTTCTTTCTTTCTCATTTTTCTTTTTTTCTCTGTCAACCGGTGAACTTCCAATGGTTACGTTATAACGAGCAGAGTCACATTAGACGCACCAGCAACCAACACCAGTAGCAATAGCACCAGCAACCAACACACAGTAGCAGTAGCAGTAGCAGTAGCACCAACAGCACATTGAAAAAGGCGACGAAGCGTCGTGACTACCGACGCGTGTGCACTACACTCCTCGTCACATTTATCGACGGCGTTAGAATTTCTCAGTGACGCGTGGCAAACGCCTGCTTGCCTGCCAATCCCACAATATGCTAACTTTGACGTTGTTCTTAGAAACGCAAACGCATCTATCGAGTCTAATTAAATTTGATTCTCATAAAATTCGTCTGAATAATCAAACCAATAAATTAGCTGACCATTTTATTTAGAAGTTTTGTCATAAATCGAATCATTTTTCTAACAATAATAATAATAACAATAATAATAATAATAATAATAATAATAATAATAATAATGTTAATACTCTTCTGCACAAATTCATCACGTTCCATTTAAGATATCTATTATCTTAATTTTATCCGTACTATGTTTAGACGCATATATGCATAGTTTAAGTTAAGCGAGAAGTTTCTCGAGCACCCGCTCCATACGCACACACACACACACACATACATATACACACACTTACAGGTGTTCATACGTGAATACATCATGCTAAGGTTCGTGGTGCACTCGATAGAGCATATCGTCGAGTCAACATTTTGTCGTGTGTTCGAAGGTACTGTGCTATTGTGTGAGGTACGTTGCTTGTGTGTATTAGACGCTCCTGCTTGATTAAGCTCAGAGTATAACACACTCCGTGTACACACGCTTGAACGCGTGAGCCTACCCAGGCTCTCTTTCTCTCTCGCACATTATTTACAGCTAATGGCTCAAAACGCGGAAGTCCGTAGGCTATATACGGCTTTTGCTAGCCGCGAGAGAGAGAACGTTCAACTTTCGTCGAACGCAAGAGAGATTTCTTTTCTTTCGTAAAACGCGTCTTTGGTGTTGACCACCCGGTAAAACGATAGATTCATGCACTACTATTTTACTATTATAAAACTTTACTCGTAGTATCCATTAAAATAGTGCTTGTCTACTCTGAGAACACATAATTCATCATAAAATTCTCATTAATTGGAATATTAGGACTTTAAGTATCAATTAGTGTCCTTTGAATTTAGGTCTGTAATATTAAACACTTGATGAAATAATTAATTGGCATTTTTTGTTATTATAAAACTTTGCTTATTATATCCCTTAAAATGATAGTTCTAAACAATAAGAACACGTAACCCTATTAATTGGAATTTTAGGATTTTAAGTATTAATCAGTGTCAGTTGTATTGAACACTTGGTAAAATAATTAGTAAAAGCTCTTCTATTCTTTTATTAATAACTTTGTTTATAATATTTTTGAAAACAGTGATTTTGGACAATAAGTTAACTCTATGAATTATAATTGTAAGATTTCAAATGTTAATCAAAGTGTCCTTTGAGTTTAACTATTTGAGAATTTGAGAACCACTATATCTAGGATCCAAACATGCGTAAATAGTCTTTTGTCTTGATTACCCATCATCCAAATTCATAGGATAGTATTCAGTGTTAGAAATCTGTACATTGAATCCTTAGAATCTCCACGAATACGAATATTCTAGAAGTCCTTGGGATTATATCCCATGAAATTCGCTTTCACGATAGATTTACGCGCAAGATGTTACCCCCTTCTAATCCTATTTCACTTTGCGTACCTACTGAAGTTCCCTGTTAGGTAATATTCGTCGAACGAAACCAGCAGAAAATACGAACTACTTGATCGATCCCTCTTCAAATATTCTTCCAACGAATGCTAACCCTTCATGTAATAGTAGTTCGAAACCAGCAACCCTTTACAGTGCACAACTACCAATCTCTTATCCTCTTCATCCTCTACTTGCCTTGAAATTATTCGAACGACTGGCGGAAATTGGGTGACCCAATCGACGATCTTCTACAAATCGATTTTCCTATAAAACCCGATGAAAACGTTGAGATTCAAAAAGGATTAGGTTCCTGATCCACCAATGAAATGTTCAACCTTATCACAAATCCCCTTTTTTACTTCTCCATTTCTATCCAATTCCGTCCCATTTCATTTCGATATCATAGATTTAGTATTTTCCTGCTTGGAATATCGATTTAAAGAGTACTGAATTTAATTTTTTTCTTCTGTATTTTTGTTACAGGGTCTTGATAATGTGAGCTCGGCAACCCTCAGGCCCTTCAACTCGGACATTAATACTCCGAGAATCGACAGCTACAGGTTTTCTATGGCAAATCTTGAAGGTAAGAAGCTGAAACATCCATTACGATCTTCCATATCGATTTATCGAACTTTAATGGGAGTTTCTTGTCGCAGTTTTATCTTGTTTGTATTCCTTGTTTTTTTTTCTTATTCCATAAAAGCAAAATGGAGTCTCTTTCGCGTTTTTTTTAATATGTCTAACATATAATCTTTATATTAGAAATTCTATCTTTTTAATTCGAATGATTGATTCTTTGAATAACAATGAAAGTTAATAAAATGCGAGATACATAATCATGTTTTATAAATATTAATTAGAGTTTATCGTAGTTTGAAATGCGCAAAAAAGTTGACGTAACGTTGCATTGTTCGTAGAAAAAAAATAGGATAAGAAAAGACAAGAATTTTATTGAATTACAGAAAATCGTAAAAAACATAGGAGCATATTAAATTTCAGTATTTATGTAATTACATGAGAATTGAAAAGCACGAGATGTTTGCGTGGGTAGATATACCAGACAACGCTCTTTCTACAATATTACTCTCAATAACGATGTTTTGTAGTCATAAATCTGCGTTATCGGCAAACTCGTATAAATAATGACCAGTCAATGTTAGAACGTTGAACAATTTGCTGTTCGAGTATAGACGATCTTATACATAAATGTAACATAAATTTATTTAGAAGCAAATAAGATCTTTAAGAATGATTTATCATTTTTTTATGATTCATATCTAATCCCAAATCCATCTACAATTTCAAAAGTTGTTAATATTCTGAAGAAACACGAAAAAACAAGCCCGAGTCCAATTTTATTTTTAGTGATTTCAATGCAAGTATATGCAGTGAACAATCTTAAAATCTAAAAATATATGTTTCTTATCAATTAGGATCTTTACGCAATTTTTTATGTTTTGGATGTAATACTAAATCTATCTATATTTGCAAAAATTGTTTATATTCTTGAAAAAAATCATTACGCTAAATTTGTGATATTTTTCTATGTCAATCATTCTAAATGCATTGGACAAAATATTATTCATATATCCCTCAAAAAATTTTAAGCAATAAATTCGAGTCATGTAATTGTAAATTAAATTCAAAAGCTAAGAATTTATCTTAGAAACTAGAAAAAGAAATTATGAATTATAGTAACAGAGCAATAACAATAATAGTAAGCAAAAATAAGAAGAACATCAGTAAAACAGGGGATCCGGAAGAAAAGAAATATCCTTCTTGATGCTTTTGCTTTGGCTTTCACGTCGTATCTGCGGATTTATGCTCGACGATAGCGCATTTTACCCTTGGTCCCCCCTCCCAATCCCTTGTTCGGTCCTTCGTTCGGCCCACTCCCTAGCGCAAAGTTGCGCCAGTCGATAATCTACCATAGCCGACGGCCTGCGGTTTCATGACCCCTCCTTTTGTACTTTGCTCTGCACACCTTTTTCTTTCTTTCTCTCTCTTCCCTTCCCTTTCCTTCCCTTTCCCTGTCCACTAACCGATCCTCCTTCAACTCATTTTTCCCTTATTCTTCTTCTACTTCTACTTCTTTTTCACCTAAAACTACTTACCATCTTTTTCTTTTTGTTATCACACCAAAAGATACAAGAACGTTTATCTTTTTCTAAATCTGTGAACACTAAAGGGAACAGGTCCTTTTTGGGCTTTCATCCAACTTGTATGATATATTTTCTTTTTTTTCAGCTTTCATATATTTTATCATTTTTCTTTTATCTTCGACTCATCGATGATAGGATTATATTTTCTGCGGTTAGAATTTGTCTGTTATTTGTACGATTTGTTTTGCCGATTTTGTGTTTAACATTCAAATATTTACTTTTTCTTTTCTACTCTTTTATTCAGTATATCTCTCTTTTTTTACTATTTCTTCGTTTTTTTTTTTTCGTATCAGTGGTTTGATACGTTCGGTATTGTTCACCTACGCGCGAATTCGTTCTTTTCCGTCGAGATTTCGCGTGCGAAAGAAAGGTCGAAGGGATAATAGTCGAGATCGGTTTTGTAGATGCTCGTTCGATTCGTTCGTAAGTTCGCTCGAGGGCGGACAATCGATACGATAATATATTGTTTCTCGCCACGATGATGAAGAACTGGTTCTACCTTAACTGCATATGTATATATATACGCGTATATACATATATGTGTTATATACATGTAATACTGAATTTATTCTGTCTTCGACAAAAAAGAAAGGAAAAATAAAACAGGACGTGCTTATTATTTCTCTCTTCGTTTCTACTAACGATCGGTTAACAGAATAAAGTGCTTGTCTGAATTTAATATCGAAAAACGATATATATATATATTTCCGTGACGTCATAGAAAAGAAAAAGTATTTAACCTCTTGCATGTTACCTCGTTAATTTTCCTTTTCATAATTAACACGTTATTCTTGCCACGTGTATTATTTTTCGATACACCTTGAAATTTATTTCTACGAGAAATGGTAACAGGTTAATAAATGAAGAATGATTATTGGTTTTATTTTTATATTGTATGGAACAGTCATCTTCGAACAATTTTTTTCACGGAACTGTTGGGATTGCATGCAACTTTTTCAAGGGTATCACGAATTGTTTTCTTTTGATTTATTACATGTATTAATATCGAAACTCATTTTTTAAGACTAATGGTAACAAATCTAATGCTAATGGAGAAGCCAAGAATGATTGTTGGTTTTATTTTTATATGGTTTGTAGCAGTAATCTTTAAATTATTTTTTTCTTTGAAACCCTGAAGTTCTACGAAATTCCAATTTTTGCAGGGGTTTTACGAATTTATGTTTATACATTTTACATTGTATTAATATTATTTGAAAAAGGGTTCAATCAAATATTTTTATACTCATCAAGTTCATCACCGCGATTTAGAATAATGTCTGAAATATTTTTTAAACTGTGCACCAATTTAGATACACATGACAAATACAGTTTAACAAAGAACTCATTTAAATTCCGATTAAATCAATTCTATGTCTGTACTAATTAAAATAAAAATCTGGCATTAATATTTCCAACGATTTACTATTTTATATGGTAATAAATACACATTAAAATGTAAGAATTAAAAGAAAGTACATTAATTAGTAATGAAATTAATTAAAAGTATCGTTTTATATTATATTTCAATTTCCATCTAACATTCCAATATTAATACATATTGTGTTTTTTTTTACTAACATACATACGCATAATTTATATGTATGATAACTATAAAAAAAAAGATGTAAGATAAATTAATGTATTCGTAGACTATTTCCAAGAAAAGTGATCTCTTATCGACACGAATAAGAGGCGCCGATTCGCGGACCGTAAGAATCGCGACTGATAAATAAAACGTGCCTTCAATTACGTGCCTCGTAGGCGTCGTCTGTACCTCGAAGAATTTTAATCAATCATCTTCCTTTATCATGTGCGTGTATTAAAATAGCTTACATTAGTTAAATGCTATATTACTCTAGGAAAAGAAAATAGAAATAGAAAGAAATAGAAGAGTTGGGGGCCCTTTTAGAATCCGGTACGTTGTGTTTGTTGTTGGTGTTTCCTTTTAACCATTCCATTCCGATGCACATCATCTTCTTATTTACTTCCATCACATCTTCTTCTTCTTTTTCTTCTTTATCTTCTCTTGTTCCTCTTCTTCATCTTATTCCTCTATTTCACTCCTCTCGAGGCATTCTTCAGATAAGCTAACGTCAAATTCCACAGCTTGTTTCGAGTCTTCCTTATCCTAGTTTTTTTCCCCCTCAACATTCCGGAACTCATTTAACATCGACACTTTCATACTTAAAATTCTTATTTCATATTTTGATAACGGTCAAGAAGATTTTGTATGTCATATATCTATTCAATCAAATAGACGACGTATATGATTTAGAATAATTTTATTAAAAAAAAAAAAACATTGGAATTCCAATTAACGTCAGATTCAAATAAATCCTCACCATAAAAATTGTTTCCTTCGTATCCTCTTGATCTAACGAGACTAAATTTATTTATAATTATTATACTATTTTATATGAGAAATGTATTATCAAACTTTTATCGATTATGTGCGCAAGCGTTATTTAGGTTTTTTCAAAAAAAAAGAAAACCCGATTGCTTGCTTTTCCCCCGTGGTCTTTTGATCGTCCTATCAAAGGAAACGCGGAAAAAGAAAGAAGAGGCCGTTTCGATCGAACGTTATTTTTTTTTTCTTTTTTCCTTTATATTTTCTGTTTTTTTTTCTCTTTTTTTCTCGTCGAGCTTTTAAAAGCTACATAAAAGCCCGCGCTACTGATAAAGTGCAACTCCGACGTTTGCACGATGAGAGAGAGTGAACTTTGGATGTGTGTGTGTGCGCGCTAGTGCGCACACTTTTCTGCCCGGTAATATACTGAAACGATACTATAGAAAATTTTCTCTTCCAGTCACCCACTCCCATCTTCCCTATCCTCTTCTCACTTATTTTTATCTTTCTTTTTGTCTGATTTCATTTGATGGAGGAAAAGGCGTTTTCCTAGCAAAGTCATTTTCGTGTCAATTCTTTTTGCAAAAGTTCACTTCGATTCCACTTCGGTTATATGAGTACGCTTGAGAACGTAATAGGATCATCATTTCTCGACGATAACCTTCGCTCGTTAACAACACCCAAAGCCGGTTTTAAAGCTTCCACGTTTACACACACACACGCGCGCACACACACAGATACATTTTCAAACCCCCCACCATTTAATGACAGGGAATCTTAATTAAGAGATATGCAAATATCTTCCTATCATTTGACTTCCTTGTATCGTTTATAATCATTTTCCCCTTTCAAGCCTATTATTTAAAAGAATTTTTTATTATTTAAATTTATTTCGAATTAAATATAAGATCTTTGATAGTATAATGTCAAATTATTTAACGTTTACAGAAATTTTGTTCTTGATTTAAAAAAAATAATTTAATAAAAATTAAAGAACGAATAGGTGAGATTTAAAATGATTTAAATTTGAGTGATTTCAATGCAAGTATATGAAACGAACGTTTAGTATGTTGAACTATTTATAATTGAAATGAGCAGTTCTTTTCTTTTTTTCATTTTAGTGATTTCAATGGAAGTATATGCAATGAACATTCCAAGTGGATAATCCTTTGTGAAACTCTTTTTTTTTTTTAATTCGAGTGATTTCAATGCAAGTATACGCAATATACATTCGAAGTGGATAATCCTTTGTTAACCTTTTTCTTTAATTCGAGTGATTTGAATGAACAATCGCACAATTTGTTGCCAAAATTGACATAAATTTCATTTGATTGCATTACAAGGATGTTTATTATTTTTATTCTCTTTTTTTTTTTACAACAATTTTATTCTTTATCATGTTACTTTTTTCGATCTATCGGTTGTGGTTTTACCATTAATATTATTTTACATAGCAATGTTTTTTTACGAGCTTTAAGGTATGCTTTATTACTAACTCGATAACCGGTTCGAACATTTTTGCATACAAGAGGAGAGTACATCGTTCGAGATACTTTTATTTTTTTTAAACTCAGAGAGTCTTACTGGCGATTACCGTGTTACATCCTTTAACCGGTAACACCAAGTGAAAGTGATAGAGAACCTTCGTTAATATTAATGTCACTCGAAACATTCGGTGTAATAATCGATTGAGTAAATTACAAAACGGGATTTTTTAAATTTATTATTTTCTCATTGATTTTTTTCTTTTTTTTTTTTCTTTAAACGTTTCAATAAATCTTACATAATACGCGAGTACGAACAAATGAATATTTATTCATTTTGATTTAAGGGACGAGTAGAGAGTAATTTTTATTGATCGATGTAGTGTAGGATGCTTTGATAGCAACAAGTATATAAATATCTATACTACTTCCTCTTGAAAAGTTTCTTTTTTTTTTTTAAATCTCTTATACGTTCGCACATTTTCCCGTGTTTTATCGATTTAATGATAAACGGGGAAAGAAGCTGAACCCCCGTTTCGAATTCGTGGAAGTAAGCCAAGATAATATCTGCGCGTGCGCATTACACGCCCAGCGTGAGTCGTAAGATCTTTGATATTTTATCAGATGGAGTTTCCCGAGTGAAAGGAATAAAGGAGAACGCCTACTCGAACTTCTCCGGAACTTCTATATCTATCCTTCCGTACGATTTTTTTTTTCTTTTTTTCTAATAAATAATATTTTAATATTTCTTTTTTGTTTTTTTTTTTCACTAATCAAATAATAATCAAACAATGGTGTAGTTTCTTATCCGATAATTTATCGATAAGAATTTTAATATCAATTTTTTTGTTTGGTGTGTTTGCGTGTGTGTATGCGTAAATTGCAGAATTCTTAGATCGTTGTTTTATTTGTTGGAATGAAAGTTATGCAATTTTTGAAAAGAATTTTACGATGGTTCGGAGTCTAGCAGGTGGGCGAGTTGAACAATGTCGTACCTTGATATCTCAAATTGTATCGGATGAATACTTTAAACCGATACAAATGGAATACTTTACGATCCTCTTATCGCAAGAAACTGACACCATATCGATTGTTGTAGTTTAAACAACGCTTGTGACTTTAATTCTACTAAATATCAAATTTATCGTATCGAAATTCTCTTGTCTTTCGTATATCTTCCTTGTACATATCATTTATCTCCAATAGAACATAACTTATTTCACAATTATAATTATTCGTCTTTAAATTTAAGCTTATTTAAAAAAGAAATTAAATTGAAATATAAATGAAAATTGTGATATTGATTTAAATAAATTGAATAACTTTTCTAACATAAATATATAAATTATTAAAATTATTTTTATATCGTACAAATTTGAAATTTAAACTAAAATATTAGACATTTACCTTATCACGTTGAATAAAGTCAGTTATTTGATCAAATATTTTATATCAGTGACGTAATATACAAGATTTATCTTTTTTTTAAATTAAATACACATAACAAATAATTTGATATACCGTTATTTAAATATAACAAAAAGTAAATATATATTCCTGCTAATAATTTAAATTATTTAAATATATTATAATATTATTATATAATATATAAAAAATTATATTATAATATATAATAAATATTACATATATTATTATATATTAAATAAAATTATTTAAATATATTTATATTTGTATACTCTTGTGTGTGTTAATATTTAAAATTATTTCGTAAAAAATATTTGAAGTTCCCCAAATATAAAATAATAAAAAGATTGATCCTGTCGTGTTGATTAATTACGATTTTAATTGATTTAGCGAATTATTTTATCCATGGCAGATCGAAACACTCGAGACGTCAACCATAATCATTTAATTTAAGAGCAAACGTCCGATTGCACTGTCGAATAGGAACGACCAATCGTAAATTTATCCGAGTATTCCGTCAACGTTGAATCGAACGACGACCGAATTCCTATGTAGAAGAGAAACGACGAGAGAATTTCAAATGCATTGGATCTAACGTCGTCCTCGAGGATGCTGGACGTTTCTCCTCTACCTTTTCCACCACCCCACACTTCTTCCTCCACCTCATCTACACCTCTTACTATTTCAACGTATACACACACATACTCACTCCACATATGTATAAAGCTTTCCAATTTCAATCAAGAGTGACAATGAGTAACAACAATGGAAATTCGATTTATTTTTATTGTTATTTTTTATAATACGTCCTTGAGCTTTCGAATGATTTTTTATGTTTTTCAATCGAAACGATGTTTACGATCATGTCGTTAAGTGGATCAACGTCGAACGATTCATCCACGATACATAAATCAATTTTCCCCTTCTCTATTTCTATCTCTCTCTCTCTCTCTCTCTCTCTCTCTCTCTCTCTTACTATCTATCTATCTGTCTTTTTTTCTCATTCTCTTTGTATTTATTTATTTCTCTTTAGTTTCATTCAATGAATCTTTCCAGACAAAGAGAGCACGTCGTCGTCTGGTACTCGTAACGAGAAATGATTTACGACGAGCCTTGGAATACTTACGCATCCGTCCCGATGCGTCCTGTCATTAATTAAAGACTTGAACAAGTTTTTTTTTTTATCGGAATGTAATGAAGGTAGAAAAAGGAAAAAAATTAGTCAATGTGTTTTATTTATCAGGTGTGGGATCATTCGAAAAAAATTTAATTTCGAAGGAATTTGAACCGTTTTCCTTTTTTTTAATTATTTATGATTCTATTATTTTATTCAGGACCTTTTTTTAAGGTACACGTTGATTACAATTTGACAAAGGTAATAAAACAAATATTATTGTTTATTAAACGTTTGATTTATTTTAGAAAAAAAAATTACTTTTATTTCCTTATAAGTAAAGATTCCATAATTTTATTTTAAAGACCTTTTTTTTTCTTTTTGTTACATTACTTTTCTCATATTTTTTGTTACCATGTTTTGTAAATTGAAGGAAAGTGGTATTCCTTGTTGATTCTTTCAATCTTCGTCAAACTTTATTCGATTCTTTACTTTTATTTTCTTCTTCTACTACTACTACTTGTTTTTCTTCTTCTTCCTTTTTTTCTCCACACTTTTTCTTCGTTTTAAAACACGTTAATTTATTCCTTCTTGGAGAAATCATTTCTTCTCACGCGACAGCACCACTGCCAACAGCAAACTAACAGCAGCTAGCCAGCCAGTTACGAGTAAGATCGAGGTAGAAGAAATTGCTGGAAGCTCATCCTCCCTTTTCCTCCCTTTCTTTCTTTCTTTCTTTATCCTATATCTCTTTCATCCTCTTCCTATTCCTTCTCTCGGTACGATGAGAAAGCAACCGGTCGTCGTATTAGATTTCAACGTCTCACGGTAAATCGTATACTCGATTTTATTTTGATCTTTTACCTTTTTCATTTTTTACCCTTTTTGGATTATCCTCCCTTAAGCCTTTCTCTCTCTCTCTTTCTCTTTTACTATTAGTTAGAATAGCATTCCTAAATACAACGTGTGGCTAACTCTTAACGTTCCTTGAAGTTTCCTTCACCTCTGGCAAATTCTCAACTGAAAGGATATCGGAAAACTTCTTTTTATTTTTTTTCTACTTTCAGCTAACCGGAAAGACTAATTCATACTTTTCTAGGATCACCTAGACAACCTCCAGGGTAGACAATTAACTTCATCAATTTACTAGGAATTACTATTAAAATATTTTTATAGATCATTTGATGAGTGCATCCGTTTAACTGGTTCTAATGTTTGTGTTAGCCTTTAAATGATTCTTAATAATTTTAACTACACAAATTTACAATAATTTAACTTCAGATGCATCTACTAAACTGGTTGCAATAAATATTAGTGTCAGCATTTACAAGATTCTAATGATATGAAGAACAAGAATTCATAACAATTCATCCCTTAATTTATATTACAATCAAGTATCAAAAAATTGGTTGAATATAATTTGAACTGTATACATTAAATTGGTTGCAATAAATGTTTGTACCACCAATTAGTAGATTCAAATGTAATTTGAATAGCACGAACTTACAACAATTCAACCCTCTGCTTCTCGAGTATTATAGTCTGACAATCAACAGCTTGCTAGCTTGCTATACTGACACTTCCTTCAGGCACTGTTCGTTCTCAAAAGTGATTACTCGAGATTAGCGTACGCTTACGACAGCTCGAAACCGTTCGTGCATTGTGTTCTCACAGTCGTCATTAAGGTCGCCGTGTTTTGATGCGAGACGCAAAGGAAAATATAGCATATTCTCGCCTTTTTAAAATACACGACATTAGATACTTTAACCTACGTGTTGAGAACTTTGAGTTTATTACCTGTGCCATTTAACTTAATTGCAACCTATACAAAAAAAACATAAGAATTTTTTAACATATTTCAGACTCTTCTACACTACTTAACGCCCATATTATTTTTTTCCATTTGCATTTTTTATATTGTTCTCATTTTTAATAGAACATAATAACAATGATGTAAAAACTATAGTAATTAGATAAATATTCGCAAAACATAGGTATTTTTAACATTTTTTTTTTACTTCGAACTATCTCAATAATCTTTCCAATATATATTTTGTTTCAATTATTGTTTTCGCAATAAGATGTAATATCTAATTAAAAAATTATAATAATAAATCCTAATTAGAAAAAAGATCATAATTTCCAATAGAATTTTGCCTACGACGGTGTATTCCGAGTCCCATATTTTTTTTTCTTTTTTCATAATTCTCCGTTTTATCACTGACACATTTTTTTTTCTTTTTGTTTTCTAAATCGCGTTCGCGCTCATGCACGCGATCCCTGCACGCGAATGCATCCGTGCTATGAACATTTTGCGAGTGTAATAAAAGTGTCTGAGTTCGTGACCGTGGGCGGGGTTCATTAGTTAATTAAACAAACCGAGAGGGGTAACAACGTTCACGCGATTTCAAATTGATCCTTTCCCTTTCATTTTCACTTTTAACAGGTATAAATGCAAGTTTTTAAAGGGCAACTACCTACCAACGATGAAATCTTTTACAATGGTTTTTATTTTAGATTTTTATTTTTTTTATCGATATATCGATAATAATCGTATCCTTGTTAATTTTTAATTGATCGAATAAAAGATATTTATCGATTCGATTAAACGAATTGGAAGGAAACAAGAAATTTATCATTTAATCGAGATCGACGTTCGATCGAAATTATTAACACGTTGACGTGATCTTGATTTATTAGAACAGGATATCCCAAAAATTAAATTTACGACAAATTTATTATCAAGAAAATACGAACAATTATTACAAAATAAAATACAAAATTAATTTAACTGATTGTGAGTTATGATATTATTTTTCTTTTTTTTTTTTTAGTATTTCAATTTTGCAGTTAACGTTGTCGAACAAGAATTATTTGATTTATACAGCAACTACACATTTTTTGGTAAAAGATAGATTTATGATTTTTCGGTTCGTTGAAGTAAGCGACTTTTCGGGCCAAAATGTACGTGTGTGTGTGTGTGTGTCATACTGTTTCTGACAAAGCAACGATTCGATTGGCATTGATATAAAAAAAAATTTTTTAAAATGAAGAAAAAAGAATCACGATAGAGACTAGTATCGGCAAATTGGCACAGTAATTGCAACATATCGCTTGGCTACGAGTATCCAACTTCCATTGTCATCGTTGCTTGTGTCTCTCGCACAAAAAAAAAAGCTTACCAATTAAACACACGATCGGGAATTATTGCTTGCGAATGGAACTTTGAAAGAATAAAAAGGAAAAAAAAAGAAGGAAGCGAACGAAAAAATGGTTTTGTCAGCAATTTTTATTTTTTTATTTTGTTTATTTTTTTTGATCGACGTTCTACATCCTGAAACCTTTTTGCATTCTAATATTACGTACGAATTTTTTTTGACATGAATTTTTGAAATCAATTCTATTTTATTGTCACTTGGTGTCGTTGTTTCAAGCTCGTTCAATGAACGTTATCGTAATGAAGTAAATAAATCATTAATAAGTGCCCACGTTTTTAACCTTATACATTTATGCAAAACAAAGCACTAAGTCCAACGAACGGAAAAGGTTCAACGTTTTCTTGCAATATATATATATATATATTTCACGATGAACACCTCGTACTTAATGACTCTTCTTAGCACCTGTTGCAATTGCATACGTAATCACTGATAGGTACACGATAATAAAAAAACGATAAAATCTATTCTGTTACAAATTTAAATGTACCTCAACTGTATTACCATCAAATTATTTTATTTTATTCAAAAATGAAAATATTTACGTAAACGTTCTACAATTTTATTTCGATCAAATTTTGTATAATTATTTTACAGAATATCTTTACAATTTAATAATTCTAAGCATTGTAAATTTGTTCCAATTGCAATAAAGAAAAATAAGTTAAATAAAAATATAAAATATACAAAATTTTGTATAATATACTTCACTTTAAGAATGATTAAGGGATGCATAAAACAATGATACAAATAATTCATACAAACTCGTATTCGATTTGATGCTTGTTTCAAAGTTATATACTAAAAAGCAGATATTATGTTCGTGACACAAGTGGTGACCATGATTTATTAGTTTTATTCTTGCAATGTCAACTTTTTTACGCTTCCATCAAAATATCGTTCGAAAAGGATCAGAGAGAACAACAATAAAGTGAAGAAGCATAGAAGCATTTAAGTTTGAAAATACACGTCAAACGTCGATGAATCTCCTGTATGTGAGAAAAAAAATGGTTGGCTTTTCTTCGGATACTCTAGTGTTTTCGAGTACACTCGAGGAGAGGCAAACGCGTTCGATTATTCAATTCGCATTGTTTGATTTACGCTCTAACGTTAACTCAAATACACTTTAATACACTTGAAACCTCTTTCAAACGTGGAGACGTAAAACAGCAAACTGCGTTAGGGGGTGTGGGTGGTCTCAATAAATAATCCTTGCTTCCGCATCGTCAATCAAACAAACGTGAACTGTGACAATTTTTTCTATTATCTATTGTATATAATAAAAAAAATAACAAAATTTTTACCGACAATGGAATTCTGCAAGGGTTGTTAGGGGCGTTTTAATGAACAAATCCTATGGAATACAATTTTTTTTGTATCTATAATTCGACAAAACTTTTATCAAACAAAATTTTGTACTATCCGATGATATTTTTCTTTTTGTTCTTTTTCGAAATAAAATTTTTTATCGACAATGCGTCAGAATTTACAAATCCGTCAAAACTCGAATATGTTTTTGCATAATCGTTCGTTGCAAAACATCAGAGACGAGAATAATGATGACATTGTATGAAAAAAAAAAAAAAATAAAATATAATAAAATATTTGTCGAAAGACTTCGTAAAATTTATTCCACAAGAGAATCACGAGATTCAATTGCAAGTAAGTTCTAAAAACAGCGAGGTCGTAGCGAAATAATATAACTCGCTAAGGATTTTTCTTTTACTTATGGCAAAACGCGAGAAATCCGATTTGGAATGATCGACGATAAAAGGAACGAACGCGCGTGATTCGTTCGAATATTATTTTTCTCTCTCTCTTCACCGTTTTTCTTTTTTCTTTTCTTTTTTAATTCTCTTTCTGCAAAACTCGGTTGCGGTCGAATGTACAGTTCGATCGTTTCAATTTCGATAATATTCAAATTCAAATCGTCAAAGCGAATTTCGGACAAGCGTGTTGCAGGTATTTTTTCTTTCTTTTTTTTTCTTGTCTTGCAAAATTGCTGAATTTAATATACATCGCTTAAACGAGGTCATCCTTTTTTTTCTTTTTTTATTTTCTTTTTTATCGAACGTTGCACAAAACGATACACGTAATTGCAACTTTATTAAACGCATCATCGATTATACGATTTTAACGATGGATGATAAATAATAATATTCTAAGAACTTTAACGATACGAAAAGATAATGAAATGAATGAATTCTTATATATAAATTGACTCATCATAAATAAAATTTATCATTTTAAGATTTGTGTTCAATAAGAAAATATGGAAAATCTTATTAGAAGAAAATGTTAAAAGAAAAAAAAATACTTAATCAGACTTGGCGACTTTTACGATAAAATGCGACTTCGGTTCGATTAATGTGGGTTATTCTAGCTTATCGAAGCAACGCTTTTGCATTCGCATAATCGCCAAGTAAGAAAAAGAAAAACGAGAACAGAGAGAGAGAGAGAGAGAGAGAGAGAGAAGGGTGAATGAACTTAGAATTGCGATCGAAACTTCGAAGTTTGCGTATAAGTTCTCTTTGCTAATGTGAAAATTGAAGAAACAATTGGTGGTTTTTGAAAGATTTGCACGAGTGGTCGCGGTTAATAGTACCGTGAAGACTGTCTCATCTTTTCACGATTCACTTGGATCTTTCGATGATTGACCTTGAAAGAAAAGAGTCACGTCACGTAAGTAGATAAAACGATGGAGATAAGTATCAATGTTCTTTGTTAGCAAGCTTACGAGCGAACGTGTTCTTACAAAGAAACATGTAAATATTATAAATATTTTAACTACCTGTGGTTTGTCCAAATTTTGTAACTTACATTTAAAACAAAAAAAAATGATTTCTTTTTATGTTCAGAATTAAAGTAATTCTTTAAAAGGTATTTTCGTCAAATTGTCTTTTAATTTTCTTTTCAATTATTTGTAAAATAAAAGCAAAACTCAACAAAGTCTAAAGTAACCTTTCCTTAATTGGATTGTTGAAGTTAAAGTAAAATAAAATGAATCCAGCTAAATAAGAGTACAAATGAAAGAAAAGTTACAGTATAGTACCAGTGTAAACAAATTAAAAGTTTGAATGATACTTTATAAAAAGAATTTATTAGGATTTATTAGGATTTTTCGAACTATTCAGTCGATTCGTTTAGACAATGAACGAATTATTCGATACGCGTATCCTGCTAGTAGCTGAAGGCAGCATCCTTTGTAATTCGTCGAATCGCCACTGGCGCCCACACTTCAATCAATACAAATTTTCTGCACCATATGAGAGACTTTCGTGGTTGCTAATATTACGATCTGTGTATTCATATATTTCCTAAATGCAATCTTTTCTTCAAAGCCCATAAGATTATTCAATAATTTTTGTATCATTCTACACAAAATTATAAAAGGAATACTTAAATAATTATTTATATAAAATACTGATTAATATTTCAGTGTTAATATTATGTCTATATTTATATTTAAATAGTTTACAAACACAATCTTTATTTAGGATCTTAACAATTTTTAAATACTCTATACAAAATTATAAAAATAATATTTCAAAAATTATTTCAATAACAAATTCAGTGTTAATATTACGAGTATTTAAATCCAATTGTTTTACAAATGTAACCATATTTTTTTCAAATTTCAAACAATTTTTCAATATTCTACACAAAATTATACATAATATCTGTATCGACATATTTTTCTCAAGTGCAAAACCTTTTTATCAGATCCAAATAATATTGTTCCATAATTTAAAAAAAAACAAAAAAAACCCTCTGAAATATATTTCAGCGTGTATAGTAATTAATAAAAGACCTCGAGTATAATTTGCAGAAAATCGGTTATTAATCGGTCGAACGATCCAGCAGAGTTGAGGATAGAAACGATCTACACATTAGTGGTGGTGGTAGTTGATAATAAACAGGCACATAGGGCTTGCACAAGTGTATTCGCGCGTGTACATTAGCTTCAAGAGTATATATACTCATATACAACTTATACACAACTACATGTTCAAGAGAGAAAGAGAGAGAGAGAGACAGAAAGAAAAAAAAATGAGATAGAGAGATTGTGTAGATGTGTGGAAGCGTTCGTTCACACAAACGATATAGGAATATTGCACCAATACGCAAGCGCAAAGGCGCGTCCGCGTGGAAAACTCTGGGCAGGAGGCGAGAGTGTTCACCTTAAGGCCTTCAGTTGAACGTTGTCACGCGCACCGTGCGTATCTTCTACGGGTTTCAAAGGTTCTTTTTTTTTCTTCTATCCATTTTCTTACAATCTTATCGATCATCTATCTTCCGATCTCCTCTTCTTTCATTTTTTTACCCCACAATAATTTTATTTCTTTTTTTTCTTCATATAATTAGAGTGCCATCATATGAACATATTTTATCAAAATTTGTATTTACACGCCATAAACATTTTGTTTCCATTGCACATGCTTGGATACAAAATGGCTGGGATAAAAACAAGAGTTTAGGTAATATTTATTATTTGTAATTTGTATCTTATGGCGTGTGTGTTATGGTGTTTATCGTGTTAAATTGTTAGTACGTGTTTGAAGATGTTGATAAGTAGCAACAGTGGTAGTAATTTAAGAGGATCCTTATCCGTTCCTTACGACACGAGGATGCTCACGAATTTTGGTAGCAACGACAGCATACTCGGATTTCTTACTGTCAAAGGTAATAACGTCGTTTTTGCCGTACAATAATTATAATAATATATATCAGTAAATACGTATATACTTTTGTCCTTCGAGTTTCGTAGATACTTCGATCAAATCGTAGATACACAAATCTTGTTCGTGTGCTCGAATTTATGTTATCAGTCTCGTAAACTGTCTTGAATTTCTTACACCTCCCTTCCTACTCTTTCAATCTTCTTTTATAATGAAGAAAAATGTCTATCGTAATCACGAGGATTTTCGTTTTGACAGATAAATGATTAACTGCGTTGACAAATCCCCGTGTGTACGGTTATTCATAACACGGATGACATTTTTGTCGAGGGGGAATCGTAAAATAAAAAATCTTTGTCATATTAAATATATATTTGATTGTTTTTCCACGGTATAAATATTTTTCGTTATTGCTAAAAAAGAGAGGTTCGTAATATATTTCTCGTTTATTATTTGTTTTTTATATATATATATATATACGAAATAAAAATTAATCAAATTATAATCATCGTTGAGATATCGTTGAAAAAACAAAAGACGAGTTTTACTTACCTCCAGAGATATCCTCCGTAAATTATAATTTGTAAAACGTTGTAATTTTAACACACTTTAAATAACATTTTCCTGAGAAAAACGTCAATCTTTCTTTAACATTTACATGGAAATAAAAAACAATATTTATCGATTTGTTCTTCGAAGATAAAAAGAAATAAAAAAGAAAAAAAATGAAGATTTTCCTGGTAAGACGAAATTTTTGTTTTTTTATTTGGCTACGATAAATAATTTTCTACGAACAATGATCGTTGTTTTTTGTTTCATGAAAAATTGACTGCTTATTCGTAATAATAATAATTGAACATATATAAAAATGCACTACACGCGCATCATCCACACCCATACACGTACACGTACATGTTACACGTACACCTATGCATAAACGTGCCGCTGCGTGGTCAGAACTTATGTTAGAATTTTGAACAGTTCCCCTATTTTCTAAACATGATTCTTTTACTTGTGGTGGTGTTAGATATTCTTTCTACATCATCAACGACGAATAAGTTAGATCGATGTTACGCGAGCTGTAAGGATATTTTTCAACCATTCGGAAGCCATGACTCACGTGGCCCAACATACTCGCTTTTGTGTGAAGAAAGCAACCCATCCTCCTTACAGAATACGAAGGAGGAGGTGAAGAGGTGGTGGTGGAGGAGTATATGTAAAAGAGTTTTACTTATTTCCACGGTTACTTGCGCTCACCAACAGACTACATACTATCGACGACGTCATCGGTTGTACTTTCGAATGCTTTCGGGTTAAAAAACGATGACGTTATTTCATGGTAAAAACGTTACGTTGTATTAACGGTAAACTTCTTGAACAATATATTTTAACTTTCTTTTGTTTTTGTTTTGTTTTTAATTTAATTTCATTTCATTTCATTTGAACATTTACATTTGATCGTTAAGAATAAACTTTTACCAATTCATAAATTAAGATATATATATTTTTGATTATTTAAAATAATAAAATATTAATAAATGAAATATAAATTTGTAAATAAAAAAATAATCCAAAGAGATAAAATATTTCGTTATAAATTAAATATATTTTTAAATTAACAACAAAATCAAATAGATTTATATGATAAAATTATATTGATATAAAAAATTATTTTCAAATCGTTATAAAAATATGTTTAAGCTGTTAAAATTAAATACGTAAAAATAAATAAAACAAAAGAGAACTCAGCTCGTTAACGTTATCACTATAAAGTTGTGTCGTGGAAAGTGCAACGAGCGGGCGGCCATCGCGTTCTACTCTACTTCCGGTTTCCATTTCATTCATAATACATCGACACACGCGTGCGCACACGAACACACACATAGAAATACTATGTGTCCTATTATTCGTACTTTGACTTGCAGATATCTACAAGTATGTATTTAGTTATTTCTTCTTCTACTTACTATACTAGTTTATTATAAATACTTACACACCAATCGTACTTACTTTCGATCGTATATTATTATTGGACGTTAACTCGTAGCGAAGATCACCGTGCACCCGGATATTCAATTATTTTCACTCGGCGTAGCAGGATACTACGGCCCTGCGATGCAACTACCCAACGTACACGAACTTTGTAACGTTGATTGTAACAACCGATTGTTTGTTAAAAGAACAACATCATACGCGGAAGTTGATTTTTGTGTTTGTGATTGTGTCCCATAATCTTTTTAAAAATACTACGTACATTTTCGTTTTAGTTATATTTAATTTTAATTTGAGAATTTTTGATCGTTAAGTTACCTGTTCTCAAATGTCTTTTAACTAAAAGTGTATCGTATGCATTTTATACATATATATATTTTTTTTTCATTGGAACTTTGTTGTCCGCGTATGAACATCGTTAACATTCCACATGACTCTCGTCATCTTGCACGAGGAGTCAAGTATCGCCGACGTGATAGAAATGATATTTTCCAAAGTATACCACGAATTCGTTTTACCAGAATTGTCTTCGTACGAACGATCAAAGTATAATACGAGATAGAAAATTGATCCTTGTTGTTGCCAACTGGAAAACTTTTAGAACTTTACTATACCCCATCTTAACTAAGTTTCCTATATGTGTTGGTGTCTTGGTATATTATTTTACTATATCATAGTTAGTAAAACGAGTTTAGTCGGATAAAGGGAAGTAAATCGTGTTAAGTTATGATCTAAACTCAAAGCCTATTGAAGTTTTACTTTCCTCTTCTTCGTTGTCATAGACTAGGAAGACGTTGAAAAAATGGTGCATGAAATATTCTAGAAAAGAAAGAGAGATAGAAATGAAGGAACGAGTTGGAGCAAGCTAACAGTATCGTCATCGAAACCCACACACACGTTATGGCCCCGTTGGTTGTTCTCTCGAACTCGATGGAATGTAACGCCCTCGCATGGTTTACATGCAGAATGAGCTTAATTTTGTTTTTCATGGAAGAAGCATCATTGCAACCTTCTTCCCTCTCCTAAAAACATTCATATATTTTTTATCCGATTGTTTACAATAAACTTTATTATTTAATACACATTTTTTTTTGTCGATGTCCAAAGAAGTTAAATTGAATATTTTTATCTGATAATTATATAAAATAAATTTGATTATTTAATAAACCAATCGTTTAGATTATTCATGCTTCGAGAAAATTAATTTGAATATTTTTGTCTGATAATTATTTAAAATAAATTTCGTTATTTATTAAACCTATCGATTGTTTCGAATATTCACGGTCGAGGTAGTTAAGCAAATAGTTGAATAGTTTGTTAGTACAATATCTTGTTGGTGTGTTATCGAGGTTGATGCTCGTTTCATCCACGAGCACGTGCTAATTTCGTTAATTATCCTAACGAACTCTCCGGGTCCGTGTTATCATGTGCGATTAACACGTTAAGCGCCACGCCGAATTTGCGTGCCTTTCCGTTCAGGCCACAGTTAGCCGTCAGGCGGGCTCTGCCGGGCCGCTCGCCGATAGGCGAGCCAGAGTATAAACAAATGTCGGGTAACGTAATCCGGCCGGGGCTTGCCTTCGTATGTTTACCTCTCCACTTGTAGATAAGATGCACTCGAGAGCCTGACATTTTCAAATCGCAATAAATACTTTGTATATACTTTGTTTATATCCGTATAGTCCCTTCTCCGTCGTAGTAGAGAAAAACCCGAAAAGCGAGGCCTAATAACGCCCAAACGCGTAAGAAATCCTCAGTTGCATAGATGTCCTTGAAGCATTGACCAAACTAAAACCGATATCGCATAATTTAAATGTTCAGTCTCACAAGTATGCAAAGACGGACACACGCGCCGCGATAGAAGAACGAAAAGTCTGCCGTCGGTCCCTAGGGACCGACGTGGCCTGAACGGAAAGTCTAGCGTCGGTCCCTAGGGACCGACGTGGCGCTTAACGTGTTAACAATCCGCGATAATTACTACGCTACAAAGAACATCTAGCACCCATGCTTTCAGTTTGTTCACTAGTTTACTTCTGATAATTTGGATACATTGTTGTTACTCAAAGTTCCACTGTGAAAATTCGACCATAGTGAAATAATAATAATAGTAATAGTAAATGCAATTTTAGTTCTTTTTTTCTTCTGTATTTTTTTTTTTTTTTTTTTTTTTTTTTAGAGAATACATCAAAGTTCAATTTACGTGATCATTTTATTCAAATGGAATGAAACGTTTCCAACTTTAACTTCCCGGAACGTTTCTCATCGCGCTTATGCTTCCTCATTTCGACTCATCAATCAATTTGCACACATTTCCGCGGTTTCATGGACCTTCTGTTCTCCGATACAGAAGAGAATATTGCAATTTGGAAATGAAAAAAGAAATGAGAAATGTTGAAAATATCTCACGTCGTCGTTTTGCGTTGATCATATTGAACGTACGATTGGATTAAAACTTTTCGCATAATATATGTCTTACAAAGAATGTTGATTAACCAAACGTGTGATTATTGATTACGTAGGAAGACGAAGAATTTTCTGTCATTTTTGACCTGTTTATACATAGAAGGTTAAAGAAAATCACACACAAAAGTGTTGGGACATTGTGGGAGTCCTTGTTTAACGGTTGAACGAACAATCGTTTTGTTGAATTCTCGCGAATACCAAAGATGATCGAAGAAATGTCCGGCAATTAGTGTAAAACTGGTTTTATTCCAAAGGGGGGATCGTTCGATAAGTTGGCACAAAGCACCAACATCAGCAGCAACAGAGCTACGAGAATCACAGATCCTCTTACCGGATCTTCCTCCCCCTCCTTCCTTCATCTTCATCTTCATTAAACTCCATTCTATGTTATTGGAACGTTCTTCTACTCTACTTTACTCGGATCCTAACCGATTTGATCCGATTCTAGAATTTTCTTTTTCTTTTACGTTTTTCTTCACCTAACTTTTTCGCAAATTACTCGAGAACCTTCCTTCGTTTTCTATTAGTCGTCAATATTCTTATCTCTTTCTATCGTGTTCATTTATTTTTCCTATCTATTAATGTTTTCAAAAAACAAAACAAAAAAAACAAGTTCATTGCCTATCGTTATCGTAATCAACAAAGTATTGAAGTATGCAAACTCAACGATTATTATCAAAGTTTCTTAATTTGTAAATCATTTGTAAATCAAGTTCTATTTTTGAATTATAGCACGCGCAGTTAATTCGAGATTATAAACGTTATTGTTGTGTTGTGTGTTTGATATGAGTCAGATATTTCGTATCAATGAATATTATCGATTAAGACGATAATCGATTTATCTCTATTCCCAATTAACCTCGACACGTTCCTCATTTTATAATTATATGTTATATCATTTTATTGTTGATTATTATTTAAGATAAATATCAGTATTAGCTTTTGAAACACTTCTAATGACAATATTATTGCCGGAGAGAGAGAGAGACATTTCTCTTGGTCGGGTACGTGCTCTAACCCCGCACAGTAGCCTCGTCTTTCCACTCTCATTATCTCTGTTACAGAGCATTACCGACTGATTGAGAACAAGCGAACATGTGATCAGGATATCCGATACTTCATTGAGATATCCGATCGTGAACCTTTAAATACGCAATTTTATCTCTACCACGTATTTGTTTTTTTTTCTTTTTCTTTTTTTTTCTATCAGTCATTTGATCAAGGCTAACCAACACACACGTTAATTGTTTAGAAGATTATTGATTTTGATTTAAATTTGATATCCCGTCTCTAAATAATTTTTATATGAATTTATTCTTTTTTAGATTCCCAAGATGTCGACTTGGATGCAATACTCGGTGAACTGTGCGCATTGGAACGACGTTGCGACGGTGATATCGCAGCCACTACTCCAGCTCAGGATTCTCAGAGACAGAGTCGTCCCAATAACGGAAGGATCACTGCTACCGATAACACTGACATCGGCAAAAACGAGGGTGGTAAGGGATTTTTTTTCATTCTGATGTCCGTCATTACTCGTTCAATCAATTTGTTTGTGATACCTTCTGATTTTGCCAATCGATTGCATATGTCATTCTTTGCTGATTTGCGAAAATCAAATTGCGAAATACAAATGATGTTTATTGTCAAAGGTATTCGCACGGATAGTCCAGACAATGACAGCGCATTTTCGGACACTGTTTCGATGTTGTCCAGTGAAAGTTCAGCAAGTAGCAGTGGTTCAGGACACAAACCACCACAAACCGCCATTCATACGGCTTCTCAACAGCAACCGCATCAACATATGGGTTGGTATTTAAACATATATATTTCAGTTTTGATATTTTATTTGGGACACATTTTTGTGAACGGTTAAAAATTTAACGTTAAATTTTTAGATGCTGCGGGAAGAGCGAAAGCTGAGAAGATACGACTTGCACTGGAAAAGATGCGAGAGGCCAGTGTTCAAAAGCTTTTCATCAAAGCTTTCACATTAGATGGTAGTGGGAAAAGTCTTCTAGTAGATGAGGGAATGAACGTTGGTCTCGTTGCTAGGCTTCTTGCGGATAAAAATCACGTGCCAATGGATCCCAAATGGGCTGTTGTTGAACACTTGCCAGACCTTTTTATGGGTAATTTAAAAATCATTGTAACACTTGGATTTTGAATATATTTGAATTAATTGGCTAACGGTGAGTATTTTTTTGTTTGTAGAACGAGTATACGAAGATCACGAGCTACTGGTAGAAAATTTGTTACTTTGGACAAGAGACTCCAAAAACAAATTACTCTTCGTTGAAAGGCCTGATAAAAATCAATTGTTCTTCACTCCTGAAAGATTCCTGTTGGGTCATTCAGACAGATGTAGCAATGAATACGACGATCATTCTCGTAATATGCTTTTGGAAGAATTTTTCACGAGTATCAATGTTGGCGTTCCTGAAGTAAATATTGCAACTTATCAATTTTTGTATTAATCTTTTGAAACGTTTCTAAACCAGATTTGTCTTGTTCTTAGGTTGAGGGACCATTGTATTTGAAATCAGACAGTAAAAAGGGTTGGAAAAAGTATCATTTCATACTTCGTGCATCTGGACTTTATTATTGGCCGAAAGAAAAGGCACGTACTGCTAGAGATCTCGTATGTTTGGCTACATTTGATGTCAATCAAGTTTATTACGGTGTCGGTTGGAAGAAAAAGTATAAAGCACCAACAGATTTTTGTTTCGCCATTAAACATCCGAGATTACAGCAACCAAAATCGACAAAGTTTATCAAATTTTTATGCGCGGAAGATAATGCGTCTTTGGAAAGATGGATGGTTGGGATTAGGCTTGCCAAATACGGTAGACAACTAATGGATAACTACAGGTTGGTAATGGACGAGATTGCACAGGAAGACCTCGATCTATTGGCACACGCGAGATCGTGCTCGGTCAGCTCGATTGCCGTACCACCTAATCAAACTCAATATAATACTACCAATGACAATGCTAGACAATTCATCGAAAATTCAAGGCACGAGACACAAGCTACGACGAGGCAATACGATAGTCAAAGACAAAGTTACAATTCGGAACAGAGACAGAGTTACAATAACGATGGAAGGCTTAGCAGAGCCAGTAGTTCCAGTTCCAGCGGTTGTTTGTCCGATGGAGCACCGAGTAGTTGTGAGGTAATCAAATATTCCTCATGTATTTTGATTTTCTTGATGGAAAGATTATGAATCGAAAACTAATGTATTTGTTCTCCTTATCTCCCCAGGTGGCTTTCGAGTGTGGTGAATTTCCAACGGGAACAATTAAGCGAAAACCTTCCATGAACCCAAAACTTCCTCTAACATCGATAACGAGGCAATTGAAGGAAGTCGGTGAAACAGTACGCGACGAGCCAGATTCTTGCCCGAGCCCAACCAGCTCCGGTTCGGGTACCCTAACCCGAAGACACAGTCGTAGAAGAAGTGGCACTGATTCGGATGGATCGGGTACTTTGAAAAGACATCATAGATCTGGTAACGCAACCCCAGTTAGTCCTGTACCACCTGGAACGCCGGTGAGGGAAAGGGCCAGTCCTATGGGATATGGGAGAACGGAGAGTCAAGAATCCAAAACACCGACCAGTCCTATACAACCGTGTATGGTAAGTAATTGGAGACGAGTATAGTTGTTAACGAGATTCTATTATCATTAGAACAGATCAGTTCATTATCTTCTATTGTAGATGGATTCTATCATATCTCTGCCACCACCACCGTCTCCATCGAGAGTTGCCGAAGAAGGGGAATCCGATAGCGAACCATTACCACCACCACCCCCAGAAATGTTTCGTTCGAATCTCTCTCTGGATTCTTTACCACCACCACCTGGACTAGGCGAACTTCCAGTATGCAACACGCCAGAGTTGACTGGTTCTTCGTTGAGTCTTGCTTCCTTACCACCACCACCGAGTCCACTTGTTGGTGAGACCGGTACGATACGTCGTGCGAGACCAAAAACGTCGAGTAGTCCGTCGAATTCGATGACTCCCGAGAATACGCCTACGCATACTGCGTCAAGGCTATCTAATAGTAGCAATCAAATGTATACAAGCACCCCACAAAATACTTCTGCCCAACAAAACAGTCAGAATTATGAAAGCGGCAGTAACGCGACGGGTGCATCAGCAAACTCGTCGGCTTCTCCACACAGTTCCTATCCTGGCTCGAGTGCCAGCACACCGACTTACGCACCAAGTTCGCCGAGTTTCACGTCACCGCCACCCTTCGTCCCACCCCCAGCTTATGGTACACAAACGCAACACGTTGGGACGCAAAGTTTGACGCGACAGAATTCGAAATCTGAATCGATTTACGGGAGTAGTCACCAGAGCGGGCACAATACCGTACCTAATCCGATCAGGCCAAATCCTAATATGGACACGGTAAGAAGGAGTGCTATGAAACAGGGTACGAGTCATTACGCTGCCCCGCCCTATCTCGCCGAGTTGAAAGCTGCGTCGAGTCCTCAACCGCAACGTCGAGTGACCATCCAAGAACCACCAACGTCACCCAAGTCAAAAAGTGGCACGGGTAAGAAGATCTCGTTCAATTTACCAGCTCAACAAGAACCCGGTAGCCCAGCTTTACCGTTAAGAAAACCGATGCCACCGAGAAGATCTGACAGTACGCGATTGACGTCCCCTAAAAAATTAGCCGCATCTGATCAAGCACCGCCAGGTGACTTTTTAAAGGATCTCCAACGAGTCATGAGAAAAAAATGGCAAGTTGCACAAAAGTGTAAACTCGACTCGACCACAACACCGCACGAAGTCTTAGGTTTCCGAGATCCACCACCAGCTGTTGCTGATTACCGAGAAACCAACGTATCCAATTGGGTACAGGAACACTATGGAGTTGACAATCTCTACGAAAATGTCTACACGACGGATCCCCATGCACCCCTCGAGTACGCGTCGAGTCCTGCTCGTCAAGCAACCGTCAGATTCGCTGATGAAAATCGTAGCATCAATATCGTCAATGCCATTGCTAGTAAAAGGAGACCACCACCACCTCCACCTAAAAGGGCAGAAACCACGCATTTGACCACGACTAGGGCGATGCACTGACAATAGCAGATAATACAACCTCATCCAGAGAGGCGATGGTATTGCTGCTTGTGCGGCTGGTGGAAGGATTAAAAAAAGGACAAATTTTTGTAAATTCTTCCATCATTCAATTTTTCATTCGTGGTATCATCCTGCACAACAACGTTCAACAATGTTCGTTGTTGCTTCGCCTCGCTGAACATAATTTGTTTAATTTAATGGGAAATATTCTTCAAGCTTAGCTTCGTCTCGGTCCTTGTCAAATACTTTTTACGATATATACCAATGTTCTTCTTTCTTTTCTCAGAGAATAACATGACGCTGATTCAACAACTTGGATGATTACGAGCATAATAATTTCTACTTTGATATCGTAAAAATATTTGATGTCAATTATCTTAAAGTGCCAGGATCAAACTAAAAGTCCAATTATGACATGCGTTATTTTTTTGTTTCAATTTTTCGTGTTGTCGCCCTGCTTGATAAACTTTTTTATGTTTATCTTTGATAACATTTTTGAAACTAGTTCGATGAAACAGAAAAAGACAAAAAAAAGGAAAACGCTGATCACTGCCGAAAAATCTCAATTGAAAGAAAGAGAATTATAAAAATGATGTGCTTTAAATGCTCCCCCTCCACTTCAAGGTCATTAATTGACACGTAGATGAAACAGTGCCGTACTGCGTTTAACTGCATTTAAACTGCGTTTAAGGATGTGATATACGTAAAATATCAAGCTTAGATCCTGCCTATTTGCTAAAAGTTAAAAAGAAAAAAGAAAAAAAAAGTAAAAATGACTACTCGTATAGCAGAAATGAAAGGAAGAGTCTTAGTCGAAAAAATATTTTGCGAGATTCTAAGTAATCTAATGCTACAACGTGCATCGTTTCGCTTGATATAAAACGAAAATTATTAGATAAAAAAAAAGAGCGTTCGGTGTTTAATCTCGCAATTCCAAATCATTTACTGTACGTGTTCTTTGGTTTTTATATTTTTTGGTTCTTATGTTTCTTATTTTATTTTGATAACCAAGGTGCTTTACAATGCAGTTAGTAAACGATATTGAAAGAAAAAAAAATAAAAGAAATTAATAACGTGAGAAAATAAAAAAAAAAGATAGAACAGTTAATGCGACGTTGTGTAACGTTGACAGCGCTTAATTAATTAATGAAATTGATTGATTGATTGATTAATCGATCGATTGATTGATTGACAGATAAATGATCCTTTATACATACATAGGTAATCTAACGTGTATATAGAAACTAATAACATATGTGTGTTTATATTCGATATAATTGACAATGATGCTGTGTATGTTTAAATATACTGTATCCCTTTCGAAATACGTTCTTAACGAATAACGTGGACACGATTGGATTAGGAATAAAATTTTAAACAAATAAAATAAAAGGAAATATATAAGCGATTTTTAGATTAGATTTCAATCTTTTTTTTCTTCTTATTTCTCTCAAATTAAATTGAGACAAAAACTATTTCGAATTCTCTATTATAATATGTGTGGAAGATGAGAGTTCCTTCGAGAATTTCGAAACACTCGTATATATATAATATATATGTATATGTATTATATATATATTATATATGTATTACTTATAGTTTTATTCGCTACACAAATTATACTAATAACGTATAAATGAATATATAAATATATAAATATAAATATATATTAATGTTAACGACAAACGTGAGATCTCGTTTATGCCATTTTTTTTATTTTTTTTGTTCTTTAATTTTTATTTTAATTCAACACGTTGATTGCTACTAAAGTTTTACATCGTTTTTTATTGGCCACAATATTAAGATTTAAATGTCAAAGAATGTTACGTGGTCTTATTAAAAGAACAAACGTCGCCCACGGGTGGCCTACGCGATAGTCAACGTGTTGATATATAGAACATTTTTCTTTTTTTTTCGTTCCCTCTCTTTCATAATTTGTTTCTTTATTATGATATACGTGATGATTTATATATTTATTATATATATATATTCTATATATAAATATATATGCATGTATACATACATGACAACGCTATGAAAGAAAGTAAATTATGGTCGTGTCCGCTTTCTTGGGGATGGGGAAAGAAAATACCAAGTTTAAAAAAAAAACTTGACTTGAAAATACTTTTCGTACGCATATGATATACACATCGCTATGATATCGTGGGCTAGCATGTATCGAGTAACTAAAAATATAAATAAAACGATGAAAACTATGCGAGATTAACTAAATAACTAAAGTTGTTCGCAAAAGCAGGAAAATAACATAAGAAAACAAAATATCAGCACTAGATATAAAAATTCAATCCGATTCAATTCAATTTGAAATCGCGCGGTAAAATCAAATTGAACCAATAATATTTACAGAAATAATTTTTGAGATTAATATTACCGATCTTTTGAAGGAAAAAAAGGAAAGTAATAAGAAACAAAAAAGAAGTGAAAAAAAAATAAACCTGACTGTAAACCGATTTAAATAATATTAATAATAATAAATAATAATAATAATAATATTAATATTAATAATAATAATAATAATATTAATAATAATAATAAACTAGGTCCAAACTTTTAATACGAAATGAATTTCTACGAAAATAATATCGTTCATATCGTTACTGACAAAAAAACGAAAGAAAAGAAAAGAAAAGAAAAGAAAAGAAAAGAAAAGAAAAGAAAAGAAAAGAAAAGAAAAGAAAAGAAAAGAAAAGAAAAAAAATTGATCTTTCCAATCATCTCTTTCTCTGTCTGCCCGTCTATTTCTATTCGTCACTGTTTGTATCTTTGTAAGCTAAAGAAAATGACGATAATCCTTTAAAAAAAAAAAAAAAAAAAAAAAAAAAAACTAGCAATGTCTCAAAAAAAAAAGCAAACGAAAGGATTAAGAAAGATTTCGTGTGTACACACACACACAAATTGCGTATTTTATTATTTTATTATTATGTTGTTTTGAAAATAATGTTGTTATATTTTTATTTTCATCTATGCTGTAAACTGTGTACGCGAGAATTAATAACAATATGTGTGTATGAGTGTGAAAGAAAGAGAGAGAGAGTGAAAAGGGATGTGCTAAGGATGAGGAGAAAAGTATTCAATAAAAAACGAAAAATCATTGGCTTGTTAGTGGTTTTTAAACGTTTGCTCGTACTGTTCGTCGTTTTAAACGATACTATCTTGGTCGTATCATAAACATAAATATACACACGTACACACGTAAATACATTTGTATGATCGATGACGAATCGGTTTGATATGTGAAATTGAGATTGATATGCGATGGAAATAGTGAAAACTAAATGCGCCTCTCCTATTTTTTTGCGAGCAACAAGTTCGCCATTTTTTTTCTTTTTTTGCTAAACTTTTTTTTTTTTGCATCGATCGAGAAAGAATATAATTCTTCTCGCAATTTAACGCGTTAAAAACGCTAAGTTTCGTTTATTTTTTTGTAGAATACTTTTGCGTTTAGGCCACGATGATTTATCGGGTGTAAAAAAAAAAAACTTAAGGGTGTCGGTCACCGATGTCCCATGCGGCGGCTTGAATGATGGAGAAATGAAAAATCTAGTTTGTTGCAATTGGTTGGCGTTTCAATGTGTTAACAGCATCGTACATATATATTTATATTTATTATAATGATCTAATAATTATATATAAATGCATACAAATAAACAAAATTATAGATCTTCAACAAAAATTGAAATTTAAATAAGAAAATCGTATTAAAAAAAAAAAAAAAAAAAAGAAAAGGGAAAGAGAAAGATAAACAATATATTATAATATGTAGATAAATTTAAGAGGATTCGAAATTTACTCTCGTGATGTGTTTAGGTTGAAAGAAATAAAAATTGGGCAAAAGAAGAAAATGATCAGGAATCGGCGAGTTTGTTGAAATCGAACAAAATTCTGGACGATTCGTAGCTCTAAATTAAATTACAATGATGACGACGATAATGATAATAATGATGATGACAAAATGATGATGATCATGATGATGACGATGATAATGATGACAATGATGATGATGATGATGGTGATAACAATGATGATGACGATTACACGAAATGAGAAATTACTATAACTGCCAATGATAAGTATGATGATGGTAATAATAATTTAATCGTTCTATCGTACCTTTTCACTTATATATTTCTTAAGTTGTACGTATACGTTTTTGTAAATATTGTAACGAATAATAATTGCGAAGAAAAGGAAAAAGAAAAATGAGAGAAAAAAAAATTACAAACAAACAATTATTATCGAAGATATCGTGACTGATTTAATATAAAACAAAAAGAAAACAAAAGTAATAAAAAAAAAAACAATGCTATGCTATTATTTATGAAAGAATAATAATGCAAGTATAGAAAATCCTATTCCATAGACGGATCTTGTTTTTTTTTCTTTTGTTTGATTAATGCAAAATTTTGTTTTTCAAAAAGTTGAGATAAAATTAGAAGGAGAAAATTGCGAAGGAAAGAAAAAAAAAAAGAATAATTTAAATTATAATTGTAAGAAGAGAAGAGCAAACGATGCCTTTTTCTTTCCTATAACAAATTTCTTTAAGTAATATATGTTATATAATTTTTTTTATTTTTTTTTTGGTTTCGATCATAAACCGATCGATTAATTCTTTTGGTTTACTTTTATTTCTGTTCATATTTTTTTTTTTTTAAATAATTCGTTTAGTTTTCTCTCTTTGATATAGTCCTAGATTTAGATTCTTACGAGTTGTTTCGCTCACCGTGGAAGTGTGTTTTAATTATTAAATATCGTGACAATACCATTACTTTGAAGACTCGTCGCCAGTTGGTTGGGTATTTGACCATATTGAAAAAAATGCGCAGCTGTTGAAATATTACAGGTATTATATTCATGTTTTTATGTAAATAAATTTTTGGTATATTTCAATGATCGAGAGTATCAATTAATTTAATACCTAATCGTTTCTCAATCCTTACATATTCCTATCCAAATAATTCTTCCCATGAGAATTATCTCCCATAAAGTAAGGAACAAAAATAAAATGAAATAAAATGAAACATATATCAAGAAACACACACTACTACTACTACTACTACTACTACTACTACTACTACTACTACTACTAATGTTTCGACTTCAATTTAAAATACGACGAAAAGTTGATCGATGAGAATCGTTTAAAAATGACTCATTAATTAGCATATTTAATAACCGATTTCTCATGCATATGGTCGGCTCAAGTGTAAAAGAAAAGGGAAGGGATGAGAAGCAGGTGAAGGAAGGGGAGGAGGAGGAGGAGAAGGTGGTGGGGGGAGTTGAAAGGATATATTCTAATGTTAGTTTCATGACTCGGGAGGATTCTCGTAAATATATGAAATTGCTGTGGACTCGTTTCGAACGGGGGAGGCGTACAATTTTATAGGCCCTTTTTACGACTTATGGAAGCCGCGCGTTCTACTTTACGCTTACGTCATACGCGTCTCACAAAAGTTTACGAGCACCACCATTCGAAATTCCCCTTCCGTATCGAGAAATACGAAAGAAGAAGAAGAAGAAGAGGAGGAAGAAAAAAAATATAAGAAAAAATATACTTGTGAAATGAAATAGCTTTTTACTTCACGGACGTTTCACGTTTATGAGAAACGCGTTAATCCAAAGTTACGAGATTCGAAAGACGCGCGTTCGTTCGTATACTTTGATCTTCTTCGAAAAAAAAATATTATGGATCTATGAACAGTAAAATTAAATTAATTGAGAAACTTAACTGTACGGATAATGAAATTTTTGTATAATAGAACATATTCTTTTTTGATCGTGATTGCGAGTTCCTGTTTTAATTTAATGGTGTTACATTTAAATACCTGCATAATTGACTGAATAATTAGATTTAATTTTCCTGAAAATATAAACATTACTTTCAATTAGATTCAATAATTATATCTAATAAAATTTAATTTATATGAAGCAAATGTATTTTAGCCTCCGCTGTAAGTTACTTGTCTCACGCAAATTTTACTTAGCTCACGTAAATTATATTTGACGTATGCAAATTGATAGAAAAAAAATGAATAACGAAACAAATTACAATTAAAGTGTCAATATTTAAAAAATGAGGTTGACAATTAAGAAGCTTATTTATATAAAAATAAAAGTAATAAAATTAATAAAAAGTGAGTTCTAATGCCGACCTGATCCCAGAAACTGATGAGAGTTTTAACGAGGAGTCTATACCACCTGAAATAGTGGTAATTTGTCTTATGCGAATGTGCGCACTCGCTTCACTCGAGTGGGTAATCGACAACATCGCACGAGTTGCAGATACTATTTTTTATTACAAATGCGGCGCCATACTGTCACGCAAATTTGTAGTCCAGAAGCGAAGCCCTAGTGGGGAGTTGGGCGAGGCCCCCCCCAGACCAAAATCAAAGAACAGAAAATTAAGAAAAATTACCACTATTTCAGATGGTATAGACTCCTCGTCAAAACTCTCATCAGTTTCTGGGATCAGGTCGGGACTAGAACTCATTTTTTATTAATTTTATTACTTTTATTTTTATGTAAGTAAGCTTCTTAATTGTCAAACTCATTTTTTAAATATTGACACTTTAATTGTAATTTGTTTCATTATTCATTTATTTTCTATCAATTTGCATATGTCAAATATAATTTACGTGAGCCAAGTAAAATTTGCGTGGGACAAGTAAACTTATCGAGCACAAATAAACGTTTGATTTACTCAAAACTCACGTTGTAATTATAAAATGGATAATTAGCCATTTTTCAACCGCAACAGAGGGGGCTAAGAACTACTTATCCCGCATGAGTAATAAAATATACTATTATAGTAAATGATAAACAAGCAGAAAAAACATATGAATAAAATTCGATCATGCAGAACGTTTCATTGTAGTAAACAAATTACAATCGATAATTAACGAAGATAAATCAAATTATATGAAGCCTAATTACAATTTAATAAGATAGTATATTTGTAGATGCGTGTTAGAAAAAAAGATTGTAATCTTTTATAAATCTTTTTTATCTTCAATATTCTTTTTTCTTTTCTTTTTTTTATTTCATCGAAAGGTCAGAGTTCTTCCTGAGGGAATTTGCCGACGTTTCGTTGTCGTCTTTGTCGTTGTCGTCATCGTTGACCTCGTCATTCTCGATCGACGAAACGAAGAAGAAGAAGAAAAAGAAATAAATGAACAAAATGAAAGGAGCAGAGAAGAACGTTTGAACGATCCGTTTTTCAAGAACGTGAACGTAAATCATGCTTTTATTACGGATAATTTTACGAGAAGTCGTGTACCGCTCTCTTGATCGGTTATGTTTGGTCCTGTTCAGTTCATTCGGCTACCTTAAACTTATAATCGCGTTGTTTTCGGATCCGCGAGCAACGCGAGTGTTTAAACCAATTGCTAAGATAATACGGGACCAAGAGTTGGCCAGGCCCAAACTCCTCCCCCACCAACTCAGCCCAGTTCGAAGCTCGTGCAAGGTCGGTAACGAATTAGCGAAACGAGGTAAGGTCAGGAAGGAAACCATTCAAGGATAACATTTTCTTCTTATCCTTTTCTGTTTTTTTCCTTTTCCCCATCACCTGGATTCTCAAGTATGGTCAATGGATTTATGATTGGTTGATGTTCAGACCCTGAAACAATCAAAAGAATGAGGTTAATTGTTAAAACCAATTTAATTGAAATTTGATTTAGCGATTGGGTGTATTGTTGAGTGCTTATGAATTAGGTTAAGGGATGTTAATTGGATACTATTTTGGTTATAATAATATCAACAATTATTGTTGAATTATAAATTGGTATTATAGAAAAATAATGAAAAATGATCCGTTTCTTGTTTGCTGATATTTTACAAAGTGTCAAAATTAGTAGAAATCTTTGAGAATGTTAAGAAAGTGACTGGAAAGTTTGAGATAATATAATCTACCCTTTACAGAAGCACTTGTCACATCTCTTCTATTTGACACCTCGTTTAGTTTATCTTATTGTCTTTGTAATTATCCTTGTTAGTCTTCTTCTTCTTAGAAACACGTGTAATAAGACTTTTAATCTAACACCAGGTCAAGCTTAGGGGCTTTTGTCGGTACACCGACATTCCTTTCCAACCGCAGGAATGTCGGTCAGTGTGCGAGACCGTAACGCACCTACGGTGAACCGCTGGTGGTCCAACGTTGAGCCCAATTCACGAACCTGAAACGATACCGCTCTCCTTCCGGAAACCTCTCCTTCATCTACAATCCCAATCTGCGGTTCGCGAACCAAATCAGATTTCAACTCAACGAGTTGTTGAATAAATTTAACTTTGTGTTTAATGAATATTCTATCACAATCTTCGTTATTTCTTAAAGGTCATTTACCGGAAGAACATTCTTTTTCCCTCGATCATCTATTGCGACAACACAATTCATGTATTTCAATCCGATCGTAGGATTGGATTGAATGTTGTTGTTGATTATGTTATGCTAAAAAAATGTAACTATTTCTCGAAAAGTTTGACGAGAGAAAAAGAATGTTAGAACGAAAGTACAAAAGATTTATGCATCGTATAACTTTTTCCAAGTACCCACTCGAAAACCTTAGCATTGTATTACGAGATCCCATCGTTGACTGAAGTTGCGATTTTACACGAGCATTTTCGAAGTTTTATCCCCATCGATGAAGTCCGATTTTTATGCAGGATTTTATATCACTTTTTATATCGATCAGATTATTTTCCATTTTCATAGATACTCTTGAACAAGTTTATACGGTTTACTGAATTGCTTATCGGTAACTTTTTTTTCTTTTCTTTTTCTATTTTTCCAATGCACGTATCAAAGAGGATAGTCGAAGTTTCGATACGAGTATGAAAAATAAAAATGAAATATGTTTGTGTGTTCATGTTCAAATTGACGGAAAAGAAAAGTGTTGTTTCGATTGGATTGATCGAATTACTCGTCGAAAAGGAAGAATCGAAAATGTGTTTAACACAACACACAACACAAGACGAGTGAATTCGAAGAAGACGACCCCTTAAAGAGGAGGTATGGGATTAAGATAATAGTCTCGAGAGGGAAGAAACTTAGAAGGAGAAGGTAAAGGCAAAAACGAGCGATATGATGTGGGTCAAAGTCTTCGGGACTGGGTCGCAGGGTTCCTTTGCCCGGAGTCCCTCGCGAGCTTCCAAAGAGAGATCGTTCTCCTCGACTCGAGGTCGAGAGGTCGAGAGACCGATTTCAATTTCACTTCTCGTTTTCATTGCATTTTATATATCTGTAGCACCCCCACCTACCTCCCTCATACCTCTCATACCTCTCCTACCTTTCCTTACCATCCCACATTTTACCATTACCCTAAATTGATATCTCATTTTTATTATTTTGTTCGTATATTTGTTATATTAAATTTTAATCGAACTCTCAAGTTTTGTTTCGTTGAATATTAATAATTCTTATTATTTTTGTTTAGTATCGAAAGTTGATATATTTTTTAATATTAATCTTAATTTAAACGTAATTAACATTATTTTATTAAATATTATTTAATTAAAATTTTTTTTTATAGTTGGACTATAAATTAAATTCAACGAAATTTTATTATAAACGTTAATATATATTTTTCAATATAAATTTTAATTACAAGCTATTAAAATTCTTCATCAAATATTATAGTTCTAAGATTAATGGAATAAAATGAAATGAAATTTAAACCCAAAAAAATCCAATGTGTATCTTTCATAGAAAAATTTTAATTTTCGTACAGTAGAAAATTATTTACCTCGTATAATAAAAATTATAACATGTATAAAATAGGATAAATAATAGTTTGGACAAATTCATTAAATGGACGATATAAGAAACGTGCAGGAAGAAAAAGAAAGTAAAAACGATGGTCGGGGTAAAAAGAAGACGAATAGAGTCAGGGAAGAGAAAAATGGGATGGTTTTTGGGTGATGACCGATGGACCGTGGGGTAGGTTCTCGTCTCTTGTTCATTTTTCTTCCTTGTCGCACGCGGTTGCGATCATTCAGCTAACATCCCTTGGTCCTCCGTTATACGCTTAATAAGATAACGCCATAAGGACGATAAAAGTCTTCAGGGCAAGGCTTCCGTCATACCAAAGACCGCATCTTAAGCCTCTAAGAGAGTTAATAAAAAAAGAAAAACCATGCTCGGTGAGAGAAAAAAGAAAGAAAAACAAGGAGTCACAAAATTACCGACTTAGTATTTATGATACTTAGTTTTGCGTTTACCATAATGAAAAATATTTTATATTTTTAATATTAAATATTTCATTTAAAGGGAATAATTATATCATCAATATCAGCCAGCTTTCTTTCAAATTGTTTAATAAAAGATTAAAAATAATATGAATTGAAGAAACGGTATGGTATGAAAAGGAATCAAAAAATTTCACTTAGAACTCGTTTCCTTGTGGATCCCGGCGCTTCCCTACTATCGTACTACCACCTTTCTGTCGTATCATGCAGAGCTATAAATTAATACTAATCTCCGAGTGAGCACGGGTACCGTGCAAGAACCTACACAATTCCAACGAGAGACTAAATTTATTTGAGATTTCGAGTAAATTCGTACGTACGTTATCATCGGTACACCACCTCAACCTTTTTTTTAACATACGATAATCCATTCCATATTTAAATATTTCTCCAAAAAAAATCTTTACTTTAAAAATCTAACGATTTTACAAATTTCATGATATTTTTCTAACTTTAGGGTGTGGCTGTTTCCAATTTCGGTGTGAACCCCTCTTTTCACAATCGATAAAAAATCCATCCAACTATTCGTACATCCCCAAAAATATTCCAACAAAATTACAAACCAAACAGTAACACTACCTAATATTTAGTTGAATCAAATCTCAAATAGATATAAAAGAAATACATTTGTCACGAACAACTTAAACAGAAAAATACATTTTCGAAGATGTAGAAGTAAAAAAAATTCTAAGGAAGAGTTAGAGTTAGCGAATGAGAACCACTGCAGCGTGTCTAATGTAAGAGGAGGAGACCGGAGGTGAGAGTGAACGTGCGTAGCTGAAGGGGCAGCTCGAAAAGCCGGACTTCGAGGTCCTCCGCCTTCGACCCTCTTCTCTTCTCTTCTCCCTCGTTCTTCCCTCGTTCCTCCCTCGCGTACCTCAGTCCTCATTGAACCGTCTTTCTTGCTCTAGCAAGTAGGATTTGGTCTCTCATTCTAGTCAATACTTTGCTGTCCCTGTTGGTTGCTCTTAGCTCGTGCATCGAGCATCCCTTTCTCTCTTCTTGGCTGAGGCGACCCCCTAGGAACAAGCAGGCAGGCAGGGGTGGCTTTCGCGAACTGAGCTGGAGACGAAGGAGACGAAGGAGACGAAGGAGGTGGTCGGAGGTGGCCGAGGAGGGAGGAAAAGGGTGGTTGGGTCTGAGCCTAGATCAATACTCGCATCTCCGACGGCTGGACCAGGCCGGACATTGCGTTCCAAAGCTCACCTTCTCGCCGATATCAACCCTCCTACAACTGACTCTTCTTTCTCTTTTCCTCTACCTCCACCTCCACCTTCCACCCTCCACCCTCCGACCCCTCTCTTCTTCTTTCTCTCTACCCAACCTTACCACCTCCGTCTCTTTCTTCTTCGCTTTCTCTCTCTCTTTCTCTTTCTCTCTTGCTCTCACTTAGCTGGCCAACCCCTCTCACTGTATTTTGCCTTTTGCATCCGTCTTTCCCGAAGGAAACCCGTTTTAGGCTCTACGTTTCTTCTCTTCTTCTCCTACTACTTTTTTTCTTCCTTATTTTTTTTATCCCTCGATCTATCGATCGTCCATTTCTTTTTCCTCTTTTTTTTTCTTTTTATTCTATTCCAACTAGACGAACCAAGTTATATTTTTTCTACTTTCACTGAAAATTCGATACCGTGTTGAAGATCTTGGAAGAAGTATTATGAATTTGTCTTTAGGTCTTAGGTGTTGGAAATTTGTTGTACTTTCTTATATATTTCCGAACCGTTAAGATGTTTCGAAGCATTTGGAATTTTTGTTGTTGATAGGTCGTAAGCGTGGAAAACAAGTGATTTCATGTGGGATGAGAAGGATGATTATTTGAACAAGGTAAGAAATGGCGTATAAACGACACCGAAAACAATTCAATTTTCCCTGTTACTCTTTTACGAGCCATTCCTCGGTATAATGTCTTTTCCCGCACGTGGTGGAAAAGCCTTAGCGTCTACTGTACGTGCTCGCAAAAAAATATCGTCAAATCCATTAAGTTAATTGGCCCCTTTTTCCCTTTCTTTTCTAAAAATTACTAAAATTGCGTTTCTCGTTCTATCGATTCTCTTACATTTTACGGATTAACCCTTTCACTATTATCCTTAAAAATAACGACTTTACAAGAGAATGACAAATCAATGAAAAATGTGTCGTTGTTTTGATGATTTTCAATATTTTTGACAAAATGTTTTGTTACGATCTTAAAAATATCAAATTTACAATAGAATGACAAATCAATGAAAAATAATGTGTCGTTGTTTTGATGATTATTTATTTTCTTGACAAACTTTTTGGGTACGATCCTAAGAAGAAAGGAAAGAATAATTAGATAAGAAAAAGAATTGGGTGTGTGTATATGTGTGAAGAAAAGTTAGAGAACCACTGTGCACCGGTCAATTTCCCTTAGTTTCGTTTCAGGTTGGAAGGATGGACGGTTCGTCTCTTCGAATACGCCTCTACATGCGCTCGTAAACGAGTATGTAGGAGGAAACGTGCCCGCGCAACCCCGTATTTACAAATACACTCGCATAAGCAAGCTACACACACACACACACACACTTACGCACTATTCTAGCTCACACTTTTAAAAAGATATAGGTAGAGGTGAAATGCTTGGAGAAAATTCAAGCGGCCGGTCCATTTGCATGCTCGTCTTTTTCCAATCTCTCCCGATGCTTTCCCCTCCTTTCGATTCCTACGCTTTCGTTCTACACATATTACGTACCATGCGAAATACGTTACCTCCATAAAATTCTTTCCTTCCCCTTCCTCTCCCTCATCCCCTCCCCCTTTTATCTCCTTCTTCTTTCTTCTTTTTTTTATTTATTTATTTTTTTTCTTTTTACTTTTTTCTTCTTTTTTATTTTTTCTTCTTTTTTTTCTTTTTTCTTCTTTTTTTCTTTTTTCTTCTTCTTTCCTTCAGGAAAAAGAAGACCCCATTCGTAAAGTCGTTGAAATAAATTGTTCTATTTCGATCAACTCTATATTCGACGAACGCGTTTTAACTCTTAAAAGTAGATTTAATGTTTGGAATAATTATATATATTACTTCGTACGGAAACAATTAGTGGTAGATATTTATATATAATTTTTTAAGATTAATTTTTCTCCATAATTAAATGATTTTTAGGAACTCGTTTCGATTCTTACAATAAGTTTAACCATTGAAACATTTTTCTATTACAATGTTATACAAAAATAACTATGACAGAGATAATATTTAATTTTAAGGAATCATTTTTTAAAATTCATTTTAGTGATAGAATTATATTGATGACCTTGGCTATTATCTTTGATAAATTGAAATCCCAAGCGTGTCAGAGTTTCCGTTTATTTTCTACTCTAAAAGAGCAAAATCTTCGTCGTCTTGAGGAAGATCGCGATGATTCCAAATTTTCGAACCCCTCCGTTCTTCTTAATTATAATTTCCAGTGGCAGAGAGTAGAAAGAGGTGGAGGAGGAGAAGAAAGAGGGGAAAGAGGAATAGGCGACTCACGTAGTAGAGTAGACAATACTCGTCGAGTGACTTTCCACGGGAGTTACTTAAAGGGGACCCGCCTATCCATGTTTTTTGCCGATGCTTTGTTTTTCTTCCAGCTCTAATAAAGCTCTCTTTATTCCTTTCTTTTTCTTCTTCTTTACTTTCTTTATTCATCTCCTTCCACTCTTCTTCACTTTTTCTTTCTTTTTCTCGTCTTTCATCCTATATATGTGTGTGTATGTCCCGTGTATTCTATCAATAGATAAAAACTACTTTGTTCCAAATTTCAACTATTCGTGCTGTTAAAATTTTCAATAAAATATTTTCTAACACAAATCGTAGTCCTATTTAAAATTATATATATATGGAAAATTCTGTCCGTTCAAACAAACACTGGTTCAATTTTTCAAGTCGCAGATCACAAATAATTAAAAGTCACAAATAATTATGGTTATTATATTATTGAATAAAGTTTATTCAATTTTAATGATGAAAAATGTATTATTTTATTTTATTCTAAAAACGAACAGAACTTTTAGGTAGACCTAATATAAAAGAAAAAATTAAATTAAAAATAAAAAACATTTTCCATACTCTCAAACGTTTCTCGTTTGTACGATAAAGTACTGAATTTAATTATGAAAATAAAAAAAATAAAACAAAAATTAGTTGGTATAAATAATATACTTTGACTAGACTATATTGCGTAATTTGCGAATAAACTTTTCTAATTAAAAATAAAAGAAAGAAGTAGATCGTGAGCTCGCGAATAATGAGACTGCTATATAAAACGTGTTAAAGTACAAATAGAGGTGTAAGGTGAAAATAGGGCTTGGTTTGCAGTAGCAGATACGATTTCGCGACATAAAGCGCGAAAATGACGGGGTTGTGTAATATTACACCTTACAGAGATTACTACCGTTGATAGTTACATGCATAACCCGAACAACATAATTGCGTGCTTTTCGACCATCCTACTACACGCAATTACTATGTTCTACGTATTACTGAGCCGACTTGAAATGAGCCACCTCGGGAATTAGAAAATGTTATAGGATTATACTGTTCTAACCAACACACTAGCGTGACCAGAAATGATCTAAGAGAAGAAAAAGAACAAAAAAAATAATCTCGTTTGTTCACGAATTTTATAGAAAAAGTACATTATACTAAATATAAAAGTCTCATCCCCCAGACACATTTTTTTTTGCAATTCAATTCTAATAAACCAAGTGAAAATGGTAAAAAATTTATGAATAAAAATAAAAAAAAATGTGTTAAGTTTATGAATTTAGGGATGAAAGTAAGGTTGATCACCACTGTTCACTTTCTCCGGGTGAAGGATAGAAAGAGAGAGAGAGAGAGTTGAAAAGAGGGATTGAAAGAGATAGATAGAGAGAGAAAGAGAGAGATGAGAGGGTGAGAGAGTGAGGATGAGGGTATGAGAACCCTTTAGCGTCTCACCCCGTTGGGCTCACCCGGCAGGCCAATCTCACTCTCGCTCTCGATTCGCTCTCACTCTTGTCCTCCCTTGGTTCCTTTTCAACCCCTCACGTTCCCTCTTCCGGTGCTTTTCTCCCCACCCAGGTTTACTACTACTCTCCTTTCTTCCCTTACATTCCCCTAAACCCCTCGCGCCACCTCCTCCCGTTCAGTCCCTCCACCAACTCGTCTACGTCTTCTCTCGTTCTATGTCGGCAGAAGTGAGAGTGGACCTTGGTCCAGCGCTGAATCGACCCTCTTTTGCACCCTCGACGATCCACGATCGTTCGTTCTTTCTCTCTCTCTCTCTCTCTCTCTCTCTCTCTCTCCCTCTTTCTTTCTTTCTTTAAACCCCCGTTCGTCCTGTTAGTAGGAATTCTCCTACCAGTATACCACCTTCTCCTCTTCTTGGTCTCTCCGGGCCGTCGTGCAACGTCGCCGCACCCTAATCCCCCATCTCGAAGATACGTCTACCCTCGAACTCTCGTATCGATTGGTGAAAAGCTCACCAGAGGACGCCACCGTTGGACACCTAACCTCCTTACTTCGCGACCACTCTTTTTCTTCTCCCTTTCTCCTCCTTCTCATTTTATTTCTCTTCTTCTTCTTATTCGGTTTTTTTCTTCTCTTTTTCGAAAATCCTTTAACGAGAATTCAAGAACGTTCTAACAATTCCTTCCTTCCTTTACTTTTTTCTTTCTTTCTTTTTTTTTTTCCTTCCTCATCTATCCCCTATTTTTCTTTTTTTTTTTTTGTTTAATTTCTCATTCTTTGTTTCTTTGTTTCTTTTTTTCTTTCTCTTTCTCTTTCTTTCGTGGGGATCTTTTGTATCTCGACAATTCGTCGAGTAGGAAATAGCAGAGATACGCGAGAGTTACGTCGAGCCGCTTGGAAAAGGGTCGCCCGGGTGAACTCGTGCTTAAGGGTGGGTGGGTAGCTCGTTGGTTGGTTACTTTCACCTTCAAGGTCACAACCCTTTACGAATGGAATTCCTTCGAGGTCGAAAGTTTTCCGAGCTTCGAAATTTGTATTGAAACTACTGTTAAGAAATTAAAGATGAACAATACGTTTCAAACCATCTTCTTCTTCTTCTTGTTATTATTATTCTTATTCTTCTTTCAAATCTAGAATGAATTGAAATTTATGTTGTAAAACTTTGCTACTTCTTTTTTGTTTCTTTTATATTTAACAAATACACTTCGTACATTTTCATCTTATAATTACATAATTATTTCAGGAGATTTTCGTGGAAATAAAAATATTTTTATATGTATAATAATGTTGTTTCGATTAAAATATATGTTAATGTTGTTTGTTAGATTTTTCTTCTTTTAATTAATTAATATCGTATATGTTTTAATCGAAATTATGTTTCAGAGGGATGATCGAAAGATTAGATAAATAAGTGAGCATCGGGAAGATACATTCAGAAGTCTTACACGAATGTTTGAAACACTTCTGAGTTCTCGTTTATTTGAACGAAAACGAGCGGCCGATTAAAGGGCGAACGTTGGATCCTCGCATGACTCGGCCCAATTATCCGCCAATTGCCGGAAATACCTCCGCATTCTCCACACTCTGCCAATTTCCCATACATAAACACACACACATGTACACATATACATACACATACACATATACGAATGGATGGATGGATGGGCGGTTGGATGGATGTGTTATCTACGACACGGAAGATACTAAATTAACGTATCTCTAATTACCCGTTCGTGTTTGAAGAACAAAAAATGGCGTTGCCACTGTTGGCCGAGCTCGAAAAAAACCGGTCTCGATCGGTCATAAAATGAGAAATATAATTTTCTTCAACTATACCAATAAAAATTCAGATTTCGGAACTTTTATAAGATACTTTCTTCCTTTCCTGGAATAATAAAAGTACCATCGTTAGAAACTTGAAACTAATAAAACCCTATAACGAATATGAAATCTTTCACTAACTAATGCACAATGTCGCGATAAAAAGAAACAAATAAAAATCTAAAAATTATGGAATATTAATAAGAAGGGTCTCCCTGTCCCCTTCCTCCACATGTAACACACAACATCGGAGATTAAAGACAAAGTAGATTTGAGTTCGCGGACGAATGAAGAAAAGAAAGAAAAAAGAAGAAGAAAAAAGTCACACGGAACACACCCCGAATTCATTAATATTTTGAAACCAATAATATCGAATGCCGCGGGTTTGGTTTTTTCTCTTTCTTTCTTTTTTTTCCAAATCCTGGCCACAAAAAAAAGAAAGACAACCTGGTACATTTACGAAGTTCGAGAGTGCGTGTTGGTTTTCTCGGTTGCTTAAACCGGTGCGCTTTTTTACGATCGATTCAACGTGACACGCGCGAGAACTCGAGGAACGCGACCATGCCGATACGAACGTGAACATTCGATCGGCTTTTTTTTGGTTGTCTTGTTGTTGTGGGGTTATGTTTTATTTTGTGTTTTATTCTTTTTTAGTTTCGGTGCCCGTAAAAAAAAGCAATTAGCGTTCGACACATTTAATCGCGTCATAAAATTCTCCAACCACACCACACCGCCTATACCCATTCCCCTTCCATTTCTAAATCCGTAACCTTGTTTCCATCGTTATTTCATTCACCTTTCGAAAAAGGAAGGAAACCTTTTTTCTCAGAACTCCTGACTTCCTCTTAAGAATTTTTCTTTGGTATATGTGGGATAGAGACATCGGTCCTAAGGTCACGTCCTTGGATTTTCTACGAGTAGTATTAACTCCACCCGTCAAAACGGGATACAAAAACGTTATGACGAATTAGGCCAACCCCTAAGGTTCATCGTTGACCGGAAAAAGATCCCAAACTAAAGACCTACCCTAACGATATGTGTCTTTTGTAGGGTCGTTAAATCCTCCCATAACGTGACTTCTTTCTTTTCATCTAAATCTTTTTTCGAGTTTCATATTTCTTCTTTCTTTTATTTTTCGTACATTTGTTATTTTTCATTTTTATAGATTATTTGGTTTTTTTTTGTATTTTATTCCACGACCGATTAGAGTCTTTTAACTAATTATACGATATTTGAAAGTGGGATTATCATGATCAAAATATCTATAAAGTATTATAAATATCTTTTGCATTAATTCTAATAACTTTTGTTCTTTTTTTATTCCTGCAATTCTTGTTTTATTTCGTAGATCGTTGAATGAAAAAAAAAGAATAAACAGAATTACGGATTACGTGGCCCTTATTGTCGCCCAAATTAGGGCTACCTGGTCTCATCAACGTTTTAATTATGATACAAATTTACAAGATAGTTTTGCGTTGAGAATACTATAACAACACCATATTTGCTTAAATTTTAAAACAACATACATTTACAATTGATACAATTTAATATTCCGAATTATTGGATTTTGTTTTATTGATCGATTATAACGAAATAAAAGTTTTCTAATTAATTATGAAACGATTTGAAGGGATCATCTTGACGAGAAGATAGCATTAAGTATCATCGTGATGAGAGATGAAGAGATATAAAAAAAGGGGGGGGGGGAAAAAGAAATGTAGCTCCTCTGCGGTATGGATCGTTATAGAAAATTTTTCATACTCAAAGGATGAAAAATGAGTTGAACGAAGGGGTGTGGGTAGTGTAAAAGAAGAAAGAAAGAAAGAAAGAAAGAGAGAACTTGGTAAAAGCGCCGAAGCTCTTTACGAAAGGAGTACTTCGCCTTCTCTGATGTCTGCGTTAACCCTATTTGATATTTTAAAATTCAATGAGCCCCCAATCCGATCGCTAGGAGGTAGGTGCACTAGGTAGGTGGCTCATGGTACTTTCGCGTACTGGAACGACGTAGCTTTAAACGGGGGTGGATGAGGAGGAGATGGACGAAGGGAGAAGGACGATGGGGGAGTAGGGCGACCCTTTGTGATACGTTTAACAGCTTCGTTCGCCCTTTCGAGTTCTCAGTAGATCAAAAGCATCGATTACGCTCGTCCTCGTCGCTCGACTTCCCGATTCGTTCTAGACTTCGAACTAACACACACATACGAATACATACACATATACGTATGTATGCGTAAATCTTTGTAAGAGAAAAAGAAAGAGTTTGATGGTGATGTCGAGTAAGCTAAACTTGAAGAGTAATTAAACGTATAGCAGTTAAAGTTAAAAGATCGTTCATTGTTGTTATTATTATAAAACATCTATTTTAACGTTTTAGGTACTACGTGTCACTATAATAGCTTTCGCGAATTTCATCTTCCAGTAGGATGCGCCGCTATAGTGGCTTTTGCAGATAACATTTTTTAAAATATATTATACTTAATTTTATTATTAATTATTAAAGTAAATGGTCTTACCATAAGTAAAGTATATGTGTATCATTTCTTTGAGAAAAATTATAATTTAATTATGAAAAACTTCATTAAAATGTACTAAAATTTTCGTTAAACCTTGCCTTACAGAGAAACAGCCCCTCACCACATTCAGTCGAGCCTAAGAGGTTAATAATCCTAAAGATTGTGAATGATGTCGAAAAAAGAGTTGGACATAATTTTAAAATCGAACGAATACAATTGATATCGGTGGACATTTTGTTTTTGTTCGATTGACCTAGTTATTTTGTGAATTTTGTCTTTCGGCTACCATGTTTATTTGATCTCATTTATTGCTCGTGTGTGTTTTGCTTTTTATTCGGAAGGGATAAGAAAAATCTGTGATATCAGTGTAGGAAATTATCCCCTGTAATCGTTACATAGGAATTCCTAGACGTTCTCACCTTCTTCTTTTTTTTCGTTAAGGGAGAAATAGGGCAGTAAATTGTTGAAAAGCGTTGAAGAAGGTGTTGGGCTGATAACGACCAGCCGTTTACGATGGACGTATAAATGAAAAAGTGAGAGTCTTGCGTAGCACGGAGGAAAGCTCGTAATTCTCAAGTACCCTCAACCTTCTAATAAATGCCATAAGCTGTTCCTGGAGTGCAGACATAATTCACCCCCATATATAATGTCAAAGTATATATACGTCTTTACGCGCGCGCACACACGTTTACACAAGAATCAAAGATGCTACTAGTATCGATAAAAGAAATTTTACTTACATTTTATACGACACAAGAGTTTAATTTTCGTGTTCTAATTCTAGAAAGAAAGGCATTTGTTCAATATCAAAAATAAATCGATTACAATTTGCAATTTGTACCGTGGATAATTACAAAATGTGTAATTTGACTGTGGGGAATTAAAAACTCTGTACCAATTTAAAATAATACTAATTTTTAATTTAATTTTAATTTCAAATTTTAATTTAAATATTGAAATATAAAAGATAACGGAAGTCTACAAAACACGCACTTTTTTTTAAAAAGGAAGAAGTAAAAACTATTGATAATACAATTGTAAAAAAAACTAAATTACCTTGAGTTTCAAATGATTCAAGAATTTAGTTTTTCTAGTTTTAATTCCAATAATGGCTCGTGTTTGGTCAGAATAGTTTGAGCGCACGCTTCTCCACGTGTATCGAAGGGCTGTTATTGGAACAAGCAAAAGAAAAAGAAAGAGTAGAAGGAGGAGGGTCGCTGCTGCCACGGCGATAACAAGAGGCTGCCGACCACGTGACTCCAATACGAAAGTATCGATAGACGGAAAAGGGAGAAAAAGGGTGGACTGTAGTAGGAGAGTGAAAAAGAAGGCAAGTCTTTGGTATCTTCTGAAGAAAAAAGGGAGAAATTCGTATATCGATACACAAGCCCCGAAGAAACGTATTTTTCAATTGAGAAGAAATAGTTTTACGCTTCTTGAATTTTATTTCAACTTCCTCTTCTTTTTCTTCTTTTTTTTTTCGTTCGCGCGTTATGCGTTTAGAATTATTACGTGAAACTATTGTCACACTTTTTTCCAAATAAATAGCTAACCCCGTTTTCACTGTGTTACTTTTTCGATTATTTCAACGATAATTAGTTTCGTTGAAAGAAACCTTCTTAAAACTAAGCTTCGAGAGAATGAAACGAATCCAGAGTATCAGGAGTAAGATAATTGAAGGGTATATTTATTATAATAATGTTACCATATATACCAAAGGGCACCGGTATGATATTGGGATGGGGATAGCTAACAAAAATTATCACTTTCTAAATTGTATCAATTAAGATAGAATGCCGAATGCGATAGCCATAGATAGACACAAGAATTGTAGAATGTTTGTCAACGGAAAGATACCTTGTCGTAAACTAATTAAATAGAATATATCCTTTTTGTAAAACTCAGGTACATGATAGTCTTTCTGTGTATTTGAGATATCTTTATCATAGGTTAAGACACTCAAGTATTTTTTTTTGGTTGCAACTAATTCATTTAGATGCTTGACAAAGGACTGAACAATTTTGGTCGTATTTTTTTCGTTTCATCGAGTTTTGAATCACAACTATTCTAACGAAATTTTCTCTCCAAAAATTATAGTAAAAGAAACACATTACTATTCAATATTATTACTTATTAAAAATATATTTAATTTTAAATGTTTGTTTAATATTTACTCTGAAAGCTGAGCTTCTCCTAACTCAAGTAGGAGACTTTTTTTACTTTAGGAGTAGGAGACTTTACCTACTTAAGTAAAAGATGCGAACGACCCATCACTTTACTAATACTATTCTGTATCATCGTGACTCTCAGAAAAGAGAGCTACAACTCCTCATATTAAAGATATGATTCTGTAAATAGAGATTTTCAATTTTTCTAAAGTTGCAGTCTTACTTAAATACTATGAAACAGTTTTGCTTGTGAGGAACGTGTATAGTCTAGTGGCCAGTTAAAGAATTACCTTTTATTTTTAAATGTGTGATTTGAGATAATATGGATCTACACTTCGTAGTACGCAGTTTTAAGCAAACACACACATATACAACACTTAGCAGCTGAGTGGGGATTACGAAACACTCCTTTTACAAAGCGCTTAGACATGTTTAATTTTTTTTTATTCCTTTTTTTTATTTTTCTAAAATTTCTTGATATCTTTTTATAGTATATCTAACAGTTCTCATAATTCTGAGAAAAGCCAGCTGCATGATTTTCTGAAACCTTATGTTATGACAACCATATATTAGTCAATTGTCTCCATATTAGCCAATCATAAACCCTCATGTAGGTGTTCGCGTAATTTTTATAAATATTGTGTAAGATGTTTATATCTTGTTTAAATGTAATCGATAAATTGGTATTATCGCTGAATCAAATTTTTTGATACTTGTGAATAAAATTGAGGTAGATAAAAACGATTCTTATTAAAATTTTTTAGCAACTAAGAAGTACTCTCACATTTTTTCTTGCTTGAGTAGACTAGTTTATAAATTATCGTTAAAGTTTTTGACAATTATTGAGTCATTCTGATAAAAAACCTGATTGTAAATTACCAATGTAAATTTTTTTAACAATTATTTATTAATTAAATTAATATTTCAATAAGATATGAAAAAACTATGAATTTATCTCGAATAATAACTACTAATCGATATATTTATATAATAATGCCAGATAAACTACTCTAATTCCATTTGTTTTTTTAAGAATTTTTTGTTAACATAAGATAATATGAATTAATTTTACTAGGAAAAAGAATAAAACAAATTTCCATAAAAAAAATGTATATTTATAAAGTCGACTTACTTTTTACAATCATGGAAACTATGTTAATGATAGATTGCAAATATGCAAAACTAGTATTAATAAATACGTTATAAATGAATTGATAAAAAACATTTTCTTGTATTTATTTTGTTTTCCTGTACTGAAAGTATCCTAAAGACATGGACAAAGTACAATTTTGGTTTGTCTTAAATAAGCTCAAGTTCGTTCATTTATCTTCAGTTCCTGTAAAGACGCGAAGATAAAGGAACTTACTTTTGACTGTCATTTTTGTATTTATCCCATATTTACAAACAAAAGTAAAGTAGTATTTTTAAATTAATTAAACACACACATAACTTCTGTTATTTCTAATTTGTTCAATTCAACATGGAATACATTGCATACGTTATTGTTTCAACAATAATAATAACTATATTATTCTACGTCATTAAATATTTAATAAATAAATTTCAGGAATATGACATGGTGAAAAAATATTTAGGACCTAAAGCTTATCCTATAATTGGAAACATAAATCTGTTTCTTGGTGACTCAAAAGGTATATTTATATTTTATATGTATAATATGTACATTTAACCAACGATGTTAAATACTTGTTTTTATTAGATATTAGCGATAGTTTGTCAAAACTGATTCCTTTTTTTCATCACTGTTGAGATCTTGGATAGGTCCAAAATTGATTCTAGTGAAAAAAATGATCCTGAAAATATTGAGATAAAATTCATCAAATTTACTGCTATTCCTTATAAAGGTTTTACCTGAATAAGAGTTGCTTAGATTTTGGCTTTTTTTATGAATATTTTATTTTTTATTTAGATACTATCAAAAAGTTCTTATAGTTATGAGAAAAATCGAGCTTATAATTTCTTTCATAATGATGTGGGCGATGGTTTATTTACAGCTCTAGGTAAATTATAAGCTCTCCTTCTCTCTTTTTCTCTCTCTCACATGATTTTCTTTTAATTAATACAAATGAACTACAAAAGTCAAAGAATAATTAAGTATGATTTAAATATTCCTTTGCAAAGTATTGTTCGTAATAATAGTTTATTTTTTTTACGTTTGCCTAAAACGTCTACACACCCAAGCATGTAACATATATAATTATATGGAAATATTCCTTTTCCTATATTTTAATTAATATATATATATATATATATAGGGTCATTAAGTATGAAATGTCGGATTTGAGACCGAAAGTTTAGCTTATTATATCTTGGGCAATAAATAATATAATTAATCAAAATATGCACCTAAACTATCAATACAACGTTGCCATTTTAACGATAGCTTATTAATACCGCTAGCGAAAAAATCTGGAGAGCAGCTGGTGATAAAATCGCGAAAGGCGTTTTCCTCTGCATGTTGGGAATTAAATATTTTTCCTTACAAAAAATTGTCTAAAGCTCGGAAAAAATGATAATCGGTTGGCGCGAGATCTGGCGAGTACGGTGGGTGACAAAGTGTTTCCAGGTCCAGTTCCTATAGTTTAAGTAATGTCCATTTTGCAACGTGTAGTCGAGCGGTCTCCTGCAGGAGGATTAGTCTGTTCCTGTTGACCAATCTCGGCTGCTTAATTTGCAGCTGCCTCATCATTTCTTCTAACTGTTCACAGTAGAGGTCCGCCGTTATCGATGCCCAGGTCTCATAAAACTATAGTGTATAACACCCGAGCTAGACCACCAAACAGACACCATTAGTTTTTTTGGTGTATACTCGGCTTTGGGGTGTGTTTTGGCGCTTGATTTTTGTCCAATCATTGTGCCGAACGCTTGCGATTATCGTAAAGTATCCACTTTTCATCGCACGTGACTATCCGGTGCAAAAATGGATCGCCTTTTAGTCTTGATACCAAAGAACAGCAAGCCTCTAAGTGGTTCCGTTGCTGACGCTCGCTCAACTCATGCGGAACCCACCTATCCAGCTTCTTTACTTTTCCGATTGCTTTCAGATGACTTAATATTGTTGGGATGGTAACTTCAAACCTTGCTGCTAGTCCACGCATCATTTCAGATGGATTTGCTTCCACTACAGCTTTCAGTTGATCGTCATCCACCTTGCTCTTAGGCCACCCGCGTGGTTCATTCTGAAGATCAAAATCTCCAGATTGGAATTTTTTGAACCATTGAAATACTGTACGTTCGTTAGATACATTCTTGCCAAACACTTCGTTAACATTTCGGCTTTCCTGCGCTGCATTAGTTCCACGACGGAACTCACATTCGAAAATGACTCGCATTTTTGTCTTATCCATGGCTTACAATATTTAACCTCCAGACGACAATACGATAGACTATTAAAAACAAAAGAGTGCATCTGAAAGCCAGATGGCGTACCTTCTTAATGCAAAAAAAAAATAAAGGACAATCGAAGTGAAATATCTGGTATCAAACTTGAGGCTTTAAGTAGTCCGACATTTCATACTTAATGACATATTTATATATATAAAACCATAATAAGTTGAAATAAAAAGTATTCTCTTATTTAAAGTGTCATTATATGTGCCCATAATTATGAAAGTGGTCTAAGTCATATATCTCTTGTTTCGAGATATTTAAAGATTTATACTTGAACACTATATGAATTCTATACAATATTGAAATAACAAACATTATCTAACAATTCATTTTTGATAATATCGTGAAAATTACATTGAATTTGTTTAGTTTATAATTGTTGGGGCCTAAATTCCTCAATTAAGAGTCCTCTGGCAATTTCGTATATGGTTCATAATCGGAAAGGTTGGGATGTTCCCTTTGTTGTTCGTTGTGAATCCTTAAGTCCTTTGTTCTTTGTGGCTTCTGTGTTCCTTAGATGCTGAAGATGTATCGTTGTAGGCGTCCGGTGGTGGAATAGAAAGAATGGTCCTTTGAATTGACCCAGCAGGGCGCATATATGGTGGGGGTGCGAGAGGTAGGGATGCGAGAGGTGAGGTTAGTGCTTCGATAGTTGCTCGTAACGAGTATCGATCTAGAATCTTATATTAATCGATAGAATCGAAAGTGCGCAATTTGATACAGCTAGTTACCGTACGATCATTTCGGATCGTACAATAATAATGTAGTGCGTAATAACTGATAAACTCATTTTTTATTAATTTTGACGCAGACCACTTTCATAATTATGGGCACATATGTATATGGGAAATTCATCGAAAAATCCTTAATCTGGTATTCAAAGAAAAAGCGATTTCAACTTATATGGATTTTATAGTAAAAGATTCAAACAGACTAGCTAACGCTTTACAAAATATCAACGGAGAAAACTTAGATGTTATGCATCATCAAATCTGCAAATTATGCATGCAAATCTATGTACAATAGACATAATATATGGTTACATATAGCAATTCTGAAAAATTTAAAATATATGTATAAATATAAAAAAAATGCATTAAAAATTACTTTTTTCTTGTACCGACAGAGAGCCTAGTAGAAATTGATTTAAATTTGCAGAGTGACTCGAATTGTAAACTTGATGAGCATATGGCTGAGTAATAGTCAATATATTTGATTTTTATAATAGAATGTAATGTCAATCTATATTTAATATTTTATTAAATTTTTTTTTTACCAGAGTGTTGGTCATAATTTTAATAAGGTTTCTTAAGTTTTTGTTATATCCAAATATCATATTTAACAATTCAACTATTGGAAAACGACAAAAGAAACATCTTTCACAGATTGATAAAATAGCAATCGAGGTAAAAATAAAAAAATATAAAAACATTTTCACATTTCAAATTGCCTAGTTTTAACCCAATATTATAGTTTAAAATTAATTACATTTTATTCATTTATATTATTTTTGCTCATTAAGATTGTAAAGAGAAAGGAAGAATCCATATGCGAAGATAACTTTACGGGGGAAGGAATAGATCCAAATGAAAGTAAGAATAATCATTTTTTAAAAATATATTCTTTTGGAATGTATTTATAGATATAAATACCTTTTATAATAATAAATAAATAATATATTATATCTGGTATAAATAAAGGATATAATACGAGTCCATTTCTAGATGTGATATTCAAATCATTTTACAAGACCGGAGAATATTCGGAGGCAGATATTCGAGATGAGATAAATACAATAGTTTTTGCTATAAGTTAATATCTGTCTAAGATTGAAGACAATATCTTTCTATAAATTATGGTAATAAAAAAATTGTGTTTTTTTCCCTAGGGAACCGATACTACCGCTCATACACTTGGATTTTTATTTTTAATGCTGGCTACGTATCCTTACATTCAAATACGCACAGATAGCAATTAAAAATTATCTTACTTGTCATTAACTTTTAAAAAATTAAATGTATTTTTATACAAAACTTTTATAATAAATAAGACTTTTCTGATTGCAGAAACATGCATACGAAGAGTTGTACGATATGTACGGTTCGAGCGAATCTTATGAAGTTCCTATTACTTTGAAAGATATTAAGAAAATGAAATATTTAGAACGATATTATTTCCACCTGTTCCATTTATTGGATGAACACTATGTAACGATGTGAAAGGTATTTTTATATACAATAAAATAGTTTTTGTCCATTAGTACTACTGTTTTATATCTAAGAATAATATGTAATTATTTACTGTATCAAGTGAACGACAATTTGGTAATACCGAAAAATTGTCAGGTACATTTTGGAACATTTTTTTTTCACCACAAAGATAAATTTTGGACTGATACTTTAAAATTTAAACCTGATCGGTTTATACCAGGAGACTATGATCCCAAATGTTTTATACCGTTTAGCTCTGGGAAAAGGAACTGCGTAGGTAACAGCATATTTTTACCCATTTTTGATATAGTATTCTAATTAGTTGATCAGCTTAGTAAATGTTTATTTAATATTACTTTTACAGGTCAAAAATTTGCCATGATCGAATTGAAGACAATAGCTGCTAATATATTGAAAAAATTTACTATTCGAATAGACAATCCAGTATCAGCTGGAGATGTAAAATTAAAATTAAATACGACATTGATGCCAGTTGAACCTATACTCTTGAGATTTATCAAAAGACAATATTTATCATTTTTGTCAGTACCATGTTTTTAATAAAACAATTGTAATAATTATTTTTTCTAATAAGAAATAAATTTTGAACTCTACAGATTTGCAGTTTTATAGTGATATTCTTATTCGTGTTCTTATCTATGAAATATACAATATTATCAAATAGAAGAAAAATAAAAACATTAAAAAAATATGTATTTCAAAAAAACGACTATAGTCGAACTAATGTAAATTTTTTTTATTATTTTTTTACAGAAAACATTAGATTTAATCTTTACAAGTATACACATACGTGCGATTATGCATATTAATTATAAAGGAAGAGAATGCGCACATACGCCTATATGCAAAACAATTTTTATGCATATTTAATATCGTTTCTATTTTAATCTGTGACTCAAAAAATATTATCGACGCAAATAATTATACGCAGTACACGTAACCACCTTCACCTTCCTACAAAGAGTGTAACTCAACTTTAACAACTTTAACAAAGAGTATTTTTGTAACTTAACAAAAAACAGTATAAAAAATGGTTACAGAGATATAGTTAGCCTCTTTAAATAGAATATTATCTCACTACAAGCTTGTTCCAGTTTATGTTTGATAAACGTCAAACCAAAGCTCTGTTAGTTCAATAAAGTCAGTTACATAAGGATAGAAAGGGCCAATAATAAAAAATCACTACTGATAACCAATTATTAGTCAATCATTTCCTTATTAGCTAATCAGAAAACCATCATGTCAGTTTCTCATAGTTATAAATATTGCATAAATTATTTATATTTTATTTGAATGTAATTAATAAATAGATGTTGTCGTGAATCAAATGTTTCGATAAAAAAAATTGAAATAGAAACGATTCGTATACGAATGCCTTGCTACCGTAGAAGTACTTTTTATTTTTATTATTTCTTGACTATCACACGCGACATTCTCGAAACGAGACATTCAATTTACTCAGGTAGACCAATATAAAAATTATTGTAAAAGTTGTTGAGAGCTACTGCGTAACTCTAATTAAAAATCTGAAAAAACGCGACTGGAGGTAAATTGTTCTAGAGAAATTATTTATTAATTAAATTCATTAATTTATTAATTCAATTAAATAAGAAAAATTAGGTATTTCTTCTTAAATAATAAAAACTGAACGATGACATTTATATAATATTAAAAAATAATCTGGTCTTATTTTATCTGTTTCTGTAAGAAACTTCTTTATTAGCATATTACAATATCATGTAGAAGCAATGTTAGGTAAACAAGTTTTTTTAAGAAAAAAACTAAGTATTTTAAATCGATTACCTTTTTTAACCTTGGAAATGTATATTATGTGAATTATATATATATTATATATATTATATATATATATATATATATATATATTTTTTTATATATATTTTAGTTTTAATTATATATAAATATAAAATAATATAAATATATAATAAGAATAAAATATCACTCTTACGTATTGAAAGTATCATAAAAACACGGACAAAGTACAGTCTTGGTATCTTTTAAATAAGATCAAGCTCATTTATTTATCTTTAGTTTGTGTAAAGACGCGAAGTATAAAGGAACTTACCTCTGAGTGTACTTTTGTACTTATCCTATACTTACAAACAAAAGCAAAGCAGTATTTTTAAATGAATTAAACACACAACTTCTGTTATTTCTAATTTGTTCAATTCAACATGGGATACATTGCATACGTTATTGTTTCAATAATAATTATAATTATATTATTCTACGTCATTAAATATTTAATAAATAAATTTCGAAAATATAACATGGTGAAAAAATATCCAGGTCCTAAAGCTTATCCTATTATTGGAAATATGTATATGTTTTTTGGTGATTTGACAGGTAAATTTTCTTATCATACTTTAAATATGTACATTCATACAATTGTTATTTAATGAATCTGTTTTAAAGTTAGATGTAACTCGTAAATTGATACAATTTACCACAATCTATTCTTCGCCTTGGCAACTCTGGATAGGCTCAAAATTACTTCTAGTCTTCGATGATCCTGAAAATATTAAAGTAAGATTTATTACATTTACTGCACTTCTTTACGAACGATTAAATCAAATAATATTTTTTTCTATTTCGGATTTTATTATATCAATTATTTGTTTTGTTTTTTAGATACTTTTAAAAAATTCAATTAATCAAGAGAAAAATTTCGTATATTACTTTGTTAAATATTCCTTAGGCGATGGATTATTTACAGCGCCAGGTAAATTATAAGCTCATATAATTTCTTTTTAATTAATACAAAAGAATGACCAAATTCAAAGAATATTCAAGTATGTTTTAAATATTTCTTACAAAGTAGTGCTGGTAATAATAGTTTATTTTTTTCCATTTGCGTAAAATATCTACACGTAAACACATGTCTATGCATGTACAAAGATATCCTTTTCTAATTTTTTATTAATAAATATATAAAAAGAAAACAGAATAAGAAAATAAAGTAAAAAATATTTTCTTATTTAAAGGATCATTATGGAAAATACATCGAAGAATACTAGATCCAATATTCAATGCCAAAATGGTTTCATCTTATATGGAGTCAATAAATAAGAATTCCAAAAGGCTAGTCAACATTTTAGAAACTACAAACGGAGAGAACGTAGATTTCTCTCATTACGTACATTTATGTACGTTGGACATCATATATGGTGAGTTTTAGAAACTCTAGAATTTTAAAAATATTTGGACATAAAAATTAATAAAAAATTATTTTATTTTTGTACTGACAGATACCTTATGGGAATCTGATTTAAATTTGCAAAATAACCCAGACTGCAAACTAGATAAATATATGACAGAGTAATAATCAAAAGAAAATTATTATATTTATAATATAACATAATATAACTTTATATTTATCTTCTTATTGAATTTTATTTGCATTTAGATCGTTAAATATAACTATGGAGAGAATCTCAAAATTTTGGTTGTATCCCAATATTATATTTAGGAATTCATCTTTAGGAAAGCGTTTTCATGAAAATGACTCATACATTATGAATCTAACAAACGAGGTAAGAATAAAAATAAATTTTTTTCCCAAATTTCTTGATTGTAACTATATAATAAAGTTTTAAGAAAAATTATATCTTATTCATACTTAATATATATTTATATATAACTTTCATTCGTTAAGATTATAAGGAAAAAAAGGAGTCAATAAAAGTAGAGAAATTTTGCCGTGAAGGATATGGTCTACATGCGAGTAAGAATAATCATTTCCAAAAATATTCTCTTAGTAAATTATTTATGGATAAATGCCTTTGATATTAATAATAAATAATTTGTCATTTTTCTTAAAAATAAAGTAAAATATACGAGTCCATTTCTTGACGCACTATTTGAATCATTTTACAATACAGGAGAATATTCGGAGGCGAATATTCGTGATGAGATAAATACATTTCTTTTTGCTGTAAGTTCAATTTATTTAGGATTATATAAGATTTCTCTTTATTTATAAATTGTTTTTTACAATTTTTTATTATTTTTTAGGGAAGTGATACTTCTGCTGGAACTCTTAAATTTTTATTTCTAATGCTAGCATCTTTTCCGGAATTTCAAGTATATAAAGATAACCATTAAGCATTATCAAATTTATCATACTTTTTTAAAAATCAAATTTATTTTGGTACAAAACTTGTGTTATTTATTTGTCATTTTTGATTGTAGAATGGTGTTTATGAGGAGCTGTACGATATGTACGGTTCAAGCGATGTAAATGATGATCCAATTACATACGATGATACTAAGAAAATGTATTATTTGGAACGAGTCATTAAAGAAACACTTCGTCTTTTTCCTCCTGCTCCATTTATTGGACGAAAATTATGTAAAAATATAATAGGTATTCATATAGACAAAAAATACTATTGGTATCTTTTTTTAGTATTTAAATTATTATTTTATGTAATAATAATATGTATTTAATTATTATATGAAGTGAACGACAACAATGTAATACCAAAAAATACTGATGTACTTTTTGCAATTTATTCTATCCACCGGAATGATAAATATTGGAAAGATCCATTAAGATTTAATCCTGATCGTTTTCTTCCGGGAAATTATGATCCGAAGTGTTTCATCCCATTCAGTTCTGGGAAGCGAGGATGCATAGGTAAAAGCACATTATTATGCACTCTTTAAATAGTTTCTAAACTGTTTATTAGCAAAGTACATGCTTACTTTATGACAATATTACTTTTTTAGGTAAATTATTTGCTATGGCAGAAATGAAAACTATAGCTGCTAGTCTATTGAGAAAATTTATTGTTAAAATAGATAATCCAGTATCAGCTGAAAATGTTGGCTTAAAAATATCTATTACTTTGGAACCAACTGAAACGATACTCTTAAGATTTATCAGACGATAATATTTATTATTTTTTTCATTATGTACTATGTTCCAAATAAAACAATTGTGAAAGAAAGAAACTGTATATATTCTACAACAGATGAATTGACAAGAATTGAAGATATATTACAGATATGATCCTCTAAATAGAGATCTTCAATTTTTCTAATGCTTGAGTTTTATGTAGAGACTATGAAACTTCTTTACTTATGAGATGCGTGGATAGTCTAGTGACCAGTCGAAGAACTAAATTATATTATTAAGTGTATGTATTGAGATAATATGAGTCTACGCTTCATAGTATGCAATCGCACACAAATACACACATCTACAACACTTAGTAGTCTGGAGTGGGAACTACGAAGCACTGCACAAAGAAGAGACCGAGATAATAAGAAACAAATGCATATTGTCTTCTATCTCATTCTCTCGCAGGATAAATCACATATATTTTTTTCTCTTTCGAAATGTTTCATCGCATTTTATGTTACAGCTTTTCATAGTTTTCAAATCATCCTGATTCTAAAGAAGTTTTCACTTCACAAAAAAAAAATGAAAAATAAGAAAAAAAATAAATATGAAAAAGATGGAGTAGAACACTTTATGCTAGAATGAGAGAGAAAGAAGAAGAAGAAGAACGTTCGTTAGTAGAATGCGTTCTGAGAATTGGATTTTAATAGGCACGTAGTTTCACGTGGAACGTTTCGAGTCGTCGAAGGAAGATTTTACGACTAACTCGTTTGAGCCTTTGAAGCCTCGGTACCGGCTAAGAAGAAAAAGAAGAACAAGAAAAATAAGAAGAAGAAAAAGATGAAGATGAAGAAGAAGAAAGATGATGCTTTTTCATAGACTAGTCCGAGTAATTAAAATTAATGTGACACTAATACCAACACGCGTCACAATCTTTCAAATAGTTGAAAATGAACATTAAAAATTGTCTTCCATGTAAATGAATAAATCAATTCGTTAAAGGATAAAATTCAAAAACTCGTACGAGTCGAAAAAAAATCCTAATCGTTTTTTTTATTTCTCACGATTGATATCAGTAAAAAAAAAAAAATATTAGTCTTTACGGTTAGGTTAATTTTGACGTGATTGTCTCGTAAACATTGGGATCATCAATTTTGTATATCATCTTGTTAGAGAAAGAGAAAGAGACAGAGACAGAGACAGAGAGAAAAAAACTTAACGAGTATCATTATCAACGTCATAATAATTTCAAGGTTCTACATTAAATTATTTATCGTTAGGAATGGCAGGAGTTACGGTCTAAGTAACACACGCGCACATACACACGTACACGTGTATTTATTTACGTATGTATGCGTAAATGTGTACGTGTTTGCGTTATAAAAAAATAAAAGAATAAGCGCGGGCGTATCGGGAAGGAAAAAGAAAGTTGGTTTTGCTGGCAACGTTACGAGTTTTCGAGACAAGTTACATCGTTCTTTCTCTAGGCGGATGTAATATTCACGACGGTCGTCGTCCGTGTCGCTTTTAACGATACGACTTTTTGGACGAAAACAAGGGGAATAAGGGATACGGAACGATGGAAGTTTAGGTTGAACTGGGTGGAAATGGTTAGGTGGGGGAGAAGGGTGAAGAGTTAAAAAAGGAAAAAGAAACGGAGGTTGTTGAACGAAACGATAAAACAAACTCAACTGTCCGCCAAGTTTTTTTCGCGTGCTAGATGCCATAACTTTGCGTCAACGTGAAACCTTTTCGCTCTTCTGCCGCGCCAAACAGAAACCAAACAGGAACACGCGATATGCTTTTACCGATTTCGAGCTTTCCTGCTCTTTTCTTCCTTGGCTTACTATAATACGTGCACGGATCCTTGTTCGGGTTACCAATGACACGTAGAACGATTTACTAAAGATTTACGACTGGGGTGAAATTTCAATCTGAATTTTCCTTTTATGTTTCACATGGAAGAAATATATTTGAATAAAAGTGAGAATTATTTTACAATTATTTCACGTAATTGTAAAATAATCAATTTATTTATAGATGAAAAATAAATAAATTTAAATGAGGATTATTATTCTTTATTGTAGTCATTGATTTTAAAAATGTGGAAAAATAGGTTGAATAAGATCGATATATGATACTAACAAATCTTAGGAACCAATCTGTGCTAAGCCAAGTAGCGCTATTCGCGTACAATAATTGCTTATGAACTAGAAAACTTTCCTTTCGTCTATCTATCTATCTCTCCATCTTTCTTTCTACCACCTGCTCATTTTCATTTTCACTCTGGTCTTTACTGGCTCGTAGTACGTCCATCACTCAGGTTGCTTGTACACGAATGTTCATTCTACTGACAATGGGAGCCCTCAAAAGGCAGAGCCTGGCACCGAATGCTTCCAATCCAAAGTAGAAATATTTTTCTGAAAGGTGAATCGATCGATGTCTGGGAATTCTTCAAAAATAACACTGTATTAACTCTTTTCTTCATGGACTATAATTAGAAAAGAAACGTGAAAGTTAAGAGTGAAGTTGTATTAGAAATACTTTGAAATCCATGATACAAAGTACTTACTATGAGCTATAATAAAGGTTAAAAAAACTCTGTAGAGACCTTGACTCTAAATATTCATTATGAATTATAATAATGTTAATGAAAATTTAATTCAAAATGTTTACAATAAGCTTTGAAATAGATTACAATGAATATTTGATATTTTTCTTGAAAGCAAAATGACATTTTGTCTATTAATTAATAACTAGTTCGAAATATTTTGAAATACATAAATACAAATACAAAGTACAAGTAAAGAAATACAAAGTACTTACTACAAGTTACAGATAAAATCAAAACAACCCTGAAGAAATCTTGATACAATATAATCATTATCAATTATAATAAAATTAACGAGATCTTAATACAAAATGCTTACAATAAGATTCACAATAGATTACAATGAGCATTTGATATTATTCTTGAAAACAAAATGACACAACTCATTCGAAATATTTGAAATACATGATACAAAGTACTTACTACAGGTCACAGACAAGATTAAAACAACCCTGAAGAAACCTTGACCCAATATATTCATTATGAATTATAATAAAGTTAATGAAATCCTAATGCAATAAACTTCGCAATAGATTACAATGAACATTTGATATTATTCTTGAAAACAAAATAACACTGGGTCTGTTAATTTATAACTCGTTCAAAATATGATGTTTTTTGCTTAGTGGGCAAATGATTAGGAGTTGTAATAAAGGAAGCATTGTTGTAAGTTTCTAAAGGAAGGTGGTATAAATAGGAGGGTCGGTGGATAACACGCTCTAGTTTCGGAATTACGGCATTTGCCGTGCCACATATCATAATATATCGTACGTATGCATATAACATATATTATGTAGCCGACAGGCGTACAAGGACCTTCGCTCCCCAAACACGAAACTCTCTTAAAGCCACGTGTAGTCTACCACTAGGTATCCTTGGACCAACACGGGGGATGAAATCTTAACGAGACGCGGCTCTCTACGTTTCAAGGAAACATGCTTGACAGTGAAATACCTTGCCGACGCGTGCTTAACAGCTCTCTACCTTATTTTTTAAATATTTTTCATAAATATTAATACCAACCCCTCACGACACGATACAATACGATACAAATATAATACACGATATTTCTTCTTCTTCTTCTTCTTTCTGGTTTTCTTTCTTATTTTTTTCTTTCGTTTTTTTTTATTTTCACCGTCACGCTTTCTTTGACTTGGAAAATTGAATAAAAGAGTATAAGAAATTGGGGTGGAAAAAAAGGGGATAAAAAGATAACAGAAACTTCGGACCATGTTTGCTCGGATCAAGGACGTTTAACAACAATTTCGTTCTCGTAATGATGTAACGGCAGGAAGGTAGTACAGATCAAACAAGGAGTGATTTTGTTTGAAGTCTGTGTTTCTAAAGATACTTGACAAAAAGTTTCACTCTTTTTCGAGTGGGCATATTTAAACTGTTCTTTCTATTGGTCGACTTGTTTGATGGTTTCAAAAGAACGTTAAAACGATGAAGTATCGATATCGAAATAATCTACCAAATCAAATTGACTTTAACCATCGTTTACTTTATCAGTTAATCTTTGAACCATAATTTATCGGTTTAACGGAACGTTTCGTCTCAGAGGCAAAACAAAAACAAAACAAAAAGTTTATTCGTTCCGAGAGAAACGATCGTGCGAAAAAAGATAAGAAAAAAAAATACTTAAAAAAAAGTAAAACGTAAGTTTCCCCTTCTTCGAAGAGTATTCTTTACTCGAAATACCTTTTTTTCCCTTCAGTTGGTTGCTCGCTCGTTTTCCTTCCGAGGCAACTTGCTAAAAGCACTGTAAATTATTGCTTAAACTCGGCTAAAGTTTACGGTGACACCTAGCGACGCACGCTCGTCCGGATTCATCCCCTGTTCCTTCCTTGCGTAATTACGCTAATTATTGTCATTTCGGGAATGCGGAACGGTGGGAAGCAGTTGTCTCGGTTTCGCGACGTCGCAAACGTTTCCTTTTCAAAATACAGCATAATATACCACTAAAAATTCGCGAAAACGAGAAAAATTTATTTCTATCTTTTATTCTACCTAACAAATTCCGTCACTATTGAAAAAAGGTAACAGTATTTACGAAAATTGAATTTGAATTCAATTTTCTTCATTTATTTTTCCTTGACAATGATTGATTTGCATATTGTCAAATAAAAATACCAGTAAAAGTAGAATTCTCTGGTCAAATGGAAAGCTGTTACAATATATGCGTTACACATATCCATGGAAACGTCCAAGTTTGTACGTGCAGTAACGTAGCACGTATGCATGCATTCACCTTAGTGTGTTCCCAAAGCAACACCATCTGCAATGGTATGCAAAAGCGCAGAAACGTTTGCATACATTGAAATATTCTAGGGAAACTATGCACACACTCAAGATTCGATAATAGCGACTCGTCGAGGGTGGCCGAGACTATGGCGTGTAGGCCTCGGGCACGACAGTCCGTGCTCAGACGTGACTCGCGAAACAACCCCTTTTTTTTATTCTAACCCCTTCTTTAACTTTCATATCTTCCAAGTGTTTCCTTTCGATTTATGAATATTTTCTTTTTTATTTTGTTTGTTTGTTTTTGTTTTTAATTAACCTACAATAAATCATTACTCGCAAGTGCATTTTAATTATAAAAACACAAATGATTTAAAAGTGAAATAAAATCGTGGGAACTATCAAATGGAATGAACGTATTATTGGTTATACAAAATTACGAAATGGAAAGATAAAAGATTCAACTTGTATGAATCAGGTTTGTGTCGGTGTAAATTTTAAAACTAGGAAATCTGGTTGGGACAAAGAAACGCGTTCCGAAATATCGAGACAAATCGAATTGCGTAAGAGTGAGCTGACTAGTTTTTGGTTGTAGTAGTTGTCGTCTAACCATAAGTTGTTGTTGTTGTTGTTTCTTCTTGTTTTTGTCGTGGTGTCTCTATGTGCCGGTTCCTTTTTATTTCCCGGAAATTTTTCAACCAAAATTTATTCGTCTCGGAGGGTTACGGGGCAAAAAGAAAGATGAGAATAAAATAGAGAAAGAGAGAGAGGGTCATGTGTGTGCCAACATACGCGTAAGCGCGAACACAGATGCGGAATCACACGAGCATAAGCAAGTGAGGCCAAGGTATCCTTGATATTTAACGATTGATTGGCAGGATTGCCAATTTTGCCAATTACCGTTCAGTTTCGTCGGCTTTCGCGGAACGACCAATCGAAATTATATAGTGTCGGTGTTTCGAAAAAGATCGCCACAAAGTTTCTTTCTCTTTCCCTCTCTCTTTTTTATTTATTTTTTTTTTTTTATAGAGGTCTACGCATGGTTACGCTAAATCGGCGGTAGTCCTTCCTAAAGTCAAAGAAGAGTCCCGTATATGAAAGTAAAGTAGGGGGAGTAGCCTTACGGTATCTATCGAACCAACTTTCTGAAACAATAGAGAAAATGTATCTTTTTTTAGTGGATCGTAAAGAAGAGGTCAATGACTTATTAAATTCTTCGACGCGTTTTTCGTGACACAACCTGTTTTCGTTTTATTTTCTTTTTAAGGGGACAATAACAACTACCCTTAAACACGCACGAGTTTCTTTAACTTGGTATGAAAATATGTTAGCACTTTTAAAAATTTGTATCAGTATTATCAGTCATTATTTTTAAATAAATTCAATGAAAGGAATGATAGATATTGGTTGATACGATTACAAATTAATCGATTAATTTCTGCACGCATTTGATCGGTTGAAAAGAAAAATATTTTTTTCTAATCCCCTGAATTTTTCCAACTTAACTGAGTATATTGAAATACAAGGAAAGGTATACGTATCGATTTGGTTTTTCCTTTTCGGAAATTTGGCTTGTTTCTTTCCATTGGGCTGGCCAGTCGTGTTGTCTCGGAGCCCGTGTTCCGCACCGAAGATCGATACGATATCGCGATCCCACTTGTGGACCTTCAAATCGCCTGGGTGGTCCTTTCTACGGTGTAGCCAAACTTTCTCGAAACACCACCGATATACCAGGGAGTTTGACTTTCGATACCCTTCGATCGATACTTGCTTTATTCTACTATTATACTACTTTCTCCAAAAATATTTTGATAATGTAGTCTTGAAAAGTATAGTTCTTTTCTCATATCGAATATTACAACTTTCTGTGAGATTCTTTTACATTGATTTCAATATAATTCTCTGATTTTTAAGTTACTATGTTAAATCATATTTTATTTGTACGTAAAATTTTCTTAAGAAAATATCTTTTCTTGTGTCAAACAATCGCACTTTGTTTTGAAGACCCTTTGCTTTGATTTACGTATGATTTTATCTAATTTTTAATTACTATGTTCAATCATTTTTCATTTACACTTTAACAAATTCAAATTCTTCAAAAAATTTTCTATTTGGATTTAAACGTTTCAAACTCGAACAAAAATCATTTGCATTGATTTAAATATTTTTTCGATCGAACTTTAGATTGTTGCAAGGGATTTTTTTTATTGTTACGTTGGTTGAAATAAAAATTGGATTTTGTAGAGAAAAATATTGAGAAGTTGGTTAAATGAATTTAATGCAATATCAAAGATCGTATCTCAAAGTGAAGATCGATCCAGAACTGCATCCAAGATCCGTTCGTTGTCGTCCTCGTCGTGGGTGGACCAAACGGTGGAAAAGGAAAAGAAAGAGAAAGAGAGAAAGGAAGGTTAGGAAGGGGAAGAAGGAGGGGAGGAGATCTCTTCGCGGAATATGTTTACATTAAAGGCGTGTCTTAAAGAAGAAGTAAAAAAAAAATCGAATGAAAGGAGGGAGGAAACCGCAAACAGCTTAACGAGTTCCGCGCTTCTTGATTCTCTTTTTTTTGTGTTTTGTTTTTTTCTATTTGCAAAAAAACTTCGGCGATCTTGTATTTTTTCTCATTTGATTGGACGACGTTCGCATAATCTTAGGCTGTCTGGATTCTATGCTTATAATATTTACAAAACAAATATATATTCTATAGTTAAAAATTATCAAATTAAAAAGGAATTATATTAAATAAAATATTAAATCAAAATTATTGTAATAATGTATTAAATAATAATAAAAATAATAAGAGAGAGATGTATATGTAACATTTAATAAGGAAAAAATAATATAATTTTAATACGTTGAGAATACTTTTGAAGGTAACAGAATAGTAACCAATTAAAAATTTGTACGACAAATAGGTAAAACAAACAATGATCGGAATATATCTATATAAATGTGTGTAAAGAGAGAAATGGGATAGTTATTTTTACGAAAATAGTGATCTACAACTTCAGTCACATCCCGAATTTTAATATTAGTGAAGCTCAGTAAAGAACCAAACCTCCACACTCCACCCCCTACTCCCGCGTTCTCGTAAAACGTGGGAACGAAGAGAAAAGTCGTCGTAGTCCTTGGAGGCAGGAATTATGAGCTGGGGTAAAACAGGGGCTAAAAGGGGGTGGTTTCTTCGGTATTATTAGATTTCTTGCGAATTACTCGCGCGCGTCCCATTAACGAGTCCCATCTGTCTGGATTATGCAGCCAACTCTAGCTCACTCTCGTGCGCGCGCGCGCGTGACCAAGACGATTTGGAGAGCGTTGTTTTTTCCAACCCAAAGGAAAAACCTTTTCCCCTTCTTCTTCGACTTATCATTAAACAGGATCTAGCTTCTTTTTCGTTTTTCTTTTCTTCTCCTTTCTTTTTTCTATTCTCCCCTTTTCGAATCGTACGATTTCGATTACTATCACATTCATTCTCACGTCTTATTATAATTTATCGACCATCATTGTCGATAGGATTTAATCATTTTCGAATTACGTTTAATCCTTAAATTTGTAATAAAAGGAAAATTTGTATAGAAAAGAAATATATGCTACCAGTATAACACGATTATTATTGATAACAGAAAAAATTGTTGTTTCGGATGAAATTAATTTGATCTCTAGATTAGCAAATATGCTTAAACTATGATCTATTAAATTTAGTTAATCAGAAGTTTACTGTATTTCATTGATAAGAGTGTTTTCATACTTTCTAATGATTATCTGAAGAAGATTAAGATTGTTGTACCGTAGAAGAACCTTGAGGAATTACTAGGAGAGATTACATCGTTATTATCAATCTTGAGAAAGGAGAGTGTAGGGGGAGTGTATGGGGGAAGGAACGCGAGTGGAATACATTCCCCTTTTAGACTTCAGTTATCTATAAGTCTTAATCCTTATGCTCGATTAGCGCGACGAATCGCTAATGAGGGCGTTTCAATTTGAATTCTCCTTCATACACACACACACACACACACACACAACCACACACACATATATATATATATACACATGCGCGCTCACACACATACTGATATAATATGTCTGGCGTTTGAAAAGAAAAGTTGATTCGTTGATCGTGAACGTTTTCTACAGGTTTGCGTTCCGCACTCTTCACGTCTGAGTTCTTTCAACGAAACTACTAAAAAGAGGTTCGTATGCTAGTCTATTCGTCTGTCCATCCGTCCGTCCGTTCATTCGTTTATTCGTTGGTTCGTTGGTTGGTTCTTGGTAACTCGATCTGCTCGAACACCTACGAAATCAAATTATACCTTCGGACACGTCATGAATTTTAATCGGCATCTAATCTTTCCACCGGGTCTCGTTCTACCCACACCGATCGTACATAATTCGCGTCTCTGGGTTATTCTAATCGGTGCATGAGCTAGTGTTTAAAAAGCAATTTATCGTGAATCGTTTTAAACGATGAGCTGGCGCTGGAGAATATCTGAAGATTAACCACAACTGTTCAATAATATGAATATCGAATGACACCTAAGAATTGATGAATTTTATTGAGCGAAAGGTTGGATATTATCAAGAATTAATAAACATTTCTGTTGAAAGGATCAAACAGAGAGAAAGAGAGATAGGTGTATTAGTATCGGTGTGGTCCCCTTGAAATGTGAACGAGCGTGGTCGACAATGAATCGTAATAGGAAAGAAAGAGAAAGAATAAGCCGGTTGTTCGTTCGGTCATTCGGTTGGTCGGTCCAGTTTGCTGAGAGAGCATAGTCAGAAGATAGTCAGTCAGTCAAGCCTGCGGCAAGTAGCTGACAGTCATGCGAACGAAAACTAATCTATCCCACACCTTGGCTAGCTCCAACAAGAACATTAAAATTCAAAATAGCCTGTTAAACAACGTTTTAATGTCTTCCTTTCCCCTACCACCTTCCCCCTTATTTTACCTTTACCTTGTCCAAAGAATGGTTTAGGTCTACAGGTCGATTCACCACGTCTCGTGCGGCTCTTCCTCGATTGTTCAAAGACGACCACCTGCCGATTGGCGAAAGTCATTTTACCAATGACTCATTCTTATCGTTTATGCGAAATAATATGAATTTGATCATCGATTTAATCATATTTAATCAGTGAGATATTTTCTTCGGGATGAAGATAATGAAGAAAGTTTTAGAGATAGGATGTAGAATGCTAAACTATGATTGCAGTTTAGTCTCGTGACGATGATCCGGCAGAATGAGTCGTCGCTAATTGGCTTCGCCCACGAGGGAATCGATCTTCTCGTCGACGCTCGATTAACGTTACTAACCAAACTAACATTTATTTTTTGTGAACAATTTATCTGATTTTTCCATACTGACAATTATTACTTTAGTTGGCTAAAAACGTTATTGTAATTTTTTAAATACGTGAAAATATCCTTGATCGAATATATTTATATTTGTTGTTGTTAATGATTGTTTAATAATCAAATATTTAATAAAAGTGAAAATGTTTGTCTATCTTTTCTTTTTTAAGGAAGAAGGGGATAATAAATATGAGAAAAAAAGGGGTTAATCGATGGTGATAATCGTGGCTTCCTGCGGGAGAAGAGGTCGAATCGTTGAGGAGGTGCCAGGACTTTACATTCGGCGCCTAACTCTCGAGGATCCTCGGAGCTTGAAGGAACAACGGTCAAGCGGTTCAAGGTCGCGCACGCCACCGCGCCATATCTGTCATCCTGCCGGTCCTTACGTCTCCTCCTCCTCTTCCTTCTTTTCAACTCGTGGATCTTCAAGGTATTTTTCTCTTTCTTCTTTTCCTTCCTTCCTTCTTTTCTTTTCTTCCTTTCAAGCTCGCGACTCCACCTTTAATTATCCGATATGCGTCTCTCTCTCTGAACGCGTACGTGAAGGTCACGGAAAGATCGTTTCATACTTTCTTTTTTTACTTTTACTCATCTTATTCTTTTTCCAAACGAAACTTAACCGATCATTTGTACGATTACTCGATTATCTTTTTGCCCAGGTGAATACGCAATCGAATCTCGATTCGATCTTTCAAACATTTTTTTTTGTTTTTCAAAAATACGATCAATTATTTTCGATTCTACTATTTTTATAAACGACATTATTATTGTTAACGATTTTAATAGAAAGAGAAAACGGGGAGGAGAGGAATCGTTTACGTGATCGTCCTCGATTTGAAAAATCTTCTTTCATCTTTTCTTATTCTTCTTTTTCTTTTTCTAGATTTTTTCTTCCTTATTTTTTTCCGTAGGAACCCTTAATTAAACGCACTAAAATTTAACGGTCGGAACAGAACAAACGATCGCGGTTGGACGACTTAATAAAGAACCTAACCGTTGATCGAATGTACAAACACAAGCACGAGCATATGCACGAGCACGACCATGAGTAATATTATAACGTTATTAAATGAAGTAGTATTAAAATTACGAACGACTGGCAATATCGTTATAAACATCGTTATCATCTACGTACGATCGTCTCTCGCGCAATTTTCTCTCTACTGATCATTTTTTTTCTTCTTTTTTTTTATTTTTTTTTTATTTTCATTTGATTTTACATTGCTGTACCTTTCGATAAATTTCAAAAGCTTATTCTTATGACCATTTTTTGTTTTGTTTTTTCTTCTTCTTCTTCTTCTTCTTCTTCTTCTTCTTCTTCTTCTTCTTCTTCTTTAATCTCACAATCAGTTACAGATCTTGGCAGGAACGATTACGAAAAGAAAGACCGGCATATTTGACGATCGTCTCACTCGAATTACCAGAATCACCGATACCGTTAATCGAGTCTCAAGCTAGCGAACGAAATAAATCAAACTATTTGGATGTTAATCCCCAAGAAGACAAGGACGATATTCTCGATGAACTTTTAGAAAAAGTTAGCGAGATCGGTAAGGAGAGAGATAAAGAATCCCGTGGGAGAAAGTTAGATGCATTTTCTGATGGTGTGAGAAGAGTAGGAGGAGGAGGAGGAAGAAGAAGAAGAAGTAGGAAGAACCAGGTAGATTCATTGGAATGCACGAAGGAAGTCGCAACCCTCGAAGAATGTACCAGGAACATTCTTAGGACTTCTCGTAAGTATTGTATTCCTCTTTCTTTGTTTTTTTACTTTCTCACTTTAATTTACCTATTACGCGATAAATAGTATTACTATAAAAAGAATATTAAGTTGAAGTAATAGTAAATCGATAATTGGGTTTGTCAAATATCGGGAAAATTTCAATTTAATTAATATATTCTTTGCTAAATGTATATTGTTTTTGTTATATGCGAAAAATGTAATTATTTTGTTTAATAGTCCTGAAAATAATTGATTGAAATTTGTAATTTGAACTGTGGATAATTAAAAAATGTACGTTTATTCAAATTGGTATTGTATGCCATTTACGAATGTGCAACAATTCAAATTTGTACTGTAGACAGTTCATATACTTATTTAATTGCAAAAAAAATTTATAATAATATTTAAAATGTAAAGTTAATGCAGATTGAGAATTGATTGCGCGAGGTATATAAATTTAATTAAATCGATTTACTCATTTTACAAATATAAATTTTTTTAATTTATCCTATAAAGCGATAAATAATAAAAGAAAAAAAGAACGAAAAGAAATATGAAGTTATAGAAATTGTAGGTCGAGGATTGGTAACTCAGTTAATATCGCACGTATATAAATTTGATTAAAATCAATTAACGAGGTAACGCAAAAGCAGGGAAGGAAATCTAATTAAAGGAAGCTAGTAAAGTTTTCTTTACTGACTATAGCGATTATCGGTTCGGATTTAACCGGCTGTATATAGGTGAAAAACGAACGAAAAGGATTGGCCAGTTTGGAAGCTCGTGTGCGATTTAATGGCGGTAAACGTGATGGTATTAGAAAATGAAAAGAAAAAATGGAAAGATAATCGAGGCGCGAAAGGTGTGCACAAGTGTGAGAGTAGAGGGAAGGAAGGTGAGTAGAGAGAAAGGTGCAGCTGTGAAAATAGGGTTGCATTCGGCTGGGCGCATTCATTAGGAGGGGCTGCCCCTGTTGCTATGCAACGCATTAGAAGAAATGTTCACGATCGGTCGCGTTGCCATACCTCGCGGCGATTAAACCATTAAAACGATCACGTATTAACACAAAATTTACCTTACTCATACGAAAAACTATCTTTTCACAATAATTTTATCTAATTTTAATAGGGATGCTAGAATATTATTTTGTTATTGTATTTAAAAATTAAGAAATGATTACTGTAAAAGTGTAATCAATCGTGTTAAATGATCTAATTTAATTTTCATCGTATTCTTTTTTTTATTATAGTTTTTCTGGAACCCCATAAATATAATTTCTTTAATTAAATTTTCTGTTAATTCTAATTAATTAAATTTTAGAAGAAGGAGACGATGAGATGACGTTAACGGAGACAAAATTTCAAAACATCGACGATTGCATCTGTTCGGAAATTCCTGAAAATTTGCGAATCAACGTTAGAAACAAAACGGAAGTTACCTGTGCAACATCGAGAAGTCCGAGTCCGGAAGTAACGCATACGATAAGAATTGCTATGAAGTATCACGGAAGATCAGGATTGTGCAAGGTTTCCAATACCGAAGTGGAAAAGGATGTCGAGAAAAAAGCTAGAAAAACGCAAGGGAAAAATTTGAAAGATATTCGCGAGAGAACGAGGACGAATGATGAAATTGAAAATAGAGATTATGTGATTCGTGAGGAGGGTTGTTGTACTGGTGTGAACGTTGCTTTAGATTTCACGCTTAATTGCAACAGCGTGCGTTTGACGTCTCGTGACATTAGTCTTAAAGCTGAAACGAATGACGAGCGTTCATATTAGTTTTCCAAAATTATTAACGCATTATTCATTGGCTATAAATTAGATGGAAATATACTAAAGATCGGCTAATTTCTATTCTAATTTTTTGGTAATACTAACTGAAATCATTTCTTCGTAGATTATTAAAAACAAAATTTAGAAAGATGTGATACATGCGTGGATTTTTATATTTATTTGTTATAAAGATGATATTTAACACGGTTCCTGCCACGTTCATAGTTATCAGTACACACGAAAAATTTGAATTGTATATTAATCTAAAAATAAATTATTTACAATTGGTAATTATTACTGTCAATTAAAAATTCGTACTGTATTAATAACATTAAATTAAATTTATTTTGGTCGGGAACGTCTTAAAAAAGAAAATAAAACATTAATCGTTGAATAATAAAAGCTTATTTTTTGTATACCGTTTAACAAACGTTGACAGTTTAAAGTTAATTAATTTGCTGATGAATAATACATTAAAATCAGTATATTTATTTCGATAATTTAAATATGATAATAAAAAAAAAATAAAATAATTGAGTAAAAAAATAAAAACATAATTTAAACCGATATTTTTATCTGATCTTAAAAAAAAAAAGGAAAAACATTTTACCAACTTTGTTTCTAAATACCGTAGAGAAAAAGAGAAGCATAATTATTCTTAAACCGTAAGAGAAAGGATAACAAAAATAAAAAATCGTCTACGAGTTCTCTAAAAAGTTTCTCTTCTGAACAAAAGTATAAGGGAACCGTTTCTCGCGTGAATAACGAAATTCGGAATCGTGAATCTCCGTCTTCAGGGCAATAAATCGCAATCGCCAGTTCGATTTCTTCGAAATAGAAGAAAAAGAAGAAGAAGAAGAAGAAGTAGAAGAAGTAGAAGAAGTAGAGAAGACGAATAATAATTATAATAATAATAATAATCATAATAATAATGAGAAGAAGAAGGTGGAACGCATATTTGCAAGGACTATCAGCGCACGCGCTCGGCCTATTAATTAGATCGTCTAATAAATCGCCAGCAAGCGGACGGCAAAGTATAAGCGCCGTTAGGCTCTTTCTCCTCGTCCTTCGGTTTCTTCTCTCCACCCCAACCTCCATCTCCTCCTCCTCCTTCACATCGTCGTCGTCGTCGTCGTCGTTGTCGTAGTTTAAAAAAAAGAATCAAAAGACGAACAAGAAGAAGAAGAAGAATAATAATAAGAAGAAGAATAAGGAGGAAGGTGGATGAAGAAGAGGAGGTTGGAGGTTGGAGGTGGAGGATAAGAAAGAGAGAAGAATTGTAGGTTCCTTTTCTCCTGGTGGACCAGCGCAAGATGAGAATCACGCGTCTAGGTTGGCCCCTTGGAAGGCCAAGCCAGCCCAAACCGGGTGAGAGAAGTTGCTCGGTTCCCCTTCCTTTTCTTTTTCCTCCCCCTCCTCCTCCACCTCCTACTCTTCTTCTTCTTCTTCTTTTACTTCTTCTTCTTCTTCCTTCATCTCGTTTACCAACATCTCGAGTATCTCACTCACTCACTCTTTTTCTCTAACGTCGCATTTTTATTTTGTCTGTGCTGTGTACGGTGCTCTCTCTAAGGGCGAAAATGGTTCATGGCCGTTTCCAACCGCCGATTTCGTCGCGGATCCTACGAGGAGGTTCAACCTCATCCTCATACTCCTCCTCCTCCTCCTACTCTCTTCTTTTTCTTCTTCTTCTGTTGGTGATCCTGCTGTTGCTGCTGTTGCTACTCTCGTACTCTTCCTTTTTCTTCTTTTTTTGTATGTCTCTCTCTCTCTCTCTCTCTATCTTTCTTTCTTTCTTTCTTTCTTGTTTCCGATAAACACACGCGTTTGTAGAAAACCCGAGAAGTTTACACCCGCTACGAACCCGTAGCCCGCGAATATTCGTATATTTGCTATCATATTACGCGATATTTGCATACACCGGTCGTTCGAATAACGTCAGGTTTAACGTTTATTTTCCTTCTTTTCTTTACTTTCTTTCCTACCTTTATTTTATTTTATTTTACTTATACATTTTTTATTTATCAACGGATAAAATCCTAAGAGTTAGAACATTTACCTTGTGAAGAAGGAACATTGTCAAGTTCGCCAATGTTCTGCAGTTATAATGACCGGTTGAATGTGCATTTCTTTTTTCTCAACGCTTTTGTCAATAAAAATCTACATTTTATTGTCAAATAAAATTCAACTTTCGATTATTACGAATCAAATCTCAATCCCCCCTTTTTTTCTCTTGAATCTTATCATCATATTTCATGAATTAATTCGTTTATTATTATTATCTATACGAACGATCATATCATTGTTATTATGGTTGCTGTTAATGCACATTTTTCATACGTAAAATTACCTTCATTCGTGAATCTTCTTCATCTTCATTAATATTTTCTGTTTTATACGAATGAAAGTTCAATTTTGTTGATTCTAATTATAAAATATTAATTGATTAATTCGTCAATTATTCATAAAAATAATCAGATTTGTTATTATCGTTAATATGCATAGATCATTTTGTTCGCTTGAATACCATTTTGTCTTCTTATTTTATAAAACCTTCCTCATCTACCCTCGTCAATTCTTGTTTAGTTCAATTCCATGTTCCAACCCTATTTCTTCAGATTCTTTACCCCGGCATCGATTAACGTGTTTACTCGATTGAGACGCGCAAAAACGCGCGAACGAAGATCCACAAATGACTTTCGACGAAGATCTGCGAGAGAACGAAAGACAAAGGAGACTTTGTGCTCCGTTGATGAGGCTCTACGATCTCTTCTTGCGTTTCCTTTTTCTTTATTTCTTTTTTTTTCCTTTTATTCGTCCTTTTTCCTTCTTTTTTTCTATTTTCTGTGCTTTTTTTCTTTTTTTTATTCTTCTTCTTCTTCTTCTACTCTGCAACCACCTTATTTTATCTCTTTCTTTCCCCCCTCCAAGATATCGATGTAAAAAAAAAGAAAAATATTAAAAAATGAGAAAGAGAAAGAGAGTGAGAGTGAGAGGGGGAGTGGGGGTGAAAGAGAGAGAGAGAGAGAGAGAGAGAGAGAAAGAGAGTGAGACAGAGTGAGAGAGACGCAAACGGGAGACGATGAGACGCTATTGTAGAGATCGCAAATTGGTATGTTGATTACTGTACCGGGAAAAAGAATAAAAGATGAACGCGCTTGTTTCAAAGTCTCTCCTTTTTCTTCGAGCAAAAACGAAAGAGAAAGAAAGAGAGAGAAAGAGAGAAAGAAGAAAGCTCGTTGTTAGAAATCTCCTATTTTTTTCTTCCTCTTCTTTATTATTTCTTTTTTTTCTTCTTTTTTACTTTCCTTCCCGATGTTTTATGATAATACCCCCTTCTCGTTCGTTGCACTTTTTTTTTCTCTGCTTCCTCTTGTTTTTTTCTTTTCCATGGCGCATCTTAATTATCAAAGTACTCGAGCTTACGAAAAATCAAAAGCTTGAAAACCTATCGGCCATCTTTTATTTCAATCGACAATGTCATTAAGACGTTTACTGTCACGTGGGTCATTGGTGGCCAATGGGAATCATCCGTGAACCACGACAATTATTTCTGATTGTAGTTTGTTTTTTTATTCTTTTTTCTTTTCAATAGAAAAAGAGAGCTAGGACTACGCGAGTCATTTTATTTTAAAAAAATTTCAAACTTTTGGGTGGTGTGTGCAGTGTACACGTTAAATTTTATTACTTGTGTCAATCAAATTGAAATGATTTTGTTGATTACTTTTTCTTATTAACCTAAACAAGGTTTTTAATTTTGTTTTTTATTATTTTTGTTTCGAAAAGTATTCGATTGAGATCCTTCTCGAACGAGATCGTAAAATTTTCTGATGATTTCGTGCGTGCGACGTTGACGATACCTTGAAATTAAGATATCGTATAATACCATACACACTCGTTTCAACCCTAAATGGATATTTCGATCGTGTATCGCGTTCCCAAACGAAAGGGTTCGATTAAATTCGACAGTTTAGTTTAATTTCGTCGATTCGAATAATTGCTTCAAACGAATGAAAATGCTTATCTCCAAAGATCCACTAAAAACCTGTACTACTAATCGAATTTTTCGAACATTTTAACGATTAATAATTAATTCACAGATTTCTTTTCTTTTTATTTTTTTATTTCTTAAGTCGTTCGCTCGAGTGAAACGAATTGGGTTGACCGGTCGATTAAGAAAATTCGATTGTTGGTTCTAATTTATGCTCTTTAACGAACAAAACTGAATGTTCATAATAGCCGAATTCTTTTTAAGATTGAAAATAAAAAAAGGAAAAAAAATTATGAAATAAATTTAGATAGAAAAAGAGAGAGAGAGAGAGAGAGAGAGAAAGATGGATAGGGAGTTAGAGTAAAGGGGAAGAAGAAGAAGGGGAAAAGGAAGGGGAGGGCCCCCTCTCGATTAAAAATACAACATCGGTTAGGAAGAATGTAAAATACGAAATAAAGGAAGGAGAAGAACCAAAGCGCGTTCTAGCGCACCTTCAAAAACGGGTATCACCGGCTCCACGTGTGCATGTGCGTGCACGCCTGTGTGTGTGTGAGTGCGTGCGTGCGGGTGTGTATTTAGTATGTGATAGTGTACGTTGGATAGCACGAGATCGATCAACGACGACGAAAGAATAAGAAGGAATCGGGGAAGATAAAAGAAATACTAGGTGTACGCTTGATGAGTGATCGTTATCACGATGAAAGTGCAGTTTCGAATCGATCAACTGCAGCCGATTCACCGTCGCTTCTTTTATTAAGCTGCCAATTTCGCGGCGCCTTCTACGTCTGTCTCTTTCTTTCTCTCTTTCTCTTTCTCTTTCTATTTCTCTCCAATTTTTTTTTTTGGTTTTCTTATTAAAGAGACTAGAATTAATTTTTCTTTTTATCTAAAAAGATTCGTCGAATTTTAAAGGCTTGTAAAAATAAAAGAATATATGAACAAAAAGTTGTATATACAACATAATCATTCTCGTAGGATTATTTTCGTTTGAATATTAAAATCAGATTCGTGACTATGACTTTGGGGAATGCATTTAATTAATGTTCTTAGTTGTAAGATAAATTATTTTTTGATCTTATCTATAATATATATATAGTATAAGGATTTAATGGATTTAAATACTCGTTGAGTAAATAAAAGAATTAATGAAATAATCAAAATGGTAGACGAACTTAATTTAGAAATGCAGTTAATTTTCATTTTGCATTGTGTTAGATAAATAATTTTGTTATGTAAAAAGATTTACCAAACTTTTAGAGGTATTTAAAGCGAAAGAAATAATAAAAAATAAAAAACTTTGTCGATAACTTTGACTCAAGGGTGCACCTAAAAATTACCCTCCAGTTCTCATTTATAAATTGCTTTGATATCATTATTTTTATATTTAAAAAAAATTCTATAAACTTCAAGCCACATCATAAATACAAAAAATCTAAAAACTTTGTCGATAACTTTGACTCAATGGTGCATTTAAAAATCACCCTTGAGTTACCATTTATAAATTGTTCCAATAATCAATTTTATCTAAAAAAAAAAAATAAACAAGAAAAAATCCTTAATTTTAAAGGCATCCTGAACACATGAAAACCTACAAAATTTCTCGATAACTTTGACACGAGGGTGCATCTAAAAATCGCCCTTGAGTTTCCATATATAAATTGTTCCGATAATCAATTTTATCTAAAAAAAAAAACAAAATAAAATTCTCCATATTCAGAGGCATCTTAAACAAATAAACAAAAGATAATAATAATAATAATGATAATAATAATGATAGTAAAAAAAAAAGAATACATTTGTAATAGACACGAAAATATGAAAGAATAATTTCGAATAGAAATATAATAAGTTAGCAAGGTTTCGACTGGTAAGAGGGTGGTTGCATCTAGAAGTCGCAATCGAGTTGTCATCTTAAATTGCTCGATAAACGGTTCTCCCCCTACCACCCCCCTCCCGTTTATCTCTCTCTCTCTCTATCTTTTTCACCCTAGCACCGTTCTTTCGGATTTCCGTTTCACCGTCATTTATTTCAAGACGATCGATGCGCCCCGAAGAAATTCTTTCTGCAGCTACGTCGACTGGTTAGCTCCGTTCGAGCTTATCCCGAAGAGTTCTCAAGGAGAAGGAAGAAGAAGAAGAAGAAGAAGAAGAAGAAGAAGAAGAAGAAAAAGAAGTAGAAGAAGAAGTAGTAGAAGAAGAAGAAGGAGGAGGAGGAAGAGGAGGAGGAGGAGGAAGGGTGTACGAAGGGGTGGACAAGAGTGGGGGATTTCAATTTCTCGGTTCCATCAATCTCCAGAGTAGTCCCGGTAGCCAAGTGGAAAACGAACTCGATGACTTCCCCGTGTGACTCGGGGGATGAATTCGAGCCTCCTTCGAGTAGAGCGGCTTTATGATCGACGAACGACCTTAAATTCTCCTCGGAATTCGCGGATATACGTATCGTCGTCTAATCTTTTTCTATTTTTTTCTTTTTTCTTCTTCTTCTTCTTCTTCTAGTTCTTTTTCTTTTTTTCATTTACTTTTTTTCTTCTTCTTCTCTACTTATTCGATACGACAAGCGGATTTGATACCCTAACGATTTTATTTCCAATATGGCGACAGTATATAAAGCGATAATTGATTACTCGAAATCGATAGAAAATATAATGTATATTCTATAATCGATTTATAAAAATATATATTATTTTTAAATGGAAGGTTTCCAATTGAATCATTTTATTTATTTTTTTTTTTATTATGTAGAAATAATAATCGAAAATAAATGCGAATGTATTTTTGGGTAAAAGTAGTTTTTTAAATGAAATGAACGACGAGAGTAAAGAAAACATTTTGAAGATTACCCCGACTACAAAATGTAATAGGATTGTCATTTATAAATTGTTCAAATGATTAATTAAACTTTCAAAATAATACAATTTTCGCGTTGACCGTGATTCAGCACTCATTCCAAAATGAAATAAATATATTAATATTCTATTAATTAGAGAAAGAAAACAACAAAAAATATAATTAAAATAAATCAGAAAATTAGAGTAAAATATTTTTAAAGAAAAAAAAACACTTAAATAAAAAACGGAATGAGAATTTTTCGGGACAACTCTATAGAATGTCATTTGTTTTTCTTATCAAAATGATTGCAGATACGAGAAATTGTTCTTTATTCTCGTGAAAAGTCTTGTCCTTTTTATTTTTTCGAGATATTTCTGCTGCGGAACTCGTAATTCGAGTTAATGAGAGTATAATTTTAGTAGTGCGTGGTCTCGACCGTTCGTTTAAAAGACGACGATGCTCCGCCGTTCAATGTTCTTTGCATCTTCATGTTCTCCCTCTCTTCTTCTCTCTCTCTTTCTCTTTACTATTGCTCTCTGTACCGTATCCGGTCTTTCTTTCCGGCAATTACTCCCAGAGTCGTTGCCAGACTTATTATTGTCGCTAACCGATCGAGAAGTAAAATTGAGAAGAGTGAAACAGATAGAAAAAAAAAAGAAGAAGAAGAGAAAGAAAAAGAGGGGTAGACACGAAGCAAGAGGGGGAGGGAGAGTAAAAGTAAAAGAGGAAAAAATGTATGCAATAAGTCTGGCACACACACACACACACACACCAAAATTCCGTACAATAATTAAAGAACGTTAATGAATTTTCAATATTACGCAATGTAAAATTTGATCTTAGAAAGTAACCGAAATTCGTTCAACATCGAAGCTTTATCAAACAAAATTTCCGTTTTAATTTTACCAACGACTAAGAGTTAATTACGCGAGTTTAATGAACGTTCGCGTTCTACGACTTCTTTTTCAAGAACATCGGTCCAACGAAGGATTTCTTTAGAATCATATTACCATCTTTTCGCCATCCTGGAATATTCAATTTATATTCCGTTTGCGTAAATGCGCTTCTCCTTTCAACCTTCTTTTCCTTTTACTTTTTCCTTCATCTTTTTCTTTTTTTATTTTCTTTTTATTTTTATTTTTTTTTCTGCTTATAACTATTTCTTTTCTCTTTCTGTCTTTCTTTTGTTTTTTTTTAACGACACCTTTTTAATATTTTTTATTTTCTCGCTTTTCTTTTAATATAAGAAAAGAATCCGAAACGTTTCTCGAGCATCTTACCCGTTCGCGAATACGTGCGTTAATAATCCTTTATTGCGTTGACTGCTCGAGCTCCTGAGAGAGTTGACAATTTTAATAAAAAAATCTTTTAACGAGTTCGCACCTGGAATTTGAGTATTTTTTTTTCTTTTTAATTTTTTTCCTATTAAAAATCCTCATCCCACTTGGTGAATTAAACAAAATATATCTGAGAATATTTTTAAATCAGTTGGAAAATTGAATTATCTTTGCTGAAAATTATAAACTTCTGATTATGGTTTCCTTCATTTAAATTATTTCCCGATCATTTTTTAATCGTGTTTATTAGGTTAGAATATAAATGAAGAAACATTATTAACGATTATACTTCAGTATGAGATGTTCTCGCGCGTATCTTTCGTATGACCAAATTTGATAAGCTCAACCAATTGAAATACAATTTGAAAGACGTTGCCGATCATTAAACGGTACACACCAAAAGGAGACTAGCAATGAGTTCACCGTCGACCGCACAGGAAGGATTCTATCACCGTTGATTTAGGTTCATTACGATTGATATTAATAATTTCGCTAATTGTCCGTTTGCCGAATTAATTGGTCCTCGTCTGGGAACCATGAATGCCAAACATAGCCAAGTACTTAAGATTCTATTGAAATGTATTTTCGTATTTGAAACAATAAGACATTTAAATAAAAAAAAAAGAAAAAGAGAAAGAAAAAATAAACAAAAAAGGACAAGATTGTAGCTCGACCCAAGTATTTTTGATGTCGAATCTAAGAAATTCTGATGACTCAAGGAAGCCCGACCGGAGGTCATAAATTCTTGACAAGTACAACCTCAGAGTGGTTGTTCAATCAAAGTTTTTAGGCGCCAGTAATACTAGTCTCTAACACTCGGCTTCGTAAGATCGACTCCTGGAGTATTTTCTAAGCGTCAGGTTGAGCGACACTGTTTAACAATGTCTGATTTACGTGGCACGAACACTAAACACACAATCGTGTGGCGGCCCTACTACTCGGGACGGAACTTTAGGCAATTCGACAGTGCAACGTAGTGTTGGTTGGTTGGATGCAGCAGCTAAAGGTGGTCCTGGATTGGTCGACTAGAGCGGAAATCGATGGAATGCAGTTCTTCGAGCTACACTAAAGAAAGGGGGACCAGGGGAAAGGAGATCGGAAGAGAAAGAGAGAAAGAGAGAGAAAGAGAGAGAAAGAAAGAATAAGAAAAAGAAAGAGAAAAAGAATGAAGCTGACTGGTAACCTGGCGCGATCAGCGCCCCGATAAAACACGTTGCCGAGGTGCTTACAATCGACCAGTCGATACGCGATACCTTCTCCCACAAAAATGAATCATAACCTATCTCACTCTCTCATTCGTTCTCTAATCTATCGATCGGTCCTTAATTAGGGACAGGTGTAAAACGAATGATCCTCACCTTGGACTAATGAATTCGTATTAAATCCCACAAACTCAATCGGACTTTTCTATTTCATTCCAAACAACAGACCATGTACGTAAACAATTTCAATATAGTCGACTATTTTTTAGGATTACTAAATCGGACATACTCCAGGAAACATTCGAAATTTTCAATACCGATAAAAGTAATAAAAGTTTTGTTTTAAAAATCTAATTTCAACCAAATTTATCCGGTAACCTAACGTGTTGGGTCAAACTCGTGTTCGAGGTCAAGACATTCTCCTTCTTCGATTAATACTTTCATCAAGCCAACTACGAATTTCCAAGTCGAGACTTCGTCATCGTCGTCGTCGTCGTATTGAGAGTGGTCAACCGTTGACCTTGAAAGTGTCCAAATAAAAAGTAACCTCTAGTAAGACATCACTCTCCCTCTCTCTTTCACTCACAAAACATTATCAATCGAAGACGAGTATAATTCTAATCTAGACGCATTAAGTTCTCATTGATATGTGATGAACAAACAAACGAAAACAAATCAAAACAAATAAAAGCTGTGACTTGAGGTGTTGCATGTGAGATGGTTAGCGTGATAGGGATCAAGAGTCTTGAATAAAGAGAATAAGAATAAGAAAATAAGAATGAGAATAAGAAAAAGAAGAAGGAGGAAGAGAGAGGAGGGTACGGATGGGTTTCCCGATGGGTCGAGGGCCGGGAGGGAACGGGATGGGTGGAAAGGGTGAGGGTGAGGATAAGGGTGAGAGGGAGGGGGAGGAGAATCGCGTCCACGACCATAGACTACGGCAGTGGGCCGTGAAGGAGAGATACACTTTTTGTGGGTTTCTAGGCCGCTAAGAAGCGAATGAATGAACACGGCTCTTCGTAATCCATTCATGCTTCAAGAGGGTACACCCTTCTCCTCCTACTCCTTCTTGCTCATTCTCCTCTTCCTCCTCTTTTGCGCTTCTCTTTCTCTTTCTTCTTCCGTCTCCTTCGAGAAGGAGGAATGGAGGAAGAGAGAAGGAGGAATGGGAAGGCAAGGAGTAAAGAAGAGGCAAGATAAAGAGAAAGAGAGAAAGAAGATGCTGAGAGAGCGCTAGAGACCCCTCATCTCGACGGGATCCTTCCATGTAACTCGCGCTGTTATATTTTGTTTGTCTGCTTCCGAAGAACCCTCCGGATCCCTCTCTCTCTCTCTCTCTTTCTCACTTACTTGGTCTCTCTTTTCTCATCCTTCGTAGCCTTCCCTCCTCTTTCCTTTTCTCCCTCGTGTTAGACCTCACTTAGAGCCCGGGATCTGGGTCAGATTATATGTATACAACTTGTTGAGGCATCGGGCCATCGAGTATATCTGGAGTACCCTGGCGCCTTCATTCCATAGCTTCCTCGGGTTCTTCTTCTTCTTCTTCTTCTACTACTACTACTACTACTTCTTCTTCCTCTTCCTCTTTCTCTTCCTCTTCTTCTTTCCCTTTCTCTTACTCTATAGTCTTCTTTTTCTCTCTTCTTTGATACTTCGCTTTTTTGCCTCAGAGATTTGCAAATTGAGTTACGGTCGTGGATGATACACTCTTTTGATCCTTTATTTTCCTTTGGCGTTAGGTCTTTATTTTTATTTGATTTTATTTTCTTTCATGTTTATTATTGATATCTCGGTTTATATTTTAGGACACTTTGTATTCATTAAGTTTTAGACTTTTGCTTATTTGCATGAAAAATTTGTAAATTGAATTTTGATCGTGGACGATATTCTTTCCTTCAGTTTTGCCTTTATTTTTCTTTTCTTTTTTTCTTCGTGTTTACTATGGATATCTAAGTTGTATATACTCTAGGACACTTTGTTTTAATTAGATTTTTTTTAATTACGATAAAATGTAATGAGAATTAGAAATTTATGGGAGATGATATGATGGAATTTATCGGTAGAAATAGAAATGATATTCCCTAGGTATAGTTAGTAAGAGAATGGTATATCTCCATGAAATCGTAGACTCCGGAGTTGTATGCATCCTTGGGGAATATCTTAAGCAAGATGATTAACGCGATGTAATCTCATTAGAGAGGATCGATCCTTCGAGGATCCCAACCTTCTATGATTTTAACTTGACTTTACTCGACATATTAACAGGATTGTAATTAAATAAGAATTTATATACGTGTTATATAAAAGAAAAATAGATAGTATGTATATATATACATATTGTAACGCTTGATGAGACAATTAAAGTAGATGCTGCGTACGTAAATTGTTCTTTGTTAGATGTACATGAATGACGGTTCGTTAATTTCAACGATGAAATTCTTAACTCTTTCATGCCGAAATAATAACATGGAGTTTTTCAACGCATTATTCAGATTCTTTTGAGAGAACACACCGCGTTAATGAGATTACGTATCACTGATCTTTTTCTTTTACGATGCATTTATATGGGTCTTAATGATATGAGATTTAATATTTTATCAAATGCATTCTTTTGTTTGTATTCATAAAAAATATACGTATATTTTATCTTAATAATTTAATGCATTGAATGATCAACTGAATGAATATGATAAATGATATCTTTCATTACGAATTTATAAGATTTTAAGTAACATTGCATGAAGTACATTTTTTTTCTTTACGTATGCAGTATATTGGTTTGTTTTTTGTTTATTTTGTTTTTGTTATCGTCGAACACGTGTGTATGTATTAATAAAAAATGAAATTAAAGATGAAAACGATTCAATGGCGAAATACGAGGACAGAAACCGTGAGATTCGGGTCACACGCGAGAGGAAATCATTCCTAGAGCATTGAATCATTTCCTGTCGCATTTTGCCAGACGGGCCATGTTCGCGAGAGAACGAACGAATGAACGAACGAACTTGACGATAATTGGTTGGATAATAGTGATGCGTTCATCAAAGTAACGAGCTATCTTTGTTAACAAACTTCACTGTTTACGTTCCTTCTTCCATTCGTAATTCCTGATCGGCTGCGTCACGAATTCCAACAGTTTGGAATTAATAATAAAACGTAGGAACTAACGAGGTAGAATCGAAGATAATTTTTTTTTTTTTATTCTTAGGATGTTAGAGGCGACAAAAGAGATTTTTATACGAAGGAGACGTGCATAAAATGAAAGAAAATAAATTCAAGAAGAAGAAGAAGCAGAAGAAGAAAAAGAGAAAGATGATGATGAGGAGGAGGAGGAGGAGGAAGTGGAGGAGGTGAAGGTGGAGGAGTAGGAGGAGGCACTGGTTTCGCTCTCGCAAATCCGCCACCCAAGAAGCAAGCAAGCACACTATTCGCGATCGAGTCGTGCTATCTCTCAGTTGCTTCTAAAATTAGCCAGTCTTCTTCTTCTTCTTCTTCTTCTCCACCTCCTCCTCCTCCTCCTCCTCCTCCTCTTCTGGCATCATCTCACCGTCCACGATATTATTCCCCGTATTCATAAACCTCTGATTATGAGTCGGTGAATGGGCCGAGTCTCTTTCTCTCTTTCTCACACTCGAGAAAGAGAAAAATTGACAACGAGCCAGTCTGTTTAGTTTATCTCATCGCGACTATCTCTGGCTACGCGAGATATACAAAGAGACAAAGAGATTACTTCTTCTTCTTCTTCTTCATCTACTTCATCTTCTTCTTCATCTTCTTCTTCTTCTTAGCTTGGTTTCGAACAGAATGAAATACGATGAAGAAAAAGAGATCTCGCGAAAGATGTTGCAAATATGAGCTCTGATACATACGTTTGTAGCATCTCGGGCGAGAAATAGTATATATCGATAATAGGAAATATCGAATAGTTCGGTTTACATCGTATCGATCAAAGCGTTCCTTGCCGACAAATATAATATTTCGATGAAAGGGAGTCGAGAACCGGTTTCTCAGGCTAGCATAAAGACCGCCAGTATCCTCTTTGATATCACGTATACGACTAAGAGAACTGAACAAGAAAAAGAGAGTGAGGGAGAGATAGAAAGGATTGAGCAAAGATAGGAGAAGATGAAGAGGGAGGAGGAGGGGGTGGTTGGATAGGGGGAAAGTTGAGAGGTCGATTCGCAAGCTCGTCGTACGACCTTTCTCAAAAGTTCGGCCACGTTTCGTTCTCTCAGAGCATACCAAAGGCTTAACTTGTTCCGAACAACCAAGAAAGATCATCCCATCTTCTTTCTTCTTCTTCTATATGTAGATAGAAAAGGATGAGCAAGAGTAAAAGAGTGAGTGAGAGAGAGGGAGAGAGAGGGAAAGTGTTTCGCGAGGGTCGGCGCTTTTTGCTCGTCTGAAATGTCGCCGGCAAATGTGCGAAGGAGAGGCTACTTCTTCTCGCACGCCGTTTTGCGCCTAATTGAAAGCGACAGTGACCCACTTATACCACCTACAGAGCGTCAAGGCTTCCTTCCTTCTTTCTTTCTTTCTTTCTTTCTTTCTTTCTTGCTTGTTTGCTTGCTTGTTTCTTACTTCCTTACTTCTTTCTTTCCTTATTTTCTTTTCTCTTTTTCTTTTTCTTCTTCTTATTGCGATCCGTGCAGTGGTTCGTTAAAAAACTTATGCGGTTTCTAATACATTTTTTGCTTGTTTTCCTAGTTACCGTGGGAATTAATTGTGCATTTGATTTTGATTTAGGGATTAATATAGTTTTTTTATTGTTCCAAATACGAATAATAAAAATAATTTTGTTATCTTTGTATTTATTTAAATGTACGTCAATTCAAATGTGAACTATGATCGATTAGTTATTGTAAGTAAAAATGTGTATCAATTAAAATATATCTATACTTTGAACAATTAAATAATGTGTATTAATAAAGAAAATTTGTATTGGTAATAATTCACAATTATGTATCAATTCAAATTCGTATTATAAATAATTTACATATTAATCGAGTTTTACTTTAATTACAAATTTCAAATATAAAAGTTACTGGATATCTACTACATTATAAAAAAGATTACCACATTTTGAGACGATTATTTTCTTAATAAACAATCAATGTACTTTATTTAAATGTACGTCAATTTAAAATAACTTTGATCGATTAATTATTTTAACTAAAAATGTGCATCAATTAAAATCTATACTGTGGAGATTAAATTACATGTATTAATACAGAAAATTTGTATTGTGTAAATAATTTACATATTAATCGTGTTTCACTTTAATTAAAATTTTCAAATATAAAAGTTAATGAATATCTACTACATGAAAAAAAAAAGGTTACCACATTTTGAGACAATTATTTTCTTAATAAACCATCAATTTACAATAAAAAGTTGTAAAATTGTAGATTGATAAGATACGAAAAAAAGAAGGGGCTGTTGTTGTTGTATGATTGAAATTGGATAGTGGAAAAAAACTAACAGATTGAGATCGAGAATAAAGGATAAGAAAGAAGAAGGATAATAATGACATCGAGATGATCTAACGTTCCTTCCGTAATATGAATTGAACGAATTTCGAGAATTTGTTGGAGTCTCGTGATCTGTAAGATCGAAGAAACCTTATATACACGATCGAAGGGGAGAGTCCTGTGTTTGTACACGTTCCGTGCGTAATTACTATTGCCCGGATAGAAAGAAACGGATTTCAAAGAGAAAGAGACAAGGAAAAAGAGAGAATGAAAGAGACAGAACGAACAAGAAAGAGAGAGAGAGAGAGACAGACTGACAGAGTCCAGCAACTACCGACTTATTATTTCTTAGTGATTTTCTGAATTGCACCGGGCACGAACGCGATCGTCGTCTTCGTGACGTAAACGAGATAATGGCTTCTACTCGTGTACTCACGATGTAGACATAATGACGACGGTCTTTGGATTATAGTACGTCCAGTAACTCTCAACTTGCTCCCTTGATCTTCTTTCGATTGTATAATAATCCATTTTACGATTAATCGAAGGAAAAAAAAGGAAAATATCTAACAAGACTTACGTACGTTATAATCGAAAGATACATTAATTAAAATGGTTATGAGAAAGGAGAAAAAGGAAAACAGGGAAAAAAGAGAGAAGGAATCAATTGGAATAAGCAAGAGGAATAAATTAATTACTCTCGACTAGATCTTATCACGGTTCGACGAAGTCTACCGTTATCGAGAGTAACATCTTGCTTCGTTGGCGCGTTACAATTTTTTTTTCGTTTTTTTTTTTTTATTTTGTTTGGTTTTTTCTTTTTTACTTTAGAAAGAAGAAAATAATATAAATTATCGAAAATAAAAATTATTCGAGTAAAAGGGTTTGATGAGTCGAATTAATTGCAGTCGGTGATCGATAAGAAATACACGAAAGAGATAGTTCAATATACTCGATTGATCTAACACACTCACAGATGAATTATACTTAAAAAATTGTAAGATGGTAAGAAAGAAATGATATGAAGATGAAGGATCATTGGACTAACGTAGGCAAAATAAAATAGAAAATCATAAATAATTGAAAAAAAAAAGAATTCGAGTAAAAGATTCTGATGTTTTGAAAAATAATTGTAATACATGATCGATAAAAAGATCGAGAAAATTGATAGATCTGAAATGCTTAACGTAAGAAGAGATGGCACCACGGAACAGAGATAATGAAGAAAAATCTTTGAACGAAACTTTAAATTATTGACCAAAAAGAAATAAAAAAAAAAAAAGAAAAACAATTCCACAAAATACAAGTATAAGAATTTAATGATAGATCTAAAGCACTTAACGTTAGAATTAGAAAATGTAAAAGGTCGTATCACGAAACTAATATATAAAGAAGAAGAAAAATCCTTGAAGAGGAACGTAGACATAATGTGAAACAGAAAACACTAAATTATCGGGGGGGAAAAAACAAAAAAAAAATAAAAAGAATAAAAAAGAATAAAAAGAACAAAAAAAAAAAAAAAATAAAGAGAAAAAAACAGCCAACCAAAGTAGGAGTATGGGAATTTGATGAGTCGGGCCTAATTGCAATAGGTGATCGATAAGAAAACCGAGACAGAAAAATATGTTTTAAGAAAATCGATAGATCTAACACACTTAACGTTAGAGGTAGAAAATGAACTTAGGGGTGGTACCAACAGAATAGAAATAAATAAGAATAACGTTGTTGGATGAACGGAGACAGGCCAAAGTCGGAAAAAAGATAAGTACCTGTCGGAGCAGGGCTTTTCTCTTTGGGGCTCCGCCATTAGAGCAATTTTAACGTCTTGGCGGGCCAGCAAAAAAATGCCGCTCAGTCGTTGTGCTAGACTGAAGAATGATCGGAGGCGCCGAACCACCTTTCTTTTCTTCTTCTCAACTATTTCTATCTCTTTCTCATCTTCAAACGATCCAACCAAGCCGCTCCTTTTATCCTTCTCTTTTTCTTTCTCTCACTTTCTCTCTCTCTCTTGATTGGTCAGAAAACGGTCTTCTCTGTGTCTACGACCATTTTCTATCTTTCTCACTCTCTCTCATGTTTCACTATTTCTCTCTCGTCCATCAGCACGCGGTTCTCTCGGACTCGTTAGATTTACCCCAGGATTATGTTTCGTGCTATTATAACTCTCGTCGGAACACCCCCACTCACCCCTCCCAACCCTCCTCCTTACCACCTAACTTGCTCACTCTGTTATTCTTCTTTTTCTTTTCTTCATCTTCTTCTTCTTATTTTTCTACTTTTATGATTTCTTTTCTTTTTTACTTTTTTTTCTCTTCCCTCTATTTCTTATTTTTTTCTTCTACTACTTATTTTTCTTTTGTCGATCGGGTCAATTCTTTCGCTGCAACATTCCGATGACGATTCCACCGTCATAGCATTTCTGATTGATCAAATGCATAATTTTCGTTGGTTGGTTGGTTGGTTGGTTGGTTGGTTGGTTGGTTGTCCAGTGTTGAGTGGCGAATAATTGGTTTGTCAGTGTTGGAGAACGATCAAGTGAAAGGATAATACTTGTCAACGGGAACCGTGCATATATGAATGCATTATGTGCTGCTCGCTCCTGTCCGTTACCGCGTGGATTTCTCGGTCCCTTTTATGATAAGTGAGCCGAAAGATTTGGTTTCTTTTCTTTTCTAATTTTTTTTTGTTTGCCTTTTTTTCTTCTTTTACTTTTTTGAACGGACCCTTTGCTCGAGTTCACAGACAAACAATTTACAGTCGCAAGGATGAATTGGTGTATGTAAAGTCACGCAGCTGACTATTTTCCTGTCACGAAAATGATTGAAAACCGTTAACGTTGCAAGTAGTTTTAAAGTTATTAACATATTTTATATCATATTATCGTCGGTTAATCGTCTGCCGTTTTTCCTGTAACGAAAATTTCTTACGATCTCTAATAGGTTGCATTTATATTCTTTTTAATCTTTTTTTTTCCATTAACATTATAATCAAATTTTTTCGGTAGCTAATGATTGTTAGTTAAAAAAATTTTCTTTGCAGGCTTGAACGTTCATCAATTTCTATTGTGAAAGGTCGAAAAGATGTTAAATAGAAAGCTAATGCGAAAGATTTGTTTGTTCTGTAAAATGCGGCAAAGTTAAAAAAAAAAAAAAAAGAAAGAAAAAGAAAGAAAAGTCACGAATCTAGGAAGATCTTTAGGGTAGGATCAGATATATCCAGCAGAACAAACCGAAGAACCATCCGTCTCGGTCCCCATGCTATAAGTCGGAAGATATATTATTCTCGAATTGGAAGGGGGTAGGCTTGGGGGCGGGGGTGGGGTAGTAACACTTGTTTGATTCAATTCCAAGAACACGCTTAGAGGCGGCGCCGATGGAGGCACAATTTTTCTTCTCACCGAGACTGCAGCCTATATTGCTTCGCATATATTCTCTTGACGCCTCGATCAACCAAAAAAAATAATCATTCGATCTTATTAACAAATCGTCTGCTTCATCGAAATCAACTTGTCCTTTTCTCGTATTTTTTATTTTTTATTTTTATTCTTAGTAACGAATAATTCAAATGTGAATATTTTTCGTTTATTCGTTTATTCTTTATTTCGTTATAGGATAATTAATTTCACGATTTATAGATTTAATTTAGAATTATGATAAATTATTTATAAGGACATTTACATACGAAAAAAGAGGACAATAAATTGGAGAATTAAATTGTAGCCAAAGGCACTTTTAAATTTTTGCATAACTATCAAAGTATAGTAAACAGTAAACCTTTCTCGATCCTGACCTAGGTAAAATTCTTTTTACTAATAGTCACAACCACAAAATGTTAAAACCCTAATTTCTCAATAATCACCGTTCTACCTATAAAAAGGAAATCTAGGTGTGAAGAAGAAGAAGTAAAAGAAGAAAAAGAAGAGAAGCCACATAAGGGAAGGCAACGAAAGATAAAGAAATAAACATCTCGGTAGGATAGGAGTGGCAGCAGTAGCTTAAAGGCAGCTTTTGATTTTTGCGTGATGATGGGTAAAAAAAGGAACAAGAATGGAGAACGAAGAGAAGAAAAGAAAAAGCTATGCTGAAAGAAAGAAAGAAAGAGAGAAAAAAGCAGAGGCGTTATCCCATCCAGTCGACATGGTCCAAGGTGGTCTGCAGGAGGAAAAGATCAGTCCTTTGGTCTGTGGCACGTGGCAGTGTGTATTTCAATAATAGCAGGAATTAAATTCTGAGCTTCCTAGTTCCCTCTTTCTTTCTCTTTTTTCTCTTCCCGTTCTTTTCCCAACAGTCAGTAGGAAAGGACGACACGCTTTCTTTCCTCTACCACCCCGACCTTTCGCCTCCTTTTTTTATTATTTCATTCTTTCTTTCTTTCTTTCTGGTCCTTTCTATGCCTTTTTTCGGGCCACACAATCGGGACGAACGCGTGCCCGTGGTTATCCATGCCATGGACGACCCGTATGGGTCCACGCGACACCTTTGCCTTTCTTGCAGACTCCACTTTTACGCTCTCTTTCTCTCTCTGCCTCTCTTTCTATCATTCACTCTCTCCCTGAACCCTCATTCAGGTAGATCCCCAAACTCCCGGAGTCCACGTCCCTCCGATTATGCCACGAACGATGAGAGGAACATCCTGCTAAAACTGCCACCTACCTCCTCTCCTCTATCCCCTTGGTCAGGTAGCCGCATGAATTTGATTGCAACAGGTTGTTTCGCTTCCCACTTCGGACCCACCTGTGATCCTCTTCATACCTCCTCTCATTCTCTCTCTCTTTCCCTCTGTGTTTGTTTGCTGCTCTCTTTTCGAATGGATACAATGACCCTAGGTTTATTTTAAATCCTGGAATCCTTCCCTCGATCGATATCGCATATATGTTAACACACATAAATACACACACATATAGATTATACTAATTACTATATTTAAAAAAAAATTATACTGTAATGTTTATTTGATTGCTTACGATTAAACGGAAACGTTGCAATAATGTAATAGACACGTTTGCGTGTTGAAAGATGACTGAACGGATTATGTTCCTTATCGTTCGTAGTATCGTTGAGGGAAGGTCATTCAATTTGTAAGGACGCAAAATAACGCGAGATATGTTATTAATGAACGTAAACATTGTTTACGGATATGCATATTTATAAAAGATATCTCTTCCGATAGGATACGTTTGAAAGTTTTCTTTAAATCCAATCATAATCACTATTTTTTCCTATCGTATATAAACATAACAAAAACTGTATATAAATCATCCGAATGTTATTTATACATTTCTTTAATAAATTATCTCAAAACTTATGCGACTTATTCTAAAAAATAATTTTGATTATTATCTCTTGAGTTTATGTTAAATTTCAAATCATTATGATTGAAAAATATATTTCAGTTAATTGCGAATAAAAAATATTTGTTAATTGAATTAAAATAGAAATGATATCAACAAAGGTATATGGCAATAATCGAAGAAATAAGTATAATACGCGAATAGAAGGAAGGAAGAAAGGAGGTGAAGGAGGAAGGTGAAAGAGAGATGAGACGAGATGAGTGTTTTTCTCGTAAATATGTTTGTTAAATTGGAAATGAGAAAGGTGGATAGGGTAAAAGTAATTAGGAGAGGAAGGTAGGCGTGTTACTTAAAGAGCAAAATATATCCGTGCACGCTCGTTTGCTCATGCAAATGCGATAGATTTTCGATAAACGCGGCCATCCTCCCCGACATCGACTAAGCTCGTAATATTCCGAGCATTACGAGAGGGCTGGAATTTGCTCGTTTCGAACCCGGTGCAGCGTAAAACGCGAATAACAGAGAGAGAGAGAGAGAGAGAGAGAGAGAGAGAGAGAAAAGAAGAAAGAAAGTATTTCCCTCTTCGTAAACACCTGTAAATGAAGCAAACCTGACGTTACGAGGGTTCGGGCTCGTTACGCTCGTACGAGGGGACGTTCTTGCATATTGTTTTCCCATACCCTAAACGTAATTCGATAAATGTGCGACGTCGCGAAAGTAAATCCTTCTTCCTTTCGAAACTAAAAGAGAGAGAGAAGGAAAATTTGTCCCTACCCTAATATAGAAAAAAATACTTCAAAGCGTTTCAACAATTTTAAGAATTTTTTTCCTTCCTTTTTTTCCTCCCCTATTGGTCAGTCGAATATTTTGTTAAAGTAATTCAAAGTGAATGGATTTAAGATTTATGAAGATTTTATATACTAATACTACTTTAGGTAATATTCTTATATAAAAAATATTATTATAACAGTGATGTAAGTTCGCATAGGAATGGGATGAGAAAGAACATTTTTTCTTATTGTAAACTATTTTTCTTTTCTTTTTCTTTGTTACGAAATGGTTTTTTTATAGCATTTTTTGGTAGAAAAGATTATTGTAACTATTCTATTCGTTTTGTTAGTTGCGGTAGGTCGTCTTAATCCTTTCTTAAGAATGAAAGAACTCTTAGGCACGCCTTGGACAGGAAATCCATTCCAGATGTTACTATAAGTTTCTTTTTTTCTTCTTTTTCTACGTTAAATTTGACAGATATAATATTTTATCTTTTTCCAGAACAATTTTTAGAAATATTTTCTTCTTTTTGTTAATGAACTTAAATGCATATATTTATTTAGCGATATATCATATTATTTCCATGAAAATAAAAGAGACAAATTTAGTTAGTTATTACATTTTAAAACGAATAAATAATAATTTCAAATTGTTTCCGACTTTTTAAAAATGTTTACAAATTAATATTTTGTTAACAACGAAAGAATATTTTTTATTGTATACAATTTATTTAGCTATGATCTTTTAACGTTACTTGCTGTAGGTCATATTTCTACTACTATGAAGTAGTATCTTTCTCATCCTTTTTCAACTCATTAGAAAGGATTCACGGTGAACTAAGAGAGAAAGATATAGAAGGAGAGAGAAAGAAAATCGCACGATGTCCGCCCGTAACGGCGTTCTCATGAATAATAACACCGGTAACGCCGTAAACGACAGTTTATGATGTATCAGTTAATAGTCTTCTCTCCTAGAGACCACTTAGACGCGAGCCTTGGGTAGTTCGAGTGGTCGACCGTATATTTTATTCATGAAACGCTGTGAACAAACCCCCTCGCACCTATTCCCCACTACTCCGTAAGCTCCACAACTTCGAATATCCATGAAATTGGTTCTTTCTTTTAAAAGTTCACACATATACAAACAAACAAATATGCAAAAATATCCAAGAATCGTTTAATTATTAAAAAAAATCAAAATATATAATAATATTCAAATTTCGATAAATCAACCATATGAGTTTCATCAGAAACACGTAATTTGGACTAACGATTTAATCATGTCTTAATTCTTTTTTTTCTTTGAAAATAAAGATAAAAATTGATAGACATAGTGTAGTAGGGGGAAATTGGGAAGAGAAAGATAGAATAAGGGAAGAAAGGGATGGAATAAGGTAAATATCCTCGACGTCCTGTGCTATCATTATTATTACCAAGCCGGTACTGTTATTACCTTCACGATAACATGTAATGAATGAGAGAAAACGAGCGCTCCATTATCGATAATTTCCCCTCAGGTGCATCGTACCCTTAATGTCCTTGCTTAGGCGCTTTTCTAATATCATCGTAAAGTAACCATCTCTCCCTTCCAACCACCCAACCAACCCACATTCTCACCCCACCTTATAAACTATAGTATGCTTGCTAGCAGGATAGCAAGTATCTAGCAAGCAGCGGTATATTGCAGATCGAGATAAGACGCGTTTTGCAAATGTTTCTTAGCAAGAGAATACGCACTTGACACATATATATCATCGATCGAGACTACTATCTACTAGGCAACAACTAAAAGAGGAAGGGTTGCACGGGGTTGAGAACTTGAAAGTTGAGAAGTTGGAAAATAACGGGAATATTTTTTTAGAAATACTCTTGCTTTCACGATAATCCAACTGATGGTGAGATCAAGATACCTCCTTTGTTGGTGAGCTGCTATACCGAGTGATCTTTTTAAAAAAGAGTCGGAAAATGTACTAAAGATTAAAGAAAGGGATAAATTATGGTTATCATTAACAATGGTGTCTTTATTCGATGAAGCTATTGAAAATTTCTATATATACGATCAGTTATGTCTTTCAATGAACTTTCCGACACTAAAAAATTTATCGTATTTTCTACCTTTCTGTAATACTATTAACTATTTCTATATATGCCATTAGTTATGTCTTTCAATGACATTTCGGACATTAAAAAGTTTATTGTATTTTATGTCTTTCTGTAATATTATTAACAATTCTTATATGTGATCAATTATGTCTTTCAATGAACTCGGACGTTCAAAGATTTATCATGTTTTCTATCTTTCTGTAATACTATTAATAATGTAAGGACGATTTTCAATCTATATCAATCGATTTTATTTTTAATGAATGTTAAATAGGTTAATAGTTCATTGGCAAGAATTTACATAATAGTCATCGAATAAGAATATTATAAAATGAAAATAATATTTAAACCTACAATTATTTATTGCACGAATTTTAATATAATGGAACCTTTCAATATGCAGCATTGGTATAAGAATATTTCACTATTCACGTTTACTGCGAACGAAATTCTTTGTTATCCGAATTATTTCCTGTTAATTGGGATACTTGAGATTCAACTGTACTTTCATCTACATATGCGTATGAAAACTAAACCAATGGCATGAAACTCGAACTGGAGCAAAGAGAAAGATGGAGGATCTTACGTGTACGAGAACGGAGGAATAAATCTTGTTCGTTTTTTAATAAGAAAGAGAAAGAAAGAGAGAAAGAGAGAGAGAGAGAGGACAGTTTCTGTAAAGACCTAAGCCACCGGTATGAGGTATCTAGTTACCTGTTCCTGTCATCAGGATGATTCACCGTTAATTCGTAGGATGGATATTTGTATGGGCGCACGGACACGAAATACACCAATCGAGAAATCGAAAGAGAGGAGAGAAAGAGAGACAAAGAGAAAGAGAAGCAAAGACAGAGAGACGGAGAAAGAGAGAGAGAGAGAGAGAGAGAGAGAGAGAGAGAGAAAGAGAGATTATTCGTTCTTTTTCTACGTCGAAAGAAATATCGTTTACCAGTCGCGCGAGCGAACGCTAAACGAGATGAAAGAACCAATGCCGGCGTTCCGAATAATTTATTTTCTACGCCGAGTTACCAAATTCCGCGCTCGTTCCTCTTCTTTCGAAGTCGAAACAGAAAACTGAAGAAGAAATAGAGACTCTTCTTATTTTTTCTTTTTTCTTTTTCGTTCTGTGTTCAATTTATTTTTGGTATCGAAGATTTGGTGTGTTCATGCTGTTTGAGATTATTTCGAGAAAATATATTCATAGTTCTTTTTTTGATTTTCTTTTTTTTGTTAATTTTGTATATCGAAGCATTCTGATGATCATTATAATGATCATTAGTTGGATCTGACCAATACGAAAAGTTTTGAAATCAGAAGTGAATCTCAAAAGCTGCTTCGTTCCCAAGCTTCGTCATTATAGACGGTGACTCAGAGTGGCTTGAAACCAGTTTTCATAGTCAGTTAGTTCGTATCATTCCTTTTTTTCCTGGCACACGGTATATGACGTTATGTTCTGAGTTACCAATTGCAGGAGAACCGACTACAGATTCTTCTTCTTCTTTTATTCTTCTTCTTCTTCTTCTTCTTCTTCTTCTTCTTCAACTCCACCTCCAACGTTGGATGGAATTTGCCGGGTAAACAGGTTCAAAGTGTTTCCTACGTTAAGGTGTCACTGTGTCAGTGTTATAAAGAACATTGTACACGACTTGATTTGTCGATCACGATGAACCCAACTATATACTTCTAAATTTGTCTTTCAGTCTTCTCTTTAACTCACTCACTCACTCTCCCTGTGTGGATGTGTGTGTGTGTTTTTCTGTTCGTTCATTGGCTCTTAGGGAACGTGCTCGTTAAATCGTGAATAATTTTTAGCTCGAAAAGGGCCAGAGCTACTCGAAGTAGCAACGGTAGGTGGGTTAGGTAGGTTGGTAGGTTGTTGGGTTGGTGGTGTGTACGTGTAGTAATACTGGGAGGAAAGTGAAAGGGTGACGGGTGACGGTAACTCGATATAGAGCGACTCGAAAATTTCGTTTAAATCGCCACTCGTTTCTCGTATGTCGATGTCTTTATTAATGAAGCAAAGATTTCACACATATATGTATATATAAAAATGTATTCACGCATACACGTATGCAGGCATATGAATATATTTGTACAATGAGAATGAGGAATACTCGTCCGCTTGGAAAAGCAGTTGCTTGGCTCTCACCGACTGGATATTTGAATCGGTGCTGATTGGAGGTTTCGCGGTGTTGTTTGCTTTTAGACCGACGAAAAATCCGGCCCGCGATGAATAGGCGTTCCAGAAACGTGTTTCGTGTTCACTCTCATCCTACGAGAAAACGAAAGAAAAAGGAAAAGAAAGAGAGAAAAAGAGAGAGAGAGAGAGAAAAAATATCGAAAGGGAATAAGAAGTCTTCTTGTGAATCTCGACTGCGTGTAACCGGCAAATTTCTGAGATTCCGGTAAACCGGACCAAATGAGAGAATTATATCCTCTTTTCTTCTTTAGTGTGAATCGTTCACGCGAGAACGAGACCATAGAAATCGCACGTTTTAACTAAACGTTACATTACACTCTTCATTAAATTTATACCATCATTTCGAAAATCGACGAGAATAATTTATAATACAATTATCTCAAATGATATTTAGTTACAACGTTGTTCGTATTTTGTGACGTGATTTTAAAGTATACGCGAGTCAAAGTTGGAGATATGAACGAGCGGATAAGCGGGATCGCCATTTTCAAAATTCCCGATGTCTTCGACCTCATAAAGAATTCAAGGCCAGTCACCCGATCGGCCACCGTCCATCTTCCATCTTTCTTCAAGAGATGAGATCGACGAAGGCCTTCCTTCTCACTCTCTCTTTCATTTTTTTACTTGCTGCTGTTGTTGCTGTTGCTGTTGTTGCTGCAGATGTTGCTGGTGGTGGTGGTTCGCACGAGATCACCGAAATTTACTGTTGGACCGTACGAAAAATCTTTATTTGTCGAGAGTTCGCAGTGAAGCACGTTCGGACGATTCTACACGATGTCCGAGATGTAAAGGGGGGTCTTAAAAAAGAAAAAAGAAGAAAAAAAAAGAAAAAATAAATAAGTATGAAGAGTACGAAGAAGAAGAACGAACTAAAGAAACGAAAAAAGAATAAAAAATTAAAAGAAGTAGAAGAAGTTAAAAAAGAAAAGTCGAAGGCACGAATCGAGATGCAATTTGATCCTGGGGATGAAGTAGGGTGGTTAGAGGGGCTTATGGGGGGTTAGGTAAGAGTATGGGGGAAGCTGGTTAAACGCGGTTTTGGACGTCGAACTCGGTCGCGATCCGCGACTGCATCCTTGCTAACCGAAACTCGGTAGTCTTTGGATTTGGTTGACGTGAATGAGGCGACAGGCATTGTCCCCTTGTATTCCTCCTTGTACAACGGTGCTCCTTACTTTCTTTGATCGACTACATAATATGGGAGTCCTGCGTGTGCGCGGTATGCCTTTTTCAAAACGTAAGAGGAGAGTTTCGAAAGGATCAATGGAACCCAAACTCTTCTTCTTATTCTTATTCTTTTTATTCTCTTATTCTTCTTTCAATTACTTTTTTTCCTTAACGTCATTTTATTATTTACTCAGTTTCATTAATTTAGAGATCCGAGAGAAAGGATAATACGGGTATAAAGCCGAAAATTGAGATTTAATATTTGACCTAATTTAATGAGATTAGTTGGAGTGGTGTTTCTATGCTTATAATAAACGTAGGAGGAAACGAGGTGCATTAAATAGGCTCGTACGGTGTGGTTGGGGGTTAAAGGGGGTGGAGGTAGAAGTAACGACTGCTCGTGGTGGCTTAACCGTTGCCAGATGTTGCACCAATACCACCAAAACCGCTCTGTGTAACGCGTCTCGTATTATTACCGTACATTTACGACATCTTTACACCAGTGTCCGCAACAGGTTGCCGCAGCACCCTCGCTTTCTCCCTTCCTTCCTCCTACTCCTTCCTACCACCCTCTTTATCTGTCTATCTCTATCTCTTTCTCCCTTTCCCTTTCTCTGTTTCTCTGTATTTACTACGCATGCAGCAAATCCAATAAGTTGTGCAACATAAAACCAAACGATTTCACTCACTCTTTCTCTTTCTCTTTCTCTCTCTCTCTCTCTCTCTCTCTCTCTCTCTATCTCTAGCTTTCAGTTCGAAATAGGATTATTTCGTCTAAAGGATTTGACGAAATTGAGTGAATTTGAAGTACGAGATTTCAAAATAAAATCGTAAAACAATATTAGATCGGATACTAAGGTTGAATTATGGAAATTGTGAAAAAGATTAAACGAAATTTTAGGCACATTGTGATAATCATAAAATTGGTAAAGAATTAAATCAACGATTAAAAAATAATTTCAAATTTAAAATATAACAAGTGCTATCTAACCGTTTGGAAATTTTCGATAGGGAAACCAAAAAGACAGTTGCATTCAAATGGTTAAATTTGGCGCTAATCAATTCGTCGATGTAGTGTAGATGGCGCGTGTATCTAAGGATATCTAGGAATCCTATAGGAGGGATGCACCATTCATATTCAGCTCATGTGCCATTGGCTGAAAATTTTGGGGGACCGTTTGAATTGATAATAATTTTTTCGTGTAACCTATTCTATTTTAATATAAATTTTTAATTATCATTAAATATAGTTCATTTTTTTTCTGTATTTGATGCAATTCATTATTTCATAATTATTTCAATGTTTGAATCATTCGCTCGCAAAATCGAGTTCCGGTCCCCCAGCAATGTACATGGCGCATGTGCCATTGGCTGAAAAGTTTGGGGGACCGCTTCCGATCCAACGAGCAGTCATGTTTATCTTTAGTATGTATTACGAACCTAACCTATAACTTATCGTTTGTTAACTTATAAGTAAAGACTTATTGTTTGTGATGAATAATCATGGTTCGACAGTGTATTCTTAATTACTGCGAAAGTTCAACAAAAACTACGCAAGACCGTAAATTTTGTCGTTTTCCAAGAAAAGAAGAACGTCGAAAATTGTGGTTGCAAAATAGTAATGTTGTAACTGAAAATGTAAAAAAATATTCAGTTTTATGTGATGTAAGATTTTGTCTGATTATACTAATTTTTAATTGATTTTAAACTAAACTAATAAATATTAAATGATAGTGTAGGCTCGCGTAAGCCGACTACGTATTACTATGCTACATTTACTAGAATGAAACGCGTAACTGATAAAGATAGAATATTTTTGGTTAACATTAAAAGTTTTAACTTTTTTTTAAGTATGGAAAGAATTTTTCGAATGCAATACAAATATGTCTGTGATAATGTAAAAGAAGGCGTGCAAAAATACTTTATAAATGAATTCGAGAAACTTGATTTTACGACTACAAAATGTCACAATCTGATAAAGAGGATCATTAATAGGTACTCTCTGTTTAGATTGCGAAGTGCATCGCGTAGGTATAATCGCAAAAATTTACAAAATTTTAAGCAAACAAATCTCAGTTCGAGTAAAACTATGACCATGTACCACATTGAGAAATAAAAATATGTTAAAATAAATCTATTTTTTAATTTTATATATTAGTCTTATTATTATTATTATTAATATAATATATATAGTAAATAATTATATTTATCAAAATTGTATAAATTCCTACAAATTGTTTTGAAATTTCAAAATACTGTAATGCCTTTTATCAAATCAAACTTAATTAAGTCTTTCTTATTGAATTTATAATAATTTTTTTGTGTAACCTATTCTATTTTAATATAAATTTTTAATTATTATTAAATATAGTTCATTTTTTTTTCTGTATTTGATGCAATTCATTATTTCATAATTATTTCAATGTTTGAATCATTCGCTCGCAAAATCGAGTTCCGGTCCCCCAAAAATGTACATGGCGCATCCCTCCTACAGGATCTCTAAGGATATCTAGGGATATCTAGTGAATAAGCTTACGCTGGAATTTTCTGGTGGAGTATGTAAAGAGAGATTTTCCTTCGAGATACGACAAATACTTACATTCATAAGAATCGTTTTCTTTTTTTTCATTCAAAAGCTTCCTAAATTCCAACAATCATGTTTGATATACGATCCTCAAAAACCTTTTAACAATATGAATAAAATTTCATTAAATTTTGTATATGAAAGTACGAAGAATTATTATCCCCCTGTCCAAATATATTTGTTAAATCGTTATTGTCAAAAGATTGTGAGAAAAGGATGGATAAAAGGATAAGGGTTGCATAAAGGAGTATCGAGTTGATAGGAGACCAGGGTTCGTGCTTAATCGGGTCCCCAGGATCGATCGAATTAATGAAAGGTGGACGTGCGTAATTAAATCGCCTTGGAATCGGTTGGTCCTTCTAATGAATATTCCTGAATCCGACTTGTAAGCCAAGCTACGAGTTTCTCTTACGATTAGGGTTGATCCAAGCCCTGTCATCTTTCTTCATTCCTACAAAGTCCGTCCTTTAATCGGTCAGCGAATTTCTGAACTTCTCTTATACTATCCAGAAAGTAAAATCGACATCAATAGGGGTGGATTCTCTTTAATCGCAAACGGGAATCCTACAGGAATTCATTTTTTCGTTTCATTTCATCGTTTGAGGATATGGTAAGGAAGATTAACAAAATTCAAAATAGAAATAATGAAAATACGTAGACAATATCAAATTTACAATAATCGATCAAATGACCAATTCTTTAAAGTTCGAATAAAAATTCTGGCTTTCGAAATCTAAATTGTATCAAAGTTCAATAGTTGCATTATGAATCGGGTTGCCAAATAAGTTCGTGCCGATTTTAGGAAAATTACATAGATATTACATTTATATTTTCATTTATATTTATAAAATTAAAGAAAATTTAATAGTAAGTAATTTTAAAATTACCCCAAGCATTTTGGGCAGCTCAATCAAAAGAAAGAAATTTTAAGACAGCTTTTACTTTCTCTTACCAACTATGCACATAAAAAAGAGAAACAAGTATGAGGATAACTCGAACTCTCGTGAGAGTTCACGTTCTTTTAAAAAACCACCTTTGAAAAAATTCTTCATCTCCTCGACGATATCATGTCCCTGGTTAATTTCTGGCCGATTCGCTTTTGTAAATTGCTTTCCTGCACGAATTTAATTGACTCCCGCCAAAAAAAAAAAAAAAAAGAAACAAACAAAGAAGAAAGAAAGAAAGAATGAGATCCCGCTTCTGTTACTTACACACTTATGCGTGTCGTAAATATGCACAGATACAAATACAAATAAACTTGGGTGGAACGTTGATGTAAAGATTTAACAATTTGCAATTTATCCGAGATATGTTTACTCGTTTGATTAAATTTCAATGCACACAAACGAAAGAATGAACAAACATACACACACAATTAAAAATTTTCTACGATATATTTTTTTTTCGTTGATTTCAAATTGAAGGAAAAAGAATATAAAAAGTAATTAAAGTTTATTCCGGTTTCTATGAAAATATAACTAATCGCATAACTTTAATGCCAATTCGAAACGAAAGCCCATTAATGTTGTAAATTCTTGCATCACAACAAAATATTTGCTTTCCTGCAGGGGCCCTGTTTGTATAAGTTACACTAACGGTGCCCCCAAGGTCTCTCTCTCTTTCTTTTCTTTCTCTCTCTCTCTCTCCCTCTCTCTCTTTCTCAGCTTCTTTTTCATTTTTTTTCTCTCTTTCTATTTTCTTCGTTCTCTCTTTTTCTTCCTGAGAATCTTTCATCTCCCTTTCTTCGACTCGGAGTATCATACTAACCGGCCCAAAAACGTACGGCCACAACAAACATATGGTCCACCCTATATATTCTATTTCCATCCTTATTCTTTTGTCAAATTTCAACTATTTTCGATTAAAATAAACTAACAAATAAATAAATAAATAAAAATTTTAATTTTTAATTTCATCTTTAACTTCTTCTAATAATCTTTTATATTATATGTCAATTTTATCTTGATTAAAATAAAATAGAAATATAATTAAAAACAATATTTACTCTTTCAATAAAATCTTCTTCCAACTGTCAATTGAATCTTAAATAAATTTCATTTATTATCGGAAATAAAAAAAAAAAATAAAACGAATAGAATTGTCAGAGTTTATTTGTGTTTCGAAGTTTCGATGGAAGTAAAATCAATACGTTTCTTTGTAATTTCATTTGATATTTGTACAAAAACGGGGATAGTTGTTTTTACCATTCGATACTAGTATTGAAATAATCGCGTGCAGGTTTAGCGATTATCGCTAATTTTGTGTAATGAGCGGGGCTTATCTTGGTAAAAGGAGGGAGTTGGTTGCTCACAGTCACCGAAGATCAAGTCATTTACGTTTGCATTACGATCGCATTACGATTACGGAGCTAGTCATTTTCTACGGTTCATAATGAGCATTCGTACCATGCATATATACATACATATATATATACACACCTATATACATACAGAGTAATAAACGCATACGTACACTTAGAGAGAAAGAAAACATTTATGCAACTCCTAAGAGGGCGTTTTATTCGCTCGGCTCTTTTCTCAACGCCCGAAGCGTTTCACTGATCAGGACTATGCACGTTTCTTTTTCATTTCGCACGTTCGAAAGAAGAAGAAATTCATTCGAGATGAGAAGATAACGAGTAAGTATACAACACGTAATAGTTCGTACATTTTTCATATATTTACTGGACCGTTTAAGATCTTTTCTCACGTTTTACGTGGATCGTTAATACGAAAATATTGGCTTGCTCGGATAGTCATTTCTTTAATAGCGTTTACGGATTTTCTTCTTTTCGTCCTTCTATTCTTCATCTTTACGATTTTTCTTTTTCTTTTTTATTTGACACAAAAAAGACACGTAGTGACGATATTTATTGTTTACAAATATTTGAGACTTTCAACAATTCATATGTATTTGTTAATAAAAATTTATTAAATCAATAGACCAGTCATGTTGAATTATTTGCTCCTTGTCTAAGGTCAAGCACGGTTAGTAGCATTGATGGGGGATTCGTCTGAATAAACAACAGACAAAAAACTCCTATGATGTTGACCCCAAAGATACAATTTCTTTGGTAATATTGGAATAAGTGTAAGAAGCTGATAGTAAAAAACTGATACAAACTCGTAAAAGGGATAATAAAAAGACTAACATAAGAACATATCTTATCTTATTTGTCATTGATAAAAAGAAAATTACTTTTGTAAAATTTTACGATTTGTTTATGACACTAAACGTAACTTTATTTATTTTTCTTCCTTCGATATTTCCGATCTTTAAAGTCAAGATTTCTACCTAGGGGGTAGAAAAAAAAGAGAGAGAGAGGAACAATCACACCCCATGAACGGGTAATAGAAGAAGGTGATATATAAAGGGGAAAAAATAAAGAAGAAAAAAAAGGAGAATTGAAAAGAAATGGGGATGGAAGAAGAACGCCGAAGGTGGTCGAAAATAGGAGGACGTTATTGAGGCATAATTTGCGGGGCCGCGGTGTACCCTGCCCTCTCGCCGATAAAATCCGATTAAAGCTGGAACGTATAATTTTCGCTCATTCTTTCTTTCGCGAGAACCTCTGCGTCGTGGGCGCCCCCTCGTTTTCCTCCTGTCAACGTCAAACTGCAATTCTTTCATCTACCTTTTCTTAACTCTACTCTATTGCTTTATTTTTTTTCTTTTATATTTTTCTTTTTTTTTCTATTCAATACTTAGCAAGAGTACAACACTTCGGGCGTCTTGTCGACACGTCAGGAAAAGAGTTACAAAGTAAATAAAGAAAAAAAAATAAAAAAGAAGAAAAGAAAAGAAAGAGATGGAGTTTAATCTTTAACTAGAAAAAGAAAAAAGCAAAAAAAAAATAGCTACATTTTTTTTAACGAGAAGAGGAAGAAGAAGAAAAAGAAAGGGGAGACGAAAATCGAAAACTTTATGGTTGATATTTAAAAGGTGGTTTCCGATTACAATGGAGGAGAAAGTTAGTTCAAAGAAATACGAACGAAAAAGAGTGAGACGAATAGATACACCGGATACGACTCCTTCCTAGACGAATTTTAACACCGGAAGTAAATATTATTCTCGGAGTTGCATCGTCTCTAGACGTATTTCTATCTCATTCATCTTTTTCTTGCACTCCTGTAACCTTTACAATGTAACTGATTGTACACGGTTAGTATTGCAAGCAGCAGCTACTCCTCTCTCTCTCTCTCTTTCTCTCTCAGTTCCCATTTTTCCTCCCCCTTATAGTTTATTTTCTTTTTTTTCCCCTTTTATTGTGGGATCTGTAGAAGTGCGCGAGACTCGTTTGGAAATTTTCCGTGTTTAAAAAGCCGAGAAAAATATTAAAGGAAGGAAGGAAACCAGTAAGCAAGCAACCAAGTAAGCAAGCAAACAAGCAAGCAGCCTTGTGTGACGTAGTAAAGAGAGCTAAAGCTGGAAAGATAGATGGATAGATGGATAGATGGAGATTGAGTGAGAGCGAGAGAATGATAGTGAATAGAAATGGTGGATGATATGGAACGGAGGAAAGAGAGCTTTAGAGGAGAGATGCTAGTAGGACTATCTTTCAAATTTCCCGGTACACCGGTTCCTGAGCTCTTGCAGCTTTTGTCGAGACGTCGACTCGAATTCCAACTCGCAAAACGCTTCACTGGAGAATGACGACTATGAGTCTTTTCTTCTTTCTCTCTTTTCTCTCTCTCTTTCTGCCTCATGTATGTCGGCATTCGTCGCAGCTTGTCGTCCGTTCCACGTATCTCGCTCATCTTCTCGCTTCTTTTAACATGCTCGTTCTTTCCGGTTCCCCCAAGCTTCCCGCTTTCTTCTTCTAGAACTATGATCGTCATACTTTTCTACGATACAGTGAAAAAGAGACAAAAAGAAGGAAAGAGAGAGAGAGAGAGAGAGAGGGAGACACGGGGGAGAACTACTCTCCACTACTCTCCAGGGAGAATCTCTAAGGAAATAAAATGCAACAAAGTAATCGGAGATCGAAGGATTTTTCCCGAACAAAGGATACTTCGAAAATGGCCTTGAATCCTACACGTTCTCCAATTCTATTCTATACAATTTTCTCTACTGACAAAGATCGAATCTTGCTTATTTATTTCTTTTTTTTTTCTATTTTTTTTTTTGTTTTTTTTTCTTTTTTATTTCTCGCTGGATCCATTGACCATTCGTCCTAGACGAACCTAATTCAATGATTCAAATTCTTATTTTCGCGATTACTCTTATCTATAAAATTTTTACTCGTAATTTTTTTTTTTTTAATTCCAAATATTGAATGATAGATATTGTACCATTTGAATTTTTTTTTTTTAGTATTTTCTTATGTTAGTAAAAAATTGTTCTTTGTCTTTTTGACGTAGATGCTGGACAATCTATATTAAAGGAATGTTTGATGAGATGCGAAAAGTTGGATAGTTACGAGAGAAGGAGAACTGAGAAACTATTGGTTATTCAAACACCAACCATCTTTTTCGTTACATTTCCTTTTTCTTCATTGGTGGAGTTAATTTTTTTGGCGCTTACCACTGACATATTCCGTCTCTTTCCAATACCAAAACTTAGTTTCTGACTTGATTTTTCATGAAATTCTATAAACGAAGCTATACCTATATTTTTTTTCTTCTTTTAGTTAGAAAGAACTGTTCGAGGGCGTAACATCAGCCAACTGGGAGTAACTTTAAAGTGCATTGAGTTATGACCTAGCATCTGCGGCTTCTAAATTGTTGGCTTCGATTTTCTTCTCGTTTCCTTTTCATACCCCTCCCCCACTCTCCCTTCTCTTTCTCTCTCTCTCTTGTATTTTTTCTTTATTTTTTTAGCTTTACATTTTCAAAGATTTGGATCACAGCGTGAGTCCATGTCGGTGAAAAATGTAAGAAGTAATGGAATCAATGTATATCGATCTATCATTAATATTCCTTCACCGCTTTTTTCCTATTTCTATGAATAGTTAATCGAGAAGAAAAAAAGAAAAAAAACCTACAACAAAAATTGAAATGAAATGACAAAGAAAAATATTTTTTTATTCTATTTTAAATAAATGTCATTAGATATTTATACAATTATTTATAACAATTATTTTTGAATTTTATTTTCCTAACAATTTGATATATTTTATTTATAACAATTTTTGTATGAAATTTTTCTTTTCTTTGAAATTTTTCTTCTACGTCAAATAATTTAAAGTATACAAAGATGGATCTAAAAAAATTTTCGATTATATATATATATATATATATATTATTATATTTATTATTATAAAGAAGTATTATTATACTTTATAAATAAATAAATAATAATATTTGTTAAATAATAATCCGCACCGAAATTAATTTTTACGATTGATATTATAGTTTAATTTCTATTTTCTTTATTTTCTAATGTACAAAACTTAGAAGACACCTAAACTAGTTTTCGTTTAAGCTAGTTGGAAAACAAGAGGGGTTAACATTTTTCCATGCACACATCGTGCGTGAGTGCGTGTTTTCAGAGACGATTAGAAGAGAAAAGAATAGACAGACAGACAGACAGACAGAGAGATAGAATAGGCAGGGGTAGTCTGTAGCAAGGGGAAGAATGGAAGACACAAGATGAGAAAAACGTGAGAGAGCGAGATCGTCTTGTAATTTAACGTAGGACAAAACCGGTTTCCCGCAAAACGCGCCGGTGGATCGAACGACGTCGAGATGCTGTTCAGAAAGAAAGAAAAAGAGGGAAAAGGGCGAGACAGAGAGAAAGAAGGAGAAAGATATATATATATATATATAGACAGATAGATAGACAGATAGATAGATAGAATGGGTAGGAGGGAAAAAGGGGGGAGAGTGCAAGAGAACAGTAAGATCGGAGATGAGCCTTGCTTTATCTCCCTTCGGGAACGTTTTCCAAAAAGCGAAACTCGAGAAAACCTCCTAAATTTATTTATTTTATTTTTTATTCTCCATCTCTCTCTCTTTCTCTCTTTCCAAGCAGATAAAGAGAAGATGAAACCAAAAATAGAACGCCGAAGAAGAAGAAAAATATATATATATATATATAAATATAAAAGAAGTAGAGAAGTAGAAGTATAGAAGTATAGGAGCATAGGAGCATAGAAATAGAGAGAGAGTTGATGCTTTTCACGGGGATGAAACCTGTTGCCAAAGCCTCCCTCGCTTTCTCCCTCCCAAGTAAGAACTTAGCCTCCTTTCTCCCCATCCATTTGTGTTTTCCAGACGGTGCTCCACGTTCTTCTTCTTCTTCTTTTTTCTTTCTTTTTTTTTTCTATTTTTTTTCCTGGTATTTTTCTCTCGTTTGCTTCTAACTCTCCCACCTGTTCTTTCTTCCTTCGTGACTTTTTTCCAAATTCTCCCTCTTTCTCTTTCTCTTTCTCCTCGTAGAAGAAAAAAAGAAAAATAAGATGAAGAAGAAGCGGATGATGATGATGATGAAGAAGAAGAAGAGGAAGAAAAAATGGCATAAAATGTCTTCAGTACATCTTCCTTTTAAAAATCTTTCTTTTAAAATCGTTCTTCAGGAATGTAAATTGACCTTTTCTTTCGTGGACGATCACCTATCTTTCTTTCTTTCTCTTTTTTTTATTTATCTCGTCTTCTCCTGTTATTTTTCTTTTCCTAACTCCTCGCGGTTTTACAAATATGTTCTCCTCTGCGCAGAGGTATCTTTATGACCGACGATTATACGCTATGGAAATTTTCTAGCAGGGGAAGAAAAAGTAAAGACGACGAACAGAAGGAGGGAGGAGATCGGGTATTTTTTCAAAAAGTTTGTTTCACTAATGTCAATAAACGAAACAGATGGTAAAAATCTGTATTTTTTAACGTTTAATTTTAAAGTTACTCATTCGTATTAATTTTACCTTAGATATCATTTTCTCTCTTCCTTTCCTGTTTAAACGTTTACACTTTTTAAAAAGAGATAGAAAGGGAGAGTTCGTTGATAAGATGAGAAAACAAAATTTTAAGATAATTCTCTTCTCTCCTCCTTTTATTGGCCAATTTAATTCTTTTTAACAAAAATGGAGCGACTGACGACAGACTGTGGCGCTCCTATACGTTGTTATTTAGGGATCCTATAGGAGGGATGCGCCATGTACATTGCTGGGGGACCGGAACTCGATTTTGCGCGCGAATGATTTAAACATTGAAATATTTATGAAATAATGAATTGCATCAAATACAGAAAAAAAAATGAACTATATTTAATGATAATTAAAAATTTATATTACAATAGAATAGGTTACACGAAAAAATTATTATAAATTCAAGCGGTCCCCCAAAATTTTCAGCCAATGGCACATAAGCTGAATATGAATGGCGCATCCCTCCTACAGGATCCCTATTGTCATTTTTTCTTTGTTTGTTTTTCTTTGTTTTTTATTAGTTTCTTTCTACTTCAGTTTATTATCAGTATCAATATACAAAATAACTCGGAGTGAAATTGAATAAGATACGAAAAGTAAATATATATATGTTATTGTCAAAAACAAGAATTGTAAAATTTCGAGATTAACATAGTCAATTTGTGTACATCCGTAATATTCTAGTATATAAAAACAAATCGAAATAATAATGGAGCCCTTTATAAATTAGTAGATACCATAAAGGTTTAAATAATACAGAAATTGACCACTTTTGATGTTGCCTTAAGCGTCACTGATAAACTGGATCGTATATCCCTGCAACCCTTTCCCCATTTTTAATTATTATTTTTTGTGATATATGAGTGCCTGGCGCTAGGTGTGGTTCAACGTTACGTGAACTCCCCCAACATATTACATAAATATAGTAGTAATATATATTATGTATAGACATATATATATAGTTTTACCGTAGATGGCATTAGCGACAAGATATTATTAGGGATCCTATAGGAGGGATGCGCCATGTACATTGTTGGGGGACCGGAACTCGATTTTGCGCGCGAATGATTCAAACATTGAAATAATTATGAAGTAATGAATTGCATCAAATACAGAAAAAAAAATGAACTATATTTAATGATAATTAAAAATTTATATTAAAATAGAATAGGTTACACGAAAAAATTATTATAAATTTAAGCGGATACCCTTATATATCCGCTCCGTGTGAAGTCATTGTAGGGGAAGCCGAAGTGGACACAAGCTCACGCAGTGGATAACTTTGGCAATAAAGGACGGTGTTTTTTATTATGGAGTTAACAAAACATACGTGTGACAATTAATTTTATGATATTTAAAAAAAAATGGGTAGAAATAGCCATCGCAGTTGCTGTGTAGTGAATTGTAAAAATACGAGTGCAAAAAGTGATTGTAAATTTTATAAATTTCCGACTGCCAAATGGAAAATCAATCAAAGAAAAATATGGGTAGCTGCAGTGAGGAGGCAAAAGTAAGTAGTATCCCAACCTTTATTTTAGTAACATCAATGATACTGAAAATAGCTTGTGTTCTAATATTTGTAAGTTGAATAAAAACAAAAAATTTAAATTTATAATTAGTAATTAAAAGTTAGATAATAATCAAGCTGCATTTTATTTTTTACAATTACTTATTGCAAGAATTAATTTTTTCTCACACATGGATCGAAAGTTCGTTTTTGCTCCCTGTTTCAGGGGCGAAAGTGCCACATTCCCTCCCGCTTGAATGTAGTAACAAATTAGTGCGCATGCTTCAATTTTTTAGCGCATGCGTACTAGTTTCTTAACCTTAAAAATGTTTTAATAAATTACTGCGCATGCTTATATATATTATATATTATGATATATAATTAATGATTTTAATGATAACATGTGTTGTCTCATAAATTTTATATTTTATTTATTTTTACAAGTTCTAAAGATATTTGTTTAGTTAAATATTACAAACATAAATAGGTTACTACGTATAAATTTAATTATTTTCTTGATTATGAGAGTTGTATTTGTTATTATTTATTATAATCTGTTTAAACTCACAATTCTTGAAAGTGACAAGAGGTGTATTGAAGGTCAAAGAATAAATCACTTCGTTCTCGATTTGAATTTCATTTAAATGCTTTTTTTGGACTCACACAGACTTACACACCAACCTCTTCGATTTTCAACACTCCCCACAATAATAATAATTTATAAACTCCCTATTTAATTAATTAAATTTTATTAAAAAAAATATTTTTTAAACTTAAACAATAATTTATATTTTTAATAGAATCTAATTTTATATTTTATTTATTTTTATATTTAATTTCTTTTTTAAGTTTTTTTATATTTTATTTTATTTTTATATTTAAATTTTTTTTTAAGTGGGGGCTCCGCCCCCAACCCCCGCCGGGACTGTGCCCCCGGGCCCCACCTTATTTATTTTTTATATTATTTTATATATATATTTCAAATCAGCCTATAATCTTTGATGTTGATGTTCGTTTTCGCATTTCATTGTCTATCGTCGGAACGTTGAAAATACAATGGAGAAATATAATCATCGATTAATCGAATCATCCTCACGGTCTATCTTTTATCCTATGAACGTTAAAATTAAATTTTAGAAAAAGAAAAAATTAAAAAAAAAAAAGATAAAAAAAAACCACACAAAAATACTTTGTCTAGTCCGCACGCATTCACGCATTCAAGCGTGCTCATGTGAGTGCGTGCGTGAATGCGTTCGTGCGTGAGTACACTCCTCAACAAGCGCGGCATACCTTGTAGGATGGCAAAAGAGAAAAGCAATTAAGCTTTCCTCTGATTTATTCCGGGCATAAATAATTTCGTAGAGGCACTAATTATCGGGCGGCGGGAGCATCTCGCGAGTGTACGCTCATCCTCGTATCTATCTCTACCCCCCTACCTCCTCCCACCATACCCCCACCCTACCCACTCCATAGCACCTTCTCATCGACCACCCTCACACCCCACTATCTGATTCTTGTTCTTTCTTCCTCATCTTCTTTCCGAAGACAGACTCAGCAAGGATTATCTTTTTTCTCTTTCTATCTGGAAGATAGTTTCTACACGAGATCTTCTTTTCTTCGGATGAAAGCCAACCGCTTGCTACTGCTGTGCGACCAAACTTGGGCCCCATGAGACGATAAATTTTCTAGAAACAATAGGAAACTCTTGGAACTAGACAATAGAAGAATTTCTATATATGTATATCTGTGTATTCGTTTTTCTACGTTGGTGTGATCATGTTGCACAGCACTTTTGCGTTTGTGTGTAAGCGTTTCCTGTTCACAACACATGATACCCGAAGAAAGAGTGCGGCTTTGGATTTATTTTTCAAAGAAAGACTTTAATGCTTTCAAGATTTTCTTTTACGAACGAGAGAGATCAGAATGACACCGCTTAAATCTTATTGTCCATCGTCAAAGTTTACCGAAAGCAAGAAAAATAAAGAATAAGGGGAATGAGAGAGAATCGAGTAGAATTATGTGTACAGGAAATGGGAGAGGTTTAGCAAAATGAGTAGGCGAAAAATCTTATAGTTAAAATTTGATACGGACGTACATATGTTAGGAGGAGGATTTTTATTGCATGTGTTCAAGGACTGACACCGAATGATTTACGTTCGCTTGACCACCCAACCAACGAACGATAAACGAACACGTATCGACACATATTACTATGATGCATCATATATTTGTTGATTTTCTTCAGAATATGTTTTTAAATATTCCTATACTTTTTATATGTTCTTTCAACCCCTTATACGATAACGTTGGCGTTTGTTTGTATTTAAAAAAAAAATCGATTTGTCATTTTTCGTAATTCGTAATACGATTTATAGTTCGACGATACACGATTTAAAGTAGACGATTACACATATTAATCCAACTATTATTATTTTATTATTGATATAAGAATTGTTTTTCTTCGATCTTTTTTTTTCTTGAATAAAAAGATTTATCTCGTAGAAAGAAAAACATCTATCGACGAGTAACGAAAATTATGTTCGAAGGAATTGTGTGAGTTGAATGAAATAGTATAAGAGCGGGGATGGTTTTGTACGACGGGTGCACGAGACTCGTCGATTTTCTACTATTCAAAATAATGGGAAATGCCTGTCTGGCGTCAGTCAACGTCACTTTGTTCGGAGCCACCCACGTAATTTTCAAAGACGGAACGTAAAAAGGAACCACCGAAGCACGAAAAACGACGTCTATCCTGGCTGGACATCAACGTTATTCTTTGATACGGTTTCCTGGATTATGTGTGGTGTCAAAAATTTTCACTAAATTTTTCTTTCTTCCTTTCTTTAATTATTTTATATTTTTTCAATGCATCTATATACTTAAAAATAATATAAACTTGGCTTATTTTGCATTGCGTGTGTGTGTATGTTTTTTTTATTAACACAAAAGAGTATAGCTTATAAAAATAAAAATTGTTTATAGGAGTTCAAAATATTAAATAAATTTGTTGTTTATCATTTTCAAGACTTTTCAAAAAGAATTACTTTTTTGTTTATCAAAATTGCAATTCAGGATGTGACGTTCTTTTTACAGTCGAGGTCTGAAAATAACAACATGAAAGGTTTAGTTATTTTATTTTTTCGGATGCCTCACCCATTCATGCTACTAACCTAGCTTAGTTGGGTTACATGAATAGGTCAGGTTTCTGAAGTAACTGTGACACAATTCTAAGCTATTCAGGAACAATTTCTATGCTTCTTATTTTTTTTTACAAATACTTTTCTATATATAGAAATTTTTATCTTCTTGTAGGATCTTCCTTTTTAAATTACAGAACAAGACAAATGGTACCAATAATTGATGACTAAGTAGTTTTTTTAGAAAGGTTTTTTTTTATAAAAGAAAACTAAACTGAAGCAAGGCTATAAATCTGTCATTGTGGTTTTAGAATCACCGGAAGAAAGAAGATCTTGGAATTATTTGTGGAAGATCTATTGGTATCCCACAAAGCATAATACAGAATAGAATATTTTAAAAAATTGGAAAAGTAGATATTTTTTAAGAAATAGAATTGAACACCGAGTATTGAAAATTTTTTCATTTATTCGATGACTATCGATCATCGTACTGTAGATAATATCGAATTTGCTTATAATTTCTTTTATTCCGTTCCGACTTTGTGGCACTTTGCTGGAATCATTTGTTAGTTTTGAATAACACACAAAAAATACGTCTTATCTTTATGCATATGTAGAAGTATTTTAACATTATCTTTTATTTATCATCAAATAATTTCTATGATTTTATTATGAATTTTATTGATTTATTTTTTCTTTTATTGCCGTGTAGGTTATTGATCACCTCACCATAAATAATGCATTAAACACACTTATACAACTCTCTTTATTGGCTGTAATAAAGATTTTAATAAAATATGTATCCTATAATAAAAAATTCATATTAGCGTTGTAATCAAATCATTAAATACAATTATACAACTCTCTTTATTAGCTGTAATAAAAATTTTAACAAAATATTTGCATCTTATAATAACAAATTCATGTTGACGTGGCAAGGAAATCATGTGAAATGTGCACGACAGTCAACATGTTAATCTATATACATATATATACATAAAAATTCAGTGTCACATTGTATGTCCGCAATGAGCACCGATCTTAATGAAATTTCTATTATTCTGTGTAATTTTTTCCAACTTAAAATATAGGATAGTTTTCATCGTGATTATTTTTATTTTTTATTATTAGTTAAAAGATTTATTATTTAGAGATTATCTAGGTCGTTAGGTTCTGTACGTTTTCAATAAATGGCGCTTTATTACAATTCAATTCTATATATTCTTGTCATACGTTTTTTTTTTCAATTTGCATATGACATATCTAACGTTGTTTTTTATATTTTTTCGTGTATTATTATTTTATGTATTCCATTCTAATTTTGGTATTATTTTGTATGTTGTTATAATTTATTACAAAACTAGAGAGGTGCTCCCGGCCACACGTTGTTGTTGCTTTGATTAGATATAATACTAAACTATATTAAATCAACGTTTTATAACAAAGCCACAATAATGTGTGGTCGGAGCACCCTATTATAAAATAAAGAAAAAAATAGTCTCGAGATCGTTAAACATTTAAAGTAAATCAAAAAGTACTGTTTAATATTGTGACTGTATCCAAAAAAATTCTGCCTCTAATTATTACGAATATTTTGATTAGAATCAACATAAAAGGAGACTGGAATTTTTTAAACGGAAAAGGTTAAAAAAGGGATTAATCAAAGTAATGTAAAAACAATTTTTTGATTATATAACAATTTAAAGATCCTTGAAGACGATTTTCTTTTAGTTGCAAATCGACCACGTTCAAAATACACTAATGAGTTATCAGAAACGTTGAGCACGTGGAACTCGTGCTATCTCAGTTTTTTACTTGCTATAACTCACCGTTTCTGCTTTCGATAGTCCCTCATTACTCGACGCGATTAACGACCTTGAAATCTCGCATGGTTTTTTGCATCTCGAGCTTGGAACTCTCTTTCTCTCTCAAAGCCCCGCGCTGATCAGAATCGCATGATAACGTTACATTGTACACACACGTACACAGTACACATGAATACGTAGACGTCGTAAATTATTCCGATCGACGTTCAACGCGATGTTCGCGTCTTCGGGATTCGAGGGATTCAAGTATTTGTGGAATTCTTTTATCCAACTACGAAAGATACTTCTTATCTTTACCGCGAGTAAAACGCGAAATCGTGTAGTTTCCTTTCAAACCAACCACTCATTCTTCACTTCTCTCAAACCCTCATTCAAATTTTGTATCTCATCCATCTTCCCAACGCTTTGACAATTCCAGTCAAGTTTTTAAATATTCATATACGTTCTGCGTGTAATCGATTATTATCAATTATTTGTCAGATATGTAATTTTTGTACAAAATCAATAAAATGTAATATGAAAAAGAAAGATTCGTTCATGTAAATGTAAAATTCAGTGAAATAAATATCTTATTTGGTATGAAACGATATTAAAATTTGTCTGAAGTTAAATCTGAAACGAATAAAAGATAGAAATAGGGGTTAAAGTAAATACACGCACTTTTCCTTTTCCGGATTTGAGATAAGCGTGTCAGAAAGCGTAGGGAACTCATTTAGTAAGTCCGTGGGACCTTACGTTTTCGCTTTACAGTCGCATTCCTCGAAGAGACGAGCTAAGAATAAGAAGAATAAGAAGAATAAAAATAAAAATAAGAAGAAGAATAAGAAGAAGAAGAAGAAGAGGAAGAAGAAGTTCGCCGCTAATGGCGTTCCCCTAATGAACGCTTTCTTTGTCCCGGGCAAACAACGGGGTCCTGGAGCCATTTCGTCTGGAGGCTGAGCCGTGAGATAAATAAATTCTGAGCTTTCGCGATGAAATAAGGACCGGAAGGATGCCAGCTACTTCTTCCTGATATCTCAACTCCAACTACGACTTTGCATTTGTTTAACACCAACTACCCATCGATATCCAATCCGATATCAATAAATAACTGAACTCTCGTATACTAACATTGTAATCAAATTCATATTATTTATAATTTAATAAATAAAATAAATGTTTTAGATTTTTTTCCTTTGATTGATTGATCTTGAAAATTATCCAAATTTTCTTTTACATTGATAATAATGAAACTTTGACCAATCAACATTTCAACGTAATATAATCAAACGAATGATTTATTACTTTCCTTATTGATTGATCTGTTAAAATAAAAAACACTGAGAAAGTACGTGCAATTATTCGTATTTGATGGACAGGGTGAAAAACGGTAGAAACATTTTAGCACAGGAGTTGTTCAAGTAAGGAGGAATTGACACAGTGACACAGTGGCTTCCTGCATTATTAACGAGCGAAAGGGCTCAAGGACATTGCATGGACCCGCTCGAGACTTGGTTGGAATTAAAAATTAGACAACTGTCGTTCCTGCATTAAATCAACATCAAACCTAACTAAATTAAATCCCACGTATTCTCATCATCATCAAACCAAAATTAACCAATTATACAGGTAACATTTGTTAAATTTTATCATTCATTATCGAAATTATTTATTAATTTAGCTAGAAAATAATCGATTAGAATAGTAATACTAGTCGAATTAATTAAAGATTCTTAAAATCCTAACTTCTAAAGGTAAATCGATAGTCGATTATCCTGGCAGCATTAACGTAGAGAAGTTGGAAGAAAAAAAGAAGGAGAGGTGTTGAGGTAGGAAGAGGTGGTTTCGGTCCAGAGGAAAGTCATCTTCTTGTCCACGTATCTCATTTTCTCTCTTCTCAGGACTCTCTCTCTTGCTCTCTCTCTCTTGCTCTCTCTCTCTCACTCTCTTTCTCTCTATGTGTGGCTCCTCAGTTTCCCTATATCACCGTTCTATCGGTGATCACCCCTCGCTTCTTCACCCTTCTCTAAATCTACCCGTTCGTTCGTTCGTTCGTTCGTCCTTCTCTATCTCTCTTCTTCTCTCTTACTTTATTCGTGGCACCCTCGCGAGCTATCCAAGCTATCCAACGCCCTCTGGATATCTCCATACGCCACTTACCGAGTTCAGGATGTTCTCCAACAACCATCTTCTCTATATTTCTACTTACACTTCTTCTCCCGATATTACCAAAAATTCCTATTAAAATATTTCGTTAGAAAAAGAAGAAATCTTATTAATTATATTATATTATATTTGGTATCAATGGAAGATAACAAAGAAAAAATTCCTCTCGTAAAAGAAGAAATAAATTCCGTAGTTCCGAGTAATCGTAAAAGTATAGGAGAAGAAAGATAGGATATATATAGATAAACGTATCGGATTGTAAAAAGATATCAAAAGGAATTGGAAGTTTCTTTTCTTCACAAAAGGAATAGACGTTTTATGTAGTAGTCGAAGTTTATTCGGAAAAGTGAATCTTCTCTTCTATCGTGGATGGTCTATATCGTAGAAGAGAATTCGACTTTGAGCGTCACTGTGCTCGGCTCGTTGCTCACAGAGGGGTGGTCACCCTCGTTGGACTGCAGAATGTTGTCGCTGGAGGCGGCAGCGAGCGATGGCCAGAAAGAGAGAGAGAGAAAGAGAAAGATAGGGAGAAAGTGAGAGAGAGATGAAATAGCTGGCTAAGGGGTGGATTCTAAAGTCCATCCGAAGGGAAGATACGTAAAGGTGAAAGAGGGAGAGAGAGAAGAAGAAGAAGGAGGAGAAGAGAACACGGGAGAATTTACGCCCGCCAGTGAATTCCTACAGGACCTCATATCGCGCGAGCGCACGCACACGTGAAACCCTCGTATTTTCTCGAATATATACATTCTTACTACACATACACATACGTATATATATATATATATATATATATATATATATATATATATATATATATACAGGTTCTAGGCACATGGTACAAGAAGCAGAGAGATACTATATGTGGCCAAATTTCTAGCACGTGTAGATCGTAGAACTGCGAGGCGAGGAAACATGATAACATGGAAACTAGACTTAACTAAAACTGAATAAAAATGATCTTTCTGAAATACTTTTATCGATCATTCATCGATACGTTTTATCTATAAATTCGATGATAGAAATATAATATAATAGTAATAATTTTGAAATTTTAACTTGTTTCTTATCATGCGTATCGGTTATTAGTACCAAATGATCAGTTATGGTTAATTTTCTTATTGCAATTTTCTACTTTTTATACAGAGATCTGTAGGTAGGTCGCAAATTCAATCAAATTTGATAGGACATTTGCATTAAAAAAAAGGAAAGTAAAAAAATTACAACCTCAATAAAAATGTAATATTTTTCATATTAAATATTTGAAACATTTCAAGATGATACGACATATTGGAACGATTCGTCATATTACATTTTCCCGATTGTACTTCTATATTTTCCAAACGGAGGATGACCAATAGGTAAGTCATAAATTCAATAAAATTTGATCGAACATTTGCAAAAAAAGAAAGAATAAATAAAAAAAAAGGAAAGTATTACAACGACAATAAAGATATTATAATATTCTTCGTATGAAATATTTGAAACGTTTCAAGTGGATTCGCCATATTGGAACGATCGGTATGTTAAATTCTCTTATTGTAATTCCGTTGGATTTATTTTTTGAAGAGGAAGATCTAAAAGTTAAGAGGTCCTTCGTGAACGGCAATTCACGTTTGTACGTTCGCCGTTGAAGGAAAACGTCAATAAACATTCGCATATAACCGAGGAGGAGGAGGAGGAGGAGGAGGAGGAGGAGGAGAGGAAAAGGAAGAAGAACCAAGCAAGAGCCGGCGGCGAGTCCTGCTGGATGATGGTAGACCAACAAGAACGGCAAAGCAAGGCGCCAATCACGCGCAAAGACAAACAGTGCCTGCGGACCACCGCTGATTGCCGAGAACGGTCCTACCAGAACCGTTCCGTTGTCCTGCTGCTAGACAGCCACGTTCACTGAATACCAAATCAAAAGACGCTTGGCTTTCGCGAGCACGAACACCCTCTCTGTCGTCTCTCGAATACGTTTATGGAACGAAATATGTCAAATCTAACGACGGCTCTTCTCCTTCCTTTCATCCCCCTCCTCCTCCTCCTCCTCCTTCGTCCTCCTCCTTCATACCACCCTCCTCCCACTTTCCTTCTTCTTCTCTGTATTTCTCTCTCTGTCTCTTTCCCATACCCCTTAGCTTACCTTCCCTCAACACCGTTATTCTATTAATTTTCTACTAATTTCAGGTAACGTCAATTGCAAATGGTAAATGTGCGACGAGTTCCTAATGAATCCTTTTCTAAATCAATATCACTCGACGTTTACCAAATTTAGAGAAAAAGAATTAATCTTCTTCCCTACGTATTCTTCCAATTTTAATAATAATCTAATATTATTTTTTGTTGAATTTTAAGAAAGAAACAGAACCGTCACTAAGATTTTGTACATTTCTACAGGTGTGTAAAGGTTTGAAAAAAGAAAAAAAAAAAGAAGAGAAGAAGAAAATTGGGAAGGGGAAAAATGAGACTTTTTGAGAGTCTAAAGTTGTAGGATGCTTTCGTCCTGTCAATTTGATATCCGGCGTGTGACGTCGAAGGAAGAGATAGCGCTTCGATATACTATGCGTTGGTTAGGGTAAGATGAGTAGGAAGAGGAGGATGAGGAGGAGGAGGAAAAGGAGGTGGGATGTGTTTCGCTTGTCCAAGCTTCGTCTCCTGAATATTCCAAGCTCTAAAAGCTTCTCTTCTCTGTTCCCTCACCTCTTTCTCTTTCCATCACTCTCTCTCCCTCTCTCTCTCTCTCTCATACACATTCTGTTTTTGGTTCTCCTCGTCTTGCCCGAAGGTAGTACGACGAACTGAGGGTCCATCACGTCCATAACAAGCTGTCTCTCTTACTCCCTCGATATTCCTCTCCTTCGGCCTCTGACATTCCCCCTAACAACCCCCTCAACTACCTTCCCAACCCCCCTCAATTCCCCCATCGTAGGCCTCCTCTCTTCGAGGAGGAGAGCTCTCAAAGGGTCCAGAGCTATGGAGATGTTGGCACCAGTGGAGAGAAGCCCAGTCGAAGGGAGTCATCTCTTACCCAGACACGACTGCGAGAGAAAGGGAAAGAAAGAGAGAGGAATAGAGAGAGAGATAAAGCGGGTGGATAGGGGGAAGAGAGATGGTGATGGAGTTTTGGTAAGAGGAAGAAGGAAGAAAGAGAACCGTGGAAGGACAGAACGAGGAAGAGAAGGATGAGACTATCTCTGGCGCGCCTACGTTAGGTAAATTCGGTAGTGTAACTCGAGGGGGATGGGGGATAAGAGAGCGAAGAGGGCGAAGAGGACAAAGTGGGGATGAAGCGGGGAGTTGAAAGGGGAGGTTTTAGGGGGGAAGGAAATGGGGGCTGAGCGAGTTTCCGAGGAGAAGACCATCGCCCGCTGGACCGGTGATCGATAGCCGCATACTTCGTCCACTACCAACTTTCGAGACTGAAATCTTCCGACGTATTCTTCACCCTCTTCCTCCTCCTCCTCCTCCTCCTTCTACTCTTCCACCTTCATCTTCTTTTTTTTCTTTTTTTTCTTCTTATCCTAAGAAGCTCTATCGTGTTCGAATTCGCGCGTGCACGATTATTGTATAATATGATCGAACTTTACTGATTGATAAATATAAAGGAATTAAAAAATAGTGAATTTAAAAAAATTATTTAAGTTATTTTTATGAAGGGAGTTAGGTATCTTAGGGTTCTTGGGTTATTTTTGTTATTTTGATCGTTCGATATAATTGTTTTTCGAATAACGTTTGCTTGAAACTATTTGAAAAGAATAAATTGATTTACTTTAATACAGGAAAATAAAGAGGTGAGGGGGGCGAGGATGTTGTTTCTTGAATTTGTGTTCCTTCTATTAACAATGGTCTTCTGTAAAAATATTTTCTTTAAATTTGTCAAATTAAAGGATTTGCTTAAAAAAATAATTTTAATGTTATTTTAATGAGAATAGAGAAAATTGTTTCGTTTATTTGTTATTTTTTTTTCTTTCGTTAATGATAATAGTTCGTTATAATTGTATTGCAAAAAATGTTAGCTTTAAACTCGAAAGGTTAATTCTCGGAAAAGACCTCAAAGCATATCGAAGTAGGTAGAAAGCTATGGTGCTACCCGAACGTTTCCTTTTGTACGTCGTATGTTTGTTCAGCTGTCATGATGGTTTAACACTCGGTTCACCGAATCCTGATACAGATCTTCCTCCTTTAGAAAATCGTCCAAGACTTTAAATGTCATCGTTTCCAACTTCGATCACCCTAATTGGAATTCGACTCTTAAACTATCGGGAAATTCTCTTTCTAAACGTTTACGTTCGTTCCCGCAATTAAGGAACCATGGTATTACCATGAAACTTAATCTTCATTTCGTTCAAGCAACAAACGTAACAAATATTGTTCGTTGAATGACAAATAATTGAAATTAAATAAAACAAAATACAAATTTTGTTGATTATTATATTATTAAAATTCGTTTGCTGAATAAAAAAACAGAATCTTCAACCAATTATCTCTTTAAACAATCTTATTTTGTTTTCTTTTTTTAATTGAAACATACAAAGAGGAAAAATGGGAAAATAAAAAAACAAGATAAGGGGTTGAGAGTGAATATTCCCAGTGAATTCCTCTTTTTTGGCGGGACACAACTAATTGCGACAATGCTGGCATATTTCTACAAGGTGTGCGGGTTCACCGAGGGTGAAAAAACGACGGTCCTCGTAGTTTCTAGCACCTCTTCTCTACGAACAAAATATATACGTGCTATATACCGGACAAGTGTGTTTTTACCATACCAACCCACCCTTGATCTTCTTTCTTTTTTTTTCTTTTATGCTTTTTCTTTGTCTTTCTTTCTTTACCGACACATATCGGGTATGCAGGGCTAAAGGGCAACGTGTGTGCGTGCAAACCACCGTTGACCGAGGAACATTTAACTAACACGTACGATGCTGCACCGTAGCAAGTTTCTTTCTCTTTCTTTTTCTTTTTCTCTTCCTCTCTCTCTCTCTCTCTCTCTCTCTCTCTCTCTCTCTCTCTCTCTCTAAAGGGCTTTTATTACGGAGACCTGCTCACATCTTTCCGCTTGCGGTTGGATTTTCCGAAAATTGCGATTAGCGACGCTCCCTAATGGCTCGACTTTCGAAATCGCACGGAAGGAAAGCACTGATTTATGTTTATTACTTTCAATTATTCCTTCCTCTACGTGTGTTCGCCATCTTGATTTTCTTTCTACTCCGATCGTTAAGTCCTTAACTAAACGACGTCCGATTTCGGTTCGAATTTTTTCCTATCTTTCGAAACGATATATATTCGAAAAAGGGAGATAGAGAGACAGTGAGGAGGTGGGTGGTGGAGACAAGAAAGAAGAAAAAAATGTAGATGGAAACGGAAAAATAAAAGAGTCGTTTCTGCGATAGTAATCGACAACATTCGAAAGATCTATATCTTTGAAAGGATCTTCTACGTTTATGTGATTTGTAGAATAAGTGTGTGTGTGCGTTTGTAAGTGTTTGCGTGTGTGTGTGTGTGTGTGTGAATATAAAGGAGAGGGAAAAACGAAAGAAATTATTCATTCTCGAACCGTAGAAAAGAGTCGCGAGAGGCGTCTATCGAAAATGCCCACGCAACAAATCGCAAAGGGAAAAGAAGCGAAAAATTTTAACAAAGAGAGAAAAGAAGAAAGAGAGAAAGAAATGGAGAGAGAGAGAGAGAGAGAGAGAGAAAGAAAGAAAAGGGCAAACCGAATGTTAGAACGCGAGGAAGCCGTAAACGTGAACGTGAAGATATAGGCGCACGTGGATGTACGTACATGGATACGGTAAGAGAGGAAAATAAAAGGGGTGGTTAGGAGGGGTGGAGGTAGTTGGATGATGTCCCAAGAGAACGAAAAACGTAGTAGGATTTGTTTGCGCCCTCTCGAGTCCAAACGTACTTTCCCGTAATGCGTTCCTCTCCGATGGGGAAAAAAAAATAGGAAGGATCCGCGCGTAATGCGGCCAGTGAAAATGCTCGGACTTTGTATTAATATTTACGAAAGACAAAATATAAAACCCTTCCGATCTAACACTTCCTTTGTTTCCCCTTGATATTCTTTTCTCTCTCACAATTTGAGTAAGCGTTCCGAACAAATATATTTGACGAGGGTTATTTTTTTGTTAACTATTTGATTTTAAATGATTGTGTGTGGGTGTGAATTGTTTTATAAATATTTATATTAATTTATTTTGTATTTTTACTATTCTCCTAAAGTTAATATAATCATTATAATCTTGGGCATGGTTAGAAACAATGATGGGTGAATTATTTGGGAAAACGAAAAGGCGATAATCCTATGATGTTGACTCTGGATAAATGTCAAATGACAAATGTCAAAATGATAAAAATGCGAGTTTCAAAGGTGTTTTTTTAAATCTTTTTTTTCATATAAATATAATTAATTTTTTTTTAAATATTCAAGTAATTTTTTTTCTAACACTTATACTATTTTTTTCTTATTTTTGGTTCACATAAAAAATTTCAATTGTTTATTAATCCATAAAAAATTTATTGGAATGTATAGTTTGTAATTTCTACTGTAAAAAAATACCCAAATATGTATTTCAATTTAAATTTCTATTTTAAGCGATTCAACATACTCAGCAAATCGGATGCCGAAAAATAATATATTATGTATTCATTTTTTTTCCTTTCTTCTTTTTTTCTTAGAACTCTCAAATCCATCTATCAGATCTACCATCAAACCTACTTTCCGTCTTTTCTCTCGTTTTTAGATCCTAATCCCTTTTATGGGCGTGCAGAATTGGTCTTAGCGCCAGAGAGAAAAATTTGAACCCCCTAGTGTGCCCACATTTAACAAAGAAAGAGAGCAAAATGGCAGACATACAAACCGAAAGGAATATAACACATAGAAGAAAATCGAGAAGAATGGAACGAGGAAAGTAAATGGATGGACATTCCAGAATTTTAAAAGAAATGAAATAACACATATGCATATATTATAAAAATATATTGAATATACAGGCTGATTTATTAACTTTTACCACCTGAATAGCTTCAAAAGTATGAAAGTAGCAGAATAGTTTATTAAAAAAAAGTTGCATGAAAAAAATTTAGGACTATAATATGATACTTATAATATAAATATCATAATATATTATATTATAATACAATAGTAATAATATTATAGTAATAGTATGTAATATTATAATATAATACTTTTTTTTTGGCAGGTTCAATCTCTTTCAATATTTTATACATCAACTTTGTTTTTTTAAGTACAATGTTATATTTTATAATAATAATAATAACAATATTTAATTTAATAATTTAATAATAATAACTGCTGTGTGTGTGGGCAAAACAATAATATACAAAAGAATGGAACGAATAATTTCTGACATCCTGATTCCTAACCACGAATTTGGATTCCGAAACAAACACACTTTATCCATTCATCCATGGTTCCATTCGTAGTTGTAGAAAAAGGTTTCGATTAAGTGTAGATAAGGTAGATAAGTGTAGATAAGGTAGTGTAAGGTGTAGATTAAGTGTATAAATTACGGATTATTATAAACAATCAATAAACACTTTCCATACTCGTATTATAAACTTACAAAATCTTATCTTTATGATCGAACTTTTTAGATAACAATGAAAGACAAGCATTCAAACATTAAACAAATCAGAAATGTCGTGCGATAGGGAAGTATCCTCGGAACAATTCTTTACACCTTCTACAAAGTAAATAGATCACTACAAGCAAATTAAAGAATGGTTATGTGATAAAAGGTTCAAAGTAAACCTAAACAAGTGTCAACATATCATTTTTACATTAACAAGAAGAGATTACGGTAGACCCTCATCCGATTTTTCGGAGATTTTGCACATTTGTAGTAGTCTATGAGAATATTCATTGTGTTTTTAAGCATGGCGTATATATATATTCTTTAGGCAACGTTGTGTTTGTTCCTGATGCCGCCGATATCTTTATCTTATTTCAACAAAATGAGAACATATGTTTAAGAAAAAATCAAATACCGAAAATAAAACTATATTTTTCAGAATTTCGGTAAATAACGACGGTCAAATATCTGGGACATTATTTGGATTCATAACTATCTTGGAGAAAGCATACAACTGCTTTTAAAATTCGTCTAACAAAGAGATAAACGGTTTGGCATACTTGTAAAAAATCTAAACTTAACATGGAGAATAAACTGGTAATTTACAAAACGGTAATAAAGACAATTTATTTCTACATGAAATAAATGATAACAGAAGCGTCATCTCATTTGACATACCGTCCAATTGTTACTTTTTTTCACTTATATAATAATTTACCAAATATTTATCTGTATTTATTTAACTTACCAATTATTAAAATTATAAATAAGGAGATAAAAAAGAAGAAAAAATAACTTTTGTAAAATAATCTTCTAAGAAGTGGATATAAAAATCTGATATCCTGATATTTCTATATAAAAAAAGGTTACGTAGATATAGACATATAGATATAGACAGATGTTAAAATAAAGTTCAGAAACTTGTTAAGTGCTATGTCGATTTTACTTTCGTAAGTATTTTTTTAATATGACAATGCTATGAACATTTCTTATCAAACATTTTTTACCAAAAGCCTGTAATTAATTGGATAATGCAGTTATTCAATAATCTAATGCACGGATGATAAGATGGCTGACCAGGACATCAAAGGACAACATCATCTATATAATAGATTTCTGCAAATGTGAGTATTTTTTTGATTTATTATACGAAATTATGGGTAAGTACATTCAAAATACGATACAGAAACTTAAAAATCATCAAAACGGACACTTTATTGATTCTGATGAATAGCATTAATTATTATAAGTCCAGATATTTTCCTATTGGACAGAACGTTTTGTATTAATTAGACTTAAGATACTAATAGCATATAAGAAATTATTAAATATGTTGAAATATCGTCTATTTCTTCGAATACATCGCAATTGAAAATTTTTACAAGCTTTAAAAATTGCTTTTTTTCATACTTTATTTATTTATTTTCTTAAAAAATTGAACAGTTAATGCATTTTATATCAAAGTATCAGTGAACGTAAAAGATATTGATAAATCGATGGAAGTATTTGATATCTACATAAAAAAAATATTTAAATAACAGTAAAAACAAATTTAAACATGAAAAAAATTAAAATATTCCTTTTATTTTTACAGTTATATGAACACGCACAATTTTTAACAACGGACATTTTCTGTATATTATTTTCGTATTTGCTTAATCAATATGATATAACTAATGCTTTAAAATTACATTAAATAAATGAATTAAATATGTAATAATGGTATATATTTATATACAGTAAAACCCATTTTTGTGCGGAGGATAGGGACCGCATAAAAAAAAGTCTCACTTAGAAAATACATCAATTATTTATGAAATAAATCAGAAAATACTTTCAAACAAATTAAATAAGTAAATTAGACCTGAACAAATTTTTAAAATGTACATTAAATAATTCACTGCTGCTTGTAATCCAAAACGCGCATTTTCTTATGACGAATGGGTTCAATATCGCTTTGGTCGCTTGAAAATACGATTTCAATTGATTTTGGTACTAAAAAGTCAATGATCAGTTTTTGTGACGTTGGTCGATTGTTCAGTTGCTGGTACACGTCACGATAGCAAGACATGTATGATACTCTCTTTTAGGAATTTCAAGCTTCTTTCGGAACTAGTATCTATTTTAAGAAAATGCGTTTCCACTTTTTTAGAAATCTGAATCCCTGCACATATTTTATCGACTGTAATAGATTCCGGTTTTTCTTGTCTGACTTCATAATCTATCAAATTATTGATAATGTTACTATCATTGACAACTTCGTCCTCAATCATTTCGTCTAAATCATTTTTGCCGAAAGTATCAAAGCCCTCTCCGCTGATGTTATGTGCGAGTGCAGTAATTTTAGATAATAATGTGGACGCGTTTTCAGTTACATTTCGATTAATTACACATTCAGGCGAGATTGCTTTCCAGCACGAATTTGATGTGTGTTGTTTTATTTATCCAATTGCTGCAGTAATATGGTTTATGCAGTAAATTGAGAATTTTGTCCAAACTTCAGTCAGGCCTTATTTATCGTTCTCTAGTTTTTTCAGAATGTAGCTAAAAGTTAATTTGAGATAATGTTTCTTAAAATTTGCGATTATACCCTGATCCAGTGATTGAATAAGGTTCCATTATCGTCAAGGAGTCCACGCAGTCAGGGTTTGTCCATACATGTATATGTACACTGATAGGAAACATTAAACTGGTGCCAACGCCGTTGAGATTCATATACCGCATAAAAAAAATCGCATGAAAAAAATTACATAAAAAAAAAGATCGTATAAAACAAATCGCATAAAAAAGGATCGCACAAAAATAGGTTTTACTGTATTTATATCTAGATTGTTTTCATCTTAAACACACTATACTAAATAATTTTTAAGCAAAAATTGAGTTAGAGTAACAGTGTAGGATTTTAATTGACACTTGTTTTTTGTCAAATATTATTCGTTCCGTTAATACTTGAAAAATTTGTTTCATACTTTTTAAACGATTGAAATATTTCAATTAGATAAGTTCGCTTATAATAAATAATTGTCTGATTCACCGATGGTAAATGTAGAAAAAATTCATGCTCATAGGTTGAACTTGGACATAATCCGAAAATGAAAGTACAAAAATAATAATTTACAATGTATGATTGACGTTAAAAAAATTCGTAAAAGGAACACAATTACACAGCAAAAAATTAAAAGAAACTTGAAAAACTTATGACATGTGTTTTTTCTTTAAGTACCAGGAAAAATTTTACAAAACAAAGCTAAAGTTACATTTGTCATTTTTCAAATATTTTTCTTCCATTTTGTATTTTTTTACATTTTTTTCCATCTATTCTTGTTTCCTTTTAACTCTTTATTTTTTTTTATTTGATCCTCCTTCTCCTATATTTCATAGTTCATGTAATCTTAGGCGTAGCTCGGTTCTTTTCTATTATATTCAATAATCGTCGGTATTTTAAAGATCAAAGAAAGATTTCTTTTGAACATTTTCTGTCAAAAAATATCTATCAATCTTGCCAAATCATTTATCTTTCTGAAGAAATTAAGAATGTAGTTTATGATTTGGTACTTAAAAAAATAATATTTAATAATTAAATTGTTTTCATAGTGACTAATCAAATATTTTGCATTTAATTACTGATGAATAAAATATTTCATCAGAACCTAATGTGTTTTCTTCTTGATTTAATCCTACATGTCGATTTTCCGTTAAAAAGATTTGACATATTGATTAAATACATTTGTAAATAGTTCTTAACGTAATCTAAAAACGTTTGTTGTTTAATGTCGATATTTGTTCCTTTTCAGGATTTGGAAAAATTTTTTCTGCGGTACTTTTACAACACATTCCGTTATTTATTTTAGTGGTTATCTTATCAGCTTATTTGTAATCAGCAGCAAACACTTTGACTTGAAGTAGTCAATTTATTTAACAAAGTAATATACAAATTGTATGCTTTAAGGATATAAAATATCAAATTTTTTAAATAATCAAGAAACATATTTATATTATTCATGAATTACTCTTTAATATTGATTTTATTGATTACAATTTATTACATACAGATATTTACATAAAATAAACAAATTGTAATAAATGAATATAAGCAGGACTAAGGAATAGGGTCCTAAGTAGTATAACTTGAGCAACCCTAATCTTCTTACCGTAAATCATCTTTGATAAACTTCAACGATCCTACAGGAATTAATTTTTTTCAACGTTTTTTTATAGATTTACATTATATAATTATTCAATATTTTTGTTGTCATCAAATTTCATCTATTTTTTGTTCGAATCATTTTGCAATCTTGCAAATTATATTTTTTTATTCGTTAAATTATTAGTATACCCAATATATAATTTGATTTGTAAATGTAAATAATAATATAATTAAATAACAAATTAAACGAATATAAAAAAATGTTTAAAATAATTTTAATATATCTTGCAATTTCGTTTAATCGATTATGCAAATGACCGGTTTGGATTTCTTTCAATCCCTGTTTTTATTCCTTCGTACTCAAGCGTGCAATCTTAATCGCGAGATAAATATTGTGCTCAGCATTGAAATCTTTCTCTTTATTTCTTTCTCTTTCTCTCTTTCACTGTTTTTTCTTTTTTATTTCTTTCGCGAATGGATCGAGTTCTGTGTTGAAGAAGAACGTTCATCTTAAAGCGATTGTTTAGCGAGGAATAACTCAAGGCCTTCACTTCTCACCTGTCGTACCTACAAAACTCGATGAATTATTCTAACGCGAATACTCATTGTCAGTTAAATTATGTTTTATTTTTTATTTAATCGAGTATCATTATTTAATGAACGTAAAAACACCCTTTGTTTTTCTATTAATTTTTTTTTCTTCAATATCATTTTATTCAAAATTTAAAATAATTTCTTTTCTTTTTCTAACCGTATATGAATCGATTCTTTTTTTCAAAAATGAATAATATAAATCGATTAGTTCATGAAATATTTATTTCATTTTTTAAGGTTTTAAAAGGAATAAAGGTTGTTCTTTTGAACGGTAAATTGTTAAAGTTCGACAAAACGTGACTCGTAAAGATTCAAATCGATTCTTCTGCATTTCAAGGTATAATTTTTTTTTTATTTCCAACTTCCTCAGCAATTTTTTTTACGCAGACATTTGACAGGTACATTTAACAATCAATCACGAATTTAGTTATATCTCGTACACATCTCTTCCAAAAGCAGAGAAAATCTTTTCAATAGGTAAAAAAGAACTTAGCTTATTCACACAAAAATAGAAAAGATTTTCTAGTCATTAAAAAGAAATTCGACACTAACCGACTTTGATCTAATGTTTACTTTGACCGAATCGGGTTATATTATTATATTATTTTACATTTTTCTAAAATCATCTAGAATTTAATCTTTAAATCTTTACTACATCTTTTAACAATCATAACAAAATATGTATGATTTTGTAAGAATTATAAATAAAGAATTGGAGGATAGAAATATCATATTTCTATTTGAGATTGACATCTAACAAAAATCTATATGGAAGTATTATTATTTTCCTTTCAAGTAAGAATGAAAATTCTGTATGTTTAAGAATAATATCTTAAGTCAAAAAAAATATACATATATTTTTTTCAACCCTTTCATTTCGAATCGTGATGGTTATTATTTATTCAAGAACTTTTATTTATTTTTATTTTAGATTTATTTTAGATAATCCGAAGAAAATCTAACGAAAAAGCATTCATTATACAAAAGTACCAAATCATTTCCTTTCTTTTGTGCGAACAGGGCTGTGTGAATAGGGTTGTGTTCATATGCACGTGTTCTGCGTCAGTGGAACCGCGCCAAAATTACAGAAATGCGCCGAAGACAGTGATGGCTTTTCTCATCGTCTTGCTCGATTTTTGGTAATTACGGCGGTGCGCGGAAGGTTAGCAATCTCCTACCAGCCGAGTTGCATCCGCAAAGAAAGAAGAAGATGATAAAGAAGAAGATGCTTCTTCGTCCGATGATCGTTCAGCAAATAACAGAGACGAGAGCCAACCGTGACTTTCGAGCTTGTAGTTGTTACTGAATCTTTTCTCTCTCTTTCTCTGCCTATTTGTTTCCTTCTCTTTTATTTAATATAATCGGAGATAATGCACAAGTGTTTTTTTACTTTTTACAATTTACATTTGCTTTGTCCGAAAATAAATTGTAGAATTATAAATATGGACAAATTTTCATTTATTCAGTATCGAAAATAAAACAAAATTAGTTTTCGAACAATTAAATAATTATTAACATGATAATATAATAAATATTAATTTTTAAATTAATTATTTATTTTTTAAGTTCATTCTATATTAGGGTTTTCTCTTTTTTTCTTTTTTACTTTCTTTTTTATTTAATATAATCAAAAATAATACTCGGAGTATTTTTTACTTTAACGATTGATAATTCTTTGAAAAAACGAAAAAGTAATATTAATACAAGATTTACATACGTAGACAATTTTTATGCATTGTAGTATAACGACAAAAAATATTCCATTACTCTGTCGGAAAAAGATATTGATTGATTGAAAAAAAAAATAACGAAAAAAAGGAGAAGAAGAAGAAGAAAATTATTCATGTCCAAACCAATTTAAGCTTACTAGGTTAGTGAAAAGAAAAAATTTGCCCACCTCGAGTGAATGTCCATCAAACTTATCTAAAAAATCTTTATTCCAATAAAAATTCATTAAAGAACGCATTTAATTTAAAACTTTTTTTTTTTTCGAGGAAGAATCTTTGATGCTACTCCGTTTCTTCTTTGTATGTAAGAAAACCGACAACGTTTTTATGTTGTCTTCATTTTATTGCCGTTTTTTATATTTCCTTTTCTTCTTTTTCTTCTTCATCTTCTTCTTTTCGTTCGCACGTTTTCTTCGAAATTTTTTATTTTATCGTCATCGGCGCCACCTCATATATATATAAAAAATAATGTTTTATATTTGCTAATTCTTCCTGGTCTTCTTCTTCTTCTGTTCCATTTATTTTATTTTTTATTTTTTTATTTTTTTATTTTTTTATTTTTTTATTTTTTATAGACATCCCGATCATTTCATATTTCTGTTAAAAACACCCACGAAAAAGAGATGCAATAACGCTGTAACACTAGGAATATTGCATCTATATATTTATTTTCTGGTGGTCGTAAAAACATTTCAACTATCAGGTCGATGTCTTTGTTGTTGAGAAATCTTTTACCGAAAAAGCCGCTTTTTATTTTTTTCTCAATAATATTTTTAATGTTCGCAGTTTAGATATTTCTTACAAATGAAACCTTTTAAGATAGTTCCCATGGATAAGGATGAATCGTTCGAAATAAATGTAACAAAAAAATTCTTTATCATTCCCGTTGAAGAATCGCAAAAGATACAGATGAAAAAGAAAATCGTTTCTTCAAACTGCCACGTAATATTCTGTAAGATTATATTGAAACTTGTATAATAATAATAAATTAAAATAATAAATATATAATAATAATATTCAATAAATCATTATCAATAATCAAAAAATGCAATATCGAAGTTCATATTTGACATGTTAAATATTAATAAAAGTTTATTTTTAATAAAAAAAAAATGTTTACTTTACAGCTAAATGATAGGAATTATTTATCAATTTACATAAAAATAGAATATAAAATATTTTTTATGCTATTTATAGATCGAAAATCTAACAAGATATTACGAAATATAATAAAAACAATAGCATACATTACATTGCAGGCATTGAAATCACTTGTCGATTTCCGTAAAAATGGAATAAACTGATTAATTGAGAAACAAAATCAAATATTTACGAATAGAATGATTTTTTGTACTCATTATTTACCTACGACCAATCAGATTATACACTGTTAACGATATATATAAACCCTGATAATTTATAAAAAAAATTTTTTTTCTTAATCTAAATTAATAGTTTATTTCTAACAAATGTAGCTTGAAATCTTAGTTGATGACACCAAACTTTGTGGTGATATGATCATGCATATAGTTGAAAGAAAATAGCTAGTCTTTTCATTTTGTTCAACCCTTTTTCTAGTACAGGATAATCCAAATCGGTGATACAGCGTTCGCGCAAAGGAGTCAAAGTTGTGGAGAAGTTTGAGGAGGGATTGTTATAAGGAAGGAATAGAATGATTTAAAGGGAATGAGATGAAAGGGTGTTGGAGGGGAAGGACAGGTGGAAAGAATTTCAGGAGGTCCTTCTTAACACTCACACACATTCAGTATATAATCCTTGAAACGGATTCACTTTCAGACAAAAAGCACGTTCCTGTGCGTGTCTCTTTGTAAGAGGCTAAGGGAACTCAGTTGGAGCACACACATAAAAAAATAAAATGGAAAAAAATATATAGAAAAGAAATAAAATGCAAGTTGAAAACTCTGCACGGATGTTTCTAATGTCAGACTTAGAATAAGAGTTCGTGAAGAGAAAAGATGAATTTAGGATAATCATAACACGAATTCCCTTTTCTCCACAAATCTGCAGCCAACATGCCTCAAGATCGAAAGATATGACAAAGCATTTTTCTTTGACTATCCTGCTTATTTCGGAACGAGAACCAATGTGTTTGCTTTTCTTTGATCTTTCTGAAAGGTTTTCTTGTACCATTTCTTTTGTACCATCTTGACCATTCCGATATTCTCTGTTTTGCATGCACTTATGTTTAATCTTAAGTATATGAATTCTGTTCTACATTTTACTAATATTTTCTTTTATCTCCATAAAGTGTTCGATAAACGTGGTAACTTCATTTTGTATTTTATGTACATAATCGTTAACTTGTTATTTAAACGAGTAAATAAAATAAATAAAATAAATAAAAATAAAATAAAAATATAATTATTATTTTTTTCTATTAACTAGTATGAGTTGTAAATTTTATATTATTTTAGTAACTAGATTTAAAACGAGGTTGTTCGTTGCGTAGGTGAAAGCAATCTTTATGTTAATTTATTTTTTGTCGATGTTGATTCAATAAATCAGAAAAGAAAAAGAAAAACTTTTTAATTATTACTTAACGCGATACTTTTTAATAGATTTAGTATGGACAACAGTTTCGTTGGTTGGTTAGTTGGTTTGTTCGTTCCTACCTTCCTTCGTTCGTACGTACGTACGTTGGTTAGTTCAGTTTTGGTGACTGGTAATATATGGGCTTTGAAACGATGTCTGTTATCAAAAAATGAGAAAGTTTATTGTCCCGCACGGCGAGAAGTGCCTCGGGGGCTCGTAAATCGATCAAATTCCGTCCGTTGGAACTTGCCTAGATGGAAGAGATGTTTGTGCGCGTGTATGTGTGTGTGAGAAAGAGAGAGAGAGAGAGAGTGATAGAGAGGGAAGGGGGAGGGGGAAGAAAAGTGGAAAGGAAAGAAAGGAAGAGTGGAAGTGGATAGAACGAGAGAGAAGCAATTTGGTACACGTTTACGATGTCGTTTTACTTCGATAAATATGCTTCGAAACCCCTTTCCGAAGGGATGCAAAACACCCCTCCCGATAGGGAGGGGCGGGCTGCAACGAAACCTGTGTAATCCGCCATACGTTTCCCATGAATATGCATCTGCGAAGCTAATGCGATTTGATTCACGATTGGCCTAAACGACGTGAGGGGACCTCTCGAAATCCGCAATAATTCGATACATCGACCGTAAGGCAGAAATTATCGTTTGTTAGCGTAACGTTTCTGGCGTGCCGCTAGATCTTCTCCAATATTCTCTCTCTCTCTCTCTCTCTCTCTCTCCAAAGTGTGTGTCTTTTACTCTTTCATGAGAATATATACATACATACACACACATACACGCATGAACACGCTCGTGTTTTCTCTCAATGAAAATATATTACCTGGAGTACCTGAGAATATGAAATTTCTTTTGCGCATACCATTAAAGAAACAGAAGTTTCTGAAGTATCTTAGTTTTTTGTGAGATTATCTCTTTTTTTTTCTTTTTTAATAGAAAAAAAAGGTAGATACACGTTTCGATGCGTTTAGTTAAATTAATCGTTTTGTTGAATATCCCAGACAAGGATCAAAGACGATGCGAATTGTGTAGGATCATTATTATCGCATTTGCGTCAGGGTTAATTATTTCATTTTATAGTTTCATAGTTTTGTGTTATTTATATACCTTGTATGTCTATCCTTTTTTTGGTTTTTTTTTTTATTGGACGAACGTCGTGATAATCGATAAATCATTCTATACTAATCAACAAAGTTGCAAAATTTAATCAGCTATATTTAGAACAGGTGTAAAAATTATTTTAATATAATCATTTAGAATTTTTCTTAGAAATAATTTTTCAAACTATCGTAAGAATTAAAAGATTCAGAAGAATAGAAAAAACCTTTTTTTTTTGCTATTATTATTATGAATAAAATAGAATTTATTTTACGATAGATCATTTTCTATTTTTGCTATAAATAATATTAAAACGAAGTAAGGATCAATTTCTTTTTTTTATAACAAAAAAATCTAATTTTGTTCTTGAAAAGATTATTAAGAAGAGATAAGATTAACTAACCGACGAATGCGTTTCGATTATGTACGGAGTTTCTATCTTATATAATAATTACGTATCTTACACGCATTTAGCAACGTCATTTACTATTCTCGTCTAGACAACCTTTCTCGAAACAAATATATTAACGATCGGTTACCGGTTGCAAATATTTTTTTGCCTTCCCCAACTTGAAACTCGAAACTATCTTTAAAATTTCTGCTTTGTAATTTGGACAATGTTGTATCATATAAGATATTCGTTTAATTTTTTCACACATGCGTATTCATAAAAAACATATGAAACAAAAAATATCAGTGCATAGAAATTGGATTGACCCAAAGAAATGCCAAGGATGATTATTTTCAACGGTTAAACTATCATGAATTTGATTGAAACACAAAAGTGACTAAGACTTTGAAACTTTGTTGGACAACTCAATACCATCGATATCATGATTGTTCATTTTTTATTTCCCCTATTTAATTTTTAATTTAACATCTAAATTGTTTCTTAACTAATAATTCGATTTATATGTCAATTAAATAAATCATCGATAAGATTTTCATTTCGAAACTAAAGAAAGTAATCTCGTAATTAAGATTCGTCCTTCTTTGGATAGATTTGTCGAATCATATTTGATTGAATCATCTTTACAATGAAATCTTGTTAAAAGAAAGGTGTCTGGGTAGGAAAGAAAGTATCCGGTTTCGTAGGTCAAGAGAAGTCTGGTTTTCATGAAAAACCGGGAGGCACCTGTTTCTACTGATGGTCCCTTCGGTGGTCATTTCCTGTATCATCCTTGGGAATAACCAGGTTAATCCATGATTGACCTTTCTCCTGTATATAGGAGCGTGCCTGACCTGTTGTATACGAAAAGGGAGAAAAAGAAAAGAGGGTCATAGAAAGAAAAAAAAGAAGGCACAAAGACAGATTTCAATCCCGGCACGCGACCAAAACAGTAGTGCTGTGTCGAAAAGGTTTCCTTCACACGTCGCACAAATCTTAACAAATATCTGGGTCTTTGGGAAACCTTATATTTATATTTTTATTCGTTTGGTTCAGGTATTAGTTGGTGTTCATCGAAAATGCATCGGCGTCTTTAAATCTATCCCTCACTTTACCTAAAAGAAGCTGTGAACATTTTGTTAGGGCGTTCACGAAAGGGCTACTCAACCTTTCAACATCGACCGACATCAACGTACCCATCAACTTCACCTAAATCTTATCCAAGATAATGTTACGTCACTTCTAACCGCATCTGTTTTGATCAAGTGCATGCCACTTTAGTTTTCAACATTTTGAAAGTTTTCAAATTTATGATGAAACATGTGAAAATTCTCTGACCTTTTATTCTTACTAAGGAAACAGGGAGAACGTTGGTTTATTTCTGACAGTATTTTTTCTGATTACATATTATACATTTTACTATATTATATATAATATACAAATTATAATATTAAATTTACATGCTACGATCAAATATAAAGAAATTTTTGAACATGTTCGCAAGTTTATACAATTGAATAAATCTACTAATTTTTCTTATAGAAATAGTGATAATATCGAATTACTTTTGACAATGTATATCCTGATTAAACGTATATACATAAGACTTCACAATTCTAAATTAATATTATACAATCAAATATGGAGAATTCTTAAACATGCTTACAAGTTCATCAATTTGTATAGGAAATAGGAACCGTTATTAGGCCGTCATTTGAATGGTTGAAAAATAATCATGCAAAAAAAAAGGAAAAAGAAAAAAAGAAAGAAAATGAAAGAAAGAAAAAAAGAAAAAGAAGAAGAGGAAGGAGAGAAAAAAAAAGTTTTTTCAGGGCAATCATCCGCATTCCCATGATTGCCTGTGGGTGAACTGTTAAGAAGGAAGGTGGAAGAGCAAAGGGAAGTTTGATGCAGCCCTTCTTAAAGCGTATGTAGGTCGTAGTAGATTGAAGAATAGTACTGAAGGATATCCTGTCTATAGATATCGCTGACGAAAGAAAAAGAGGAAGGAGCGTGAAGTGCGTGAATGAATAAGAAAAAGCAAATGGGGAGTATCTACTGAAAACCTGCCATGAAAATCTTTCTTTCTTTCTTCCTTATTCTTTTTCTTTTTCTTTTTTTCTCTTTCTTTTTCTTTCTTCTTGACGTGCACTTGTACTTTTATCGCTTGTGTCGCTTTTGGAGACAACCTACTTCCGGTTCGTTGATTCTCACATCGACATTTTGAATAACTTTCTTCTAGAAAATCTTCTATTCTTGCAAAATTTTTCAAACTATCCTTTAAATATTCTCTTTGACGTCTTTCGAATTTTATTTCTAGTCCTAAAATTTTTTACGTAATATATTATTAATGATGCAACACAATAATTTATGTTAGAAAAAATACATACCATAGATATATTACACAATACATGATAATTCGTTTTTCTTCATTTTGAAATTTGTTCCAGTTGATAATCTCCTAAATGAATATTATTAGTTGTTAATCTAATCTAAATGATATATTAAAGCTGTATATTTAATTAGTGGTACTAAATAATTCGTCTCTCTGAAGAATTACAGGAGATATTCTAAATACAATATTTGAGAAATTTCTTCTTTTTTTTTTAGAATTTCTTTAAGTTTTAAATCTTGGTTTAAATTCCAAATCCACATATCTAAATTACATTAGAAAATATATAAGAAATATTGCAATTATTCGACATTTGTTAGAATTCTAATTTTTCTTTAAATTCTGATATAACACAGTTTAATAATGCAACTACAAAATTTTGTTCACCTAATTAATGAAAAATATAAAATACAATTTTAAAATACCAAACCTTCTGATTTGAAAATTAACTTAAAAAAGAAAAAGGATAGAGATAAAAATTGATACAACTAAGTTAATCTTACGAAGATTCGTTCGAGTATAAGAATATGTAACGCGTACGATCATCTTCTCTCCCTTTTTTCTCTATCCCTTTCCCTTTCATCATCGACGACGATTTCAGAACGAACGTCAAACTCTCTTCTATTCTTTTTCCTTAACCGAGTAAACGCAGCCGGCGTCACCACCGGCCAATGCATAGAAATGTGTATGTCTGTGGAAGAATATCCGTGAAACGTATTTTTAGGAAAAAAAAGGAAGAAAGGATTCCGTGGGAAAAACGAAACCGTGAAAGAAAAAGAAAGAAGAAAAAAAAGAGGAGAGAGTTTGATGATGCACCGTGCGTGGATTCGCGTGAGGAAGAGCAAAAGGGTAGAAATAAGAGAGAAAGAGGAGTTTAAAGGGGGAAAAAGAAAACTGAACGGGGAATTGCGAACGTTCGATAGGTTGATGTTAAATAGGAGGAAGGGGATAGATGAAGGAATAAAGAAGGGCAGGAAGGGGTTAGAATAAAACCTAAAACCGTCATCGTTCTAGCAAATTTTCACCGTTTTCGTGGTAAAACGAGTCCTCTTTAGGTTCCTTATTACGTAGAAAAGTATGAATTATTTTGGAAGACGATATCGAACGAAAAGGGTTCGTGAACGTACCTTCATTCTACCTAAAAATCAAAGTAAAAAAAGGAATAAAAGGGTTGAAGAGAGGAACACGAGATATAACCAAGTCGCGTGACGAAGTTCTCAGGAAATGAACGAGTGAAATGAATTCATCGAAATTTTGTCGGTTTAAAATGGGTGGTAAATTTTAGCGGATAAGTAGACCCGTTCGTCCTTCTTTAGAACTTTTAAAAAAAGATTTTCGGTTTCTGTACGAAAAGGGTTATTATGATTTATCGATTTTTATACCTAATTTTCGTGGAATCTTGGGAATAAGGGTGTTTGAATTAAACTTCGATTAATTCCGATCATTGATACGATTGAACGAACAAATTGATTTTGACTTTTACTTCGAACACCTTATTTCGTGACGGAAAAAGGGTTCTAACCAAGATTGTAAAGGATCCTAAATAAGGTAGATTTATATATATATATGTAAGAGTATATATACACGTACAAGTTTTTCAATTTTATATGATGAATTTTTTTCGTACTCAACGAATGGGATGCTTTGTCAATCGTGTGATCCGACGTTTTTAAATGTCGTTTGAAATTTTCCAAGATCTCGGATATTATTTTTCTATTGTTTTTTTTTTCTTTCTTTGAAGAGAAGCTCTAGAAAGGTTTACACGTGTTAAACTCTTGTGTTGTCAGCTACCAAGAAGGAAGACGGCGATATACGTGACATTTAAGTACGTCTCGTCAGTAAGCGAACGACGACATTCGTTTCTATTGTCCAAAGAAATCCCTTGTTTGCTCGAGGATCTGGTGAACAGCTGATTGGGATTTTCACTCTCGTTCTGCTCCTTGTGGATTATACACACGGCACGTTGCTTTCGAAACGAGAACTCGTCCTTCTCTTTTCTCTAACTTTCTAGCTTGTTTGCCAGCAGACTTGCTACCTTACTATCTTGGTAGCGATAAGCTTGAGCTACAGAAACCTTAAGTTTACAAATCAAATATACTTACTAAATAATATCTTCCCTCTAAAGTCATTGGCATATGAATTTATAGATAGGAAATGTTTAATATTTTCATAGTACGTTTTAAACGACGTTTAAATTATTTTTAAATGTCTTTAATGTTATTGAACATGATAATTTTCAAATGTCTTTATTTCAATCATATAAAAACAATATATTAGAAAATTGCATATTATTTATCAAATTAATTTGTGTACCCCCCTATACTCTTAATATTTAATCAAAGTAATTAAATGTAATTAACGAAATGTCTGAGAGAAATATTAACGTCAAGTAGAATACAGTTTAAAAATACAAACCTAGAATGATCACTTTCTGTAATTTTTTTAAAGATCAGCTACAGTGGATTATTAAATCATAAATGCTGTTAAAACTTTTAAACAAATTTAAATAGGACACATCTTAATATGAACCTTTCTTTTTTTTTATTTTTTTGTATTTTCTATTTATTTCTGAAGGAGGTTTCACTTATAATAGAATACTCTATCTATAGATAATAATAAAAATAATATAATTAAAAGATAAAATTAGATAGATCCAAATGAATAGTTTGAAATTGATATAATTCATCATAAACGATAAAGGTGGAACGCTCGATTAGGTGACCGATAAGTTAGATTACACGAGTTCCGATTCCCTTTTCACAATTGACAAAAAGGGAAAAACAGAAAAGGAAAGAGAGAGAAAAGAGAAAAAAAGAAAAAAAGAGAAATCACCCCATCGTCAGGTTTATTTAATACAGAGTAAAGTGTAGGCGGCGCATAGGGTGGTTGATGGGGTGGTCGATGGGGTGGCGCACCGTAGCTGTCAGGGGGTGGTTGGTGGCCTCTAGGGTCTCGGCAACCTGTTGAGTCAGACAATATCGCGTTTTTACTAATGCCACATTCTCGGTCCCGGCACGAGCATCGAAACCAACCCCCTAATCGACCCGTGGGGGCGACGAATACGATTTTATCTTTCAATTTTTATTACTCGCAGTCTTAATTATTGATTTTTAATAAATTCCTTTATTTATTAAAGGTTTCAAAATTTATTTCAAAATTGTTTAGAAGATTGTCAACATTGATTTTGTACAATATTGGAATTGGTAGATAAATATTGAGTCAGTTGTTGGATAAGATTTTTCTTTTTGTTTAAAAAAAGATTTTTTTATATTTGGTTAACATATGTTGCACAGCCCTATAATACGTCTGCTCTCATTTTATACAATCTATTAAATAAGTTTTTATTTTGAGTCTTTCAAAGAATAATAATTTACAAAATGTTTTAACTTTTCAATAAAAAGAAACAAAAAAAAAGAAAATCTAATACAACCGATAAATTTGATTTTTCAATTTAAACGATTGATACATCTATCTACGATGTGCCTTGCGTGGGTTTATTTTTATTCGACAGATTTAGGATATTCTCCCTTTTTTCTACTATTTATATTCGTTTTTATTCACTGAATTTAAATTTACGAGAGAACATATCCGCATCAAACGAAGAAAAGTAAGAAAGAGATAAAGAAAGGAAGAAAGAAGAAAGAGAGAAGAGAAGAAGCAAATGCACCGGCAACCAGACGGAGGACCAGGTGCATCTCGGGAGCCTGGGAAGCGCAAACTCCAAAACGATAGTGGCAGATGCTACCACATTCAGTCGATCTCACATCTCGCATCTTTCTAGTCACCTTTCTAGTTGTCTCACTAACTGTTGGATGTATAACTGGTGGATGTCTGTCGCGTATTTTCCATTCATCGATATATATATACACGCACATATATCCTCATTTGCGTATTCGCAAACGTATTTCGATCCTTAGACTGCTTGGCAAAAGCAAAAAATTTATTTGACTAGTAAAAAACATTAATATATGTTTTATATTTCAGAGATGATAGTTTATTATGATTTTACGTACTTTTGAATGAATTTCAATCCATCCGTTGTTGATAAAAACAAATTAATTCGATTTGTTTGATCAATAAATCATCATTTAACTCGCTTGAAATATTGAAGTTAATCTGTCGTGATCGGTCATCTTATTGCTTATCTGGATCTTTTTAATATTCAAGAATAAAATTATCATAAATTGTGTTACACATTTCTTAAAACGATGATCACCTATAAATAAAGAAAGATACATCTGAAACAAAAATAATCGATTATGGTCTTATATTAATCATTTTTTACTTACGTAACAGCTTTATGATGTCAAGAAGACGTCGAACAAATTCCCCATATGGACGGTGCTATGGAAAACGTGGAAAATTGAACGACATATGACGCTTATGGGGATCTTCCTTATTTGAACTTGAAACCATAGTAATTAATTTCATACACTGATTTCTAACTATTTCCTTTTAATCTACCGTAGCTGCCCATATGCCTTGAACAAATCGAAACGTTTCCTTCGAAAAAAGAAAATAAGAAAACTATTAACAAAAAACAAATACATTATTTTAATTTATTCCTAATTTATAAGAACGTTGTTTATAAATTTTCTAATCATTAATTCATCATTCATTATTTCATTTTTTTATAATTTTAATTATATTAAATTTCTAATTAACATAAAAAATAAATAAATAAAATATTGTAAATGTTAATTGGATGTTGGGAAAAATGAAAGAGGGCGAAGGAAAGACAGGGCTTTTCAGAAAAAAAAGCTATAGCAGTAACATAATTTAACACTTTGTTGACCGGTCCCGAGTTAACTCGTGCTTCTGAGGCCGAACGTTGTTGACCGGTCACGAGTTAACTCGTGATGCACTTTTCTTTCGCATCACGTTATTTAAAAGGAAAACGCAGCGAAAATAAATATGACAATAACAGATTTTTTTGTACTATTGTTATATTGTTTATCATACTAAGAAGAAATATTTAAAGTCTAATAATAAGTAAAATTTATTTAAAATTACTTAAATTGTTTTACTTGTCAATTCAATTACGAAGTAATAGCCGGTGACATGAGATAAATTCTTTAAAAAATAGCCGGTCAACAAAGTGTTAATTCGACCACTCCTATTTTCGGAGTTAATATAAAAGAGTAGAAGAAGATTCGAAATAAGTTTTCCTACGTACTAGACCTACCTCACACGAAACTTTTGTCGGTCTTCCATAACTTATGATGCCCACGATAAAGCTAAATATTTGTCAGGTGACCCTTAGAAAAAGTATCTTGGACAAAACATCTACCGTTGAATCGTTAAAAAGGAAAGAATATTCTGTCTGTCTCGAATAAAATTCGTTCCTTCTTTCTTTTTCTTCTTTCTCTTTCCCTTTCTCTTTCTCTTTTTCTTTTTCGGGTTAGTTCATCCACGTGGTTAAATGGACTTTGGACTTGCCTTTACGGTAAATAAGATTTTTCGAATGCTTTTTAAAATACTCGTCTCACTCTTCTCATTTGTATTCTTTGCTAGTTTACATTTCAAGACCGGTAAAAAAATGGTGGGGGCTGTAATGGTGGGGATATAAAGAACAAAGGAAACAAACACCATAAACATAATATATATATATATATATATATATACTCGAATACATAAGATACAAACGAATATCGAATCGTCAGATCGTAAATTCTGATCGAATTCTAATTTGATTTTCGTTATCGTTTAGATTGATACTGTTGCTTGAGAAAAAACTCGTATCTCAAATTTAATCCTGGGATTCTTTTATTCGACGTCTCATCTTACGGGCATCGGGAAGCTGTAAAAGGTAAGTTACAAAAGTTGCATTGTCATGTAAGAATATATATCGTCTTCCGAAAAAGTCAGTTGATAAAAAATGAGAGGAAGGAAGGAAGGAAATGAACGTGAGGATGCAACTCATTACGACAGATGTCTTAGCTGTGGGAAAAATCTTTGTTGAATACGCATCGTCGAATAAAATCGAGTACTAAACACGAATACAAAGTTCGAACTATGTTAAAATTTGAATTTCAACGGGTAATAAATAATGAACCTATAGAATTATTCAAATTAACACAAACGGAACAATTAAAATAAAATAACATAAAATAATAATTTAAATTAGAATGTTTGAATTAACTGAAAAGTGAAACGTTTATTTGTTCAAATAAAATTGTTTAAAATATTAGGAAGAGGTAAAATTTGATTTATTGTTTAAGTATTAGTATGGTCGAAGTAGAGGGAAGGAAATAGAGAGTTATAATACTAATAATATCTTCAATTGTTCGATGTGTACACTCATGTCGGTATTCATTGATGAAATGAACTTGAGTTGTTTCGTTCAAAGACAAAGTCGAGTATATTTATATGTGTACACGTGTACTTATAAGCTGGCGTTATAAACAGAACAGTCATGCGTAGAGACATTTGGACTATCGAAAATTATTCCTTGGTATTAAAATGTCACGAGATCGTAGTTGATAAACAACAAATTTTTCTTCGAATAGTTGCGTGAGAGATAAATAAATGGCCAATGTAAGAAATTTTGTTTCGAAATCTAAATTATTACAAAATCAGAATAAATAGGTAAACAATAATAAAAGTTTATAAAAACAAAATTACAAGGAATATAGAAATTATTTAATAATATTTATTATTATTATTTTATTATTATTATTATTATTTTATTATTATTATTATTATTATTATTATTATTATTATTATTATTATTATTATTATTATTATTATTATTATGTATATAAAAACATAATAAAAATAATAATAATTATTATTATGTATATAAAAACATAATAAAAATAATAATAATTATTATTATGTATATAAAAAGATAATAAAAATAGAATTTAATTGAGAAAATAGAGAAAATAAAAAATGGAATTAGATTAGTATTGGAAGAGGATAGAGAATAAAATAGAAACGTTCATTTCTCAGTGACCCGTTTAAGTCTCAATTGGGACTCTCTATCTTTCTCTCTTTCTCTTTTATTTTCAATCATTCTCGTACGTGTAATCAAATACATGAAGTTTAAGTGTATAGAAGACATTGCGAAAGTCGTTTGATTCGTAGTTTCGAGCTGGGCAATGTCCATTTGAACAACAACTGGAGCTCGGAGTTTCAAAAGGAAGAAAAAGAAGGAAAGAAAAATAGAGAGAGAGAGAGAGAAATGAAAATCAAAGAGTAAGAGACTTAAAGCAAAAGGGTCTCACAGCCTTGGAAGAGGAACATATGGTCCACGGACCGGCGCATCGTTCATTGGCCGACACGTAGTCTCGTAATCTTGCTATTTATCACAGGATGCGCGAACGAGAAAGAGAAAAAGAGAGAGAGAGATATTTGTTAATCTTCGTAATGTTAAACTACCAGTGATTTTTCTAATAATTAATAAGTACAGATGAGCAAGGATGTTTGTTTATTTAGGAATGTAATTTTTTTTTACGTAAATATTTATACATATTATTAGTAATGTTTTGTTATAGATAATAATTGGACCGATAAATTACTAAAGAAAAAAATAAAATAAATTATTTTAAGTCTATACTTTAATAAAAGTAGAACAAGATAATGATAAGATTATAGTAGAAAGATTATAAGGACTAAAATAATATCAAAAAAATATATTGAATATTTTATAATAATTAAAAGTTAATCTAAATAATAAATATTATTACAAAATACTTTATAAATGCTTAAATATATTTTTATTTACCTTCTTTGTACATTCTGTTTCGAGTATAACAAAAAAAAAGGAAAAGGTCGATTATATTACAGTTTAAATAAAAATAAACGTACCACTTATCTCAATAACAATAATAATAATAATTAAATACTTACTAATATTTCTCATACAAATTGATCGAGAATGTTCATTTGTACTTTACTTATTTCTTAAGATCAGAAGATAAAGTATACTTACTAGTCGTTAAAAATCATTGATGAATACGAAATAAGTTACTCATTAATGTTCTTATCTAAGATTCTGACGTAGTTTTACCGTTTTTTATTTCTTCTATCTCTCTCTATTCATTAACTATTACATATATTCTTGTAATTATCTTACTGACGCAAATGAATGTTGAGTATGGTCGCAATAAGTTGTTAGAACGATCGACCGACGGTACTGAATATTGGATTAGTGAAGAAAGGTAAGGAAAATAAGAGAGGAGGGAATAGATTGATATAAATGATGACAGAAAAAAAAACAAGAACTCTGACATATTATAGCGAGAAGGATATTATTTATTTCTAAGATAATATCCTGAAAATGTATGAACATTTGTACATGTTATCCTGAGGTATTTGTTTATGGCGTTCCATTGAGATAGTTTATTAATATGTTAATCTCTGACGAATAAAACGCTTCAAAGGGTTAAGAAATTTGTTACGTGAATTATTTTATATAATAGATCAAACGTTGTATTTTGCATTATCGTTATCCTATTGAATTTATTTTATTTAATTAATGCATTTATTATTTTTTTTTTCAAATCTTCTTGTATATTTGTAATCGGCAGTGTGTTTCTTCTCGACAGGAAGAATAGATTTTTCATTTCATTTTATTTTTTGTTTGTTTATTTTATTTTAAATGTATTTTACTTATATTTAAATTAATTCTATTTATAATGAAATTTATTTAATTATCTAATTATTTATAATATATTTCTATTTATTCATTTATTAATTTATTTAATAATAAATTAATAATTGTTTGTTCTCTGTCCGTTATCGAGTCAATATCTATGTTTGTTCGTTATTTGGATGCTGTATTCGTGTGTATGCGTGTGTGTATACGTGTATTAAATATAAGTAAATATTCTACGTACGTTTAATAAAAGTTGTTTATGCTTATCCTAGTATACATTGATCGAGATTCGCAACTGGATGGCATTATTTCATCGCTGCGTACGTAACATGAGTTATTAATTTTTTTTTTTTTTATAATTTTAAACTATCACCTTTTCGAAGGTTAGTTCTCAATACATTTTCAACTATTGTCAACTATCGTTTACAATCAAACAGGACATTGTCAAATTTTGTCGTTACATTTTTTTTTACGATAGAAAAAGAAAAAAAAATGTTATTTTGTTTGTATATGCGACTATGTTTGTGTGTATGTGTGTGTATGCGTTAAATTTATATATTTATAATTATTTATGCATTAAGACGGAAAGCAGTGAACGAATTATATTTTATTCTTTTTTTTTGTTTTGTTTTCTTTTTCTTCTTTTTTTCTTATCAACGTACGCTTACAGGTTTTGCGTTTTTTGTTAATAAAAACAACAAAAAAAAAGAAGAAAAAGGCATATTTTTTTACTGCTTTTGTTAATACCAATCATTCATGTTATCTTATATACATAAATTTATATATATAATTTATATTGATAAAAACAAATGTATGTGCTCGATTTGAGATTATAAATGATGAAAATTTAAGAGATACACGTAATTTACTTTACAATTTGTGCATACAACTAGTAAATTCTTTCCATTTATTTCTTTCAATATATTTACGAATTATCGGAGTTACTTTTGTTTACATGATTTTTCTTTTCTATCGCTTATGTTAGACTATTTATCATGAGACAAATCATTGATTTGCATCAATATTGCTTCGTCATCAGGTAGGTAGGTCATAATTCTAATAACTACGGAGACAACTCATATTTATGTGTTGTGTGTGTGTATGTTTTTTCTATTTTTTTTTCAAACATCGAGCAAAGTATTACTAATTATTCTTATTCAAGATGATAAAATATCGTAATTACAGGAAAATCTTTGATCAACAGACAGATGAAGAGAAAAAATAAAATAAATGAACACTAATCTATCATTTATTTTATTGAAATTCGTTCGTTTTTGTGACAAGCCATAGATTTGTTAATTTTTTTCATCGCTTGATCGTTTAATTAATAGAAAAAATTTTTTCAAGTAAATTATAGGAACGAACGAATGTGATCAATTATTTATAAATTATTTTTTTATTTATACTTGACAGAAAAAAAATAAAGTTAAATCATTTAGGAAAAAAAAATAATCCTTTGCTCGATGAAATTGAATTCTAAGTTATCGAAAAAGTACATCGATTCTTATAAAACAAATCATTTCGAAAACGGAACAGAAAGAAACCAATTTATATTCTAAACTGGTATTATATTTGTGAATTTTATTTTTTCCTCAATTCTTAACAAGAGACATGAAATTGTATTACTTATCGAATTAATATTAAAAATTGTACTTATATAACTATATTCATTCTTATCAAATATCATTAATATTTGTAAAAAAATAAGAAAAACAATAATTAATGCAATCATACAAATGTTCGTTTTTCAATATTGTTTCTCATCCCCGTAATAGAAAGAATGAATAGGAAAATAATAAGAAAATAAAAGAAAGAAAAAAAGTAAAAAGAAAAACACAAGAAAAAAAGAAAAAACGAAAGGAAAATACAGACATAAAGATAGAGAGAAAGGATTATTTTCTAAGATTATCGAGCACGGTCAAATCGAATGATTCCTTTCTCCCGAGTCTGCAACGATTTGCTAAATTACAGAATGTTCAAGGTTACGAGAGCACAAGCGGTACTCGGTGTACGTAAGAACGAGTGATAGCTGTGAGTAAAGTTATAAGAAAACAAAACAATATAAAAAAAAAGGAAAAAGAAAGAAAAATACAATCAAACGCGGTAAAAAAGAAAGAAAGAATGAGAGGGAACGAAGGGTGGGGTAGATTGAATAGGGATGCAAAAGGATTCCCCTTAAGATTTCATGGATATTTCATGGAATTTTGCCGATGATATGTACGACGCTATACTATAACGTGGTAGTGCGTTCGTACTTGGTCATTAAGTAAATTGGCCAATAAAAGGGCCGGCCGTTGGAAACGCGCGAGCGCGTGCGATTACTAAGGAACAGAAGTGTATACTAGAAACAAGTTGATTTTTTAAAATGTATGTATAGTTTGTGTGTTTGTGTGTTTGTAAGTAAAGTGTCGCAAAAATTGGTTCATTGTACTGTACACATTTTATAAATTTGGTTTTTTTGTCAGCTGTTTTTTTTAGCAAATATTGAACTTCGTTTGACCTTTTCGTTCAATTTTTGTTGCATTAACTCTAATCTTGCTTTTATCAATAAATCAGTTGTTTTTTTGTGTTTATTTACAAACCGATATTGATTTTTATTTTTTCCTTATTTGCAAGATTAATATCATCAAGTGACGAATCAAACGTCACATTTTTATTTTAATTGACCAATTATAATTCTTTTTTTTTATAATTTTTTTTCTTTCGGTCTGGGATGTGAGATCGAACAGAAAAAAATATCTGTATCTGTGTCTGTGTCTGTATGTATGTATGTTTATGTGTGTGTGTTTAAAGTGTCGTAAAAATTGATTTACTGCACTGTACTAATTTTATAAATTAAATTTTTCATTTTAGCAAATATTGAACTTAGAAATATTCTTCGTTCAATTTAACTGCATTAATTGAAACTTTGCTTTTATCAATAAATCAGTTGTTTTATGTTTTATTAACAAACTGACATATTGATATTTATTATTTTTTTATTTGGAAATTAATACATCGTCAAATGTTATATATTTAATTTATTTGGTCAATTTTAATAACATTTTTACTTCTTTTTTCTTTTTGATCTTAAATGAGAACTGAAACAGAATGAAAGATCGTGTTATAAAGTTCTTGAATTTTTCCGTTCATTGTTCGAACATGATAAACTCAAGAACACAATTTTGTCTTCGTCTAAAAGAACGCGGTCGAAGGATCGGATTTAGTATATCGAACGATCGATCGATCGCGGCGATAGAGAAGAACTCGTTTTCTGTTTAGCTCGTAGAATTGTTTCTTAAATGAAAAAAAAAATTAATTGGCAGTAAAGTTGATTCTGAAGTCAAATGTTAATGAACTTTTTGTTTCTTAGTAATCGATACTGAAAATCATCCAATTAATAAGAATATTGAATGAAGAAATAACGAATCGAATAAAATATTAAAATTTCGGCGGGGAAAGATCGAAATCATTTGTAGATGAAAAACGAAATTTGATGATTTGTAGCGATTAAAAGAAAAAAACTGAAACGGACAAAGAAAAAAAATTAAATCTGAAAAAAATTACATCCATTAATAAAATTAATAAAATTAATAAAATTAATAAAATTATAAAATTAAAAACTAAATGAAATTTAATAATGATTGGGATAATTGAAAATTGTATAAAAATGATACATGATTCTTTTTTCTTGATTTATAACAATTCTTTTTTATCAAATATTTTTATTTTTATTTTCATTTTATCCCTTTTTTCCAAGGATAAATATGTAAGATTGCAAATATTAATTACTACAAAATGATTATTAAATATTATAGTAAAGGAACTTAAAACCAGAACTAACATTAATAGAAAATTAACTAACTTAATTCTTTATAATAATAAAATAACTAATGGTTCTATAATTTTTTCAGATTTAACACTAACAAATATATATCAAGTAAAATAAATTTATATAGTCATATAATTTTGTACATATGTACATCGCGCGTATTATCTTCTTGTTTATTAATTTTTTTCGGGAAATTTCTCAATCGAGTATTCTCGACAATTGTTTTGTTGTTGTATATACGATTGTGTTTTCTTTTATTGTTTTGAATAGAACAAAAGATAATATAATAATTTTTATGACTATTTATCAATATTATTCTTTAATCTTTTCCTATTTTTCGAAATTTGGAATTTGCTATTTTTGTTTAACTGCTAACGATGCATATTCCATTCTGTCTCTTTCTCTCTTTCATCAGTTTTTCAATCTTTATCTTTCTCATTCATGAGATTTTTAGAAAATTTTAAAGAATTTAAGTACGACGTACTAAATTCAAAAACAAAACATAATTGTTTTCTTTTTTTGTGTCACATATCGAGCAAAGTAATAATATTGATCAATTATTACTTTCTTTAGTTCTATTCAGGTTTTTGGTTAATTAATTAATAAATTAATCAAAACAACAACCTATGTTATGGACAATTTAACTATGATAGTTGACACCAACTATCATCACAGATAGTTTTGTTAAATATAATTTAAACGAAAATGAACAATCGTTAAAATTCATTATCGTTTTGAATATTTATCAATCGCATAGATAATTTTTCTTCTTTTAAATAAAAAATTTAAAATCTACAATTCACTAACGAATCGTCGAATTATTAGGTATACAATGGATATGACATTTGAGATGCATTCATTGATATTCATGAAAGTATGCTAATAGACGAGCGTATAAATTAACTATTATTATCATTATACATTGTGATAATAATAAAACATAATTTACAGTAATACTGTTTGATATGTTGTTTTTTTTATCATTTACACGCACCTTTCATTTAAACGCACCTTTCATTTACACTCACTTTTTTGTCATAAATTGTTTCACCCCTTTTATTTTGCATTTTTTGACGATCACCCCTTCTTCCCCCTTCTTATTTTTTTATTTATCATTCTTTACAGAAATAAAAAATGTTTACCGTATGCTCTATGGGAGTATAACGGATTTTATTATAATAATAATCTCGAGGGAGGGGGGGCAGGGGGGTTTGGGTGTCGACATAGCGAGGGGAAACAATATTATTTAATTAAGTGAGAAGAAAAACAAAAAACCGTGTATGTTTTTCTGTTTCATTCTTTCTCACATTATTGCGTGTATTTAATTTCGTATCATTCGTGTTGATATTTTTGAAATAGATAAAGATACCCAAACGATTATTTTGTGTCAATAAAATTTGTCGAAATAATCGAGTTTAAATCATGAATCTAAAATTCTGGCTATATTTTAGATTCTTTTTAATGTTTTCTAAGATGTTAATGAGAAAATGACACGATAAGATACAAAAAATGTAAGAAAGAAATTGTTTCGTTCTCACTTTAGTTTGCAACTATTTCTACTTTTTACACGTTATCGTTAATATATAGTTATAGCTTAATATTAATAATCATATTTAATTATGTATTTTTATGTACGGTGATATATTTAATATTATTGATACTAATAGTAATATTAATATTATTACTAATATTATTATTATTATTATTATTATTACTATTATTACTATTATTATTATTATTATTATTATTATTATTATTATTATTATTATTATTATTATTATTTTGCATTGTAATTATATTAATTATTATTTACTTTTTAATCATCGTTTATATTCCTGATATTTTGAGGTAGTCTGGTTTGGGTGTAATTACGTTGTAAAAATGGCAAGAATTCTATATAATTCAATAGTACGCTATTTATATCTATCGTTTCTCGTATTATTATTTTTTTTCTTTACTATAATTAAACTATGACCAAAAAAGAAACGGAAAAAAATCTGATGAAATTTATGATCGTATATTTTTGTTTGCATGAATTTCTTATATAACTAATTTTTCTTTTTATAATTATGTAGATAATATACTTATATACATGCTTATGTATATAAATATATACAAAGGGTACTTTGGTAATCAGACAATCGACAATATCTATTTTTAAAAGTCGAAAAAAATGGAATGAAATACGTTTGATTATAATAAGAATAATTAAAAGATGTTTCATTAATTTATGCTTTGTATTGTTTTTAAACAAATTGTTGCAGTTTATTTTTACCAAAAATGTTTATTTTATTATTTGTTTTCAACATTTTTAGTTTACCGATACACGATCTTTATTTATAATAGTAGAGTAGATCGATAATCGGATTACTTACAAAATTTATTATGGGCTAAACCATATGCTCTTACAATTAGTCAAAATATTTGATTGTTTAAACTTAAGAATAATAATTTTTTTTTGTTACATTCAAATGTCAAATTAATGATGATTTAAATTTCCATTAAAATATTTCTGATTACCATCAAGCATCCTATTTTATAGATAAAGGGAGAAGCACAAAAAATCTAAATATTTTCTTTATTTACAATTGTATAAAAAAAACTTTAACTGAAAACGCGCGCGTGCGCTCGCGCGTATAAAGAGGAAATACAACAGTTGAAAAAATATTGTTTTCAAGATCATCTTTATACTAAATTTGAATTCCAATAGTCCAATAGAAAAATTTCAACCTTTTAAAATTATTTTATTCAATTGTAAGGAAAAAAAATATTTAAGTGTCATACTTTTTATGATACTCCCTGTATATATAATAAATAATATATAATATTAATATTTAATAATAATGTTATAACAGTATTAATATTATTAAAAATATTATAATATTAAACAACATTATTAATATTATTAATATTACATATTATTATTATTATTAATTATTATATTAAATGTCGTATAATCATAGTTAATTATTATATTTAGAATTATTATTTTTTCATTATGTTTTATATATTATTTATGTATTAAATGTATGATATATTTATCTCAATCTACAATATATAGATGTTATAAATATACATACATGAAACATACATAATACATACATCCTACTTTTATATTCAATTCTTATTAGAAATATTTTTGCACAAATATAATTTAGGTTAAAATATACAGATATATATTTATATGTGTGTGATATCTTTTACATAGAATTGGAATAGAAACACTTAGAGAATCAAGTTATCAAAAAATAATGATAATAATAACTATTAACACGTTAAATTCCGTATTTATCAGCAATGTCTAACACTCTTATCCTTTTTAAGGTTTTCTTATGCCATTGTGGCATGAACAAAACATTCTTAAAAGAGGTTTAACGGTTAACGTGTTGTTTATTAATTAGTTATTTTTATATCTTATACTTAGAAAATATCAAAATAAAATATTAAAGTGATTATTCGTGATTAATTTTAGAAAATCATTTTCTTTAGATGTAAATTGTTTCCTTAGGAATGAAAATTTTCTTCAATTTACGATCAAAAGAACAATGAGAATTCTAATTGCTAATACGAATAATCACAAATTATATGAACTAAATACTTATTAGTAAAATAATCGTAGAAGAACGATTATTATTATTAATATTATTAGTATGATTATTATTATTATTATTATTATTATTATTTACAATTACATATAAACTTGATTCTAATATAATAGTGTTTCTTCCAATTGTAATATGAAAACAGCAATATTGTAATCAAATTCTTTTTTCATACTATAGAAAATTCCTTTCTTAAAATTTAATTTATTATACTTATTTAATATTGCTAGAAAATTAATTAAACAAAAATTATAATTTAACTCTACTTTAAAGCAATATTGAAAAATTGATTTTAAGTAGGAACTATTTTATTTTAATGCGTACATATACATAATCTTTTGTTTATGTTTTACTACCGAATTTCAAGATACTCATGATTCGAATGTCGATTGAACTGTCGAATGTGTTAAGTGTTTCGTTAAGTTCGTTAATTGAAAGACATTCGAGATCATTCTTATCTAAAATATTCTTATTTTATTATGGAATATGTAAAATCATGATTCAGTTATATTTTGAAAACAAAATTGTAAGTTTCTATTTCTTATCAGAAACATGATTTCTACTTTGAAAAGTTTATGTTTCTCCAATGTTTTATATTATAAATTTTATTAAAGGAAATTTCGAGAATTTGATTATTTTCGTATTTCCGTAATAAATTTTAAAAAGAAAATTCAAAAATATTTGTGAAAATTATGAAATTAAGTTAATATTATTTTTGTATTGTGATTTTTGACAAAAGTTTTAAAAATTTATGATATTTTGTATCGACCTAATCTATGTTTACATATAATTATATTTACATCGGACGAGTCGCAATATTCTTCGAAAATAAAAAAAGCAAAATATTAACCCTCATGCTAAAAATTTTGATTTATATAATCATTTAAACAAATTAAAAAATTCTTTTTCCTCCATATAATAACAAATAATATTCATTCTTTAAGAGAAATTAATTTGAGGGATTAATAATAAAAACAAACGACAAGAATATGACCCTTCTTGAAATAAGTTGCACTAGATTTCCGAATAATAATTAATCTTATCAAATATTTTATTAATTAATTTTTACAAATTATTATTATTTTATACATTTTGTATATATTTTAAAATAAAAATCTAATTAATAAACTCTTTTATTTTTGAATTTACTTAATTCAGTAGTACAACTGATTAAAATAACAAAACCGAATTTTAACAAATATTAACAAATGTTAATAAATTGTGAAAAAGCATCTAACAACAATTAACCCCTTAAGATGCACGCTCGAGTTAACTCGAGCGGCATTGTATCACGACATTGTATTTTGACGTTCAGTCAAAATTGATTTGGCTCAGTTTTTCGGCCAATTTTTTGGCCGATTTTCTAGAAAAATTGTTCCTTAAGGGGTTAAATTACTCAAAAAATGAAAGAAAAAACAAATTTTATAGAATTTGGAATAATTAGAATATTTATTTATATAAGGTTGAACAGCCGAAATTATCTATTAAATTAAAATAATGTTAACTTTTATTTTCCTTTGAAAATTTAATTAAACATTAAATTTTGAAAGACTCTAAGAAAAATTTTGAAAAATTTGAAAGTTAACATTTTTAATGATTTTTCCAAGAAGGGTCTAAAGAATTATTAAATATTTAAATATAAGTAAAATGATTCTGAATATAATTTATCATCATATTTCTTTTTACACAACAAATTTTACACCGTTAAAATAAATTTGTAAATATTTCTGAAACAAAATATAATTTCACAGTTAATGAGTTAATCGTGATGATCGATTAGAAAGCTATTGATGTCTAACTTTACTTTCATGCAGTTCTTTTATATATATATATATATACAGAAGGCCCTCGACTTTTGCGATTTCTACTTTCGCACAATTTGCTATTTTGCACATTTCTAAAGATTGAACTGTTTAATCTTCTGCGATCGGATGTCACCTCTCACGGGACATCAGATGACATTGATCCCACTACTTTTGAACATTCAATATTCGCACACACTTTCAAGAACCAATTATGTGCGAAAGTCGAGGGCCTGTTGAATATATACATATATATAATTTATATTTATATATTCTTTTTTATACAAACTTTTCATAAATCTTGTACGTAATTTTTTTTCTTTTTTTTTAAATATAAAAATTTTTTTTTTCTTTTTTGTTTTTAATTTTTTTTTTTTTTATTCTTTTTTATTTGCTTGTAAATTGATACTTCTTAATTTTCCAAGGTTAAACGTCGCAGTAATTTTTTATCTCCGATTGATAATTATTATAATATTAAAACGAATGAGACTTATTTAAAATCATATTTATCGAAGATACTATTAGAAGAAAGGAACATTTTTATTAGATATGCAAAATCAATTTCTTAAAGAAATAGGATACGAAGACCGCGAATGGAGGCATCTTGCTGAGGGACAAGAACAATGGCGGGATTTTGTATTTGCGGCAATGAACTTTTGAGTTCCTAATACCAATTAATAATAATACTGCAAAGTAAATTAATGACAAATAAATAAAATTGATATTACTCCAAAAATTATAATTCTTTCGACGAATAAGATCGAAAACACGAATCTGAAAAAATGTGTAATAGAATATGGAATGTCGACGTGTCCCTTCGAAGATTAAAAAATATACAAATAAATTTAAGATAAAATAGAAAAATAAAAAAAAATAAAATTAAAAATAATGAAATTGCGACTCGTCCGAATTTTGTCGTTTGTTTTTTAATATTTGTTCAATTAAACAGATAAAATAATAAATTTAATTATCTAAAATAGAAAAGAAAGATCTACGTACAATGAGAAACGTTGAAGTACCCCAAAGTATCGATCCTTAGTATAATTTCTGTAGTCATGCAGTTGTTTCTTCACGTTGACGATTAGCCAATGATCGTCATCGTTGTTTTAATCGTAATCGAAATCGTATTTTCCATTGTCGTTGCCATTGTCGTTTATGATTGTATATACAACTTAGAATAATGGTTGATCATGTTCTCAGAGAGGACGCATTTTTGGAATGCCTATTTTTGTCATCTCCGTCGCGTTTTCTGTTGTTGTTGTTCTGCTTGTTATGAGATTTTTTCTCATGCGTTTCCATGTGTTTGACCATGTGATCCTTCCTTATGAAACCTTTTTCACAAACGATGCAAATGAAGGGTTTATTCCCAGAATGAAGACAAATATGCCTCCTAAGGTCCGTTTTGTGGTTAAATTGTTTCGGACATATTGTGCACTTGTAAGGTTTCTCACTTCCGTGTTTTGCTTTATGTTTTGTATACTGTGCTTCACTGATGAACCTCTTACCGCAAACAGTACATTTATACGGTCTATCCCCGGCATGGAAACATTTACTATGTTGAGTCAAATAGCATGGTTTGTTAAAAGATTTTGGACAATTTTTACAAAGATATTTTATCTTACCGGACGGGTTAGTTGTCATATTTTGTTCATTTTGTGTCCTATTTTGATTATTTTCCCCACCATTTTCTTTACAATCTTGATTCTGCCTTTCGGACGATTGACAGCGATTTGCATGTCTCTCTTGTCGCTCCTTTATCACATAATATGGTACATTATTGTTTACTTCAATTGGATAATATACTTGATTTTGACCGTCAACTGATATTGGTATTGAAATTTGTTCAGTCGTATATACAGAGTTTTGTTCATTTACATTATAGTTTCCAGCTACCATACCGTTATTGACGTTGTATTCTATTGGCCCCGATGCAACATCCAAATTTGTGAATGCTTCATATAGGGGTGATACGCTATAATTATCGTAGCACGACCCACAATTACTGCCTTGAGGAGAATTTCTCTCCTCCTGACATAGCCCCCCCACGCTAGCGGCCTGCATTGATTCGGGCCCTACCGAGAACCCCGAGATGCCGAATTGATTGAAGCTCGGCAAAGGTTGTTGAGAGTTATTAAAAGTCCCAAAACTGGGTAACATCTCTGAGGGCTGCTGTTGAAGATGGTGCTGCTGGTGGTCCTGGTGTTGCGGCTCCTCCGTAGGACCCGTCATCATTGGATCACCAATAGTAATTGGTGTGATGTTGAAAGTTTGATGCAGGCCCATGTTGATAGAAGCTGTAACGCGGGGGGCAATCCGTTTGGGTAAATCTGTTGAGGGATCGTATTTACCATTGAAGGGGGCGAAACCATTCCTTGATGAACCTGGCCTGATGTCAGATTATGTTGAGCTGAGTTAAGATTGATGCTTGTGCTTTGTTGCATAGGTGAACTCAGTGGATGGTTAATAAGATGTTGATTCGGTGTTGAACTCACTGGAGGACTTATTGGCGTAACTAAATTCTGATTCATTTGCGACTCCATTGGTGAACCCACTGGCATGTGGATTTGTTGGTGTTGCTGCTGCTGGTGATGTTGTTGTTGCTGTTGTTGTTGTTGTTGTTGCTGTTGCTGTTGCTGTTGCTGTTGCTGTTGCTGTTGCTGTTGTTGTTGTTGTTGTTGTTGTTGTTGTTGCTGTTGCTGTTGTTGTTGTTGCTGTTGTTGTTGTTGTTGTTGTTGTTGTTGTTGTTGTTGCTGTTGTTGTTGTTGCTGTTGTTGTTGTTGATGTTGTTGTTGTTGTTGTTGTTGTTGTTGTTGATGATGATGATGTTGTTGTTGTAGGTGATGTTGCTGCTGTTGTTGATGGAGAACTAGGTTTGGCGGGGATGAACGCATCAGTGAGTGGTGTGCTGCCATGGCTGGGAGGGCTGAAGAACTGTGTGGTAGCATTGTGGAGCCCAAAACAGCCATTGAAGCCAATGGTTGTTGTTGGTGATGTTGACCAGGGTTGACAGTGGAAGGTTTGTTGGTGGTGGTGGAGTTGTTATTGTAAGTGGTGGTTGAGATAGAGGCATGCATCATTCTTGGTGCCTCGTTTGAAGGACCAGCGGAGTTTGGAGGACTACGCGAGTTAGATAACTCTGGAGATACTCGCGTTATTCCAGTACGGCGAATGTTTCTTCGTTCATGTCCGTTATCCCTATTAGGATGGTGATGTGCACTTATCGGTAGGTGAGCCGGATCTGGCCGATTGCTTTGTTTCACGGCATTCTTATGAAGGGTTGTATTGTAATGTCGCTTCAAATGGCCTGAACTGGTGAACCACTTGTTGCACGCGGTGCAGTTGTAAGACTTTGGTCGTCGTGGCTCGTTACTCTTCCACGATTGATTGGCTATCGCCGAAGCTTTCGACGGTTGTGATAACATTGAAGTTGGCATCCCATGCGTGCTAGCGATAACAGCGGTACCGGAATGTAAGGATGATTCCACTGACATATGTTGACCGTGCGCGTACTGTCCTTGATCAGGAATCGGCGGTACATTTTCCATAGGTATCATGGGTGGAAAATTTGTCAAATCAAGTGTGGCGCCTGCTGGCCAACCCATCAAACCTTGAAGAACAGGAGCTTGCTGTTGATGTTGCATTGCCTGTTGTTGCTGTGATTGAATCTGCAACTCTCGTCGCTGTTGTTGTTGCTGTTCCTCTCGCTCGTTATAAATTCTCATTAAATTGGTATTATATCTATGAGTTTGTACCTTGTGAGAATCCAAATCAAGAAGCTCGGCTGGTTCCTCTGGTTCTTGTTTCGGCTCCATGTCTGCATTTTGTTCACCATTATACTCATAACTGTGTTGCTGTTGTTGTTGTTGATGTTGTTGATTCGAGTGACTTGGAGATAAGAGTATCTGCGATTGACTCGGAGAAGTCGATGATGAATGCAACTGCGGTTGATTCGGCTGGGTTGGAGATAGATGTATTTGCGACTGACTTAGATGATTAGGAGATAGATGTAACTGTGGTTGACTTAGATGATTAGGAGATAGATGTAACTGTGGTTGGCTTAGATGATTAGGGGATAGGTGTAATTGGGGTTGATATAGGTGTTGAGGAGTGCCTAATTGCTGATACTGCGATTGATTCAGATAAATGCTAGGTAAAATCGTGCACATTTTTTGGTGCTCATTGCAATAAAACTCATCCTCGAAAGCGGAACCGCATTTGTAGCAACAAAAAGTTTGATTTCGCGACCGTGAACCGGTGATGTCAGTTGGAAACCGTTGTATATTATCATATGGATGATAACGCGAGATTCCGTGACCAGTTATATTTATATTGTTTGTCATATTTGGATTCGGCGAGTAGTTGGAGTATATTGACTCAGTCTTTATGAAGCAATTGTTTTCATCAAAAGGAACATTTGGATAGGGATTATAACTTTGATTCTGTTGTTGGTGCAACTGCTGTTGATGTTGCTGATGGTGTTGTGCCTGTTGTTGGTGAGGTGTTTGTGATTGATGCTGTGATTGTTGATTCTGTGATTGTTGTTGATGCTGCTTTTGCTTTTGTTGCTTCTGTTGTTTATGCTGTTGTTGAAGTTGTTGTTGATGTTGCTGTTGTTGTTGTTGCTGCTGATGTTGTTGTTGTTGTTGTTGTTGTTGTTGCTGTTGTTGCTGTTGCTGTTGTTGTTGTTGTTGTTGTTGTTGTTGTTGCTGTTGCTGTGCCTTTAGTCGCGAAGACGATGGATCTTGTGAAGGCGACATCGTGGATGCCTCGCTAGAGTCTACCGGTGTTATTAGATTTTCACATATAATATTCGTGTGATCGCTATTATTATTTCCTGCCTTACTATTATTATTATTGCTTTCCTCTGGTTGACTGTTCCAAAGGGTAGTATTTTTTTTATGATAATTCAGATGCACACGAAGACTGTTATCGGTGTCAAACATTAAATTGCACTCTTTACAATGGTATTCAGAATGATTGCTAGCACTCTCGTATTTTTGTTGTTGCTGTTGGAGATGTTGGTGCTGTTGGTGATGCTGCTGTTGTTGTTGCTGCTGTTGCTGTTGTTGTTGTTGCTGCTGCTGCTGCTGCTGCTGCTGCTGATCTTGGTCTTGATCTTGTTCTTGCAGCTTCTCAACGTTATTTGTTTCACTCATATTAAGTTTCTATATGTTTACTTTATTTTATACTTCAGCTACATATTCTCTTCTTAAACACCTTAAGATCGAAAATGCAGTAAAAACGAAATAATCCCGTCTGCTCCCGCGCAGGTAAGCGCGCGTGGCCGCGCTTTACCCGTTCGGCGTAACTCTACTTTTTTCTTTCACTTTCACAACTATTAATGTTTTATTTTTGTTGCTCCTTCTAACGCTATCTATCTCTCTCTCTCTCTCTCTCTCTCTCTCTTTCTCCTTCCCTATTTATGAGTCTAACAGTTTACTTGGCTCATATTACGACGATAGTTTTTAGAAAAGAAAAGAGAAGCCCCCGTTCTTTTTCTTTCATTCACAACACAACGCGCAATTTGTGACGTATTCGATTGAATACACGCTGAAGTCGTAAGTATTAACAATTATTTTGCAGTCCCTAAAAATCTCAACTCTCGCGAGTTTTAGTCATAAGTAAGAAAAATTAATGATAAAGAAAAAAAGAAAAAAATGTTAAAATAAAACGTGTTCTACATTTATCATAAGATCGCACCTAAACGCATCACAATGAACCATATAATTGTCAAGTTTTTTGGCTGATCGGTAGCCAACCGCATTGTCACTTTTCCCTTCACGAAATGATCAGGGGGTATTCGATGAATCAAAGAAGGGAATAGTGGAACTGTGCGCGGATCGACAGCGCCCGTGCGACGCTGGATGCCTTCGACGTTGTTCCGATTTTTCGCGCGTGTTCTGAAAAAAGAAATTAATCGCGGGATTGAACGGAATGATTGAATGAAAAAGCGCAGTGTTAATGAGAAAGTTAAAAAAAAAAATACCACAAAAATGAAGAGAAGTCCTGAAACCAAAAGCCAAACGAAAAGCTGACTAAATTCGAAAAAAAGAAAAAGAAGAGGAGAGATCCTGTGGAAAAAAAGCGTTAATTGAAGAAGCAAAAATAAAAGCAAGGTGTCAATCTAAAATTATACAGCCAACATACATAATAACAGCCAACATAATAATATTGTTAAATAAATAATAAATGGAAACAAAGAAAAGGAGGGAAAAGAAATTATTGCGTAAAGCGTTCTCTTTCTTTGTCTTTCAATCTTTCTCACTTGTGTAATCTCTTCTCCTTAATCGCGATGATCCCGCACGTGAATTCTTCAAATAGGTATCGAACGATTGGATCCTTTAGCTGAATCATCGGTCATCACAATGTATTATCCCTTGAAACTGTGATCTTCTCTGTATCGCTACAATCCATTCCTCTTCTTGTAATAAGGAATACCAATCACAACAATTGTCCGAATGTTTTTCATTTTAAAACAATCACGATGCACAAGCAAGATCTTTCAGATAGATCAATAGTCCAAAAAAGTTCTTTTCGTTTTTTCTTCGCAAAACTATCACTGATACAAGAAAAAACAAATAAAGAAGCTCAACCTTTTTTTGAAGCAAAGACACTTGGATTAAGCAGGAGTAAATAAAACTCGGATGATTTTGACAAATTGCAATGAAAAATAATAATTATCGAAGAGTCGATAATAGTCTACTATCGTTTAAAAATACTTAATCCATAGTCGAGAATTAAGCACAAATTGAATGTTCGATTAGATAAACGAATAGTTTAATCGAAGAAACTCGACAAATATTTTTCTCACTCACTATTACACTCGTAATTTTAACTACATTTGTGCATCGTGAATTTTCACAATCAACTATACTCTCGATACATGCGTCTTTCAGTATGTCAACGGATTTGCCGGAGTTTCTGATCCGTTAGCTACGAAAGCCGGTGTTACTCTGGTTAGGATTTCTCGATGGGGCAAGTAAACTATGAGCAAGAAGGCGCTATCCCCACCCTGTTCTCTGGTTTCACTCACCCTCTCCAATCCTCCCCTTCCTTTCCTTCTTTTACCGCCTTCTACTTCTATCCTCTCGCTCACTCTCCCACTCTCTCTCTCTCTCTTTCCCTCTCTCTCGCTCACTCTCTCTCTCACTCTCTCTTACATTCTACATCAGAAAGTGTCGCCCTACCACTACGAGACTCCCACTCTTCCTCGTTAGAATCTATCTCTCTTGGTTCAGTATACCACGGTCGATCTACACCGATTTCTCCTTCCTACGAGAAATACGCGCCAAACAGACTCACGCACACAAATGAAAAGAGGAGATGACTGTGTGTTGTATGAGAGAGAGAGAGAGAGAGAGAAATACCAGCGCCTCGAGACAGCCAACCGAATTTGAGACGTGAGCGTACCTTACCCCCACCTAGCTCCTCTCTCTACGTTCCGGACCATCCCTTTCCCTTCTCGCCGAATCACCGATCTTCCCTCTTTCTCTTTCCCCCACCCCTCTATCAATATCTCTCTCTCCCACACTTTAGCTTCGTCGTCATCGTCGTCTCACGAAAGACGATGTTGGATCCTGCAGGACTATACTTTCTCTTTCTCTCTCTCACACACACACTCATTCTCATACTTGGTCGTTTTTCATCCTTTTCTTTCCCTCTCTCAGTGGTCCTGTCTTCTCCCACTTCTATTTCTCCCAAGGAAGAACAATTCTCTCCCTCCAACCCTCTCTCTCTAACTCTCTCTCTCACTCACTCTCTCTCTCTCTCTCTCTCTCTCTCTCTCTCTCTCGGATCTCGTCTTTTCTGTTGCGCACGCGCAAACACACAACAGGCGAATCCTCGCACAGCTGTGTGATATATGCTCTTCCTTTCTCTCTCTCTCTTTCTTTCTCTTTAGGTTTCTCTCGTAGCGCGCCCAATGTCCTTGCTACTCGTGAAACTTTGTTGGGTGAGATTTTTCTAAAACTCCCACGGTCGAAGCTTGAGTTTCTCGATCGAAAAGTGTTACCGATGTTACCGAACGAATCAACCTGCCTTCGAAATGCCCTTCAACCTACCCCACTAATTCCAACCCCTACGGATCTTCCATCCATTCTTACGATTTAATCTCGTTCGCGACTTTGACCTTGGAGCTTGTTAATTCTAAATGGAACAATTTCTAACAAATTCTTGTTAAAATACTTTTAAATGCACGACTCAGTCTTTCCGTACTATTTCTTTTTCGCGATAAAAGTGTAGAAAAATGTGAAAAAATCTCTTTTCTACGTTTTGTTATTTAAACTGTTCCGTTGGATCAGCAGGGGACGTCTTCTAGAAATCTTGGTTTTTCAAATAGAAATTTTATTTCAAGGACATATGAAAAAAAATAAAAGAAAAAATACAAGGAAAAGTGTAATTTTTGTAAATTTGGGGTTAATTAAAAAGAACAATAACACCAAAATTCGTCCACGTTTGAACGAAATACAACCGAGCTGAACGTGGTACTTGATGATTCGTAGAATTACGAAGAAAAAAATGTATGTGGTATTATCGGACGATAAGGAACTTATATTTATTTTTTATTTCTTTTCCTTCTTTCTCTCTTTTCTATCTCTTATCTTCTCTCTTCCCTGCCCCGCCTTCCTTGTTTCCCGTTCGTTTCTCTTCACGAACCTAACACCCTTCTCCTTCTCCTTCTCCTCCACCTCCGCCTCTTTCTGCATCCCCCGCTTCGTTCGACTCTTTCCGTTCATCTCGTTTCGGCATCACCCCGAAACTTAGAGACCAGGACGAAGCCGCCGCTCTATGGGTGAATAAAAAAGGAAATGTGGGTAACCTTGCATTTTTTTTACTATATCCTTTTTTTTCCTACCGGGGAAGCAACTCCTCGACTCGTGCACTTTGCATACTCAATGCGACACTCCTTTCCTCTCTCTCTCTCTCTCTCTTTCTCTTTTTCTTTCTTTGTCTCTCTCTCTTTCTTTTATTCTCCTTTTTTTTATCTTTTTCCTTTACAGAAAATCCTACAACTATTTTCCTCCCTGTAAAAGTACTTGCTATGAATACATTTATAACGAACCAATGTACGACCACCTGTGGTGAAAAATAAAACATCTCATCATCAACCTGTATATTCTAATTTTACAAAGTTTCCCATAAAGGTCATGATTTTTTGATAAAATATAAAATAATTTAGCAGTGTCTGTGATCTATGACCCATGTGGCTTCATATGCATGTTATAAACGACCAACGTTTCAATCAGGTTTTTCTTTTTATTTATTTCAAACTTATCGTCTAGATATTTACGTATGTGGGTTAACAATTTTTACAAACTTATTGTATTAATAAAATCTATGATGTATAAAGTCATTAAAATTGTCTAATAGAAAACACGACTAAAAATTTGAAAAATTTTCTGATTCTGTTTGAACTATGGCTACAGATAAGGTTCTGTTTAAAGCATTTGCTCAAACTTATTTGGAAACATTTTTGAAAATAATTGTTATTAAAGGTTTTTAATTTGTATGGTGTATTTGAAATAATGATGCATCGGTTCACGACAAAATTGGAAGTCTCCATTTTGAATGCGCTGTTAGCACTCGTTTTGCTTCGAAGTAAAAAGTCTAAAGGCATGTATGTATTCATGAGATACCAAAGTCACGTGGTAAATTTACATAAAGGACGAATTAGTTTATGGGGATTCCAGCCCTTCTGGCTCGAGCTTCGAAACAATGCACGCTGTTTCGACTTTCGAGATCGAATATTGAGATCGCCTATTGAATCCAAGTTTTTCTTTGATGTACCTTAAATCCTCAAATGTTGCATCCAATTTTTATTTCCTATCAAATATCATATGATTTATATATTTAGTTTTTTTTTTCTATCAAATATATCATACAAATATTTATTAAATGATTGCACTCATTTTGAAGATTAATTTTTGATTTGGAATGATTATGGGAATCATTTGATTACATTATTGCAGATGTAAAGTTGTTGATATTATGAAAGATATCAACAAAGTTCAATTTTTCGATAATATTTTTTTAAAAAGAAGGGTAAGGTATAAGATTTGAATAATATATATTCGTTTATCGTATACGACAGATTCGAAAAGCCGACAAAAAAGAAAAGTAAACGTTGTCGAGTATTGGTAAACAACCATGGAACATCTACGGTAAGGAAACGAAAACCAAATCTCAAGTATTTCTTATTCCCCAAGAATTGTACTCACTCGTGAAAAAAAATCTATAAATAAGATAAGATATCTTTTAAAAAATCATAAATCTTTAAAAAAAAAACTGTAAAAATATTTATAATGCATAAAAAATTCAAGGTTACGATTGTGTAATATATTTAATTATTTATAAGAGACTTAAATTAATTCGAAAATGGTTATGGTGCATGATTATGCAATTATATAAAATAAAAACAAATAAAACATAAAAAACAGTTTAAGAATACGACAAGAAATGTATTTAATTAAAAAACTTATTAACCTGCCAATCATCAAGTCTCAACAACTTGAAACATGTCCGTAGGCTAGTCGTACGTTAACCGAACTTTCAAACGAGGGTCGATATCGATTTAAGAAGAAGTTAATGCATGTACTGCATTACAAGCATTGAAATCACTTGCCGATTTCCTTGAAAATGGAATAAACCGATCAATTTAAAAATGATCTTTCGTTGTTATATCAAGTATTAATAAATTGAAAGATTTTTTAACGCGTTATGTATCGAAAACTAATTTTTACATTTTATTACTATTCGTTTATACATCGGTGCCTTAAAAAAAAGCTTTTTATTGATTTTTTTCGTCTATATCGAAATAGTATTCTTGAAAATTTAATATTCTCTCTCAACAAACATTTGATTATTGTTAATATTATTAACAATTGAGTGTAATATCACGTAGTTATCTTATTTATATTTTTAAACATTATTATTTAATAAACATTTTTGACAATTTAAGCAGAGAGCGTAAATTGATATTAAATAAAAAACAATTCGGAAAACTAATTGCAAAGATGTTAATAATATTTTAGATCGTCGTTAAAGATAAGGTAGAGCGGTTATGTTTTTGGTGCAAAGACAATTCGAAGAAAAAATACTCATTGATAAAAAAGATCATACAAAATATGAATCATCAAATGCATAAATGTTTTTCACAGATAAATCTATCTCTGCTATTGTCTAAATGGACTTATTTCATCTTTCTTTTTTCTTATCAATTTCTTGTTTCTCAGAATTCATTTACTTACGTTTGATATTTTTTATTTTCTTCTCTTTAATACGTTTATAAAAAACAATTTTTAAACCAACACTATCGTAAGCACCTTTTTCTCATTGGACTATTAAGCGTGTCAGATTAAGATAAATTAGGCAAAACTTTAACTCATTTTCTAATCTCATAGATCACAATCTAGGCTTTCTAAATTCCACAAGGAAAATACAAGTCTACTTAAGATTTTCCCACAAAGTTGTCTCAAACAATCAATAGAGCGGTACATTGTGATCTTTCAGTAGGAACTTTTAAGAAACAATAAGCAAACAATAAAAAGCAGGTTCGAATTATCTCCGGTGCTGTGATTATCAAATATTACCTTAATCACATATTATATCTAAAGTAAACACGTATTCTACCTAAATTTGGGGAAAAAAAAAATTAAAAAAGCGAGAGAAGAGAGAGAGCGAGAGAGAGGGAAGAAAGAAGCTTCCCTATTTCACGATCGTATCCGATTAAAGTAAAACGACAAGGAGTCAACGAGAATCGTCGGAAAAACGTTATATATATATATATAGTTAGTTGTATACATAAGGGTGATACACCTCCCTCCCCCAAGCACACATACCGATACACAAATACACACATATGAATAGATGTTATATGTAACACCGATAGAAGAGACGAGCGAGAAGATGAAAGTAGAAAGAGAGAAAAAGAGAGAAAAAGAGAGAAAGAGGGAGAAAGAAATATCCAGCAATGGTAAGAAGAGAGGGTGAATTTCAGTTGGGTGGAACTGGGAAGGAGGAGGCGGAGGAGGAGGAGAAACTCTCCAGCATCAGATTGAATCAGCCTAAGCAACACACCCAAGCCGTTCACGACTTCTCGAGCCAACCAAACCGACTTTCTCTCTTTCTCTCTCTCTCTCTCTTTCTCTCTCTCCTTTTCTCTTTATTTTTCTCTTTCTTTCTCTTTTCATCGTAGTCGGCATTTTCCGAGGTGGACGGCGAGCTGACCGAACCACTATCAGCTAGATATTCGCTGGCGTGGCGTTTGCGCCCCATTTTATTAAGGAAATCCTACCTCGTCCCCATTGCATCGTCTCCCCTTACTCCCCCTGCCACCTCTTCCACCATCTCTTCTTCTTCCTTCTCTTTCTCCTCTTTCTATTCCTCTTCCCCGTTACCCCGCTTTCATTCTCCACCTTCCTTCTCATCCTCCTTCCCATGAGCGTCACAAGATCCTACGGGGATCCTGGAAAGAGCTTTTCTCGTAACACGTGCGACGACGTACATTTCGTTCGACCCCTTCTTTTCCTTTCCTTTCTTTTCTTTGTTATTCTATTCTTTTCTTTTCTTCTGTCTCTTTCGTTGGTTCGTACATTCGTTCTTTCTCTCTCTCTTTCTTTCTTTCTTTCTTTCTTTCTTTCTTTCTTTCTTTCTTTCTTTCTTTCTTTCTTTATACTATCCCCATCGCGTGCGCGGACGGAATTGTTTTTCCCCGGGTAGAACATTTTTCTCGCGAATACGGATCGAGAGAGAGCTAACGGCAGCTTCGCTTGCAAATCGATGATCGCGTTACGCATATCAATGAGTTCCCGAGTATCCTATGTCGTATACACACATACGATAAAACCCTTTTCTACGACCATTTTACCTTATCTCATGTCAATCGGAAATTATGATCAAAATATCATAAATGTTTTATCAAATTTGATCGATTTTATGTATCATGCGTTTCGGTTTGATCAAATTTATTGCAGTTCATCCTTTAGAGCAATATTTTTATATTCTATGACTTTTTAAACATGTTGTTACTTTCTAAACACGCGTGAAATAAATTTATAAAAAACAACTTTTTTTCGATATTTGAAAATTTAGAAGAAATATCTCGCAAAAGTAAATTTGATTGATTTTAGGTCTTTAGTATGGGTTAACCAAAATTTATTACAGTTCATTTTTGTTACAATATTTTTATATTCGATGAGTTCTTGAACATCCTACGTGGTTAAACACACGAATATCATATATTATAATTCATAATAATTGAAAATTATTTGAAATTTTATTCATTGAAATAATTATAATATTAAATACTAACTTATTTAGGTCTTAAATTTAGATTAGAAATAATGATTGCAATTCCTACTTCATACAATATTTTAATATCGAGAGACGGTAAAATCTTTTCACGACGAGCTGACAAAGTTCGTGACCTGTCTCTCGAGACGAAGCAAATGATAAGAAAGAAAAAGATAGAAAAAAAGAAAGAAAGAAAGAAAGAAAGAGAGAGAGAGACAGACAGAGAGAGAGAGAGAGAAAGTAAAGTTGCTGAAGTTGGTTCATGGTGTGGCAACTGCTAGACAGGGAAAAGTAATAAAAATATTCGTCGTAGTTGTCGGAAGATGAGGAATAAGAGGAATAGGAGTAAGAGGAAGAAGAAAGGGGGAGGATAGGGGTGGGAGGATTGCGGAAAAGAGGGCAGGGTCGCGTCATTAAAGGAAATTATAACAAAGTGGTGGCTCTGTGGTTCATGGCGCTTGGCCCCGGACCTCACGACTCTTCCAAGTCTTCTCGCGAAAGATGTTGGAACGACGGAACGATGGAAACTACGACGACTACGAGAAGAAGGGCTGACTCAGGTTCGTGAGGAAAACGAATTGAAATTTTAATCGTCCACCCCCGACGGCAAATGCCCTCATCTTTCTCCCTTTTTTCTCTGTCCCGACCTTCCACACCCATCCCTCTTTCTCCTCTTACTCTCCCTACTCCACCCTAACTTCGTCTCTCTTCCTTCATCCTAGTTACGCGCGGACGCTTGATTTTCTTTTTTTTCTACCATCATCTTTCGTCGTTTCTCCATTTTCTTCCTTTTTCCTTCTTCATACGAGATGAATTTTTTTGTATGTCTTTTTGTCGTAATATTTTTCCCTTTCTTCTTCTTCTTCTTCTTCTTGTGCTTCTTTATTATCTGCAGATGAAAGCATTTGTTGTCGCGTGCACCGTGTCTTAAAATTTTGGCTAACAAAATGTGTCTTTCAATTTCGTAATTTAAAATTGAATTCTTATTACGTCGGTTGACTGAAGGATTCGAAAAATTCGTTCGTACATTCGTTCGTATGTTCGTTTGTACGTTCACTCGCTCGTGGCTTTTTTTTTTAACTATTCTTTTCTTTGTCTCATTATAACGCTTGGTGAAGTTTGGTGTCACGGTACAGAACGTGCTTCTATTATAACGCGTTTTACTACGTCAAAGGGGTCCGGCGTTTCGGCTTAGATTTCTCCTACCTTCTCTTCTTCATCGGATTCAGGTTTTGTATCGAGTTACTACTACCTTAACTCCTCGATCAAACGGGCACGAGTTTTCTTGGATAGAAACGAAAGGAATAATCAAAAGGGATCTATCAAGACGAGTTACCGTGACCGAAAAGTTGATTTTTAATTCCCCTATGAAAAAATTTGTTACATGTTAATAAAATATAAAATAGGATGACTTATGTCAATTTGATTCTTTTTCTCGGTTGTAAGATTGTTTGTCTTCGTTTTAAAAAAAAATTATAAGGGAACTGAATAAAATATTGACATATTCTGTTGACTGTCTCAACTTACCACGTTCACGGATTTTAAGTTTTAAATAATTACTGTGCTAACATCATTATTGCACTTTGTTTCTTAGGGATGGTTTTGTCTAATAACGCAATAAAAGAAAACAGAAGTTAGCCCTTTAAATTAATGCACGTTCATTGATTTTAAGTTTCGCAAGTAAATACGAAGAACAATTCTATTCTAAGGTCATTGAACTATTTTGTTGAAAAAAATAAATACGTGAGAGGGTGGGAAAGTAAATTATACGTCGTGACCCTTTAAATTCGCACACTTGCGTGAGCCTACGGTTAAGAAACAACATTAAATTGGCACGGGCCTAATTTTAGGAACACGTAGTCGAAAAAAAGGGAACACGTCTTTGAAGATCCATTGAAGAATCCAGTCTTCGATTGTTCTTCCTCGTTCCTCTCATCGCCAGTTACATCGTTCGTATCAAATTTATTCTCTTTAAAAAAGAGCCGGTAACCTTCCCTACCAAACGTATGGACTAACACGTGAGTCGGTTTCGAGAAGCCATTGAAAATTTATTGAGAAATCGAGAAAGTTGATCGTTGTCTCTCAGTGAACGCGTACACGATGATCAACTCGTCCATCTGGACGAGAATCTTGCTGACTACTAAAAGAGAAAGAAAGAAAAAGAACATGAAAAAGAAAAAGATAAAGAAAAAAAAGGGGGAGCATTGTGTGAAATTATAGCCCTTCTTATGGTAATCGTTTGATCACCGATTCTAACCTCTTATAAACGTGCAAGCAAGAATTACGAAAGATCCTAGTTGAACTTTGTTTAGCATTGACTGCAAAAGAATTTTCATTTCCATTTCATAGTACAATGAATTTTGACGATGTCAATATAAACCCGTGCGAACATACGACCAATAAGAAACATTCGGACGAGCAAGCAACGAATTGTTAGACGAAATAAAATTAAATGAAAAATGAGAAAAAATAAAAAATGAAAACGAAAGCAAAAACAAAAACAAAAAAAGAAAGAAAAGAAATTTGTGCAGTTCCCGGAGACACCGCAAGAAGATATTCGAACTTGAGAGTTAGTCCAGGTCTCATAATACCGATAACCGGACCGGCAAAAGGAGCCAATTTATCAAACGCGCTCCAACCTGACGTTTCGAGGTCAGCGCGTCTTTTTTCGCCGTCTCGAACGATCGAAAGGTAATTAAAAGAAAGAACCAAAGCGGGGGAGAACCTATACAAACTTATATAAGTATGTGTATGTGTGTGTGTAAATATATATATTTGCAGAAAGTGTAGAAAAGTAAAATAGACGAACGAGTTCCAAATAAAACTAATTAGAAAAAATTCAACCCCGTTATCCAATAACGTGGGTTGATTGAAAGGTATTCAGCCTAAAAAAGGAAACCATTGTTATCGGTCAAATTCACTTTTGTTTTCCTACGATAAGTTTAAAAAAAAGTGTTTGAAAAATAAGATAAACAAGAAATTATTGAACATTCTCCACCCCTCGGCCCAGTCCATCCATATTTGGTATAAAATAAACATAAGCCAGATTAAAAGTAACTGCACACCCCTTTTTCTAAGGCGTGAATTCGCGAGAGACTAGTCGGCACCACAGTTCCCACAACATCCTTTGTTCAGTTTGGTGCGGTGCGAGAAAGAGTTGGGAGTTGGGGGGGGGGATTCGTGAGGAGGAGGATGGGTGGAAGAAGAAGAAGAAGAAGTAGTTGGAGAGGAGGTGGGAGGGAGAGAAGGAAGAGGGTGGTGGTGGTGGTGATGGTGGTGGCGGCTGGACCTCGAACTAAAACTAAAACTAGTCTAACTGCATCCTGACGTCATCCGCGGCGCGATTCGCCTTAACCTTGAGATTGCTCCTCTCTTTCTCTTTCTCTCTCTCTTTCTCACTCCTCATCTTAAGCGCACGCGCTCATACAAACTCTCGCGAAAGAGAGTTGAGTGTTCCCCCGACGGTTAGTGGGTGGGGACGGTTAGAGGAGGAAAACGAAGCAAGTTGTTATGTGGGTGAGCTGATAGGAGAGAAGAAGGATTGGAGAAGAGAGGAGAGTTCGTGAAGAGTCGCTAGTAGTGGGGGGTATGTAGGTTCTTTTGTTTGGACCACCGTGGCACAATTAAAGTTCGTTCACACGTTTTCCTCGAAATTTAATCGCGATTCCCCGCCGCGGATCTTGTTGTCCTCCACAATTCCCCCCTCCCCCTTCTCCTCTATCACCCTTCTCTTCATCCTTCTATTTCGTCTCGTATACTCTTCGTTCGTTCGTTCTTCTTCTTTTTCTTCTTTTTCTTCTACTTCTTTTACTTCTTCTACTCTTTCTCTATGAGAAACGACGTCTACTTTAATTATCGAAGGCAACTTTGGAGAGAGGAGAAAGGAGTAAAAAATAGAAGCGTCAGAAAAATGAAGTATCGGTTGAGATATAATACATAGAATGAGAAAATAGAAAAGAAAGATAGTGTGTGGGAGAGTGAACAAGAGATGAGACAGAGAAGTAGTTAAAGAAGGAGAAAAAGATAGGGAGAGAATAGAAGAATAAAAGAGAGAGTCAAAAAGAGAAATTAGAAGAAGAGGTGGTGAGAAAGACCCTTGTAGGAATATATATACATATTTCTTTTTTTTTTAATTATATAAGATATATATGTATATATTCTCAAATATGTGTACGTATATATATATTATAATAAATATATTTTATAATAAAATTATAAATTATATAATATAATTTAATTTATTATATAATTATATTATTATATTAATTGTTATATATAATTAAATTATATAATGAATTATAAATTAAATTATATGTATATATTAAATTGTATAATTTAATTTATAATATAAAATTATAATATACTATAATTTTTAAATATAATTTGATTTATAATAATAAAGAATTATATATTAAATAGATATGCAATTTATGCATCAAGAATAATATATAAATTCTTTATATTTATAAGTTTTTTTTTGTAGTATAGAATTTATATATAAAAGAAAAATATATATATAAAAAAAGAAAGTGATTAAATAGAATAAAAAGTTTGAGTAAGAAAGAAGAAGAGAAAAAAATAGAAAAAAAATAAGAAGAAAGGAAAACTTCAAAAGAAAATAAAAAGAGAAAGGGAAATGAGAGACAGAAAGAGAAAAGAAAAGATATAATAAAGGGAGAGAGAGAAATAGAAAAAAATAAAAGAGAAAATGAGTGAACGTGACAGAAACAGATAAAAAGAGAATTAGAGTATGAGAGAGAGAGAAAGAGAGAGAGAGAGAGAGAGAGAGAGAGAGAGAATAAAGAGCTGAAGAAGATATGGAAAATATCGTGGGAAAGGTGGTAGTTGTCTCGCTCGAATACTCGTTCGAATACCTTTACTTGATAGATTTTTTGTTTTAATTACCGCTACAATTCTTCACAGATTGGATGCCAGATATTAAAATCTTTTTTTTTTTATTTCTCTCTTAGTCTCACTCTCTTTCTCTCTCTTCTTCGTCTGCATTTTTTCTTTGTTTTTTTTTGTCTGCAAAAAATATTCATACATTGACATTTAATATAATTAGAACGTGAAATTAATATCAAGTCGGAAATCAGGTTTTATTATGATAATCTAAATAATATAAAGAGACAGTAAATCTTGTGTTTTTGTATTTCTTCTTCGAAGAAGGACGACGAAGCTCATTTTAATGCAAGCGAGTATAAGTGAGAGTATGTTATTTTATGCGTTATGGGAGATTTTACGTTGGCCAATTAATTTTGATGATTCTTTCTACGATGGATTTTACAGTCGATCGATAAATCTGTAGAAAGATTTTATACGATTTGAAAAAAAGCAAGAAATACGAAACGTCGTTTCGGTTAAAGTTAAAATGTTAACAAAAAAAATATGAACCGTAGGACACATTTTTTTTTCTTTCTTAAGAATAGGATTTAAAATCCCTTGAGTGAAGAATAAAAAGAAGAAGAATAGACGAGAATAGAATGAAGAAAATCTGAAGAAAAAGAAAAATGGACATCTGACTGACAGAAACATCTTAAAAAATAGACATAGTGACATTTATCTTGACAATGATTAATGAATTGCAAATGTACAATGGTAAATTGCTTTAAGATTTATACAATTAATAAAAAATAAATTTTATGAGTTATTTTCCAGTAAGTTTTTCTTTACAACGTGAAAATTCACCAGAAGATCGTGACTCAACTTTTATTCGTACAATGACTCTAATATTATTATTATTTTTTTTAGAAAAAAGGAATAAATAAAAATATACAAGACTAAATTAATTTAAGCTATTGATAATAAAAATTTAGGATACATAGGGTGAAAAGGAAAATTGTTTAAAAATTATAAATTACGAAATATGCAGCCATTTGGTACTTAATAATTAACTTACAATATTTATTATAAAATATTGATAGATCGTAAATAATACTGAACCAATTTTCATCACATGCAAATTGCTGCATGGGAGATACGCATACTTAAAAAATATCAAGGTTGTTTGGAAATTAATTTCATTTATCGCGTTATAATTTAGTTAATCACATTTATTTAAAAATAAAGTTAATTTAAGTCTAAAAATCATACGATATTCCAACAACAATCATTTCAGACATCATTTAAAACCTTCTTGCGTTTTAATCCGTCAAGTAGTTTTTCTTTGTCAGTCGCATATGAAATGGGAAATCCAAAGATCAGCATTTTTTTCATATTTTGCTTTCTTCTTTTTCTTTTTTATTAGCGTTAGTGCAAGGTATAACCAAAATCTGTGTCGTTTACTGATGAGAGTATTTGTTAAATGAACGCCACTGTCAAAATTGCTTTTCAAAATTTCAATAAAAAATTGGAATTGTTGTTGGAAGAAACGACAGCAAAATAAATGCACTGGTAGATGTTAATTGTCGCATAACAACGTGAAAAACATTGCTAATTAGTTGATTTATTAAATTTCACAATTCAATGACGTAAAATTTAAAACACAATAAAAATCATTTCTTTTTACTTACCATTGAAAAAAAGGGGTTTAATTTCTTACCGATTTAATAACATTAAATAATACAAAATAATTGATAATTAAAAAGTGTGAAATGTTTAATAATAAAAACAATATAAAATATTATCATTTATATATTAGACGATTATAAAAAATAAAAAAATATGCAATAGACTAATTTTTGAATTAATAATAATATCTACAATATTCTGTGCTCATCATCATCATCATCATTATCATCATCATGGTCAGAGTTTGCCATCTTGACCATAGGATGATCTTCGAAATGATCTACCGATCCATCTTCTTCTTTCTCTCTCTCTCTCTCTTTCAGTTTGGTCGAGAAGGAAATAATTCAAACCGCGATAACCTATAATTTTCGTCCTGCCGTCCCGCGAGAGAGATCTTATCGTCGAACAAACGAAGAAATATCATCGATACTATTGGTAAATACAGAAATACCGTTCCCGTCGGCGAATACCGCGGGGACCAGTTTCGTGGTATTCACATTAATTTTCGATGCGTCGTCAATCCGCTCTATGTACGAGAAACCAACATGGATTTCTTTTTCTTCATCTTCTCCTTCTTTTTCTTACTTCTTATTTTGTCCTGTTCGTTATCGTCATACAACGTTTTCTCTTATTTCTATCCTTTACACACTCCGATCATCCTTTTTTTCCACGAGTTTCGTTCTTTTTAGTATGTATGATATCAAAAACTGGAAAAGAAATGATACAATACGGTAAGGTACGGTAAGATACTCTGTACGATACCGTATAGAACGGTACAGAAACTGTAGAAGAGACAAAAATCTTTTGTTCAAGTCCCATAGGTAAAAGCATCTATCGAGAATTCTACTCACGTTTCACTAGCGTGAGATTTGAAAATCGGCGAAGTGTTCCTCTTGAAAGACATCGTAGAAATCAAAGTGGAAATCCAAACGAATTTCAACATATTCTGATATTGTGTCTACGTCGATTATATATTTTATCGTGAATACCGGTTTTTCTCAAGGATTTTCTTTTATCTTTTTCTTTTTCTTTCTATTATACAATATATTTGTATTTTTTTCTCTAATTCTTTTTCTGCTTTATTAGAAAATTCGAGATAATAATTGAATGATTCATGCTTCTTAATCTGGAATAAATGATGCGTAAAATTTATCTTCTTTATCTGGTTTTAAAACGAATTGGAAATAGTATCTTTGAATGTGACGATCTGAGAATTCGAAGAAGAAGAGGAATATTCTTACAGGGGATGCCATAGTCAATTCGTAAAGAAAAAGTATGTCTAAAAGTATACTAATTCTAAGTTAAAGTTGTTTCTATTATTTCCTATAACCCCTTTATTACTTTTATTTTCTTTCAATTTCAACAAGGTTGCGAACAAAATTTAACTCAAACTTGAATTCATTTTCTTTATAAATTTTCATCGTTCAATTAACTTTAGATAAATTTATTGTACTTATAAATATACTGAGGGTTGTTAAAAAAATATTTTTTGATTATTATTTGTTTAATTATTGTAGACAGCGTCAATGAATAAAAGTGTACTTGACAAAATATTAAAATAGTTTCCGTACAAGACTAAACATTTTTCAACTTTATCCCTATCCTTTTCAATTTTAATTTTTTTGTTATCATAAATGTCAGATAACAGATTATAATAAATTACTATTAAATTAAGGAAAAAAATGTTTGTTTTTAAATAAATCGTTGATAGCGAATTTAATGAATGTTTAATGTTCGTTTAAGTTAAACGGATAAATGTAGCATTTTATTATTTTCATTTTAATTAATTACCCCTATGATTTATATTCTCCGTATTTTCCGTATTCTCGAATATCGGTAAAACGCATAAGCCTTGTTGTAACGACCAATACTGTGACGTAAGTGCAACGGAAGCGTTACGCGCGAAATTTCCTTCCTAACAACAATGTGTCGTTTTGTTCATTCGCGGGAGGAAAAAAATACGACCAACGGGAACCAGTAAAAATAGCTCGATCACTACCCCATTGTTAATGGCGTTGAGATAGAAGGGGGTTATAACGAAAACAAAAAAAAAACATGGAAAGAATGCAATGGTCTTTTTAACTAAAATTCATTCGGTAAAATGTGTGTCTCTTAATCGTTTCTGACAAAAATGTAACTCGCGTCAGAGTTCTTTAGTTGTAAATATTAAATTTAGTTAGATGAAAAGATTAAAAAAAAGCAAAGAAAAAAAAACAGAAAAAGAAAAGAGAGAATCAAGAAGAACGTACGTCATCGGGATAAATCATTCTCGACTGGCAAGCATTGAGTACGCACGCGGAAGATTTTCTCACACTCTATGTCAACCAATCAGCTGTTGAGATTTCTGCAACAAACTCGCACGTTCGACCAATCGTAGGGACGTCGAAAAAATGATCGATGATCGTTTAAAATTGTCGATTGTCGTCATCGTTCTCTCGTTGGTTTTGTCACCTACCCCCAGTCACCTCTTTCATCCCTTTTATCCCTTTCTTTTACTAGAACCATAACACTTGCGTTTTTACCTTGCGTGCGTGTTCTTTATCGTGTTGTTCGATTTAACAGACAATTTTTTATATTTTAATCTTCCCTTCGTCAACTGGTGCACGAATATTTTTTGTTTTGTTTTTATTATAAAATATACAAATGTTGTTTAAATAAAAGGAAACAATTGTACTCAAGTGAGCGTATGATTTCTCTCTCGATTTTTTATTACTATTTTCATTTTCTAAAATTATTTTCTAAATCAGCTAAATAGATAAATTGAAAAAAGAAAAAAAAAAGAAAGAGAAAAAAAATAAAACACAGAAAGATTTAGTATCTCTTTCTGGTTCATGCAAAGCGATCTCGAAATAATGCAAACGTTCCGTCGGTATCTGCTTACGAGAGCGCGGGATCTGCAGTCTCTTTATGAGGGTGCATGTCAATGACCCAACATCACCGACGTTCGTCGAGGGCTGACATAGGGGATGGTTTCGCTTCCTATGAGGAGGGGGAGAGAGAAAGAGAGAGAGAGAGAGAGAGAGTCAAGGGGTTTGGGAGCAGGGATGAGGTGGGGAGTTGGGGTTGATTGTGGGTTGGTAGGATGGCACGTTGCCGGCATGTTTCGGCATTTTTCCCGAGCAGAACTCAACGGTGACGGGGGTGAGCCGCTTTGCTGTCGTTGCGACTTTGTTGGGGTAGGTTCGTGAACAAACCTGGGAGCGATTGCATCGCCTATATTGCGGCCTATTCATCGAACATTATAGCCAGTAGTAGTCCTCTATCCGCATTGTTTCCACTTTTATGCTCGTCAATTTCCTCGAACGTGATAAATGAAGGATCAACGGTTATACGATCCCTAATTTTTCACCCCACTTGTCTCTCATATCTTCGATAAATAATTAATTAATACATACGTCTTCCTTTTTTTTATTTTTTTTCTTTTTTATTTATTCCTTTATCGAAGGAACATAAAAATGATCGAAATCTAATATTCGAATTCGAAATCGTAAATTTAGTAACACGTTCGTAGGATTTTCTAGGTGTGTCTTTCAAGAAGATTAGATACCGTAAATGGACAGGGCTTATCTTTCGAAAGAACGGCCGACTGGACCAACGCTTTCGAAGAGATAAGACTTAAGTTGCTTGAAATTCTTCTCTTTTCTCCCTTTTTTACGATTCGACCCTTTTTTTATTTTTTTCTTCCTTTTTTCTTCTTTTGCCTAAAAGTTAGCATTTTTACTCGAATTTTCTTGCCTCCCTAGGCCTCTTACGTTAAATCCTTCATCATACTAACACATCTCTTTATATTTTCTTTTCATGGTGGAAAATTTGGGAATTAATGTTAACGTCAGGTAATAACAAACAGTTCGATATAATTTAATAAATCTAAAACTATGAAAGTGAAATCTTTGGCATATTTAAGTAGAAATGGCTTTTGCATTCATAACAAAAACATCATCTTTCGGGTGCAGTTGGCGTTGACTTGACCAGGTGATGTCTGAATATATAATATAATATATGGATGTACAAGGTCGTAAATCCACAAACGGAGGCCGAGCTAATAGTGGCCCCGTCCGTACAATGTTATTAATCACGCGAACGCGTTACCGAGGGTCTTGCCAACTTAATTAATTAAATCATATAATAGCCGGAGAAACTAGCGAGAGGAACTCCTACTCCTGACTCGCGCGTTATTCCTCTTTCTCAACCGACAACCTTTCCTCCTTCTCCATCTCATTCTCCTCTCATCCCTCGACCCTACCCCCTGTCCCCCTGTTTCCTTCGACGTTACCCTTCAACGCTATCGGAAGCGTCCATCAACGGCAGCAGCATCCCTCAGGCATTGTTTCTCCCTACTGTCCAAACCTCCTGCCAAAGAGGACCACGGAAGATATCAGCTCGCTACGTTACTGATCCTAAGGGTCAAGTAGTTCACCTCCTGGAACGATCCGCTAACTCTAAATTAACATCAGATTTATACATGTAAGAACAAGATCTTCAGAATTACTGTGATTTCTATCGTAATTTTCATCTACTTGTTTATTTATTATTATAGATAAAAATGTAAGGAAGTACTGTTAACTTCTTTTTTGCTGACCTGAATTCTTACATTTTTAACCTAAATCAGCAATAGATTAACTCATGCAAGAATAAGGTTTTCATAATGTTTCTATTTTAATCGATAGTATTATTTTAATATTCTTGAATGAAATACTTTTACGTGAACGTGGAAAACCAAAAATTCAATTAATCGGTTAATATTCAACATAGTATTACAATTATTCACATTGTTTTCAAAATTTAAATATCAAGTTAAATCATCTATTTTTTATTTCAAAAAATATTGAACTGATTACACTAACAAAAACATAAATATATACAAAAAAGAAGAGATTACAAAAGAAAGTACGTAAATAAATAGATTATCTAACCGAAGATAAAGCAGTCTCTATAACTTTGAAAACTTTGGAAAACTTTTACTTCTCTATAAAAATCGTAAATCGTAAGACGAATGGAACGAATCGTTCGGACACGCGAGGTGAGTTGTGGTAGGCGGAAGGGGGTAAAGGAAAAGCGTTTATCGCAAACGGGAAAAGATATTTGAAAGGATGAGAGTTTGAAAACATTCTGTAGAAGATTATCGTTCACCGATATTCTAGATCTCTCGAACGATACGTACGGATTGGTCTCACGTACCGAAGCGCTTCTTCACGGAGTTTCGCGTTCGAACCGTGCGTAACCGTGCATAATGTTGGATGCGTCGGATCGATAATCGCTTATTTTTCTTTCTTTCACATACTCTTTTTTTCTATCTATCTTTCTCTCTTCCTCTTGTGTTCTCTCATATATTCGTTCTCTCTCCGATAACCTTGGCCAACGCACGGAAAGAGATTCGTCTCCCCTTTCTTTTTCTTTTCGCCCTCTGGTCATCATTTTATCAGTGAATGCTCGTTTGGCGGCAACAGCACGCATCATTAAGCTTCCAGCGTGCCGTAACGTCGACGAACCAAGCTCGAACTAAGCTCGAACTAAGCTCGAACCAAGCTCGCGCTAAGTTTGGTTTGTGCATGCTCTTCCCCCTATTTTCCCCCTTCTCACCCACCCCCACCTGCTCCTTTAACTTCCTTTTTTTCTCTCTCTTCCCATCTCCGAACATCCCTCGACGAAGCCGCCCTCGCAAATCTCCCTCGCAAACCACCCTTCCTCTCCGAGTTTCCTTTTCTACCGTCGGCTTCTCTACTAGGAGATGACTTCTACACGTTCATATATACACATAAGCATACGCATACACACACATCCACACTTACGTTTTGTTCTCCACCCTTTCACATTCCTACACTTTCTCTCTCTCTCTCTCTCTCTCTCTCTCTCTTTCTCTTAGTCTCTCATTTTCTCTCAGTGAACCCGATTCCCCTTAACGCTAATTTATCTTAATTACATTCTACGCGCGTTGGCGTGCACGAGTGTACGCTAGTGTCACTTTCATAAACGTGTATGAGTTTTTATGTGTATTAGGAGGCCTGTACGTGAACATGTCTTGCTTCCGTTGTTTGTCCGTATATGTGAGCTCTTGGATACGTCTCTACGCTCGCGGCTACACGCGAGCTTTAATCTTCGCGTCACGGAATATCCGCTTGGTGTCCGTCCTAGGGCAGGATTTTACCATCCTCTCTCTCTCTCTGTCTCTCTCTCTCTCTCTATCTCTCACTTTCTCAATCTACACACACACACACACACACACACAAACATACACATACACATATACTCTATCCTTGCCTTCCTCGTTTCTACATCGATCGTAACTTCGGCCAAATTTTCGGCTTATCCCAGGAGTTTCTTTTTTCAAGCAAAACGTTTTATCAACTTCCATTTGTATTTGATTAAAATTTATGATTAATGTGTTGGCAATGTTTCGTTAATTGTATTTTTAAAAATTATTTATATTGTAAAATTGTGATTTACTTAATAATTAAGAGAAATCGGTGAAAATGTAGAACAAAGTTCGAGTTAACAATGGCTGAGATGAGTTTTGGTGAACGTTAATCTCGAGATTGGGCATTAGGATTCAGTGTATGGCTTTGGCCTTGCCGCTGGAAGATAAGGGGGTAATTTCTGGTCGCCGAGGGGGTCAGAACTGGCCGTAGCTCATCTCTCGAACGGTTCACCATCCCCTACGGCATGGTCGCCACGTTCTCCCTCGCACGGCCGAGCATCCTCCTTCTCAACCTCCTTTGCCTCCACCCTGTCCCCATCCCCATCCCACTCCTCCCACTCCCCCTATTCATCCTCATCCTTCTTGAAAGTCCTTCGCAACGATCTTGAGCCGAAAATTCGGCCTATAAGCTTAACGCCATAGCTGCTACTTTTCCTCCCTTCCTCCCCCTCTTTTCTTTACTCTCATTTTCTAACATATCCATGCAAATTAGACGCAGGATCTTAAAAGATACGAGGGTTAGCTACTGAAAAATTTTCATCTATCAATTTCAAATATTTTGGCCTAATAATCGCATACGTTTTTTTCTTTTTGTTTTATAAAAAGTAAGAGTCAAGATTATCTCTCAAGCGATTCTTTGTACTGTATTAAGACTTTTGCTTTTCATAGTCAATATAACAAAGTCACTGTTCTTAGAAAACAATCATTCCGTCACGCAAACTCGACCAAGGATGTGATCTCTAATTATTTCGAAGAAAGTATTCTCGTGTCGTCAAGACCAAAGTATTTTAGATTACTCTTGAGTCATACTTACGTGTATTCCTACGCTCGTATATACAAAGAACACCACTTTTTAAATAATCTTATGCTATTATTAAACCAGTTGAAAGTAAATTTGTTTTTTACGATTTATGATACAATTTATTACAAGTACGTTCGGTTTTCTAACATTTATTTTGTTAAAATGTTATTAAAAAAAAAATAATTCCTTTTTTTTATTATTTTCTTACTTTTTATAGTTAGAAGAAAATGATTTTTTCAACGATTTGATATTCAATTGATTTCAAGAATATTTTTTATATCGAATTAATATCTTCTCCATATTTTTTTCCATTACATATAAAATAGGTTCTTTTTTTTTTTGTTTCACTGTACGCAGTGTAAGAGAATCGATTTTCCAGAATCGTAATAGGTAGAGGAGAAAGGAGAAGGGTGGGTGGTTTGTAGGGACGGGGTGGTTTCCTTTAGGGAAGGGGCCGTCGCCTTTCAGATTATTTACGAAGTTCAGTAGGGGTATGGGTGTCCTCCTCAGTGTGGCGTTTTTCGTTCGGCGTTCCAGCGAGGCGCTGTAGAAATTTCGCGTTTGCCCGTGGACGAGGTCCACCAACCCCTTTCGCTTTTACATCCGGCCAACACCCTCCAAGCTATTTCTCACCCCCGCATTGGCGTAAAGAGTAAGAGTACCGATAGCTAAGACAAACTTTAGATCGAAAATTAAGATTATTAAACGCACGCGTTTCCAATTTATAGACAATATAATTTCAATTTTTGAACGAAGAAAATTAACGATCATTAATTCGTTTTTATCAAATTTTAGGAAATGTTTCAACAAACTCATTACAAATTCGAGGTTAATTAATAAAATGTGGTAAGGAATTTTCTTTTGCTTCCATTTTGGATGATTTTTATGGAAAACTAACGGAACGATCGAGAGACTTTAATGCTTTTTATCTGCGTATAGTTTAGAATATTTTTTTCATTTTTAAGGCTGAATTTTGTGGATTTATTAATAATAATAATAATAACAATAATAATAATATTAATAATAAAATAAAACAGTGAAAGTTGAAATTGTTCGAATACGCCAATGCGTGGTCCAGCCCTTGGTCAAGGGAGGTTTAGGTACAGTGCGGGCGTATAAGCACACGAAAGGGAGAAAGCGGAGAAAAGACGAAGGGTGGTTGACGGGAGTTAGGAAAGGGAGAAAGAAAAAGAGAGAAAGAAAGAGAGAGAGAAAGAAAGAGAGTGAGAAGGGAAAGGAGATCGGGAAGGGGTGTGCGTGCGGACTTTCACAGAATTCCATAGGATCGCACATTTTCCGAGAAACCCATACATTTTTGCATACGTCACGTGTGCACATACATACACACATATCTTCACATATCTAAGGTACATATGAACGTATTTAAGTGTATATATATATAACGGGTGAAGTATTTAAAACAGGCCACCAGAATAACTCGATTGTTATTGGACGATAAAAAGTAATCGTGTCAAATAAAATTCATTTGAATTCAAAATTGATATAATCCAAGTTACGTATGAATTACGTGCTTGCTATATTTGCGTTACGTTTATTTTTTATGTAATAAAAAATGAAATTGTGACTTTAATGTCCCTCTACTTGTCTATGTATGAAAATTTAACATTAAATTATGTTAGCCTTTGAGAAACTAAATTTTATCTAAAATATTTTATTTCAACAATCCTATAACTAAGCTTGTTCTACATTTTGCAGGGCTCTGAAAAAAATGAAAATATTCAAGGTCTCTGAAAGTTAATAACATTTACATCGATCTATATTGAATGTAAAAAAAGAAAATATATTTGATTTTCTTTATAGAAATTTTTGGGGCCCCTATAAGGGCCCAAGGCCTCTGGCTTGCATGGGCCCCTGGTGGCAGCACTATGATAGGGCATCTATGAATATGGCTTAGCCAATAGCGATTGAGCTATTCATTTGGCCGGTTTAAAATGCTTCACCCGTTATATACATGTATGTGAGTATGTAAATAACGTCGATGTGTAGCACGTGTGAGTACGTGTGGGCGAAGTAGCCAGTGGCAGGCAAGCAGCACAGGGAACTTTGAACGGAGATGGAAAACGTTCGAGGAACGGAATAGAAAGAGAAAGGGAAAGGGAATGAGAAAGATAGAGAGAGAGAGAGAGACAAAGATACAGAAAGCTTGAGCAAGAGAGAAAAGGAGATGGAGGTAAGGAAGGAGTGGTGAGGGATGAGAGAAAGAGGGTTGAAAGAGAGGGGGGCAGAGAGCAGAGAAGGGTGAAGGGTGGCTCCATCTCCTGCACTCCTAACTAACATGTATTTTGCATAAAGCTTACATTACTTGAATTACAATGCCGTCTCGTACCCTTCGTTGGCGTCCACCTACTACAGGATCGCGAAGAGTGGAGATGCGCGCTGCCATGTAAATTGCTTCCCGGAGCTTCGCCAAGTTTAAGCGCAAGTGCTGCTACTCCTACTGATATCACACACACATGTGTAAGCGCGTATGTTATACGTTGGCCAAAACCTTCCTACATGTCCATTTCTACAGCCCTTCTACACCCTCTTCGTCTTTCACAAGCATTACTCTCACTTCCCTAGAATTTTACTTATTTGTGTGCTGTGTGTATGTGATTTGTGACGTTTTGGACACTGGAGACCTTAGATAAAACGAGGAAGAAAATTCATTATCTTGATAATTCAACTTAACTTTCATAATTGTCTAGAAGAACATAAGTAATTTTTTAAGAAGGATGATTTTTTTTCTTGGATCAGAGGATTGTTTTTTTGGGTGGGGGACAGGGAATTATTGGAAGAATTTATTAGGATCATTTTTCAAATTGACCCACATTCTATTTACTGCTCGATACAAGAGAAACCATGTTTCAAAATGCAAAGTATTTTTTACATAGAAAGGAATAAAATTATAGAAAGAAGAATAAAGTTTTTCTCGAACGAAATTAATTTGTTTTCGAGGGAGGGAAGTTTCGGTGAGGTGGACAAAGGCTGTATCGGCTTTTCCCGAGCCATGTTCGAGCCCCCCCCCTCTTTTCCTTGCCCTCCTTACATTATTCACGCTACGCGCATATACGCGCACGAGTTAAGATGTGTTGGTAAGAACGTAGAAGGTATATAGATATTTGTGTTTGTAAGTGTGTGTATATGTGTATAGGTGTTAGCTAGCTAGCTAGCTAGCTGGTTGGCTAGCTCACTCGCTCGTTCACTCGCTCGGATACAAGAGCGTAACGAGCAAAACTGGCACCCCGTGCCCGAGATAATGGAACCTGGGTGTTTGAGAAAGGAAGGAGTTTGAGAGTGTTGAGTATGCGTGTTGGGCTGGCGGATAATTACGCGTCTATGTCCTTGATGCTTGTCCTTTCTTCCTGCTAGCTCACTCACACTTCTGTACTGAGAGAAATAGAAAGAGAAAGAGAGGGAGAGAGAGAGAGGGAGTTGAGCAAAGAAGTTGATGCGATCGCTGTAAGATAGAAAAGGGGGTTGGTTGGTTGGTGCTGCTGTTGCTGCTGCTGCTGATGCTGTTGTAGGGGATGAGTGGGTTATCGGGAATCTCGTAACAAGGTGTAAATCATCGTCTACCTTCCTCGTTTCAGTTAGAAACGTGTCGAGGAAACGATAAGTCGATTAAAAACTTTTTAAACGATGCTACAAACTATTTGCATATCCCAATATTTAAAACACGATGAGATTCTTGATACTACTAGTACTTTGACTTAGGCCGATATTATATTTCGTATAACTTTCTAAAGGGAGAAGAATTTGTTGTCGTTAGAAGAAAAGATAAAAGAATAAGGAGGAAGTAAGAACGTTATTACCAAAGCGACAAGGGTTTCGCGGAGACGGTGAGAATACTTGGAATGTTGGAAAATCATAATGAAATTCCGTCGGCCCTGGAACCCTTTCGAGACTTACCAACACATCTATACCTGCATATACTATTATATAATACACATGTATATAGTATATAAAGATAGTATATATATCGGACGGTGCTCTTAATCCGTCTACTATGAGTATACGTCATGCGAGATAACTTATTTAAGGAGAACAAGGTAGTGGAAGAGGAAACTCGAGGACTTGCGTAGCTCTCACCTCCTCTTCCTCCTCCTTCTCCTCCTTCTCCCCTTCTTCCTCTTCCTCCTCTTCCTGCTGCGTCTTGTCGAGGGACGCGGACCGGTCGTCTACTTTGTATGTACGCACGCTGACATCTTACACACCCTGGCCACCACCCTCCCGTCCACCCTTCCTCCGTTCACCCTCCTCCATCCTCCTCCTTTCGCTGTGGACCGAGGAGTTGGGGCCGGAGGTGGGCCAAGAGATCAATACTGGCGCCCCCTGGACCAGAGCCTCCAGCAGCCTTCGTCCTTCCACTCCTCCTTCTCCTTTCCACCATCATCTCCTTCTATTCCTCCTCATTCTGTTCCTCCCAACAGCTCCCACGTGTGTGAGCACTGGACCTCTTAGAATCACCAACCTCCGAAAACCCACTCACACCACCCTGTGCACCAGCCACCGGCGTGGCAACCACCCTAGGGCCATCTACTCTCTCACCCACGCAAAGAGCTTTAAAGCGATGTGCTCGTATTAAACAGCTTCCATCTATACCTTCCAAGACTGACTTACTTGCTTCTCGTTTTTAAAAATACTCTTCAATGCTCTTTGATCATTGTTAATTATTACCAATTAACAGCATACCCTGTATATGCAAGTGCATCTTATAAACTTTAATTTTTAGTTTTCATTCTAATCTATTTAAAATATTTTTTTTATCTGATTATTTTAAATATCTTATCATAAAAAATGTTTTAAAAAAATACGTTTAATATGAATTTTGTATGGAATCGTTTGTCTACTGTCCATTTTGTTTGTTCAGTTTTCTCTAGGTGTGTTTAATTCTCCCTAAGAAAAAAATTCTTTTATATTGTCCAAAGACGGATTAGCAACTGACATCTTAGAACGAAACCCCTTTTCGTTGACCGTTTCGCATCCCCATAGGAATTCTGAGATGCATCGCTACGATCCCTTGTTTAATCACGTTGATAACTTATGCTGCTCTCAGCCAGTTGGCAAAAAGTCCAGCTACTATGGTGCGGAGCGTTGCTTTGGAGACGGACATTTCTATCATTTCGTTAGCCATCGTACGTTTTTGCATTACAATTAATCCAAGAACGTAATGGGACGAATCCTGGCCACCTGGTCCTCGACGTTTTACAGGACAATGGTGCGTTCTTTGCTCTCATCTCTCACTCTCTCTCTCTCTCTCTCTCTCTCTCTCTCTCTCACTTTCTCTCACTCTCTTACTCTTACTCTCTCTTTTCCTTTCCATCTTGCTCGTATTCTTGCTATCTCTCTTCAGCTTTTCTTTAGAAGGGGGACTTACGAAATGACCTGCATCTTCACGCAGTCGCAGCTACACAAGTTGGACCTAATCCTCTGCCATCTTTCTTTAAAGATACATACTAGAGAGTTTCACGCTCTGGGAAATATTATGGAAGGATTTTATGACCTTGCTATGAGTTTCACGGTTAAATTCTTCGAGTTTCCGTAATAGTTCCTAAAAGTTGAAAATTTTTCCTTTATATTTTGATAATTTGATATCGTATGTCATCTATGAAAATATTAAAATTGAAGCAGATGTTTGATACTTAATCGATAATGCAGATCATTAACGATACAAATTATAAAGATTTATTCTTTCATAGATAGCATTCGATGTCAATTTTTTTAGGGATATTTGAAACAACGATTCTCTTCAATACGATCATGTTTTTCTGTTCAATGAAATGAAGTTTTTAGTCTTTACTGTCTTTATTGTATTCATTATTTTTAGAATATTCATAAGAGACGTGTAAGATTAATAGAAAAATAGAATTTATTTTTAATTTATTTAATAAATAAATTACCATATGGAGTTTTACTAACGTAGTTATGAAGGAAGTCGAGTTACGTACGTATAACGTCAAATTTTATTAACTATTCATTACATTTTATTAGCCAGAAACACGTATCAATGTTAAAGTCTTATAAAGAACTGTTTAGAAAATAATATAAGCAATTGGAACATTTCATGTTTACAAAACCAAGTAAGTAGAGACAGTTATATAAGAAAAAACATAAATTAATAACATATCAACAATATTTTTTATTAAATGTAAGTTAGAAGATATCGAATGTTTAAACCAGTGTATATGCGTTGAAACAATCTGAAATATAAGTAGAGTATATTAGAATATTAAAATTATTGGTAATTAATCGATAGGAGTGTCTCTTGTCGCTTAAAAGTTCAGAATATATGATCAATGTACCTTTCTCCTCAAGATTCACTTTTAGACTGAGACATTGTCTTCAATGAAAATATTTTTATACATTGTTGTTTATATGATTAAAATGTTGAGCATGTGTATAACGTTAATAACATTCTTAATAAATTAAATTTAGGATTATAACGTTAAGAATATTTCTTTCTTTTTATTCTATTGTAATTATTTTATAGCTCCTGTGCAGTTATGACTTTTAGTTTTAGATTGTCCTGTAATGTAAGTAGAGTGTATTAAAGTATTAATATAATTGGTAATTAATTGATGTAAGTGCTTATTGTTGTTTAAAAGTACCGAGTATAAAATCGTTGTACTGTCTTCTTTGAAATCCACCGGCTTTCTTGTCTTCTATGAAAGTTCTTTTATTAAATGTTATTTATATGACTTTCTAAATAAGAAAATTTCATTTATTAGGAATATTATTACCATTGTACAGATGCACAACTGTCAGAAAGTCATATAACAACATTTAATAAAAGTACTTGCATAGAGGACAACGTGCCAGTCTGAAGGTGAATTTCGAGGAAGACGATGCACTATGCATTTTTTTCGATTAATTAATAATTATTTTAATTTTCTAATGTACTCTATTTATATTTAAGGTTTCTTAAAGATATATACACTGGCTTAAACATTCCATACCTATTAACATATTTTAAATATTTAATGATTTTTATGTAGTATTTTTTTATAAGAAAATTTTTGCAGTAGAAGTCATCACTGAGTAGTATCATTAAAACAAATATACCTTTGTTAAAACAATTACATATGAATTAAAAAAATACAAAAAACAAACGTTATAATCTGAAATTCTATTTATTAGGTACGTTCTTCCCGTTATACACTTTGCTTAACGTTTGGAAAATTATATAAACAACATTCAATAAAAGAACTTTCATAGTGGACCATGACTCAGTTTAACGGCAACAATACACTGGTTTAAACATTCGATACCTTTTAACGTACATTAAATAGAAAATAATTTTAATATGTTATTAATTTATGTTGTTTCTTAGATAACTATTTCGACTTACTTGGTTTTGTAAACACAAAATTTTCTGATTACTTATATTATTTTTTAATCTGCAGTTCTCTATTAAACTTTGATGTGTTAACATCGATTCGTGTTACTGGCGAGTAAAATTTAATAAATAGTTAATAAAATTTGGAGTCACATGCACGTAACTCGGCTTTCTTCATAACTACGTTAGACAAATTCCATTATTATTATTATTAATTGGCGTTAGGAACTCGAAAGTTCATTGCCGCAAATACCAAATCCCGCCATTGTTCCCGTCCCTGAGCGCGATCCTTCCATTCGCGGTCTTTGTATCCTATTTCTTTTAGGTCCCTTCAAATATTATCCTCCCATCTATTTCTCGGTCTACCTAGTAGCCTTTTCCCATTCGGTACACCAACCAATATTTTGTGCGCCGTTCGATCCTTCCCCATGCGTGCCACGTGACCAGCCCATCTTAATCGGCGTGATTTTATGACGTTAATAATGTTCGGTTTGTTGTACAATCGATGTACTTCTACGTTATGGAGTTTTCTCCATTCGCCCGTTTCCTCATCGCGTTTTGCACCGAAGATTTTACGAAGAACTTTGTTTTCGTAAACCCTAAATTTCTTTTCGTCCCGTAACGTAAGCGACCACGTTTCGCTACCATAAAGGACTACCGGTAGGATGTTTGTCCTGTATACCCTGATTTTTAATCGCCTAGACAGCAACCGCGAGCTAAGTAATTTGTTAACCGAATAAAAACATGAATTGCCTAAATTAATTCTTTTTCGTATTCTATTTCGTAGTATCGCTATGGATACTAAAATCTTCCGACATTTGGTTACCTAACCTCACTTTATCCCTAGTTTCCTTTAGGCAAAGTTGAACAAGGTTGACCAATTTTGTTGGTATCCCCTGTCGTATTAGGATTTCGAGCTTTTTTTTCGTTTTACCGAGTCGTACGCTTTTTGAAAATCTATATAAAGTTGATGTACCGGCTGATTAAATTCCCATTTTTTCTCTAAGATCTGCCGAATAACAAAAATTTGGTCTGTAGTCGATCTATTTCTCTTAAAACCGCACTGGTGATCTCCCATTATCTCGTCCGCATACTATCCTAGCTAGTAAGATGTTTAATAGTATTTTATAACACGTCGGTAAAAGTGAAATACCCCGGTAATTATTACAATCCATTTTATCTCCCTTTTTAAAGATTGGGATTATAATCGACTCTCTCTATTGTTCCGGCAATGTTTCCTTGCTCCATATTAATTTGATTAGCTCAAAATTTAAATTCGATTTTATATTATACTAATGTAATAATAATTTTTACTTTATTTAGGTTTCCGAGTATTGGAAGAATACAGCATGAATATACATACATAACCTTATAATCGTGTTTACTTTTTTATTTTTTTTATATTTGCTAAGGTAAGTCTATTTTCTTTTATAACCTAAAAAAGTGCAATAGAATGAGAGAAAGAGAAAGAGAGAGAGAGAGAGAGAGAGAGAGAGAGAGAGAGAATAAGAAATGCAAACATATAGTATATAAAATGTATAAATGTGTATGTATATTTTCAGGGAATTTTCGAGCTGAGATCAAAACAAGAACAGCAGAACATTCAACACTAGCAACAATAATCAGAAAGAAATCTTCATTCTCCTTTTGTCCTTCGATGTGTTAAGACTAAAGAAAGTGAGGTATTAAATTTTATAATAATCTTATTTCTAAAGTTATACCGATAAATTTAATATTACATGTATAGGAAGTTTTTTATTAATAAGGAAGGTATAAAAATTGGTTTTCTTTTTACATAACTCTTCATTGAGTTAACTGATACAGTTATTTTTTGTATTTAGACAACTTTAAAGATTTTAATTAACAATTTTTATCAACATTACATACTTTTCTATAATTTTATAGAAATATATTAGAAAACTTATATTCCTTGAATTTGTATATTAAAGTACAAAGCACTATCCAAAAAATAATTGGTTAGTTTGTTACATTGAACAAATATATTTAACTTTTATTTTTAATAATTTTAATTCTCATGGATTATTACATTATCTTTTTATATTTAACATTGATTATTTATGATAGAATATCTTTTAATATGTCTTACCATTAGAAATGATTTACAGGAAATATTGTTCTTTAGTATGTTTCAACTTTTCCAGATTTATTTTTTAAAGTTACCATTTTTTTTATATTCATCGTCATCCTAAAAGTAGGATACACATCGCATTACCATAATGGTATTGAACTTTATCCCATTGGAATATATTGTAAGTATTCATTTTTATAAACATTATATTTGATTTTATTTGATATGATTTTGGATCATATTGCAGATATAACTTATCGTTTTGTTCTATTTTATATTACAGGTATGACAACGGATTTTCTTCCTTTTTAAAGATGTGGAATGAATTCTTGGATGGATCTTCGATTGATCTTCATGGGGAAATCGAAGAATTCCCTGATCGTCAGAATATAATACTTGCTACAAAGTAGGAGTGTTTTGGAGCCATCGCAGATCTTCTAATACTAACTGTTCATGTTTCTTATATGTGTTATAACAGTTTGTAACTAGTAAGTCAAAAAATTTAAAGTCCCTCCAGTATTTAATCATGCAGGGGATAAAAGCTCCTAATTCGTACGAATTACTGGTTGTAATTATTTAAATCAATTATTAACGAACACACGAGTAATTTTATTTTTGGAATTATTCATGAAAATTTTATATTTTATCATATATTTTATCACTTCACAGGATAGTTTTTCTTGTCTTATCGATTAAATTCATTTAATTAATAGTATAATTAATTAATGTACCTTATTTTACACTTCGTATTTCGCTGGCGTTAATAGTAGTGAAATTGATCATTAATTTACTCGATTTCATCCTGATAAGCATGTAATATTGTCTTACATGCATTGCTTAGTACTTACCTTATCTAATCGTGATTTATCTTGATATATCGAAACCCCTTCCTATTCGCTATGGATTTATAGCACTTATGTGTATTTTGATTTTCATAATATTAATTGTTACGAACATATAAAATAAAATTCTATACTTTTTAAATTTTATTTCTCTTGTTTCTATGATAGAAGAAAGTTTTTTATGTATATATTTCATACAATCTTATAAACAATTACTCATAATACAAATCTAAATGATATGTTGGTAAATCGATAACGGTTAGATCACGCTTAGATGGGTCAATTAATTCATAAGAGCGGTTCAATCAAGTCTCATAGAGTACGAAGCCGTGACCTTACCAACATGGACTAAGCTTGGGCAGAGGTACGTTGTTCACCCTCTGACCTCTTGCCCGGTACGATTACACGCTCGTCAGAGTTAATGACACTGTAATGATCGTCCGGTTTATAGAGGCTTCGGATCGCGAGCCAATCGTCGTCCCGAGGGAGGTGCGAGGAAGGTTCGAGAGAAGGTGATGAGGGGAAGTGAGGATTGAAAGGGGGAGAGAATTTCCCTTCGATGACGGATGGTCATCGCATGGTTATCGAGGGAAGGACAACGCGAGGCCATGAGGTCGGTGCTTTGGATAATCCTGATTAATCGCAGCAACGGAAGAGCAAGCAACCAACTAACCAACCAACCAACCCCCGAAAGGAAAGCCTTTCCATTTTCGAGTGTTACAACTACTACTAGGAAAAGGGTTGTGCACTTGAACTACATTCCACCATCCTCTGTGGTTTTCTCTTGCGGTTTCAGATCCCCTTTAGGTATTGTCGACCAAATTATTAATGTTTTCTCATATATCATGTTACTCGATGAAAAGACCTAAACCCCATTTTTACTATTAACATCATCTTAAACCCCTAAGTTATATTTTTTGATTTCTTCTTTTTCTTTTTCTTCTTCTTCTTCTACATTTTCTTCTTCTTATTTTACTTTTACTTCGTTTTTTGGGTTCGTAAAAATAAGCTTTTCCCTTTCTCTCTCTCTCTCTCTCTCTTTCTCTTTCTCTCTTAAGAGTATTAATAAATTGAATTCAATGCGATCTGAAAAGTCTGACGATAACGGAAAAGAGAGGAAGTACAATACGCTATTCGATCGTTCCCGACAAAGTGAGGAGGGAATTGGTTTACGGAGAGAATACTTGGAACTTTCTTTTGCGTTAAGCTAGAAAGAAAGAGAGAGAGAAATAGAAAAAGGGAGAGAGAAAGAGAAAAAGAAAGAGAAAGACACTCGAAGCGACGATAAAACGGTCTTATATTCGAGCGAGTCGAAAAACCAGATGGAAGAAACTAAATTCTTATCCGACATTCTCTCCAAAAGAGTTCTGTTAAAGAAAGAAAAACAATTGAAATAAAAAGACTCACACACACGCTAAACTATTTCATGATTCCAAGTTAAAGTCAACATTTAATCGAATCAAAGTGATTTCAGTAGATAAAGTTTCATTCTGCACATTTTTTTAAAGCTCAAATATTAAACGTGAATTTTATTTCACTAATAATTAATTAAACTTCGTAGAAGAAATATAAAAAGATGTTTGTTTCATGAAAATGAATTATTTTTAGGATTAATTACGCGCAATGATGATAAAAGTGATCGAGAAATGTTTAAAAAATAAATTCACGCTTAGGAAATTCTGTTGATAAAGATTGCAAGTTAAATTTAAATCAAAACGAAGTAATTCTGGTGTATGAAATATATTTAATTAACATTTATAGTTCTAACATAGTAAACATTATTATTATTTCACTGAAAATTAATTAAACTTCTTGAAAAATAAAAAAGCAATTTTTATTTGCAACACCAATTAATTGCTATGAATGAGATTTTAAGAATTAATTAAGTGCAATTATGATAAAAAGTGATCTGAAAATCTTGAAAAAGAAACCAACTCACGTTTTCTGAATCCTATCACGACATTCCCCGAGTCCTATCCCAAATTAAAAAACTTTGAATTGAATTAATGGATGAAATATCTTTAATTAACTTTAATAATCTTGATATTATGTCACTAAACATAAATTTCACCTTATAGAAACAATAAAAAGAAAAACGTCTATTTGCAATAATTATCAAGACTTGTTAAATGCAATGATGATAAGAATGATCACTAAATGTTGAAGTAACAAACTCACGTCAAACGAATCCTATCTAGTCGTCGTCTAGCGATGAATTAAAGTCTGGACTACCCCTTCCCCAGGATATTAGCCACCTTTTCCGGGAGTGGGACATCAGACGATTAGGGTTATATTCGACCAATCCTATCCGATGTCGGTCTACGGTACGCAGGACCACTGGTCAAAATTGTTGGCTATTGTTCCTCGTGTAAAAAATTTAGTACATATGTAAGCAGGATTCGATGACGAAGGTTTGAAGGTTCGTAAGGAACCTTTTTAACGTTTGCAAGGAACGTCTCTTCCTTCTTCTCTCCTCGTAACTTCTTCTATTTGACCATGGTCGAAATGATGATAATAATGATAATAGAAAGAGACAAGAGAGGGGGCAAGAGGTTGGTATAAAAAACTTAGAGTGGCTTTTGAATCTTTTGAAAATATGTAGCGAATCGCGCACGGTCAACGGACTAGGCCGATGACCGGGGGAAAAAAAAGAAAAAAAGGAAGAATGAGATACTCGGAAGAGAAAAAGCGACAACTGCCGTTTAACGGAAAGTATGCAAATCGTTTGGATTTCCATGCTCAACCTTCTCCCTCTCTCTTTTTCTCTTTTTCTCTTTTTCTCTTCCTCTTTCTCTTTTGCGAGCAACGAACTTTACCTTGACTTTGACCGACATATTTACTGGACGTCTGGCTATTGCAATCCTTGAAATTTTTGCTCGAATAAAAGTATCTTCATTCCTAAATACTATATGTATTGCATATAGCATAAATTTGATACAAATACGATACTATGATTCTAATATAATGTTTTGACAAAAAAATTAAATTCTAATGAACAAATGTATACGATAAAAATTGATCTCAATTCTAAAATTCGGCCTTGAAGAAGTTTCGCGATCTTGAATTTTGAACTAATTTCAATTGAACAGAAGAATGCATTTGAATGTGTGAGTGTCTGATTGAGTAAATGAAAGATACAAATAGGAACAGTTAAGTGAACGGTATAATTTCCCTTTTATAAAAGCGAAAGATGTTGTCCTTGGTCTGTCGAGAGATTGGAGAACATTTATTTGAAGCCGGCAGGTGTTACAGGATGTTACACGAGTGTTGTTCATAATCGGCACTTCTTCTTCCATGCTACTTGCTGGACCATGTTTCTTTCTCTCTCCCTCTTTCGCGTTGGGTGGAGGAGCACGTGGGTCTCTTGAGTTCTTCTTGGCGGGAGGTAACCGGTTATTCTCTCTTTTTCCTCTTGCGTTCCAGCTCGCGACAATGACCAATGGTCATTTCACGAGTAGTGTCAAAGAGGTCTCTGCCTAGCACGTGCCTCTGAAACACCTTCGGGCCATAATCCAACCATTTAAACTTCATCCACGTACATTTCACTAATCGACTTATTCATTTCTTTCATTTTTTTTCATTAACCTTTCAACGCATTCATTCTAAGTCGAACTACTAATCTATTTTATGATACATTTGTAACATCCTGTTTTAGATACCAAAACACTTTTAGACATAATTCGACTACTTATATTTCTTTCACTTATTGCAAATCCAATTATTGATTTTTTTTTAGCCTAGTTAATGAAATATTAATTTCATGAACTAATTTTAGATACAAAACTACTTTCCAACCTAATTAAATAAATTATTTGAACTTTCTCTTCTCGTGTTATTAATCGAATAAATTTATTTCTTTTCCATTTACATTTTGATTACAAATATTAATCTCGAATTAATCTCTCTGATAAATGTTTACCATTTTTATTAAATTACTTTAGATATCAAGATACGTGTCGAGTTTTGAAAATAAATAGTACGGTGTACCGCAATATGTTATACAAAAGCAACCCTACGATGAAACGAGTTGTCCATCAAGAAGATCATTAATCACTCAGACACTCGACAATTGCATTCGTATAACTTTCAACGAACTTTCGATATTCCTTTACATCATTCAGTAATCCAAAATTCTCACTTCCACGAGTGCAAAGGGGTTAAAAACTTTACAATTAAGTAACTGAATTGGGGTGAAATACAAAACTGTATACGTTAGACGTAAGAATAGTCGAAAAGTTTGATAAGTAAATCTGTTTATAAAAGAAAAGTGAAGAGTAGGGAAAGAAGTGAGGGGATTTGAGATATTCTTTGGAAAGTATATGCAAAATTGGTGTTAACAATTCCAAAAGGTTTAATCCAATTTTCTTAGGATGTCCGTTAATGTATGCCAGGTATTAGAATAGGATTTTCTGCACTATGCAATATTGTAAGCCAAGTTTGGCTTTTCTCTATTCTATGTAGACTACAATTCTATCTTTAACTATCGATAGACATGCACGTACACATATATACATATGGAGACATGCATACATTTATATATTAACCCTAGGTACTCGATAATCCCGCGAACGTATTTGAAAATCATGATCGAATGAGTTCTCGACGTTCAACGGCTTTTTCTTATTGATCTTAGTGGGGCCGGTGGCATAACATTTCCTTAGAATTTCCTTCCTAACCTATAAATCGGTACGTTGAGCAACTAGAAAAGGGGTAGAGGAGGAAGAAGAGTATTCGAGAAAGGAAGGGAGATAGCCACTGAGGAAGGAAAGAAATAGGGATGGGAACATTATAATGTTAAAGGGATGCCACCTAGAATTGCTGTTGCTATTGCTACTGCTGCTGCTACTGCTGCTGCTGATGGTGGTGGATGGTTAGGAAGAGAGAATGTAAAAGTTAGAAAGAGAAAGGATGAGGAAGAAGGAAGGAGGAAATAAAAAGAGATGGCGAATTTGAGTACATCGAGGAAGTAGGGAGAAACGTTTGAAAAGCTCATGCAAAAGGGGAGAAATTAAAATGTAAAAGGGATGATGTGCTTCTCCTATTCCTTCTCTTCTTTCTCTTTTTTTCTTCCTTTTCTTTTCTTTTTTTTCTATTTTCTTTTTTAAGTTTTCCTTCTTCTTCTTTGATTTTAATTCTCAACTTTATTCAATTCTTACAAGAAATATATTTTTCTTTTAATTTTCTCCGTGTTTTCCATGTAAATCAACTGTATATATGATTTTGTTTAAAATTCGTATGACACAAATAAAAAAAAATATAAATCATGTAGATTAAGTGTGAAAAATTTCGTATGAAAAATATGAAATGTAGATCACGTAAATCAACTGTACAAATTTGATATTAATGTAGAATCATGATAGATCAAGTGTAAAATGAATTGAATTTTGTTAAAACTATGAAATATTCATTCAGTTGATGTATCGATTTCTAAAAGTAACCTTATCACGTTTTTCAAAGTATATCGTTTAAGGATCGCGTTTATCTATAGGATAGAGATCTATGGGGGGTAGAAAGATCCGTTTTCTCGAAGGGATGTTCCATACAATGGCTACAGGTGATCTGTTCTATCTGTGAGAATGTTCCCACAGCATCCTTCTGAACAGTCACCCTTTTTCTACTTGGAATAAGATAGAAAGAGAGAGAAAGAGTGAGAGAAAAATTTGGAGATAAAAAACTAGACTTACAAGACACTAGACACCGATTTTTTTAAAATTCTACACAGTTGTAGGGGTCCATATATCGTGAAGCCCGTAAGACTTAATAGCTTCAAAGAAAACGAAGGGAAAAGTTTCACATGCATTTTTATATTTAAGTTCCTTTTTAATAGAAAAATAAATTGTTTATAATTTAATTCAAGAAAAAAGAAATTATAGAAAATATACATGGATGGTTGTCTTTCCAACTTGTTAGACTCAACTTTTTTTAGGAAAGGTGAGAAAGAAAAAGAGGAAGTGAGATATGTGTGAGTTTGTGTGAAAGAGAATAAGAGTGTTATAGTTTTCGTTCCGTGATCATTCGTGCGATACCAATCTTTACCAACGCATTTTGACTGTGTCTGTAGATTTAAACTATAAGTGTGTTAGAATAAAAGCGTCTTTTTCGATAGGATGTTAGGTGCTATAGTGTTTTTGGTCTACCCCTTTTCGAACGTATAACTTCCCCCTTGATCGTCAACGTTGCACAGAGTACTATAATAGTAAACGGTTAAGGACATATTTCTTTCGAGATGCACATCCGTCTTAAAAGAAGAAAAAGAAGGAGATGAGGAAGGGGAAGATTCTGCGTGATAGAACATACAAACGAAACGACACGAGGAACTAACATGTTATCCTAGAAAATAGAAAACTTAAGGGGAATTTATGTTTTATGGAATTTTTCTTTCATACGAACTTTTATCAATTTTTTCTTGGGATTTGGTTTTAATAAATTATAAATTGTTAGTAATTATTTGTTAAATTGTTTCATAGTTTGTATTTATAGTAAATTTTTATTTTAATCTGAATTTCAAATTGAATTAATTCTTTTCTGATGCATTAGATGATTTTTTTTAAATCAAAACAGTAGAATATTTTTTCTCATTAAAAAATTAACAAATTATTTACTGCAGTAGATGAATTAGTAAATTTAAGTAAAAGAAAGTAATAATAAGACGTAACACTTTGTGCAGAATATTTAAATTACAATTCACTGAACAAGGAGTTTGAGTTTCGATCCAGGATGCAAGGAAGAGGATGCACCTGCTTAAGGTGTTCCATAACACGTGTCAAATTCGACGTGTAACGGATTCGTGCAAAAATGAAATCAAAAATAAAAACGTGTTGCTTGTTTTAGTTCTTGGAAACGTCTTCATACTACTGTGAACCTCAAATTAAATTTAAATTTTACAGAAAAAATCTAATTTAACTCTCATAATAATAACAAAATTAAAGAAACAATTCGTAATTAATATTCTTACCGAAAAAAATCAATAACATTTCTTTTTTTTTTATCATAAATAAAATTAAAAAATAAGTTTTCTCGTTATGATGTCAAATTAAAAATTCATTTCCTCGAGATATTAAAACGCACACAAATGAATAAAACATTGATATAGATATAGTTGAATAAAATGGATAATTGGAAATACCTAAAGTTTAGCGTAAAGTTCGAAGGTCGACTGTCGATTGACTCGTTCCGACACCAGATTCGAACTCGCGCGTCCATTGACTCGAATTGACCTTTGGGTCCCAACGTCCGGTTTCTCGTCTGGACCTCTGACCAGCAACCAACAGGTCCCTGTCATGGTCCCATTAGGATATCGCTTCTTCGGACTGTAACCCTCTGAACGAGAACAAGAATACAAAAAAAAGAACAAGAAGGAGAGCAAATCAAAAGCTGGCACGATTTCGTGCGACGTTTCGTACTGTAAGCCACCCCTTTAACTCAAAGATCGGATTGCATTTTGGGGGATTGCTTCGTAAAAGATTACACCGATCCGGTTTTAACCGAAGTAGTGCAACCCAACAAGATGGCGTTACACGTATGTAAATCGTAGGAAAACTGTCAGAAAGATTAAATTCCGAATGAAATTATTCACTCCTCGTAGAACTCGACGTTGAATTTTCGTTAGAATTTCTTCTTCCTTAGGTGCAACGTTTCCTTTTCTACGACCCATATACGACAAACCGATTTAATCCTCTGATAAATAAATCTAACGGGAATGATAAGGGCTACAGAAGGACATGAAAGTATAGCAATCGTGATAAGATTGAGTATAAACGTTTGAACTCTTGAATCTTTCAAACGAAGCTAAGGTCATTTCGAGTAAATTTGTTCTCGAAAATAAAGAATGTTAACGAACGTTGCGGTTTCAGCAGTTAGCCTAACGCGAAATGTACACTAAAGATAAAAAACGTATGGACGATAAAAAGTCGAATGAAATTAAAGGACGACGTTTCTCTCCTAATTGAAAATCATAGTGTTCATAAATGAAACGACGAGGTACCATGAACGTCTCTATCTGATGTAAGAGTACAATCTATGCTCAGATTTTCTCATCTGGATTACGTTAGCTTTTGAAAAGCAAATTCCTTCGGGTACTTTTCTGTAAGTGTCCGTACCTATGGAAAGGAAAGGAAAGGAAAAGCGTGATTTACTTTTTCCTAGGATATGTGTACCGAGCTTAGACCGGTGTCCTATGTAAATATTGGTAACGTACACTTTTCGGAACATTCCAAAGCTTTCTAGGATTTAGCAAGAAATTACGACTTTCCTCGATACTTCCTCGAATAAACGACCACTTCGATCGATTTTAAGGTACCTTTACGCACACACATACACATACATATATTCATATACTCGAATGTAAAGTGAATTACAGAAATGTACAACAATATTATACGTTCAATAAAGAATGAAACATTGTGATTAGGAAAATAAATTGTGTTTGGTTAAACTCGAGTTAAGATGAAAAAACAGATATGAGTATGAGTGCATGTATTGCTGATGCATGAATTTTGATCCCAGGAAGAAACAACCTCGATCTAGCGATGTTATCAGCGTTATGCGAAAATAAGAATATATTTGTTTTTCAATATTTAAATCAAAATTAATTTGAAATAACAAATTTAATAATGATCTAGTGATTGATTAAAAATATTTGAAACAATTTAGAAGTAGCATTATAAAATGAAAGGTTTAAAAATATAATTTAATCCTAGAAATATTATAATTTTATATATATATATATAAAATTATAATATAATATAACATAATATATTATATATATAATATATATATAAGTGTGTATGAGTGTCGGTCTTTCGGTTAAAAAGTAAAACCGGAAATTTATAAAAATAACGTCATCTTTATGGAAATGAGTTCAGTATGACATAAAACGATCAAAAGTATAATCCGGTCGAGAATAATAAAAGTATATAATAGATACAAAGAGTATTCACGGTTAACGAGTCTAATTACTCGTTCCTATCAAGTTCTACGATCGAGTATCCTTGATCCTTATATTGTAGCAATATGCGATACGCTTAGAGATAGAGGCGGTTAGCACGAGTTAGGGGTATCGTTGTTCATCATCGATAGGGTCATCCCCGTGGGATCCATGGGTCATCGGAGTCGAGCGATCAGCCCACCGACTACTTGACCGGTTCGAGAAGCGGAAATACGGACCTGGACGATCGAGTCTTCTCTTTGAGTGGATCACGATCACGGTGGACAGCACGCGCTTGCTTGTTTGCTAGTTGTTAGTTACTTGCTGCCTGCTATCTTGTTTGCTACAGGTTGTTCCGTTCCTACGCGAACAATAACAATTCGTTCCAATGTCTAAAAAAACAAGAAAGTAGATAGAGTAGATTTACCGGTCGCACAGGTATTTTCCATACTTCCAAACTGAGTAAGACGTAAAGGTGATGGACTGTGTCAACGGTCGCTCCCCAAAGAAAAATTAGGATCAGGAAAGGTCAGTTGCATTCGCGTGGACACCTCGCTAGACCGGATTCAATAAGTTTTCCAGGATCATTGGTAAGAAAATCATGATGGATTACGTACTCAACTAAGGCTAATGGTCCTTAGATGATCTTGACCCGTGAGACACGAGCGTGTAATCCCTCCAATGGTCACACTTATTCCTTCAGGAGTTACTGCTTTCCAAACAAGTAATAAAAACGAATATGTGACTGAAAACAGGACGTAAATTAACGATTCTTTTTATCCCGTTTTATTCTACGCAATAAATTTATAATAACACTGTGTATTTTTTTTTTTTTTTTGTTAATGATGATGAGAATTAATCGGATGAAGATTTGAAAGACAATGATTTTTCTAAAAGGGTAAACAGAGGCTTATAAAAAGATAGGTTAGAAATTCTATGCAGCTGCTTGGATGATGAACAGGAAGGGTGGGAAAATGGGAAAACAGCAAATCGCGCTAGATTCTCGTTCCGCTTCCTTCCAGTCGGATGCTGTTATGGGGAGTGATCTTTCAGATCCTACAGTGACGTCATTGACTCTCACGTAGCAGCTGTTGCCTTTTGCCCGAGTCTACCCTAAGATCGATTGCAAGATTAGTCTAAGTATTTCCAACAACGAAACATACCAACCAATACTGAAATCTCGCATTTTGGTAAGATAGAAAAATCTTCTACAATGTGCGATTTAGTTTCTTAAGAAAAAAAGGAGAAGAAAAACAAGTCTATAAATCAGAGAAATTACAGATTTTTCGACAGTGTAAATGGACTCCGAAGTAATCGGATGCTTTTCCCTTATCGTATGCCGAAAATTTCATTCTTAGTTTTTTGTTGTAATTTTAAACGATTTCAGGTTGAAAATGAATGGTAAAGGAAGACACAGAAATGGCGTATTTATCAAGTATTTTAATGACAAATAGTCGACGTTCGTTGGAACATATTTCTCGGTGAATTTGTGGATCTTCGCGCGGTACCACATTGTCACGAATACTCCTTGGAGAAATGAACCTGTTGCGGAATTTCATGGATCCCATTAACATAGCCCACGGTTATAACTCCTTTCTCGTTCCTTTCTTTTCTTTTCTTTCCTTATCCCAAAAGAAACACAGCCCTGTGCTATTTATACTCACGACCAGTGACGAAATTTTGACGAAATCTTTCCCCACGAGATTTTTTCGATTGGTTCTTTTTTTCTTTTTCGATGGGATGATATAGTGTGTCAAGCATTTTATAATAATAACGTAAAACAAGATATTCGAATCACGTAACTCGTACACCCTTTAGTTTTATTCCATATGCCTTCTGTTGCATATCCATGGAGTTTGGAACAGCTGCGGTATCAGAAGAAACTACCGGCGTGCACTTGTTGCGCCTGCCGAATCGATGCACATGGACGGTACAAGTAAAATGCACCTGCGCAGAAACCGAAAGATAATGCACACTCCTCATTATGCTGAATTTCAAACGTATGATGTTGGATTATCTTAACGACAATTCACTACATTTTCATGTTGATTTTATAATATTAAGTTATTCAAAAACGATTTTAAACGATATGTTAATTTTTGCATTAAATATTATCATGTAGGTAAAAAAGGTTTTTCGAATTTTTTTGCTCAATGGCTTTCGAGTCGCATAACTTTGATAGTATTAATCGGATCTTTCAATATTTGTACACGTTTAAAAGCTAACACATCGTAGAAAAATCCGAAAAAATTGTTCAATATAAGCTGATCCTTTTACAAGTGATCGTATCTTAAAAATAAGTGATAAAGAAAAAATATAATTCGATTTATTTAAAAATGTTATTATAATAAGTGGAAAAATGGGATTTAAGTTTGTAAAAAAATGTTTATGAATATAATGTAATATCATTTACAATATTAAATTTAAATGCCAAATGTGCACCTCGTTCTAATCAATGAAATGATAGAAAAAATTCAGCAAGATAGGCATATTAACAGTCAGGATATGGGTAATGAATTAAATCATTAATCAAAAAATAATTTGAAACTATTTGGAAAAGGCTTAATAGGAAACATGAAGAAAAACTCCTTTTACTTTAGCATTCCCACAAAATTTAGGAAACTTGATTCCTTAGTTAATATTTCGCTGAAAAATATGCAACATAAATTATGAATATCTTGAAATTCATTCTCAAATTTTAAGTTACGACGGTAATGTTTCAAAAAAATAATAGAAAAAATTAAAAAAGAAAAATATGAACACGTGCTTTAGGCGAAATTTTTTTAGTATTTTCTTGGAAGAGCATTGTCAGTGTCATTGTATAAGAGGACGCCAAGCTGTGAAAATAATTGCACTTGGAAAGACAGAAAAGAAGAAGAGGAAGAAGAAGACAAAAGATAAAGAAAAAGAAAAACGGTTCCCAGGATTCGAATAGCTTCCTATGTCTCCCATAAAGGGAAGATTGTTCTGGCTCCATTCTACTCGGTGGGTTGAATGAAGAGGAGGGGATCTTCATTCGTTCGTACGTACGTTCGTTCGTTCCTTCGTTCGTTCGTTCGTACGTTCGTTCGTACGTTCGTTCGTTCGTTCGGCAAGAGACTACGATGATGCACGAAGGGTGGCTCCAAGGGAGATGATGCTGCATCTGCCCCTTTAGTGTAATGATATCTGGAAAAAAAGAAAAAAATGCATTCAAAGACCGTAGTATGCTTAGCCATCAATTTTCATCCATAAACGGGACACACACTGTCTTTTTCTATTCTCTTCTAATATTTTTTTGTTAACTCTTTGGTATAGAATTATTTTAATTTCGGTAATAGCTATACATTTTTTAATTTTATTATTTTTTTTTATTTTATTTTAAAATTTTTTCATATTTCATTGTAATTGGTTTATATTAATCTATTAAAAATCAATTTTTTTTTTGTATATTTCACTAACAATAAGATTAATAATTATTTTTTTTTTTTTTTTTTTTTTATATAAACAATTTTAATCTCTAAAGAGAGATTATTTTGTGTAGTTTATTGAAAAAAGAAGATATACAAATACATTACTTTATAATCGCATGCCTACAAGTTAAGATTACAGTCTTCGAGGTAATTACAGAAACTATTACAAATATACCTTGTAGGAGAATGGAGCAAAACAAAAGATGCTAGAGGTTGGGCTAGTTTAACTTTGTGAAGCCTCTTTTTAAACTTTTTTCGTTGTTCCTCATACAGAGGACACTGCCAAAGTATGTGGTCAAGAGTTTGTTGTTGGTAACCGCAATTACAAGACGGATCATTAGTGACATTGATTTTTATTAACGATGCATTTAAACTATAATGGCCAGATCTACATCTGTTAATTGTAGCTATAAATTTACGTGGTAATTTTTTATTTTTGAACCAAAGTTTCGCTTTAGTGTTATGATACTTTTGGAAGAATTCAGAACCTTTTGTACGACCTTCTTCAATAATTATGTTATTAGTGGCCGTAAAAGCTTTTTTTTGCTAGTTCTTTGAAGTCAGTATACGGAATTTTAACATGAGTTGAGAAGGGTTTTCCAGATACTAATTTAGCTTTAGCATCAGCTTCTTCATTACCTTTGATACCTATATGGGACGGTACCCAGACAAGCTTAATTTTACAATTTTCATTGCGCTTTTTGTTTGATGCAAGGATTTTCTTTTTGATTTCGTATATATAAGGGTTTGTATGTACACTATTTTTACAATTTTTTAATGAAACTAAAGTGCTTAAAGAATCAGTAAAAATTAAAAAGTTACAGTGTGGACGATTCAAAGTAATGTCGATTGCATTCGATAAGGCTATGCATTCAGCAGTAAATATTGAAGCATGTTTGTTGGAGCTAGTCAGAATACTTATATTTAATTTCGGACAGATGCAAGCGCTACCAACAGAGTTAGAATTTTCTGATTTACTCCCATCAGTATATATTGCATACGTATTTCTATCTTTAGTAAGTTCGTCCACCAGCAAGTTAGGATCATTAGAACTTTTTAATTTTTTACCAAATTCGAAATCGATATTTATATCACCTATTATTATATCATATGCATGCTTGTAACAGATATAGTAATCGCTTTTGAATATAAGAGAGTCTACTTGATTGATATTTTTTATGCAATTCACAAAAATACGTTTATTATTTACAAACAAATGTTCCTTACATTCTATCTGTTTTTTAAAATCAAAAACATTTTCATATATGTTTAAACTAGTATTTGAGGCAATCTTGTACAAGTAACTATTGCATAAATATATAGTACGTTCTTGTATAAAGGTTAGTTTTGATTCGGAGATAAGAATATTAGTTGGGGTGCTGATTCTGTATCCTAAGGCTAGTCTTATAGCCATATATTGTAATTTTTCTAGTTTCTCTATTTGAGTTTTTTGTATGGGAAAGTAGACAAAGCTAGCGTAATCAATGATTGATCGTACAAAACTTTTATACATAATAATTAGAGTTTCAGGATCTGCACCCCATTTAGTACCTCGCAAGAATTTAATGATATTTATTGCTTTTGTACATTTGTTCAATACTTTATTTACATGTTCTTTAAATGTTAATTTATAGTCAAATAAAACTCCAAGAAATCGTGCGTGGTTACTAGATTTTATGATCGTATTGTTAATATTTATTTTAGTTTCGCCAGGCTTAATGTTGCGATTGTTAAAATGTATAAAAATTGTTTTTGACTCGTTTAAAGAGAGCCCCAGTTCACAAAGATTTTCGAACATTTGTTTTAACGCTTTTTCAAGCAGTCTTTTACTTGTTTCAAAAGAACCTCTATTGCAGTAAAGTGCAATGTCATCTGCAAATTGTGATATCTTTACACTTTTTGGAATCCTATCAATAACGTTAGAAACATATATACAGTATAGTAGGGGACTAAGCACACCACCTTGAGGCACTCCTTTATAAACTTTTCTAGCTTTATTACCTGTTTTATCAGTGTATATTGATCTTTCGGATGTAATAAATTTTATAAATTTAGTCAATTCTTGTGGACAGCCTATTTGTGCGATTTTAAGTAATAGAATTTCAATGTTGACATTGTCAAATGCTCCACTGACATCAAGAAAAGCAGCTAAAGTGTCTTTTTTGTTAATAAATGATTCTTCTACCTGAAGGGCTAGACTTAATAGATTATCTGATGTTGATTGCCCTTTTCTAAATCCGATTTGGCTTTTTGGAAGAATTTTTTTTCTCAACCCACCATTGCAAACGATTTTTTATTAACGTTTCAAAGAGTTTACATAGACACTGCGTTAGACTTATTGGTCTCATGCTTGTACCATCTGGTTTTTTGACAAAATGTACATATACGTCTGTCCAAGAAACAGGGTAGTTATTAGTACTATACATTTCATTGAATATGTCTAATAGGATAAGTTTATATTTAACAGGTAGTTTTTTTAGCACTTCGTAGTCTATTCCATCCATACCCGGACTAGAATGTATGTTTCTACTATCTAAGGCAATATTAAATTCTGAGAAATTAAATGATTTACTAAGCATTTCATTCTTTTCACAATTTGGTAAAAAATTAGGATCAGTATGGCACCAAGATGGACTAATTTTATTTAGGGCTGTGCCTAATAAACAATCATCGGTTTGATGGTTTTCTGTTGTGTGACAAGGCCTTATTCTTGTGTATTTATTTTTCATTATTTTACAAGTATTCCAAACGTAGCTTTGACTAGTATGTATATTGATTTTTTCTGCAAATTTTTTATAATTTTCTCTACGTTTTGTTTTGAATAAACGTCTTACAATAGCACAGTTCTTTTTATAATCTATAAGATCATTCATACTTTTGGAAAACCGCCATTTTTTAAAAGAAGCTTTTCTGAGTCTTAAGGCTTTTTCACACTCTGGATCCCACCAAGAAACAGGATTTCTGTGTATATTATTATTGACAAGTTTTTTCTCTGGAGTGCTTTTTTGAAGTGCATTAACTATTAAATCAGTGAGAATTGAATATTTTGAGCTTGCGTTAGAGCTTTCATACTCTACAGTAAATAATTTTACATAATTTAATTCCAATACTTCTAGAAATAGGGTCCAATTAGTTTTCATAGATTTAAGTCTGAAACTTCTTTTATTATAAACCGATTTTTGAATATTTACGTCTATATTAACAGGAAAGTGATCGGAGCCACAAGTTTCATCTTTGACCTGTACATGTAATTTATCAGCTAGATTAATACTAGAAAAAATGAGGTCTAAATTGGATGTATAGTTAATTGGTTCGCGAATGTATGTTATAGTATCTGTATTGTGTAATAAAAGATTAGATTTATTAATACTTTCTAGTAAATTTTCACCATTAGAATCATTTTTTGGACAATTCCAGATTGTATGGTGTGAATTAAAATCTCCCGCGAAGAGAGTAAATTTAGTATTATCTATATTATTAATAACCGTATCCCACTGTGACTCAGATAAGATTCCACCTGGGGCTCTATAACACGCAAATATATCAATGGCAGGTTTAACATTTTGAATACTTATTCCCATTAATTCAACACTTATGTCCGGCACTCTTAAATTTTTAATTTCATAGCATATCAGGTTTTTGCGTACTAAAATTAGAATACCTCCTCCTCTTGAATGTAGCCTATTTTTTTGGAATGTTCTAAATCCAGGAAATTCGATGTTTTTGGTGAGCCATGTTTCGACACATATTAGAATGTCTAAGTCAGTTAGCAAGTGACGTACTTCTTCTTCTTTTTCAGAAATAGAGTGACAGTTCCAGTATAGTATTTTTAAATTTTTATCACACAACTTAGCCATTTTAATAAGTATTAAAATTGTATAAGGCAGCACTTACATTCTTAAAAGTTTTTTTTTAATTCTACTAAGCCTTGATTTAGCACTTCGATGTATAACGTGAGGATAAATTTTATCAATCATATCAGCTAAGCGTCTTGAGTTTTCAGTGTACTTTTTAGCTAAGTCTATAACGTCATGAACGCCATATGAAGCAGCGAAAAATTCTTCAAATTCTGTAAAGGGAATAATACATTTTTCTCTTGAATTTTCCAGTGCTAATTTTGCTGGTAAAAGTGCCTCTTGATGATTTATATTACTTTCCACATCTGACATATCTGACTGAGAGTCATTCGAATGATCATGAACTATTTTTGTTTTTTTGGACTTAGGCTTAGGTAAGCACCATTCCTCAGATGGTTTCTCTAAGAGTTTTTTAGCTGTTTCATACAATACTTGATTTTCTGTAGTTACTTCTGATACAGTAGAAGAAGGTGGCCTTTTCAATGTGTTTACAAGTTTATTTGGTTTCAAAGTGTCCGTTAAGTTATCTGCTGTTAACGTATCGTTGTTGTTATTCGTATTCAAACTTACGTCTTCAGTGTATTTATTACACGTCTTAGCTATATGGCCGCTTTGTTTACAAAGAAAACAATGTGTTGTATCTGTGCTTAAGAAAATCCAATACGTAACGTTGTCAAAGCTGATTTGAAGCGACTCTGGTAATAAACTTTCTTCTTCTTCTCTTATGTAACATTGTCGTCTAAAGGAAAGAATGTGTGCCCTGCCTGGTTTTATTAATCCTGCTCTTAAGCTATGTATGTTTGATACTGGATTGATGCCTGCATGTTTAAGTTCTTCAAGTAACACTGAATTCGGAATGACTGGATTAACGTTAGATATTACTACTCTTTTATTTTTTTCAATTAACGGTCTTACTTTTAATTTCATGTTTTTAACTTGCACAGTTTTATTTATAAGAGTATCAACTAAAGCTTCACTGGATAGAAATATACATACACGAGCGCCAGATATTTTAGAAATGTAGCGTATTTCCAGAGGATTTATAATATTCTCTAAACCATCAATATAATCATCATTAGAAAAACCTTCGATTGAGTCAAGTATTATTGCTTGTTCTTTCTTTGGACTGGTGTATTGAGAGGTAACATTGGCGTATGATGCTGTATTTTTTTGTAGTGCAGTTTTATATAATTGACCCCTGTTGTCAGAAGCCATGTTGTTGGATTGTTCTTGCATTTCAAACTGCAAAAGCAGTTTGAATGCGTTATTTATTCACTTATAAGATAGCAGTTAAATTTTACAGTGGAACTTTAAATTAATACCTTGAACCATTCACTATAATCACGGTTTGTTTACACTCGCGTTCTAACTCGCGCGTGACACGTCTACTCGCTTCGGTGTCTCAAATCCGAATCATTAATAATTATTTATTATTCACGACTTTTATTTATTATCTTGGCTAGAAAATTGTTAATTTGGATAATAATATTGTTTAATATTAATTCGTAATGAATTTTTATATTTGTAAAAATTTTTACAGTGCTTTTTGAGTAAAATAAATAAAAAAATGATAAGAGAATTTTTTTTTTGAAGTGTTAAGACACGAGCTGATCTTAAAAATGTTAGCTGAGTACGTCTCGAATCTGTTGGCGTTACCAGCAAATGCCCAAAAGCGCATTTGAAAGAAGAAAGAATTTCCTTTGCTTCTAGTTTGAACAGTGGACAACAGAGTGTGCGGGGGAAAAAGAAAAAGGATTCTTGAAAGAGGTTCTCAAGTTAAACAATTTTGTTTTCTTAGAAAAGTATCGAAGTCAAATCCTATAATAATTTAATAAACAAAATTAATTCTTACATTCATAAGGTATTTAATAAACGTATTTAATAAACGTATTTAATAAACGTATTCTTATCTTATTTTCAAAAGGGGGGAAAAACTACAAAAAATATTGATTTATAATATTTAAACTTATAAATAAATGTTCGTGTAACGTATGTGATAACACATATTGATAGTAGGGATATGTTTTATTTATTTCCTTTTTTTCGAAATTTATGATTGAAGATAATAATTGGTTAAATTACATAACAAGTGTATAATGATCGTAGTTATGTTCGAGAAAAAGGGGGTGAGAACCTCGAACATCTAAGACTTGGCAACGATGTTGGAACAAACTTGATGCTGCTACACTCGGCAATTATGGACTGTGGAAAGCCATACCTTTTCGTTTCTAAAGTTTCATAGTAACGGCGCTTTCCTACGGACTAGAATTCCTCTCTAAATTTGTTTCGTTATCGGTGAAACTATCAAAGTATGAATATACATGTATATAGAACTGTGCGATTAAAACTTCAATTATCGAAAACTCACGTAGAAGCTTCGTATGGATTCCTCGATATGTTTCCATTTGGGTGACAAGTAATATCGTTAACTAAATTCCATTCGTTTAGAATAACAATCGAAGTATTTCTAATCTATAGAGAAACTATTAAATTCTCCTATAATGCGATTAAAATACCTTAAGTGTTATATACATTTATGTTATAGGATATTTGTTCTTGTTTTCTTCTTTTTTTTTTCAATACAACGAAGATAAATATTTAATGTTTAATTAAAATAAAATTTAATTGCTCGTATGAGGAATTGTGTGTTGTAAAACGATAGTTTCATTATTTTTATTGCATCGTAGAAAAATTCATTGAATCCCATATCTTGATAAAAATGCAAGAAAATCCATTAATTTCTTTTTCTCGGTAAATTGATCATCAACCACGTGATAATCTAAAAATATCAAGTATCCAAAACCAAAAAAAAATTAAGGGGTGCACTAATGCACCTAACATTTCGACGAATAATACGATTTTTTTTCGGTGAAAAGAGAGAAACGTGTCAAGGAATGGTCATTTCACGGACATTTTCGTATTGTTCATATGAAACGGTGGAAAGAAGTGGAAGAAATAGAGAGTAGAGAGAAAGAGAGAGAAAGAGATAAATAGATTGTAGAAAAACTATCGAGATAAAGAAAGAAGAGAGAGTTTACGGGGGGAAAAAAGTGATAGGGAAAGAGAGGGAATGATAAAAAGAGGGAAGCGCGGGGCAGACACCCTATATTTTGGTCTCATTTTACTAAAAGGCGATCGTATTTCACGATTCCTCTCGATGGGAGGACAATACGCTTGCGTGCCGTTTTCAATTCTTCGCTCTTCTGCTCCTTCTCCCTTATTTTCATCTCTCTTCATCTCGTTTCTCTTGCGGTTCCATATCTTTTTCCTCCCTTCCCGTTCATTTTTGTTCCCTTCCCCTTCTCTTTTTTTTTTAGATTTTTCATTTATATTTTTATTTTCCATCTTTACGATACTTTGTAACATGACTTGGGGAATCAAAGTTTTCTTTTCTATTTCTTTTTCAATCGAATCCGTCTCTCGTCGGTTTTTCCATCAAATTTTTTTTCTTGTTTTTTTTTTTTTTTTTTTTTTTTGCTAAGGACATCGTTTCGCACATTGAGACGCTCTCATTTGTCCGCAATTTAACCAAAAATGGAGAGCCCCCGTTTCAACTATATTTACTCGCACGTTTTGACTTTTTTTTTACTAACCTAAATGTGATCTTCTTTTCTGTTTTTTTTTGTTTTGTTTTTTTTTGAATGATTTATTAACGAAAGATCGGATGTTACGAGGCAGGACAAAGTAGCGTGGAAATTTGGCTAAAGTCGCGCAATTCGTAACGGTTTATAAAATTTCAAATTATGTAATGTAATTTTCAAGAACAAATTTAAAATAAAAAAAGAAAAGAAACGAAATCACGAGTATAAGATTTCATTGCAATAAAATGTGACCAATGGTCGATCATGATTCAGGACATAGGTGGGGAGGATTGTCCAAAAGAAGAGTAAACGAATCATAGTGAAGGAAAAAACGCAAGGTGAACAATGAGGAAAAGACAGGAGTCCTCAAGATAGTCCTCCTCGTTTGAAACGTACATCAAACATGCATATGGCAAGCACGTGTATCTAAAAGTCCCACGTGACAATAGTTTTAAAAGTCCATCCGTTGGAAAAGAAGAATTGCTTGAGGCACTGCATGCATGTCCATGTATGAACCGTTGATACGGATTTGAATATTAATTTAGGGTCGTCCATAGTATCCGTTGTTGTTCAGGGTGCCCCTAGGTCACTCTCCTGGCTCCTTGATATCCGTTGTGATTCCGGGTTGCTTCTTAATAAAGTCCTGCTACCGTTTCACGATACTGTAACGGAATCCTATCCATATTTTTTTTTCCCCCGAAAGACACTTCATGACGTGTTCAGGAGGATGTAAGAAAGTATCAATGTGTGTTTGTAAGTTGAAAAAAAAAGATAAAATTCACTTACACAAGGTTGAAGTTGATGTCTACTTTGTAATTTGAGCAACGTTTTTGTTGCAACGGTTGATTTTCCAACCTGTTTACCGCTATTTCACCATGGCACAAGGTATACCATAAAAAATGAGTACGTTGATTACGTTCGTCCTTAGTGTGTCAAAATTTATGTATTTTGTACTATTTTGTTGGTAGGAGACTAGTATTAAATCAAAATTGGAGAACTAAACGATCGAAAGTACGAATCGCGAGCGCTTTCAACGCCGGAGGATCTTTTTATCGATTCTCAAGAAGATTCTCAAGCATAGCTGGTTCCTCGATTCTGGGAAAGGCTAATTAACTATTCGAAATTTCGTAGAAACGTCAAGTCCACGTTGGAGAAGTTATTAGAGTGTCGTAACAACAATGTTCGATTCGTAAATGACAGGAAGAAATTAACGCTTCAAAAATTGATTAACTCACAGCCTCCTTCTCCTCCTCCTCCCTTCTCTTGTCTCTTCTTTCTCCTCTTTCTTGTTTATTATAATATAGCAACGATTTCAAAAGAGAAACGCGGTACGCACGAGCACTAAAATTATCGGACTTGAGCGTGGAAATTACGTTGGCGTATCGTATAAATTCGAATTATCATATTAATGTCATCGTGTCATCGTCGTAATATTCACAGATATAAGCGACTAATATCTCATAATAACCTAGTCGATCGAATAAATCCTACGAGGGTTTCTTGGAACTCGGTAATGGTTTGTCGATTAAATTTCGGGCCCACCCGTCTTTCGTTTTTCATTCTCAATAAAATACCATCGATAGGTTTATGCGAAACCTAATCGACATTTAAAACAAAACAAAAAAAAAAAGAAGAAAAAAACACGATAAAAAAGAAAACAAATAGGAAAAATTTCGGTCAGACAAAGATTGCGTTACTCTCTAAAAAAAAACACCGTTGTTGTTCTGTTATACATATTTTTTTTTCGTCTCTTTTTTGGGGGGATTGGGCAAATTATTGCAGTAAAAGGTAAAAAAAAGAAAAAATCTGTACAAAGGACTCGGTGTATACAAAAAAAAAAGAAAAATACTTACGAGTAGTCTCTCCCATTCTCTCTCTCACTTACTTCCTTCTCTCTCACGGTTACGAAAGTCTCGGGAGAATTTGTAGCCGCGAGACACGGAGAAGTCCGTTCCCTAAAAACAACGACGTACCCGATCGATCTCGCACAAAGGAAGTGTAAACGCGAACCAACGAATGAACGAACGAATGAACCAACGAACGAATGAACGGAATAAAGAAGGAAGAAGAAGTCCACTTTCGAAAACGAGCGTAGAGATATTTCAGGGCAATAATTCAATTAGCCCCAAAGATTTACTACCGCCAACTCCATAATTCAAAAGCTTCGGTATCGTAGAATATAAAAAAAAAAGAAAAAGAAAAAAAATTATATAAAATATAAAGAAAGAGAGATAGGAGACTGGGTTAGAAAGCACCTTGGCATAAATTAGAAGAACAATGCTCGGACCAAGGTGGACGAAAGGTAATGGCCGCGAGGAAAAGGGCTGAGTCGACTGAGGACACTAATAATACGGGCCGTCGTGTCGTAGAATAAAACACTAGAGTGAGAAAAAGAAAGATAAAAAGAGAAGGAAAGAGAAGGAATGAGAGTTAGAACAGACATTGGCGAATATTCATGCGTAATGCATACGACGTGTGTCTCACTTAGCCTCCCAAACAATTAGAAAAGGGTCCGAGTACATATAAATGTTCGCGAAGAAACATCGAAAAGGATACCATTGCTGAGAACACAAGAAATAGATAGAGGGAGACACCCCACTTTTCGCAAGGGTTGAGTTTCTATTTTCCTACCAACCGTTAGATTGCAACGTCACACCCAATTAAAATATTTAACAAAAATAACTACTAAGTTAAATTAATTAAATTACTGTACTAATGATATCTTAAATAATTCTTAACCAAAGTAAAAGCATAGGTATTAGAAATAAAAATGATGATTACAAAATTAACCCTAATTAAAAGAGGAAGATGTTTAAAGATTAAATGGAAGTGTGTCAGAAAAAAAATCTGTCAAGTTGGTTTTTTTTTGGTTCAGGTTGTAACTGAAAGCTTCTCGCTTTAAGGACACTTTTATCGTTGTAGGGCCGAAAAGAACTAAGGATGGGACGGAAGGGTCAAAGAGGGAAAGAAAAGAGGGAGGAAGGTAAGGTTTGCGCTGGCGTGTCGGTCTTTAAAAAAAAAGAAGAAGAAGCTTGAAAGAATAGTGTTGTAAAAACCGGTAAGGCCCGTGCCTCATATCTGGAACACGAACTGGTGTCGATCGACTCGCTTGCTTCCCTGCTCCTAACTATAACTGTCCATCCTTTAGGCAAAGGAAAAGGTTACGTAGAACGTGGTGGACAGTGACCCCGTTTTCTTCGGGGTCATTCTAAAGGGTCACTGATGTCCGACCGATGACCTAAGCCCGCCCTTACACTCCCGTCTACAATTATAAATGCATTAAACCCATCCCCCTTTTTACAAGATAATATTTAAATCTAAGCACACTGTCGGGAAGGACGAACCACCCTGCCCTTATTCTACTACCACTGCTTCTATTTCTTATTCTTTTTCTTCCTCTACTTCTGTTCAATAAATATAAAAAAAAAAAAGAAAAAAAAATGCAAAAGGATTCTCGCCGTTTGTCCAAGAGTGAATTTATATTCTTGCACGACACACTGCACACCACACTACGTATGATTTTTATTGCGTGCGTATTAGTGTTACCGTTCGTGTACCTGCGATTTTATTGCGTGTATTTTCTCTTATAAATCCTTCCTCGGACTTTTGGGGTTGCTCGTCCGAACAAGCTAGAAGAAGAGGTTGAAGACTATTTTCCTACAACCCTTTCGTTTGCGTATACTCCAATGGTGGAATGACGGTAGGGGTGGGGTGGGGGGAGAGGGAAATCTATTTCGAACTACGAGAACTTCTCTTTCTAATTTCGTTTCTTCAAACTGATTTCAACGAACTCAGAATAGTAGTCTCTCTCTCTCTCTCTCTCTCTATCTATCTATCTATCTCTTGTTCTTAGAACAACTACATTAGAAAATTAAAATTAAAAAATGATTTCAAACAAATTTTGTAAATTTTCTAATTTAGGATCAGAAAATTGCTTGAATTTGATCAAACAATTAATAAAGTTTTCTTTCTCATTTTTTTATCTATCAAAGTACAACGTTACAATATTGAATTGCGAGGTTTTGATTGGTCAAATTATAGCACAATGCTCTTATACAATTTGTTTATAATTTAACGGTGATTTTTTTTTTAATTTTCAATTTTTGTTATATGTTAAATTCAATTAAATGATAAATTGAATAAGGTAGAATGACTGTTTTCTTTTTTCTTGTGGACAAATTTAAGGATTTGTATGAGTTCGTATTGGACGTAGAATTGTTCTGGGCTTAATTGTGTCTCCCTAACATCTTTTGTACACGTACAACGTTTCTCTTACAGACGAACGAAGGTAGATTGACTTTCAAGAGGAAATTCTATTCTCTTGCTGTACTTCTAACATATACATATACATACATACATACACTCAAGAAGAACAGCAGCAACAAGCCAACGGCAATTTCGAGAGGATTCCGCGTTCGCGACTGGCCGCTTCCGGTTTCGCTTTTCCTCTCCAACCATCTCCAGTTTAAGTGACTCGACCAATCCGCGGTTAGTTTGTGCAAGTTGGAAAATGTGGCCACTAGAGGAAACTACGTTCAAGGAAGACAAAGAGAAAGGGAGACAGAGAAAGAGAAAGAGAAACACAAAGTACACATAGACATACACATACACATATACAAAATAGTATTTTCGAGCTAACGAGTAGGACGCTGTGTTGGCTTCTGATGCGCAGCATTAACGAGGATACTCTTCCTTTATTTCTACTATTAACAAACTAAATATAAAATTACATGACCAACTACACAGTATGTACAATTATCTCTGATGTGCATCTATACTTCTCTGATAAATTGAAATAAAAAAAAAGAGAAAGATAAAATTTTGATAAGATTTGTTTCAATAAATGAAAAGAGCAAATAATTAAAATTTTAGTTCAATCCTTATATACAATTTAATTCAAATTTACAAACGGATCTTTTTTGTATCTACAATCTTAACAATTATTTATAATTAAATCACGTATACAAACAATTAGAATATATAACAAAAGCTCTTCAATTAAAATAATCAATTTTAAATTAAAAGATCAATTAAGATTAACATAAAAAACAATGATTTTTCTTTTTAAAACAAATAAAAAAATTTCATGCAAATTCTATAGCAGTCTTTAAATCGTCCCCATCTCCTAGATCGATTTTACTAGTCAGGGACTGGTCGAGATATCGAATAAGCAAAGTTCCTATGGGTCCTGTCGCGTATCGATCCAAATTCCAATTCAATTTTCCACGCCCCCAACGAACGCGTTTCGAACGGCATGCATTAAACATCGTGCATCGCGCATACCGCGTTACTAATCCACGGACGGTTATAAACGCGCACCGGTAAACGCCTCTACAAGCTACGCGAGCTTAAAATCGAGCATCGCCGAAGACATACTCCTCTTCCTCTTCCTCCAAACCCAAACCCTTCCTTTATCCTCCCCTCCGCTTTTACCCTCTTCATATTCCTATTGCATCTCGGATGCCCTTCTTTCGTCTACGTTGCATCTGACGATCGAATTGTTGTCGCGACCAAACTCGAGTATCATTCCCATTTGGAATAATTTGATAGAACAGTATGACTGAACTGAAACAATGTTCTCTTTCCAATCGCTACATTTAGAATTACTTGAACATTGGTTAAATTACAAGTTTTATTTTGTAAAATGCTTTCAAAAGTAAGACTCAGAATTTTTCAGCCCTCCTTTAATTGTAAATTTAAACGCGATCTCTTTCAAAAATCATGACAATAATTTGCATCTCTCTGCATAATAGGCTCGGAACTTTTCAGCCCTCTTATAGGTAGAAAAACTGTTCTTTTTTGATGTATATAAAATACTTTTATGCATTCCATAATTGTAAATTTTATTTTGTACATTAACTGGCTTTGGCAATGACGATCGAATTCTTGTCACGAACAAACTCGAGTATCATTCCCACTTGGGGAATAATTTGATAGAACAGTATCATTGAACTGAAACAATGTTCTCCATCTAGATGCTAGATTTAAAATCACTTGTATTAGATATTAGTTAAAATTTGGATCATTGGGAAGGAGGAATACAATGCGGGCCCTTTTCTATTTTCTTTTGTTTTGATAATGTGTGATCTCTATTATTAAATATAATGGTTTCGGAAAATTTTCATTAACTTGTCCGATATCTAATTCATGAGGATACCGATGAGATTACCGTATAATCTGCGGTTTCATTGATTGGATTATTTTAATGAAAGATGATTGAACAGTACGTAAAGTAATTTGTTATTTTCGAATTTGGACTTCTTCTTTTTTTAGATTCATTAATTTGAAAGTAAAATATAGTTTACCGTAATCAAGGAAATGTTCATTTGAAATTAATTGTTGTTTAGAGACGATAAGAAACACTTAAATTTCCTCACTATGTTTGCCATCTAACGGACATTCATAGAGATTTATTTCTAGTTTGTAAAATTACCGATATGAGGCGTTACATTCTTATTCTCTACGTAATTATCGACATTGTCAAGATTGTCACTTATCGACCGAGTAATTGTTTCGAGTTTACCCGGGAAATTTGAATGAGTTGTTGTTGCCTTTTTAAGAGTCACGGCTAAAATTTGATTATTGATTGAACGCGCATGTCTCTCGTTAATAGGATAGACGATCGTGAAAGGTAAAAGTTCATAGGTCAATTATTACTTTAACGATCATTATCGAGAGATAATAAATTTAAACAAATTACCTAGGCGTTCTTTTCAACTCGAAAGTATCTTTTACAAAAGCGTTTCTCCTTATGGAAATTCTTGTCAGTCTTTTTTTAATACTTGAATTCTCTCTTTTTCTCTCTCTCTTTTTCTCTTTCTCTTCCTTTCGAATTGGATACACGAGACGATTATCTGTAAGATGTTACCTACAATGTATAAGACTCCTTCATTATCCTCGTCGAGTCCGCTGCCGGGTTCGTCACGAAGGAGCATTCTCGCGAGCTCGCGTGTACGCCGTCAAGTTTTTGTTCGGCGTTACACGAGAAACAGATTTGCTAAATAATCGGACGATGGAATAAGTGTTTGCATGCATGCACGCATACGTACTATGATAGTTGCGTCAGTGTTTGAGTCATTATCATCTATACGCCATGTTTCCTATCTGTTCCTGATTTTTAGATTTTTAGTTCAGGAAGAAAAGTCTTACTCGAAAGAATATTTCATTGACCTTACGACTTGAAAAAGTCAGCTATGTTTGCGTGCGAAATGGAAAACAGTAGCTAAACTCGTAAACGTCACGTTACGTGACCCAAACGATTGCAACTAACTCATGTTCGTAATATATTGAAAGTCTTTTCTTCGACGTTTTGGCCGATCTGCAATAAACTTAAAAAGAAAAAACCAAAACTTTCAAGGTTATTAACTATGAGATAAATTATTCGACGAAACTAAAATTATCTTTGCGTGATTAGTCGGGTTAACACGATACATCGGTTGATGTATACGTTGTTTTTGGAACTATCGCTTTGCGCAATTTTTTTTTTATCTTTTCTTGTTCGATAATGATAATTTTGCTAGTTATTAATATTTAATTAATAATAAATTTATAATAATCTTAAGTTTACTTATATATATATATATATATATATATATATATATATATATAATTTTTCAATATATTTGTAAATTTAAGTCTACTTAAGTAATACTTTAGTAGTAGTTTACTTAGTAAATACTTAAAGTTTTCCTTGAGTAAAATAAATATGAATTGCATTAACATTATATTATTCTTTAGAGACATGAAAGAAACAAAACATGAAGATAAAATTAATCATTTTGAAGTGAGATACGCACAACAGATTACTTTAACTCTCAGTTATTAACTAGTATTTCATTCGAAAACATTCTAAAGCTTATTAAAACGAGACATAATATTTGTAACAGAATCTGAATACGCTAAGTGTAAAACGAATCAAATTAAAAAATTTTATTCGCCGATTAAGGTAAGTGTTATCAATGTAATTGCAAAAAAATTTGATAAACTAATAATTGCATTTAACCCTTTCCTTCTGACACTGCTAACAGTGTTTATATTTTCTTTGTCATGGTTTCACTGTACAGTGTATAGTTTACAAAATTAATGTTTATATCAATAGTCAATTTGTCCAGAAATTTTTAATTCTAATTACGTAATATTTTTGATGAATATAACTTTACAATCGATTGTTGATCAAGTTATAAAATTTTGATAACCATTATTGAAAATACAAACTATGTAAGTCATCCAATATGCCGATGACAAGTATAGACGGCGATAGGAATGAAAGGGTTAAAGATCAATATAATTAATTTTTCACTTTATTATTTGATTTAAAAATGTACTTTATCTCTTTACCAGATTAACATTTTCATCGTGACTATGGCACTTTTTACCGACCTTTGGTTTCTTGACGTCATTATTATTTTTTTACTATTAATGATAACAATTTATCTCTACGTAACGAGAAAATTTAATTATTGGAGAAATCGCAATGTAATGGAAATACCACCGATTCCATTTTTAGGAAACTTTGCCGATTGTTTTTTTTACGGAAATGTCCTGGTGAATTTATTATGCATCTGTATAACCAATCAGGTGGATTACCATTCATGGGATTTTATGTGTTCGATAAACCTTTCTTTTTGGTCCGTGATCCAGAACTTGTTAAACACGTTCTCGTAAAGGATTTCGATTATTTTTCTGATAAATACTCAAGGACAGATGTCAATGATCGTCTCGGTTGGACTAATCTATTTATGATTAAAAATCCAGCATGGAAGATTTTAAGATCTAAGTTAACGCCTATATTTAGCAGCGGGAAATTGAGAAATATGTTTAAATTAATGCTGATCGTAGGAGATGATCTCGATACTTATTTGGAATCCTTGAATTTGGAAGGTAAGGAACTTAAAATAAAAAAAAAAAATAATAATTGACATGTATTTTATTTCGTTCGATTTTTTTTAAAGGAAAAGGTAAAACGTTGGATATAAAAGATCTGTGCGCCAAATTCACGACAGATTTAATCGGCATCACTGCTTACGGTTTGAAAGTGAACTCATTAAACGACCCTAACGCTGAATTTCGAAGATGCGGAAAAAAGATTTTCAATTTCACCTGGTACCGTGGTTTCGAAATTCTCACCATGTTTTTTATGCCATCGTTGATCAAATTAGTTAGGGCTAATTTTTTCGGTAAAGATAGCGGTGATTTTCTTCGAAAAACTTTTTGGGAGAATGTTAATCACAGATTGCAATCCGGAACAAAGAATAACGATTTGATCGATCTTCTTCTTGAATTGAAACAAAATCACGAGGGTCAAGAATTCGACGGATTTAGTAAGTTTAAATTTAAATAAATAATTGGAAATTAATCATTTATAAATGATACTTTAATCTACGGTTATGTATATATATATATAGAATTTGAGGGAGACGATTTGGTAGCTCAAGCTGCAGTTTTTTTCACCGGTGGTTTTGAAACATCGTCCACCACCTTAGCGTTATCTTTGTTCGAATTAGCTTTAAATCCAGAAATCCAGAATAAACTTAGAAAAGAAATTATAGACGCTCTAGACAAAAATGATAATAAAGTTACTTACGAAATGGTAAATAATTATATAATATATTTTAAGACTTCATTTATAATTATTTATATAATTTGAATATAATTGGAAATAATTAGATTACGAATTTATCTTATCTCCATATGGTTGTATCGGAGACTTTACGAAAATATCCAGTATTTTCATTCATCGAACGAATAGCCGGCAAAGATTACAAAGTGCCAGGTCATGATTTAATTTTGGAAAAAGGAACACCAGTTTATGTTTCTTCTATGGGATTACACTATGAATCTCAATATTTTCCTGAACCGAATAAGTATGATCCAGAAAGGTTCAATGATGAGAATAAGAAAAATTTGACACCTTACACTTATCTGCCATTTGGTGAAGGTCCTCATATGTGTATAGGTATGTGCATCTTTAATTGGACAATTTTCATTTGTTTTAAATATTTTTTTTTATTTTTAGGATTACGATTAGGATTGCTTGAATCGAAATATGGTCTCATTCAGATTTTAAGGAAATACCAAGCTACACCATGCGAGAAAACTGTTTTTCCTATGCGTTTAGATCCCAGAGGATTGACATTAACTGCATTGGATGGAATTTATTTAAACCTAGTTAAACTTCCAACTTCCAATTAACAATGAATTTTTTTCAATTCTAATAACCACTTTTATTCTCATATTATAAACATATACTTATTCTTAAACGAATAAAACTGATAAGATATTTATCAGGAAATAATTATAAGAAAAAGTATTTATCCTTTCGTATAATTAACAGTCTGTATTTTTAACGTTTTTCCTCGTGTTAATTAAATTTTTTTTTGAGAAACTGAATGTAAATTAATTCAAATTTTAATATAACTCTTTATATTATACTTCTTTCTCATAAAGAATGTATCAATTATATTTCGCAAAAAGGCAATAAATACTAGCGGTTATCTGTTTTTTTTCTGAATATTTTAAATGTGTCGTATACAACGATAAATTTAACGTATGTAAAGCGATCAAATAAGATAAAAACACAAATTGTACAAACGCAAATTTCAAAAAAAAATCACAAGATTATCATGTTTACAATTGAAGTAAAAAAAACTATGTAGATAATGTTCCGTCCTTTTGCTAGAACATCCAAAGATATCGGTTAATACAGTGGTTCCCAAAATGGGCGATGAAGCGGACCAGGGGGGCGATGACGGCCACAAGTGAATTTTGGAGTACTCTACGTTACACAACAATTACATTTACATTTACAATTCTATTCTGAGTGCAATTTTTCAGATCGACCTGATATAGGGATATTTGAGTAACAGATTCGCCCGAAGATACCGAAATGTCTCATAGGAAAATTTTATTATATTTTATTCAGTTTACAATGGAGATATCTTTCATAAGTTACTCCCACCCTACAACGAATGAAAAACTTCAGTGTTACTATAAATCAGTGGTTACTATTACTAGGAAGTAAGAAAATCAGGACAAATAGTGATACAGGATCCGAGCACATATCTTCAGTTAAGCATAATTGGGGTGTTTTTTAGATCTGGAGTTTTTTTTAGAAGAGTAATCATTATTTTTTTTTTTATTTTTTTAATTTGTAATTTACCTTGAGAATTTTTCTCAAATCTAATAACACGTTGAAATTGCGAACAAAAGAAATTACTAGATACTTCTCGAGAGACAACACGCACACGATTAAACGAGTTGAAACATAATAATAAATTTTGTCTGGTTAGTCACTCGATAGATTCTTACAACCACTTATTGTCTTATATCACTATATAAATATCGAGAATATTTATAGTACCTAATTAAACAAAAGTTAAATAATAAGTTAATTTATTTAAGAATAAGTTAAAAGATTTTAATGATTTACTTGAGAATCAGTGGTAAAAGTATAAAGATTTAATTGAAAATAAATTAAAAATTGTCTTGTTTTATGTTAGAGCCGAGGAATGAGAATATTAAGAAACATTATACGATGACATGAAAGAAGTAAATTACAACGAAAACATTTATTGAACAGGAAGAATGTGGAAAGGGAAATTGCGAGGAGAGGGATATTACGCAAATATAAATATAAGTTCAACACGGAAGACAGTGATCACAACATGTGTGTCCGAAGACAGTGATCAACAGTTATTATTATAGCGCTGAGAAACTAATCGTCTTTTACTCAGAAAAAAAATTACTGTGTACAAAAAAAAAGATAAAAAAAAATATATATATATATATAAATATTGTAGTTTCTGAAAATATTTGTTAATAATAATTATAAAATTATTGAAAATCGTATTTTGTTGAAAAAGTTGAAAAAGAGGATTTTCGTTTGTTAATTATAAAATTTCAAGGATCCAAAGAAAATAGAAAAACTAAAAAAACAAAATGGCATTATTGACACCATACTGGGGCCTCGATGGAATCATAATTTTTCTATCATTTTGGGTAGCAGCATATTTTTACATGACAAGAAAATTTAAATATTGGAAAAATCGTGGAATTACGGAAATCCCACCGGTTCCTTTTGTCGGTAACTTTTGGGATTCGATTTTCATGAAAAAATCATCTGGTGAATTTGTAAAGGAATTGTACGATCAATCGAAAGGATTACCTTACGTGGGTTTCTTCATTTTTGACAAGCCATCAATTTTAATTCGTGATCCTGAATTGGTGAAACTCGTTCTGGTCAAAGATTTCAATTATTTCTCAGACCGATATGCATCACCTGACGTCAGCGATCGTTTGGGTTACGCTAATTTATTTATGATGAAAAATCCTGGTTGGAAGGTTCTTCGGTCTAAACTAACGCCGATCTTTACGTCCGGTAAATTGAAGAAAATGTTCGAGTTGATGCTTGAAATCGGCACAGATCTCGACAAACATCTCGCATCATTGGACTTAGGAGGTAAGAATAAATATGATTATAAATATTTTAATAATTTTTTTTACGAATTGTTGATAATCTAATAAATCATTTATTATTCCCCAAGATAATGGTAAAAATTTAGAAATGAAAGAAATCTGTGCAAAATTTACGACCGATTTGATCGGTACGACCGCTTTCGGTATTCGTGCCAGTTCTCTGAGCAATCCTGATGCCGATTTTCGCAAATACGGTAAAAAGATCTTCGATTACGACTTCAAACGTGGCTTCGAATTTTTGTCGATATTTTTTATCCCTGGAATCGTCAAATCGACGGGAGCCAAATTTTTCGGTCAAGAAGTTAGCAACTTTTTCCGTGACGTTTTTTGGCAAGTCATCAACGAAAGAATTGCTTCCGGTTGTAAGAGGAACGATCTGATCGATTTGTTGATCGAATTGAAAACCACTTACGGTGACCAAGATCTTGGTGGATTCAGTGAGTAAATTAAATACGATATTATTACGATTTGTTAATAAAAAATAAAAATAATAAGTGCTTGATAAAAAACAATTTTTTATTGTGTATCTTAGAATTCAGCGGTGACGATTTGGTAGCACAAACAGCTGTCTTCTTTACTGGTGGTTTTGAAACATCATCAACGGTTATGGCCTTCACCCTTTATGAATTAGCCCTTAATCCGGAAATACAGACAAAACTTAGACAAGAAATTTTGGATGCTTTAAATGAAAATGATGGAAAAGTTACTTATGACATGGTAAAACATATTTACAATAATTTTTAATATAACCTTGTTATCAATAATTAGTGACCTTTTCAAAACGGTAAAAATAGTATAATATAATAAAAATTAATAATAGTATAATAAGATAGTAGATAATAATAATGATGATTTAGTAATAATAAATAAAATAACAATTATACATATTTTTATGAAATTATAATATTGCATATTCATTGGAGAAAAGAATGAAAAAGACTTATCTCTTTTACATAATATGAATAATTATGAAACATTTTGCATCATGTTAGATCATTTATAGCGTATATTTGTTTTTTTCCATTAAACTAAAATCAGGGATTTGTTAGAAAAACAATGATGATAGAAACTTATCTTTTAATTTTAGCTTTTAGTTTTAGAGTAAAATTTCGACAAATATTGATAATAATAAAATGTTTAAATCATTTTAGTTAAATTCTATGACGTACTTGGACATGGTCGTCTCCGAATCTTTACGAATGTATCCGCCATTGGGATTTTTGGATCGAATTGCTATGGATGATTATAAAGTACCTGATTCAAATTTAGTCATTGAAAAGGGTACTCCAATTATGATATCGATGATTGGTATGCATTACGATGAACAATACTTCCCTAATCCCACAAAATATGATCCTGAACGATTTAATGCTGTTAACAAGAAAAGCAGACCAGGTTACGTTTATTTCCCGTTCGGTGAAGGACCTCATATTTGTATAGGTAAATTATAACAAATCATGCTGTTATATAACAACTACGGTTATGGTTGTTCTTTTGTAAAAATTATGTAATTTTTTGTGGTTTATTTTTTTTCTTCTTTTTTTTTTTATTAAATTCAATGCAATTTATTTATTTTTTTTTACGTTTATGTAGGTGCACGAATTGGATTATTGCAAGCAAAATTAGGGATTATACATTTACTAAAACAACACGAATATTCTCCGTCCGAGCATACAACAATACCGATGCGTTTAAATCCAAAGGGTGTGACAGCAACGCCAATCAATGGAATACATTTGAACGTTCGAAAACTCATTTCGAATGTTGCTTAAATATTTTGGAAAAATTTCTAATGTAACAATTACTCTAACGCAATGGTTCCCAAAATGGGCGATGATAGCCACAGACGCATTTGATGGGAGCGAAGGAGGTTAATGAATTTTCTTTTTTGAGCTACTAAAAAAAAGGAAACCAAAAAATTAATTTTTAGGGGGGGGGCGATAAGTAATATTTATTTTGGAAAGAGGGCGATAGGACAAAAATGTTTGGGAACCACTGCTCTAACATATATTTAATGATTTCATTTAAAGGAAAACAAAAATGGTTAGATCAATTCCTTAATTATTTATGTAATTTATAACAAAATTAAAAAATATTCAATAATTTGTAATCATAAAACGAAGAAATATGTAAATGATTCGATCAATTTGTTTTTCTTTTTTTTTTGATATAATTGAATATTATCTTTTTAATCGTTATGTTTTTACTTATTTGCATTTAAAGATACACGAGAGAAACTCCATTTTTTTTCGATTTTTTTTGTCTTCGCAATCCGGTACGATTATTTGCTATTCATGTTTGTGTATTGTGTATACTGTTTATTTCACTCGCATAAATTTTTTTTTAGAAAAAAGATAAAACCATCGACCTTATTGAAGATCAGGAATCATTTATATAATGACATTATAATAATATATGTTTTATTTACAACATCTTGGAATTAAATGGAATAATAGATACCATGTAGTCGACAGTATCGTATACTTTATTCATCTCGTTTTCACTGTATGTATGTGTGTGTGAGTGTTTGTGTAAAGTATACGTGTTTTTATGTATAATTCGTGACTGCCTACTTGTGTATGTACGTTTAATATTATTTTCACGTTTTAAATATTTTTGTTTTTTTGCATTTTCAAACATCACGTAATTTCATGCATATGCAATGATAATAATAATCTTCCAACACTTCTTATGCACATATTCAAACATGTATTTAAGTATCATCGTATTCTTTTAATTATTCCCAAAGATTAAATAATTACTATTTGAATTTTGATGATATTCAGTTGTTCGGAATGTAATTTCATCTATAATGATACTTTACTTTTTACTATGAACAATCAAATCATTGACATTACGCAACAAAAACTTCAAATGTGATTTAAAACTTTTTACGTCTTGATTTTTTCTTGGCATCTCATTAAAATTAAAAAATCAACTTTTTCATTACATTTAGCTTATTATTCTTTTTTTTTTTTTCTATAAACGTGAATGTTTCTTAAACATTGTCAGGTAAATAACGCAGTACAAGATAAATTAGTTACATGCAAATTATGGAAAGTTATTCAATTGAAATAAAATAACAACAAAATAATTACATTGGTTGTTAATTGATGTTAATTGTCGTATGATAAATTCGAGAAAAAAATATCTGAAAACTCGACTGTTCACTATCATTTGAAAAATTCTCGCATTCTAAATACGAATAAAAACGATATTTCTTTCCGAACAACCTAATATATGATTGAATTCATTCAATTAGCCTAAAAATGTTTGATTATTAATATTTCAATTTTGAGAACAATATTTAATTCGACGAGAAGACGAGCCCTATCGTCGATGTTCTTCATCTTAACATTCATTGGCACAAGGGCGAATTAAACGACTATCGATTTTTGCAATTTATCCGCATAATCGAAATATAGACAAAATATGTCGATAATACATTTTTTGCGGAGAAATATTATTTTTTTTTTCATCTTCATCTTCATCTTCAACTTTTTCTTCTTTTTCTTCATCTTCTTCTGCATATTTTATTTTTGAGTCTTTACACATACAGCTTTTCTTAGTACACATCGTTATGGAATACATTATTAGAATATCGTAATAGTAACTCGCCCGCGAGCTTAAGTTAATAATATTTCTTTTTTTTTATGCCTTCTCTCTTTCTCTTTCTCTCTCTCTCTCTTTCTTTCTTTCCCTTTATCATTTAAATTATCCTTGAAGCCACGCGCGTATCAGATAAATATATATTATATATATATTTATATTTATCAGTATATTATAGAATTTAATTCATATTAGTAGTATATATACGCATACATATTTTTAAATCAGTTATTTATTTTCTTCTTTAATTTTCTAATCGTTTCATCTTAATTTATATAATATTCTTATCTCATTTCTCGTTAACGCGAGGATAGAAGTCAGTTCAATCAAATTCGATCACGTTTTTATACCTAATTACTTTTATCTTATTATGTTAATTAGACGCGACTGTAAAGTTACATCTTTAATAAATATTTAAATATATTCACGATCGTTTGTAGTGTTTCTTTCAATATTTTTTTTTCAAACGTATTCTACGAAAAGATAAACGACGCAATCATGGGGTGGGTGGTGAGGTGGGGTTGAGGCGAGGTTTTTATTAGATATACGAATAATTATTTGTTATACGTTATTATTAACAGATGGTTTGGAAAACGAAGACTTGATTGGATAAGATGTTTTTTTTTTTCATTCGTTAAATATCTTAATACGAGACATTTAAGTGTTCAATTTTATTTTTTTTTCTCTCTCTCTTTTTCTTCCTATTTCTTCTCCCATTAGGAAGAGAAAACAAAAGATTATGCAACAGACATCGTACTCAGTTGTACCCCCGTAATTGACAATGGTCATTGAATATATGAGAAGGACACGTAGTGCGAATAGACAATGAATTGACAATTAAGGACGGTGTTGCCATAATGCAACCCGCTTGGCCCATTTGAGATATCAAAGTTTCAAAGTTTCTATAACCCTTTCTTTTTTCTCTTTTTTTTTATCATTGCTCTCCTTTTCTCTCTCTCTTTCTCTCTCTCTCTCTCTCTTTTTTTCATTTTTGTTCAATTTGTTTTTGTTCATATCATTCACGCATTTACAGTAAAATCACAAGAGTACTCGTAGCCCGTTTATCATGAAATTGATGAAAAATCATATAATTTTGTTTATTTTTTATTCATAATCAATTGAAATGTGTTTACTTGTGATCAATGAAAATTACGTAGCTTTTCCAATTCTTTTTCCCCAAAAATAAATTTTTTATAATATTTTTAGAATAATCAAGTTTAATTGTTTCAAATTAGATTTTCCTTGTAACGTACATTATTATGGATTATACTTATTGGAATAAGAATATTTTTGTGACTCACTGTAAATACGAATGTATTAACATATAATTCTATTCCACGAATCCAATTTGATTCTAATTAATGACGATAATCGATCAAGAAAAAAACAGCATCAGTATTAAAGTTATAATTATTTAAATGTTATAACTCGAAGTATAACATTTGAATAATTATTCCTTCTCGAAATTTTCCAATTGCGATTAATCTAATTCGCTTTTCTTTTTTACGTTAGTTAAATCTTTCACGATTAAATTATTCATTAGATTATTTATAATTTTTCATTAATTTGTTTCTTCTTCGTTAAATCTTAGAATAATTTGAGAAACATTAAATACAGGAGAGACACGATCTAACGATAACGTTTGAAACTATCCATTAAAAATTGTATCGATCGTTATTGATTTGATTGTCCGGCTAGATTTACAAATTTTTCATCATCCTCCTTGTCATCTTTTTTTTTGTTTTTGTTTTTTTTTTCGCATTATTTTTTTTCACCATTTTTTTTTTTTGCCAATTTCGTTAGAAAACGTTGGCCCGCGGTTTGTTCGGCCCTTATTAAGAAGAGGGGGATTAGAGATAATATTATTTTAAACTAGGAAAGTGACAAATAAATATGTAGGTCAGGCACAGATAGTGTTTGATAATTGATCATATATAGTCTATACATTTACTTTACGCGACACTCATTCTCTCTCACTCTCTCTCTCTCTCTCTCTCTCTCTCTCTCTCTTTTGTATATTTATTAATTTTTTGTTGTTGTATTTTTTTAATTAACTCACGTCTCAACACATTTGTTTCTTTCTGTTAAATCGTTCCGAAATTTGCCGACAGATTATAAAAGTTTATCCTTCAATTTCTTTCATCATTTTAAACTTTCGCAAATTTATTTAGGATTACAAGTTCGTACATTTATTTAAAAGGAAGTTTTGCACATTTATAGTTCGAAAGAAGAGATAGACAAGACTATTGACGGATCGATATATTTAGAACAAATATATATATTTATATATTATTTAATACACAAATTGTGTTTCTTAATGTGACTAATTTCAGAAATGGACAGGTGATACGAAAAACAATGAAAAAACAAATGCATACCAACGTCTGTATCTAATTTGATTTGGCCTCAAAGTTATAGACACTTTTGTGTTCTTATAATCAACGTTAGCTTATAAAAAGTAAACAAAATAATTTGCATCTAAGTTTATAATCATTGTATCATTGAATTGCATTGTATATTGGAAAGTTGAATCTGTTGACAATCTTTTTGCATACTCGTTTGAAGTTAATTTGTGCTGACAATGAATGTCAAATACGCAATTGTTTTCAAATGAATTTAAAAATCAATATCAAAAATATAATTACGCGTTTGTAACTTTGAATTTACAAACAAAATAGAAAATAATTAGTAAAATTTCCAGTTAATGAACTGAGCATCAAAACTGAAATAATTTAATTTAATTAACGAAATATTTGACATTAATTAGTACAAGAAATAAATATTAGTAAGTGTTAGAACACTGTTTGAAAAGGCAAACTATCGAGATAAGTATTGGAATACAAAAGTGTTTAAAACTTTGAAACAAACTCAAATAGGACACATTTTTGTATGAACTTTTATTCGTTGTTTTCGAGAATTTTTGTTCATTTCTGAAGCAAGTGTCACATGTTACGAAACGTTTTGTAGAAATATTTTCTTAGTATCTTCTACTTCAGCAATTATTCCTGATGGAAACAGACGAATTAGATTTGTAGGAATTCATTTTGGTTTTCTAAAATCAACTCTTTGATATTCGTTTGATTTTTTTTTCATTTTGATTTTTATTTGATTTATTTGGCGCAATCGAAATAAATGAACAAACCAAAGTGTTTTTGAAAGGAACAATTAGGCGAGTTAACGCTTAACGATCTTTCGAGATCGTTCGAATTCGAGGTTCTAATCTGCCTCGTTTAAAAAATAAACCTACTTTAATTATTAAAAAACAAAAAAAAACAAAAAAAGACAAAAAAAATCAAAACAAATGAAATAATTAAAAAAAAAAAGCTACAAAATATCTTAAAATTATATTCGAATTTTCTCTTTCACTTTCACTCACTTTCACTCCCTTTCACCCTATATATCTCCCCTCCGAAAATGATAATGTAAGACTAGAGTTCAACAATACATCCGGTTTCTAATCGCTTCTCGGAAACGCCGGTATTATGTGATAGTATAAAAATATAAACATTTAAAGAAAACAAACGGCATGAAGAAAAAAGAAAAAAAGTTCAATTAAAATTGTATAGAAGATTAAAAAATACGCGTGTTTGTTCATCGTTTAATTCGGTTTCTTTTTTTTTCGAATTTTTTTTCCTATTGTTTTCCCGAGCTGGTCGATCATTCGTCCGATCAAATTATCAGAAAGACTATTAGGCTGGGTCTTTCTCATATTACGTTTTCTTTTTTATTTTTTTTTTCAATTAGTATCTTAATTATTTCTTATCTTGTTCACATACATAATTTTTTTATGTTTACTTCATCACACACGCAATAGGTAGACGGATCAACATTTTAGTCTCTAACTAAACACCTAGTCATATCCTATGTATTATATATAATAATAATAATAATAATATTATAATAATAATAATTAATAATTAATAATAATAATAATAATAATAATAATAATAATAATAATAATAATATATACATATATAAACTTGTATAGTTTGTTTTAAACATGTCTCTTATATATATGTACATAGATAGCTGCACACATGCGTTAAATGCGCTTTAAGCGACAAACTTTATACGTACCCCATGTGTGTTTTTTTATTATATTTTATTTTATTTTATTTTATTTTATTTTATTTTATTTTATTTTATTTTATTTTATTTTATTTTATTTTATTTTATTTTATTTTTACTTCATTTCATTTCATTTTATTTTATTTTATTTTATTTTATTTTATTTTATTTTATTTTACTTTATTTTACTTTATTTTATTTTATTTTATTTTATTTTATTTTATTTAATCCTATGTCAAACGAGACGAATACCACACCCATCCCCTTCACATTACGGCATTTATTTTTTCTAAACTTACAACCCCTCCTCTCTCTTCCAACCCTTAAAGCCCCTATTTTCATTTTCATCGTATATTTTTTGTGGTCGGATTGAAAAATTTTGAGCCTAAGTTGGAAACGTTTATTTATTTTTTATTTTAAACAAAAGAGAAGTTCGATTGACAAAAAATTGTTTCTACATTAAGCTCAAAATTTGGTAATCCATACATGTTTACATGGATGCGATTATATAAATGCATCTATTCAAGGACACAACATTAATATTTTTTTGTAGTGGCCAATGCTCATGAGTTTCGACAATAAATTAAATTATTCTATATGCATCGTATTAGATTAATTTAGTTTAATAAGAATAAAAACTAAAGATTAGCGCGAAATTTAAGAAATTGTGCATGTGGAAATGAATGGTCAATAACGAAATTCAAAGAATTGGTTTAAAAAGATCTTCGAAACGGATCGATTACAAAAATCGAACCTATGGATTGATTTCGTTATTGGCTTTAACTTCAAAAGGGAGTAAGAAGAAAATTTGGTAGAGATTTGGCAAAATAAATTGGCGTTCGATCGCTTGCCGATTTTACGAGAGACGCAGGTATACTTTTTCTACATTCGTTGAGACTGTGCAATGCGTCAGGATTAGCTGTTGCAACAAAACGGTTGTCGAGCCCACCATTCGCGTCTCGAGGAATTGGAAGTAGTGTCTCTCTCGGCATGCTGATCGACGCGTAGGTCGTATCACTTGATCTCCTCACGACTGTGCAATTTGTGTGATTGCGTTGGTGGCGAGGACGATGCAAATTCGGTGCTGGTAATCGTCGTCGTCGTCGTCGTCGTAGTTGCAGTTTGTCTCTTTGGCCGGAAACTAGCAGTCAATGTTGATATCCAACCAGTTTGAGATTGTTGAGAAGTTTGATCGTGCAGGGAACTACTGTTGCTGTTACTCCTAGTGCTGTCAATGCTCATACCAGATTTGAAACGAGAAAACAAACCTGGCGAAGACTTTTTGGATGCAGCTGGGGAGGAAAATGCGTTGACTTTTTTATTGGACTTCGCCGATTCCTTGCACAGCATCGAATCTAAACTACCAGTGTGCTGTAGATCCTCTGCTTTTTTGGCTTCCAACGAACCCAATAAGACACCTTCCGTTTGTTTCGTTATCTTAGATATGTCTTCCATACTAGCGGAACTTCGTCTGATTTCTATTTTACCCATGTCTTCTCTATCGTCCAATCCGCAGGGTGACGAATTGTCAGGATTGACGATTATTTCTGGCCTCTTTCTTTGTTGCTGTTGATTGTTACTAGTTTGCCTAACTTCGATTTCCTTGAATTCTATGTCTATGTCAATGTCGAGACTTTTTTGTCCCTTTAAATTTTTATTACCTTCGGGATTGGACAGATTACGTCGATGCTTGGATTCGATCGGTCTGTTTTCTTTCTCCCTTGGTAAAACTTCCATCGAGGCTGACGATTTTCTTTCTTTCGCAAATACCGTCTTCCAACCTTTGTTTTTACAATCCTGCGTTTTCCTTACTTTAGGTAACGTCATCGCTCTTTTATCTATAGCTGACAATTCTACTACAGTTGCTATTTTTCCTCCATGTTCTTTACTTGTACTCACTTTCCTAAGATTACATCTTTTACAAATGTTGGAAAGATCATGCTGTTGCTGTTGACGTCTGGTGGAAACGGTACAGGTACTGCTACTGCTCACGGAGTTGCTTTTATTCAGACTTTTGGCCACGTGTTTAGTGGCTTTTGGACTAGGTGAATCTTTGGAGTCAAAACTAATGCTCAAACGATCGGTAAAATTTCTCAAACGCGACAACAAGGATTTGTGATTGTTGGATAAATTGGTCTTGTCGTCGCAAGAACAACACAACGATACAACAGATTCTCGCGTGATCGATATGTCCTTGCGATTAATACCTGAAGATGATTGATGCTTTGAACCATTACTTCTCGCAGATGATTCTGTAGCATCACCAATCACATTACCGTTACCTTCGACCACTTGAATCTCATTGATGACTTTCTCATCGAAGAAAGTTGAATCGTCACGTTCGAGTTCCTCGAAAATTTTACTATCGTCGATCGATTTAGCGCTAACAGGTGAACTCATATTACTTTCGAGAATATTTTCACCGCGACTACGTTTCCTTTCGCGTTCGTGTTCTCTCATAGCACGTACCAGTTCGTAATTATGATAATCCAAGGATGATTTCTCTCTGCTACCCTTTCGACTACCAGGATAACTCTTCCTACCTCCTGAACTAACAGGAGCTTCTTCAGTTGATATTTTGAACTTTAACGTTTTCTCGCTAATTTCAACTTCAGTTGCCGTTTCGGGATCGGAACTTTCGAGGTTATCCGCTTCCTCAATAGTTAGATTCTCCGTAATGTCATCCTCCGTTGAACGTGATCTCGAATGAATCGTACAGGTTGAACGTTTAGAACGCATACTGTGTGATGATGTAGATTTAACGACCGTCGAGTTACTCGTGTTGCCAGCTTGAACCAAGGATTGATTCGAATCACCAATATCGGCTACGCTTTTGCGATGATGACGTTCATCTTTTGCTGCCTCATTCAATTGTCTATAATACTCGAGAGCTTCCCTAACTGGCCGTACTATCAGATCCTACAAATAAATTCATTTGAATATTTTTCGTCATAATTAAAAATATTTTGAAATCGTACAGGTAACCAATCTTATTGATTTTTTTCTAGTATGTTACCTCAAGTTCTAGAAACAATTCGCCGAGAGCTTCGAAGAGAGGAAGAAGAACTAGGCCGATAAATCTGCACTGCGACGATGGTTTAGTTACTTTGTCGCGGTCCATAAATGGAGTTACTGGAAGCCCTTCGAGTTTCTCAGCGTCGCTTTGCTTAAAGAATTCTTGAAGCAGACTGTCCAACCAGGGTTCCGCGACTTCCATAGGCCGTGCCTCGTTACTGATGTCGGCAACCTTTATGAGGATCATCGATAGCTACGTAAAAACAAACTCGGTTATAAAGACCAAGTCTAAAAATGGGGTTGATAGTTATCGAAATTATAATCTATAGCAATCACGTAAGAAATATAAGAAGAATAAAAGTTAATGTTTTTACCAGATCAATGTGGACCTCGTTTGAGTAATCAAACTTCTGCACGATGGCGGTGAACCGGCCGAGTATCTCGTTATGCCTGGCCATGTCGGTTGCAAGAATGCATCTTATGATACCGTCGCGTACAGTCCTGTAGTTCTTACAGTCCAAGGACGCCAAGATGTTACACTCGGCTGACTCTAAGACACGAAAGGCCACCGAGCAATGATGATTTTCCAGGGGCGAGATGTCGTTGTAGCGTAAAGCCAACTCGGTACGTGCATTTATCTGATAGATATTATTGTAACCAGGATGATCAAGATCGTGGCAAATGCAGGAGACAATTAGGATAAAGACCTGGAGGTAACCGATCCGCGACGGTAAATCTACCGCCCAAGCAATAGCGTACATCTAAATTCAAATAAATGATTATTTTTAGAATGATTCACATAGCTGGAGTATACTTGATGATGATGATCAGAAATAATATTGAATTAATGTTACCATCTGCGCTACGCAGAAACAGTGCCGAAAATTATGGAATGGCACCTCGTTGTAGTTTATGAAAACCTCGAAAAGGAAGTTCCTCAATATAGTTAAAGGAATGTTAAATTTTTGAGGTAGCTCGAGCTCAACGAACATTGTTTGCAACATCCAAAGGAGTTCTGCGTCTTCCCATTGTCGAGCATCAAAGGCTGGTGAACGAAGCCCTTCTCGAGCGTCCGATGCCATAGCCACGTCGCTAAAACAATCAGGAAAACATCATCAAGATTTTTTAAACTTTTCTAATATTTAACACTGTAATAACATATAAATTTATATCGCAACACTAGGTAAGATTTTGAACCTGACTTTAATTTTTAGACTACCCTGTTTAATTGGCAATACAAATTTTCGGTTGGCACCACGAAATCACGTTGGCATCGCGATAATGCACGTGGCGGTCGCCATTATTGGTACGCCACATCTGATTATTAGTCGGCTAACGGTGGCTTAATAGCATTTCGTGGTAACGCGCTAAGAAGCTTACGTCGCCATGATGAATAACACGACCCATTCCATCATGACAATGTGAATATATATATTATATATTACAAATATATACACACAGAATGTTTCATAATATTTTGGATCCACTTCAGTTTTGAACAAAGAATATAAAATCAATGAAAGATAACTCATACTGTCACGTTGTGTCCAATTGGAACATATTTCAAAGTTATAGTCAGTTTTGTGTTCCAATAATCCACGACAGTTTATCTTCATAGAGAAAGTGTACGAAATTACCAATACCGATTTGCATTCCAGCTTGCAGTCATTGCATCATCGAATTCCGCGGTCTTTCTAAAATTCCAATTACCATTGTTTTCAAATGAATTCAAAAATACAAATCTAAAATCTAATTACAGGTTTGTAATTTTTAACACACAGAAAATAGAAAATAATGAAGTAATTCTTGTTAAAGAATTGAGCATCAGGGAACTGAAATAATTAAATTTAATTAACGAAATGTGTGACATCAAAGATGACAAGGAATAAATATTTGCAAGTTATAGAACAACACTGTTTGGAAATGTAAATCGAGGATTATTTTTGTAAACATCAACTATTATCTACTATTGGAACAACAAAAATGGTTAAAATTTTAAAATATGGTCTAATAGGACACATGCCCTTAGGAAAGTTTTATTTATTTTTCTATGTCCCCTGTTTATTTCTATAGTGGTTACTTTGCATTACGAAACACTCTGTATATAGAAAAATAATAATATATGTGAACTATTTTAAGACATTAAAATATAAATTTCGATTATTTTTTGTCTAATCTTATGTATCGAAAATAAAGTAGGGTACATATATCATTTATAATTGAAATAATTATAAGTTCTTCTCGAACGACCGGTGTTACCTTTAAATGGAAGAAATAAACTACCGGGAAATAATCGTTTTCCAATTATCTCGTAATCATTGTTCATTATCGTTTGAAAAATAAAGTATAATAATTAGTAACGAACTAATAGGTTTTATAATTTCGTAGTTTTTTTTTGTTTTAAATATGATTGAGAAGGTTTATTATTATCAAGTGCTGATGTTATTAAAGAGAAACGAAATTTAGGAATTTTATGTTTACGAAATAATTTCTATAATTTTTTTCAGTCATATTTCAAGCATATCGTAGGATTTACATTAGAAATTGTTGTTTTGTGGTCAATCTTTTTGTTAGATAATCAACGATGAAGAAACGTAACTGAATTATGGCAAAATGAAAGCTTTATCTAATGCACCGGATTGAAATCAAGTATAGTAAAATAAACGATTAAAAGAGAACTCGAAATCCTCGGATTATTGATTATCCAGAACCAACAGTAGGATTTATATGTCAAGTGTAGTTCGATCGGTACTATTACCTATTGTACGTGATTCGTCAGATGTCGAACCATATGATCTAACAATTAATTTAACACATTCTCGAATAATCTTTGACTTTAAACAATGTTAATGCAAGAAAAAATCTTTCCAGAAAAAGAACACAAGAATTTCTCGATATAAATCTAACGAATTTTTTTCCTTAATGGCAACGTTCTAGCAAAAACTGTATACTCGAATCATAAAAAGCGTTAATTATTCTCTCAAATTAAATTACATCAAATTAAAATTCTTAACCCCTGAACGATTCTTAATCAAATTTTTTTTCTCCTTCAACGTGAAGTAATGTAATTTTCTTCGAATTAGCTTACCGTAATCGAAATTATTTTTATTGAAATCCTTGTCCCACAACGCGGAAATATGTTTTCACGTAAAAATAAGAAGAAATGATTTTTTTTACGCATGTCACGATAAGTAATGACCTTAATTTTGGCACGAGTCAATGAGAGAGAGAGAATGATTTGAATCAATTCGTAAATTGAATTTACGTCTCGCGGTGGGATAGTAATCTGTGATAAAGTACCCAACTTATCAAGCTTTATCGTGTGTCCTTTTACATGCAATTTACTTACCGTTACACCGTTCCAATCTATTCAATTAATTCTAATTACTCCTATTAATTTATTCCACTTCATACAATTCTGCTCAAAATGAATTCTATTGTAAATAAATGAATTACCAAGTAAGCGAGAACCAATAGGGTTTGGATTGTTTTATATTTGAAGAAAAAAAAACACCACAAAAACCATGAAATATAAGTTTTTATGCAAGAGCACGAAGTATCGGTTCAATTCGATTGGATTTAGTAATATTAATCGTTGAAGCTGTGTCATACGTATACCTGATTGTGAACAATACGTGTCGAGAAATAAAACTACCATCCTAATTATGAACTTTCATCTTTGATCTTCAATTTATCTTTCATCTCCCTTTCACATGTTCATTAATTTTAATTTTAGGTTGACCGTTTAGGTCTAATCCTAGAAAACCAATCTATTATTCTTCCAAGAACCTGAAAGATTTGTTCAATTTGTTCTTGGTTAGACGTGAGTCGCATGAAACTGTTAATAGTGATCGCTATTAATTCATCCAAAAAAGAAAAATTAAACGAACCTTGTCGAAAATTTCATAGTCAATTTAATTAAACGTAAATTAATTACTAGCTTTTGTTAAAGTTTACTTCAACGTAATGAATTGAGGATACTTTTAAGTACTTTGCTGAAATTATTTGTCGTTCTTTAAACAAAAATAACGTTACAAGTTTCCCTATTATTAGTATTAAAAGTAAGTATAGTGTTTGTTGCAAGCTAATAGCGTGACGTAATAAATCCAACGATAGTTAGATCCTGAATCTTGCTTTTAATCGTATCAAAGTAGAAACCTCTAACGCAAACATAAGCGAACTAAGGTATTACATGGGTTATGTACCTAACGTAAAAGTAGTATCAATTAAGGAACACGCAAAAGGGTGGAAGTTGTTGTTTCATAGAAAGCAGGAACGTGTAAAGTAATCTTTATTGAATCTATGGCATAATGCCAGTTTTACTAAAGCTGCATAAATCGATATACATAAACGAAAGATGTTTAAAAAGGTATTGTGGAGTGGGGTAAAGGGTAACCATCAACTACTATACATACTATACTACTCTTACACGATTCTTACTCTATACGTAACAAACCACATTCCTCCACATTGCTGAAATATGCATATGCGAAAGGTCCTATTTTAAGATTCTCCAAGTTCTTCCGCTCTTCCTCGAATTACCATTTTCCATCAACGTGTTCTCGGTTGGCTTCCATTTAAAACGAATCACAGTAAATGGAAAATGATCTTCGTACAATGCATTCTTGAAAGATGATAACTAACTATTGCATTCATAAATCTTCCAAAAGAAAAATGTCTAACTAGATACCAATTCCATCTCATTTTACTTTCTTATAACCTTGTTTTCTTTTTTCTTTTTTCTTTTTATTTGAATCACTATAAGATACTTATCTAGTTTATAAAATTAAAATTTCTATTTTATAAAATAAACATTCATTTATATATATATTTAAAGGTAAAAGTTAATTTGAAACTGTTTACGGTATACGTGAAAAATTTAAATTGATCACTAATCTAAATAAAAATTTTAATTACAAATATGTACCAATTCAAATTTATACTGTAGACAATTAACATACTACGTGAACTGTATTTTAATTAAATCTTTTACTAGAATATTACAATAATTCTTTTTTTATTAATTTTAAAACGAAAATTGACATAAAAATTTATTTGATCGTTAAAGAAAAACGAAACATTCGTTCGATACAATTTTCAAATATTGCAATACTTTGTTTCAGTCAAACAAAATATTTGCTTTTGTAAGCAATCCTACGAAATAAATTTTTACGTGGAAAGGAGAACAAAAAGTATTTCACATTGCTTTCAATATTTTTATAAAAAAAAAAGTGAAATAAAACTCGAAGCATCGGATTAACAAGAGACCAAAAGGGACAAATCAGTTTGAAAAGAATTAAATCAGTTGAATTGTTTTTAGTATTACTTTTTTTCCTGATATTTTTTATTTTATTTTATTTTTTTGTTTTGTTTTATTTTAACTAAAAAGCCAAACGCAAAGAGCTTTGATTGCGCTAAACGACGAGAAGAAAATCGAGAAGAGAGAGTTTCTCGTGTCGCATGCGAAAAAAAGAAAGAGGGTTAAATAAAATCCTTGAAACACGTGCTTTCATTTCGGACTTTTATATGTATACGTATGTGTATAATCTGTATCTATATATTTTTAAAACTTAACACGACATATCCGCATTGGTCCTTGAAACAAACGCATAAATTTTGCAACATTAAAAAAAGATTGGCCACTACCCAAAATCTTAAGCTTGACTACGTGACGAATCCAAGAAATCTTTATACTTCGTGATTTTCCTATTCCCCAATTGAAACATTTTTAACACTCGTATGAAAACGTAAATGAAAATACAAGCAATAACAATATGTTCAAAAAAAGGTATAGAAATATTTTACGTTTTTGAACTTTGCATTCGTTTCAACCTTTACTTCGTTCCAATTTTCTTTGCACGCAATATTTGCATTTTTGCGTTAAGTAAAAAAAAGTTGGAAAACTTTTTCGAATATCGAACTGAGAAAAAGAGAGAAAAATAATAATAGAAATAATAATAAGCATCGATAACTAAGAACGAGAACTTTTAGTCGATTTAATCGAATCCGTATTCAATAACCATCGATAGTAAGACATTAAATCAATAAGTAATTTAAAAACGTTTTCTAAGAAGCGTACAATTTTAAAAGAAAAATACGATTCATAAAAATAAAAATATATCGTGTGATATATTTAAAAAAGAACATCAGAAATCAACTGACAATGAGTCTCATTTGACACACTTTTTTTACCAACGTTAACAACAATTGAGTTATCTCTCAATTGGCATGTTTGAAATACCTCATTTATTGATAGTACATTTGAAGATAACATATAAAATATACGAGTTATATTGCAAGTGGGATTCATCGTTTGAGGAATCGTAACGTTGGATAGGCTCTTAATCATGCCAATTAAGGTATGTTGATAGAAGCAACTCGTTCACCTCGTTCATCAGATCAACGATGATATAACTCGAAACACCGACGTATTGTCGCCTAATTAATAGGATTATAACCAGCGCATAATCATCTTCGGCTACCAAGTCTGATGACCTATTCCGAGCACGAGTGCATCTCTCATATCTGTTATTGCAATCGAACGTTTCAACTCTCTGATAACCTAAACACAATACGATTTGGTTGATAAAACCTAAAGGTTCTATCAGGATTATATTTATGTTTATTAAAAATTGGAAACCTCTGAAATGGTTTATTATATCAGAATAAACGCTTCCTTGAAATTATTTATCTTTTGATAATGAGAATTATGACATTTGTTTAATTTATAAATTATGAAAGGGATGACATTTTTTTCGACTTACCAGATGTCGAAAAACTTCATTTGCACTTTCCGCTTCTGACTGTCACTCTTACGACGATACTGCAACTTTTTACATTCTTCCGAGGTACTGGGTTCTGGAAGTTGCTTGTAAAAACCTGGAAATGACGAGATTATAAAGTTGAGTCTTCCAACAAGGATTTTCCAACAAGGTCGTTTAAGATAATCTAGGGAATATAACCAAGTAGAACAAACGATTATTAAAGGAAATCAAGGAAAACTTGCTTAAAGGATTGATACTGATTATTCGAATTTTATATAAAGTTAAAGCAAAAATGATTAAAGAGAGAGAGAAAGAAGATTTGAAAGATTTTTGTTTTTTTCTTAACCATAAAAACAGTTTTATATTCTCAAATTGATTGTGAAATAGAAATAGGATTGTTTTCCGTTAGCAAATAAATGTTTACCGAACTTGACTTACGTTCGATTTGAGTTACTCTTCTACGATTGTTTATTCGATCTTACGTTTGTCTTTCGAGTCTCCAATATTGCAAGGAAACAAAAATAATAGAAAATAAGAGGATATTTTTTAAAGCGATCTAACTTGGCTGCGTAATTTTAAAGATATCTCAATAAAGTTAATGATCGTGTCGTTTTTTTTACAAAAAAAGAAAACAGCAGCAGATAAGTATAAGAAAATCAACAAAGTTCATTTTTTATTGGAATTAAAGCTAGCATAGAAAAATGATAGAAGTAAATAAAAAATACGAATAAAAGTAAGAATAAAACATAAAAAAAAATAGAAAGTTCATTTAAAAGTGACACCTGTAACGATAGTGATTAAGATTTATATAATTAAGATCAGAATAAAAATATAATAAACATAAGAAAAACAATTAGAATGATATTGAAAAATAAAATACCCCTCTACCTCCCTAACTTCCCCCCTTTCAATAAAAAATACACTACAGTTCATTTAAAGTGTTGCTAGTGGCAAAAAAATAGTTATATAGTTGTAAGAACGAAGAATACAAAGGTGGGATCGAAGGTGAATGAGTTCGGGTAGTAGGGATATCTCATCTTTGACGTACTTACCTAGCCAGCTGAGATGCTCAGTGGTCTCGAGCTTGTTCTTGAAACTGTCGACCTGACTCTTAAGTTCCTGAAGTGCCAACGGTGGTGAAGCGCAAATAGCCTGCTGGTGCTCGCGCAATTCCCGCTCGAGGCTTGCCACGCGGCTCTCGAGTGTCCGTACAACTTCCAACTCCATCATCCCCAAAGAGGCGGGGTGAGCTCCGACGACCTTGAATAATATCCCTCCACTTACTACGACATGCTTCTTCTCTTTTCTTTTCTTTTCTTTTTTCTTTTACCTTCTCATACATTGAACGCTTCTTTCCTTTCCAACCTTTATAATACTCCTCCTCTTCCATCCCTACCCCCGTTTTTCCATTCTTTCCTCTATTCTTTTCGTCTTCCTTTTTTTTCTTTTTGAAGAAAAAGAAGAAGAAAAGAGAATATTTCACGATTCACTACATTTCTTTCAAACGATTCGATAAATTCTCTACCACGATTACTTCAACAATACATCCAGTCTCACCTCAACCCCATTCTACACCAACCTACTTCATTTTCTACTGTTCATTCCTTGTTTTTATTAAGTATAATTATGCTTAAGAGGAATTATATTAATGGATATGAATTCAAATCTATGCTCCGAGAACTTATCGTTGTCAGAATAACGGTACTATTATTATATTGTTATAGTACAGAAACGTTCTCATTTGTTTCTATCAATAATCGCCTATTCGTGGGCCATTGAACAATTTGTAATTGTACAAAATCGATCTACGCATTTACCAATCTGTTGTTATCAAATCGGAATATACCTTAACGAATAATGCATGAATCGAATTGTTCGATTCAACCTGGATTACTTCGACCATGTTACTCAATATTCGTATGTTAATATACGGATATATGTTTGTTTGTATCTATTTGTTACATTTATGTCAAGGATTGAAAAAGGTGAAGTAACATTGAGCGTAAGGGTTCGTGTAGATTTCGATTATTATTATTATTATTATTATTATTATTATTATTATTATTATTATTATTATTATTATTATTATTATTATTATTAGTTGGCGTTAGGAACTCGAAAGTTCATTGTCACAAATACCAAATCCCGCCACTGTTCCCGTCCCTGAGAGCGATCCTTCAATTCGCGGTCTTCGTATCCTATTTCTTTCAGAAGTAGATTTCGATACAAAGTAAAATATATTTGATAGAATAACAATAACAATAACAATGTTTCGTTTACCTGAAGAACATAGGGCGTGTCGGGAGTGTTGGCAGGTAGATGACAGGAAATATTCAGGAGCTTGTCTCCCTTACGAAGCTTCACGATATCCAGAGGACCAGCCTCTGCAGCGCTTCTAAAGAGTTCTGAAACATTAATAAACACAAAATTCGACCATTAATCGAACGATCTTTTATTTTTTTTTTTTTTTTTTTTTTTTTAATAAAATCAAATATTTTCATCAAATAACGTTGACAGAAACAAACAGTTTGTCAAAAAATGTTAACGAACATTGTTGGGTGTACGGTCACCGGTTCATGCTATCGTGAACGCGTTTTCTCACTTTGTACGAAAAAGGAATGCTATCTTTTTTTCACTTCCACGTTATAAGGGTGGAAGGAGTTGATCCAAAAAAAGAACACCCCAATTATGCTTAACTGAAGATATGTATCACTATCTGCCATAATTTTCTTACTTCCTAGTAATAGTAACCACTGATTTATACTAACTAATCACTGAAGTGTTCAATACGTTGTACGTAATTAAAATTGTCGGACCAACTTGCTGAACCAACCGAATTACATAGATCAACTGGATCAACTTACTGGATCAATTGAGTTGCAATGGTCTTTCCCTGTTATTTATAACATTTTTTCTCACCTAAGGCCACAGTTGTGCCCTTAGAGTGGGGGTAGTTTACGAAAGATACTACTTTGTAAATTGTAATAAATATGATCAATTCTTTCTTCGACCCAAAGGGTGTGAATAACCGACTAAATATACCCCATTTTAAGCTGAATAAACATATTAATTCTTTTTTAGGTCCGAGAGTAGCCCATTGTAAAATGAATAATACTATAAACTTTCCTGTATAATTCGATATCTTCGGGACCATTTGTTTACTTAAATATCTCTATTACCGGCCGATCCGATAAGAAAATTTCCATCGGACCGAATTCTTCCGGATGTCTCAACAAAGGACGTAAAATAAACTCGTTAAAGCCATTTCTAAGACAATCTGATATTTTTTGGATGTTCCGACCAAAGAACGGAAAAACATAAGCAATTGAGCCAGTAATCTTTTTTATTTTGCAGACTAACTTAATAAAAAAAAAATTATTGAAAGCAAAAGGTATCAAAATATTCAATTAGATTTAATTCATTCATTTTTTTATTTTATAAGATAAAATAAGATCTTTTGGGGTCAAGTAAAGTTAACAGATACGAAATTATCAATGAATTAATTCATCGATCTTTTTTTTTTATAAGATGATAGAAAGCAAATAATGAAAAAAAAAACTCTAATCGTTAAAGATGAAGTAAAGGTCGTAGAATTTGCTGACGTAAGGTGAGAATAAAAGAAAAGTAGTAATGATAGTTTTTTTTCCTATGAAATAGAAATGAAAGCACAAAAATGGGGTAGAATAGGGTTAACGATGATTTGCCGATTCCCTTTTAGATCTTTTCTCAATATATTGGGTTGTTGAAAAAGTAGTTTTTCTTACAAAGATTTCGTTTGTCGCGTTTATCCGATAAAATCTTATTGAAATTCTAGAAGAAAAGACATTTCAGATAGGATTTAAAACCGTCATGTATTTCGATCTGTTAAGATTCGAAATTTCCTTCTAATAATTTCAATTTAAAATAATGCACCAGGTTCGTGTCATCCGGTTAAATGAAATGACAGTAAAATGAAGAAACTGAGGATTGCTGATTTTTACATAATAAAGGGAAAAACAATTCAGAAGTTGAATTTATTTAAATTCAGACCCATTCCTGATCATCGAAAATCATTGAAATTCTAAATAAGATAAAATCATCTTTTATTTATCATTGAAAAACCGGAATTACTTTTCGAACGACCTGATTCGTTACGGTGTGGGTGTATACATGTACTTGCTTATGGATATCAAAAGCAGATACTCGAGTATTTCATGGAGGGATGAAAAATGGGTTTTCTTGAGAATCCTATCATGTGTATCGTAGCTTTCATGGGGGATCATTTATAAAGTTCTTTCACTTTTTTTACTTTCACACCTATGTCAAATGTTCTCTTTCTATGGAAAATCCTAACAAAAAAGAAAGAAAATAAAAAAACTTTCAACCTTATCTTCTATTATTTAAAATATGACTAATGAGAGTTAAAATTGATATAGAAAATAGAAAAGGTTAGTGATAAAGTTAATATATAACTAGATGGGTCTAAACTGATAAAAGTTTATTCATAACCTCGGTAACAAAGGCAAGACTTGATTTTACAAAGGAAAATGTTGAAACGACGTGGATGGAAGGAATGATTCTATTTGAATGAATTCTACGGTCAGAACACCGACCACATGGCAAAAGAGAAACACATACTCACACACACAGAAAAAGAAAGAGATAGAGACAGATAGAAGGGGGAGAGAGATAGAGGGAGAGATAGGGAGAACAAACGAGTTTCCGTATTTGAAATAAGTTTCCACCCCTTTCACAGAGGTTGGGTTACCTCTTGGGATTTACAAACGTGACGAGCTTACGCGAATAAACAAAAAGTGAGCTTACCAGGGTAAAAAATCGAACAGCTGGCAAGCAAACTATTCGTAAGATCTTTTTCATTTCTTTTCTTTTCTTTTCTATTCGAACTAAAATATATAAAATAACAACTAAATAAAAATTGAAATTACTTGTTAAATTTACGATTAGACAAATCGAACAAAGATATTCTCTCGTGTTAGGTTTTAAAAATGATTATAATGTTAAAATGAGCTTTCATGCCTTCTCATTATATATGTGTGTGTGTGTGAGTGTGTGCGTGTCGTAAGTTCGTACGACCATAACTTAACCCGAGTAAACACATCGGCATCGAGTGGGTTCATCGTTTGTCAAGTAAACTGTTCTAATTGATTCGAAAACTAGGAGCGGCTAGCTTCTGCAATCATAAGGGAGAAAGTCATGTTATTTAATTCTTAAATACAGTTTTGTCGTATTTTTAGTCGTGACGCGTTAGACGATCTTTGATCTTTTCCAACCTTACAATATATACCTTCGAGACGTTTACTTCAAAATTCAAACACGAGAATCAATAAAAAAAAAAAGTAAGAAAGAAAGAAGAAGAAAAAAAAAGACAGAACAAAAGAAAGAAAAGTAATAAAAAAGTAATCATACAAGTATAAATTTACACATCGCGCACCCACTTTCCATCTAATTTGTCCTGTTTATGAGTTCAAATGAAAAAGTTAAAAATTAAATATATTAAATATATGTTAAATCAAATTGAACCAAGACAAATCTCATACGCAAGGGTATCGTAATATCAATGTGATTTTCTCGCACTTTAGGTTGGAACTTTTTGAAAGCGTTGTTATTTATGAGAACGTTGCCGACTGGGTTGATCGAAAGTACGCGAACGATCGTCTCCTCTCAGCACGATTTTTACGACCGACCGAATCTTACTCTCTCAATGTTCCTCCGACGAAGAATAAACGCGTCCACGACAGATAGAAGAGAAAAAGAAAGAGAGATAGAGAGAGAAAGAGTAAGTAAGTAAATATATGTGAGCGTAAGAGTGAGTGAGAGTGAGAGAAAGAGGAAGGGAGATGCAAAAGCTGCTGCAAAAGGAAGGAAGAGGAGAGTCCATCTTCTGCTACCCGTCGTCCATTGGTTCTAATAGGATAATGAAACGTGAATCATGAACGTACGGCGGACGATTATATTTTTATTCTGACCCACGCTCAATTTATTCATTATTTTGTTGAGGCCAATATCATTGGGACGAGGTGCAGGAAGCCATTGTACTCGGAATGTATCGCCTCGCGAGTTTCCATCACGGTCGATTCGATCCTTGCCAATGAACTATCAACTTAATCAACATTCATTCAAAATCACATCGAATATTGTTCAATTAACATCAAACAATAAATCGTATAATAGTTGAGGTTCTAAATTGAGATAAGTTTCAGCAATTATTATTTGCTTTTAATTTAATTATGATTTAAAAAATCTTTTTATTTGATCGTGGTTATGCAGAGCATTGCCGATGAACTATCAACTTAATTAACATTATAAAATAAATCGTAGGATAGTTTAAGGTTCTATTGTTATTAGGATTTCTCTGATAAGTAATAGCAATTATTACTTGCTTTTTATTAAACTATGATTTTTAAGATTTTTTATTTGATTGTTGTTATGTAGATCCTTGCAAATGAATTATCACCTTAATCAATATTATATAATACAATAAATAGTAGAATAGTTGAGGTTCCACTGTTATTAGGTTTGTGTGGTAAATGATTGCAATTAATATTTGTTTTTAATTTAACTCTGATTTTTTAAGATTTTGTATTTAATTGTGATTAACCAAATCTTTGTCAATGAATCACCAACTCAATTCACATTCATTAAAAATCACATCGGTTGCTGTCGACTAACATCATACAATAAATTGTCGGATAATTGAGGTTCTACTGTTATTATGTTTGTGAGATAAATAATTATAATTATTATTTATTTTTAATTTAATTTCGATTACGTAAGATTTTTATTTGATTGTGATTAAAGCATATGTTTGACAGTGAATTATCAACTTAATTAAGATTAATTTAAAATAAAATCATAAAGAAAAATTCAATAAAACTTCCAATATCAATCAATTTTTTTCACCGATTCTACTGTAGAATATTAGCAATTGTCAATATTATACACAAAATTGAGGTAATCAACCTTGCAAATAGTAAAACGCTGAGATACTGAAATCACAGTTTCACTGTATTAATTACAATAAAAATAAAATAAAATAAATGTAAATTAACTTAACTTTGAAAGCTAAGTAAGTCATTTTGATTGGTTTAGTAGTTGCAGTGTTAAGAAAGTAGTCCTTAAACTAATTGAGAAAACTTTCTCGTTTCAACTTGAACAGCTTTGACTTTAGAAAACTTTAATGTTGATAGTCTGTGTTTTAATTCTTATCTTAAAAAAGTGTAATTACCTAATAAACATAAAAAAAAAGAAAGAATAATTCGAATGATATCTTATACATTGATTTTGAATCCTAATCATTGTATTAAAGATAGTAAGTAATCTAAAATAGAATAAAGATTGTTTCAATCGATTGAACTCGATGAAAGTTTCACCGATCATGTACTCGGTCATAGGGGACGTAATTTTTCATTTGAATGGTATGCACTTTGAATAGCAGCTACCTGCGTTCTTTTTATCGGTTCGCTTTCGCAACCATTCGCGTATTCCGTATATATATGTATGTATTTATACGGTTAGCTCATGCAATAAATGGTAATACTAGGGTGAAGTAAATAGTAGGTGGCGGTAAATATCGATCGAATACGACTACGCATACAAGTAACACCAGTCTACGTTAAAGCGTTCTCCCGGGCTCTTCTTCGTTACCAACTTCTTGGAAATTCATTAATCCTCCTCATTGAACAGAACTACCAATCCAAATATCCACGAAATCTCTCGAATTTCCAAGAAGTTTAGAAACTAAACTTTTCCAACGCTAAATATTTTATCCTCCTTTTATTTTATCGTTTTTTATTTTTTTCTATCTTACAATTAGATTTCTTTTTTAAAACACTAAGGTGGCTTTTATTTAATATTTTTGATGCAGTGAGGAAGATAGAAGAGGAAATACATTATTCTCTTGCGTTTAAATGAAAAATGGAAAATGGTGCAGGCAAAGTATATATATATATTTATAAAAAAAAGAAAGAACGAAAAAAGAAAAAAAGTAAAAGAAGAGGAGGAAAAAATAATAAAGGGAGAGTAAAAATTAACTTTATCGTGTCAGGGTTGGGTGTTTTATAAATTATGAATAGTGACTCTTAACGTTGACCGAGCAAGAAATATAATTACTTTCTATATTAACGATGAATATTTCTTAGCCGATGGATAAAGCTTTTTTTCGTGCTTTTATAAAAGAGTGATTAACACTAAGATAACAAAAAAAAAATTAAAGACAACAGAATGTGAAAGAAAGCAAAAAAGATGATTAAAAGATAATTATAAATATAACTAATTACTTTCTATTGAAATGATTCGAATGTTCAAAATATTTGATCTAATTCTACAATTTTTGATTATTTTTTTAGTTAGGAATTTATAATATATATATGCAATTGGCTATTGGTATTTTGCGCAGACGCAATTGAAAACGTAGTCCAGACACGGTGGTCACTTTTCAGGAATTGCTAAATCTGTTACGCAAATGTGGTTCCGGAAAACGAAGTGCGACGAAAGTATGAGAGCCTTGAGTTAACCGGAAATCGAATGTTAACAAATTATCGACAATCTTGTTGAAGAATTTCCAGACAAATTTCCATGATATTGACCATTTATTTTCTTCGACAACTGTGTCCAATATTTCGAAAATCTATTTAACCGACGAATCGAATTCCGATAGTAAAAGTGGAACAATAAATTTTTTTTATTGCAAAAACGTGAATCCCAGTTTTTTGTCGATTCATTTTTAATAGCAGATGGAGTGGTTCTTTTTTTTTTTTTAAATAAAATTTCTAAAAAATTTGTATGGAAAAATATTCCTACAACGATTTACTAATTGTTAGATCGATGCATAAATAATTTCGTTCTTTTTTTTACAATAATTTGAAAGAGATTAAAACGGATTTTAATTCGCAATTAAATTAAAAATATAATTCGTGGAACCTACGTTGAAATGTGCATAAATTAATTGTCTTTTTTTTTATACTCAAAATCAAGGTATTTTAATTTCCAACAATTTTTGCTGAAACTTAACCAAATCCTACGAATTTTCTTTCTTTTTTTTATAATTAATTAGAAAACCTTAATTCCTTATCATAAATAAAACGAGTATCATTAATTACATTCATTTAAAACGATGAATCTCGTGACAACAAAAATATAATAAAATCAGGGTCAAATACAAAATATTCATTCCCAAAATTTATTGATTGCATAAACCATAACTGAAGATCAAATATTTGAACGTTTTATCATTCGGCATTCACCCCTATCGAAGTATTATATAATTCAAATTTAGTGTATGAAAGCTACTAGTATATTCGTTTACCGTATATATACGGTGTCCATAATGAAAGGATTAACGATATTTTGTTTATGTTGGGACTGATTTGAATACGAAATTGTGTTAAATGTTGTTCAGTTATCTTTTTACATTTTATCGATGACCAGTCATTATTTTGATTGGCTTGGTAAAGAAAGATATACGCTTAATTATGATTAGTTTTATTGTTAATGCAATATTCTCTTCTTATCTGTTTCAGCCATAAAAGAGAGAGAGAGAGAAGAATAGTTATTCTCGTAAACGAGCGATGGACGCGCCACGACGCGAAGCGAGGCTGAAGAGAAGATCGATACCAACGTTGAAACGAGAACTTTCCAACCCGTCAAAGTCGTTTTCAGTCTTTTCAATTTTACATGCCTTGACGCAACTGTCATAATCTTTTTAAATTTGCCTCTTTTATCTTTCTAATACCTTTTACAATCTAAAAATTCCTAAATTAAAAAAATCCAATATTTGTATAAGATAAATAAGAGAACAAATAACGTTTGCGAATAAAATTAGGCTAATTTTGATGAAAATATTATATATTCATCGATTATTGCATTCATTTGTTAAAATTATCTCTTAACTTGATTTCAATTATTTTGTTCATTATTATGAAAATATTTAATCCATATAATATTATACAATTCGTGTATGAGTTTATGACTAATACAATAATCTTATTAACTTAATAGGAATCGAATTGTACTAAAGGTTCATATGTTTGGTTTACTTTAGCATTTAATGAATCATTGAACCATGGTGAAAGATCAGGTTTGTACTAATTGTTAATATTAATGCTAAATATTTATTTGCAATTATAATTTTTCAACGATTGTCTTAAAATTAATTAGTTCTTTGATCAATTCGAAACAATTGATAAAATCCAAGCTGTAGGATTCGTTAAATATTTTTAAAATATTGTAGATAAGAGAAGAAAGAAAGAGTGGGAGAGAAGTACGGCGGTCGATAGGTCAGGTGCAAGAGTGAAGTATGTGAAAACGTAACGTGGTTGGTATATTCAAGACCTTTACTAGGGTTTACATATATATACACGTACGAGTAGTATACGTAACATAAAATCAAAGAGACGTTCTCGAATAGCGAGAAAACAACTATTCTTCAAACCAATGGAATTGGTTCCGACAACTTGCCATTAAATTTTCGCCAATTTAACCGATAACCTGATGAGTTGTATATTTGAAAAATCCAATAATTTCGGAGAAAACATAACCGATAATAATAGTCGACAAAAATATTTCCAAAAATATCACTTTAAGTCATGAAAATAACAAGATATTTCGTTTTTACCGATTTTATTGTCATCGAAATTTCCACTGCAGTTGAAAAAATTGTTTTAAAATGCAATTGAAAGTAAAGTGGTTAATATGGAAAATAAAAAACAAATGAGAAAAATGAGAATAAAAATATGGAAGTACAGTTGAATTAAGTTTGAAGTATAGGAAAACATACCCTTCAGCTCCATGTCCGTGACCTGGTCAGAACGATAGGTGGCCGTTTCTCTGCGTTCCCCGACGAGAAAGTAAATATTGGTGTATTCATGGTGTTGGTCATCATTGTTGCCGGTGCCGTTCCTCGTCTCGAGGTCCATGGCCGAAGGACGGATGGAGGAAACGTCGTTGTAATCGACGTAGTCTTCGTCCTCGTCCTCGTCGTTGTCCTCAGGGTCAACGTCGGTCCAGCACCGGCTCTTTCCTCGTCGTCCTCCTCCTCCTCCTCTTCCTCCGTCTTCTTTCTCCTTCTTTTCCCTCTCCTCCTCCTCCAGATCTTAACAATCGTTAATTTTTCTGATAGGCTAAACCTTCTCCGGCAACAATAACAATAATCGAAAGGCGTCAGATAAAAACAAGCGTTGAATGTTGCTGCTGCTGTTGTTGCTGCTGCTGCAGTTGTTGTTGTTGTTTCTCCTGTTGGAGTTGCTGGAGATGGTAATAATAGTGCTGATAGTGATAGTGATGGTGATGATGGTGATGGTGGCGGTGGTAGTGGTGGTGGTAGTGGTGGTGGTGGTGATGCTAACACCCTCGACGAGCTCATCGTCGCATCGCCGGCCCGGCGGCAGCACCACGGCCACCACCGATCACTCTCGTCGACTTCTTCTCTAAATTAAATTCTAACAATTCTAAAAAAGATTCCAACCAATCCGGTATTGAAAATGACCTATCCTGATCAATTTCTTCTTCTTCTTTTGCTACTGCTTCTGTTGCTTCTTCTGCTACAACTGCTGTTGCTTCTTCTTCTTCTGTTTCCGTTGAATTAACTAGAATCCTGATGACATTAAACAACGACGATGACGACGACGACGACAACGACGACGACGACGATAACGACGACGACGACGATAACCAGCTAGGTGACATCAGTGACAACGGCAGCCTAGCTTCTACTACCAACTCGCATCTATCTCCTTCATGTTCCATTCTCTGTAACAAACCATTGGTTAACCTAACAGGTGTTCACGAATTAATTTATCGATCGAAATATTAGTTTCTTTTATTTTTAGTTATTAGAAACAGCACAGGGGGTAAGGAATTCATTGTATTTCTATTGACTGGTTTTAACCAGTTCACTGTGGAATTTAGTTTCAAAAGATCACCACAGGGTGCGAAATTAAAAACAAGCAACGACGTGTGTACACGTCAAACGCAGGGCAAATGGTACTATTATACATTTTACGAAAAACGAGGAAGGATTACATTTTTATTCGTCAAAAAAACTAACGATTCGTTTCTGAATACGTTATTCTTACTAAAAGCTTGAAAATTGTCAAAAAATAATAAAATACATAAACAAGAAAAATTGAAGATAGCAAGAATAAACAAGAAAAATAAGAAAGTAGTTTACAAAATTTCAAACTATGTATGTGTGATATGTTTCAAAGCACAGTACTACGCAAAGTGCGACTTCACAGGTCGTACACCAAAACCTTGTTTCCTTGCGTTTTCCATTTTCGAGCAAACGGCACATCTTATAAATAAAAATAAATTAAATAAATATAAATAAAATACATAGTGGTCGTATTGGTAATATAAAGGGAACATACCACCAAATAATATTCTTATTACATTTTATTAAGATTTCGAGTTTTTTATAGTGAATGGTAATTTTTTATTTTACACGACGAGTATACACGTCGAACGCACTTAACTGGTTAAAATTAACCTTTATCGATCGTAAATCACGTGGTAGTGACTTACAAATAATAGAAATATGTTATTAATGATTAAATAATTAATAATTTCATATATTTGTAGTATTCCTTCAAAAAAAAAATAAATAATTTCTAATAAATAATAAATTATTCTTATAATGCTGAACAATTTTATTTGTTTGTGTGTTGAACAATATTTACCGAAACCACTTATAACTAATAATGAGAATCGTCAATATAAAAATCTGATGACCGATAAGGGTTAAGAGATATTCTGATAACTTTAATGTGTAACAGCAGGTATGTGTACGAAAAATTATGAATCAATATAAAACTTTGTTCCTCCTAACTTTCTAACATTTCCAAAATTTCTTTTACCATTTCTAAAACTGGAAGAATCTCAAGATCCTTTTGATTGGTTTCATATTTGATCCAATAGATACATGATCATTAAAACAATTTAACGATTCTTGTTTATGTAAAAGAGAAAAAATATTTAAAAAATATTGTCTGAATCTATTTATATATACATATGTAATATTAACTAACGTATATATTAAATCCACGTTTTGTCGATGTAAAAACATAGTATGTTTTCGATATTCGAAATTGACGCGTAATTAGCTCGACTAAAACTTCACCGCAACTGCAAGCGTGCAGCCGCAAGCCGCAACGTTCTCGACTATGAGAGTCGATGGGTAGATGGATACGACGGAACCACCCAAACCTTTTCATTTCCTCTGATATACGAATGTTGTATATTATTATTATTATTATTATTATTATTATTATTATTATTATTAGTATTATTATTATTATTACATAAATATTAAATAATATATGAAATATTATTTATCAACCGTTACGATATTTGTCGATATATTTTCTCTTAAGTTTATTATGTATATTTTCTTGATTTTATCGAAGACACCATTAACGATATTAAAAGAAGAACTTTGAAGAGACATCATTTTCGTTATATCCTCGTCGATAAGTTCCTGACTCTGAAAGAAAAAAAAATCTCTCCTGGGAGATAACGAAAAGAGAAATATAGAAAGAGAGAGAGAGAGAGAGAGAGAGAGAGAGAGAGAGAGAGAGAGGTGGATCAAAAGATAATCTGAAAAAAGTCTACTGTCTACAACATCCTTTCACACTCCATATCTCCAACAACTTCCATTAAAGATCTTCCCTTTCATAAATTTGAAAACGTTCCTGTCTTACATCCAAAACTTTAAAAACAACCTAAGAAACTTGCCATTCAAGCAAATTGAAAAAAGAAAAAAATTATAAAACACGAATAATCTTAAAGCTTCTTATAAACATTTAAACATTTTTTCAAACGTACGAATCAAATCCGGAATTTTATGATACATGTTTATTAAAAAACTTTGTCATAGTTGGTAGCAAGCAATATACCTAAACGTAGATTGGTTTTTATGACATTTAAGTGTTGTTTCATATATCTGAATATGTTTTATCTTTTTGAAAGAGTTTGTGAATTTTTATTATTCTGTTAGAATTTTTCTAATATAATTGAAACATTTGATACGAAAAATAATAAAGGTTACAAACGATTGGTTTTAAAACACATCTCGCAATTTTATTTTTTTTTCTTAATTTACTACAATTAATTGGAATTCTTATCGAGACAGAAACTTTATTTGTTATTTCAATTTTTTTTATAGAGACGTTTTCATTTCATTTTTTTTTTCTTCAAACGATAGATAGGATGTATACCGATCTATCTCGGGATGATACTTTGGTATCAATCGAGAAGACGTTGTATTTAATTAGCCTTCGACCGGATGACCTTACCTCGCTCCGCGTATCATCTGATAATGAACAATCAAGTCGATGCAAGTAACTCGATTAATGCGATTCGCTGAGCCAACAGAAAACCAATCTCTCTCTCTCTCTCTCTCTCTCTCTCTCTCTCTCTCTCTCTCTATTTCTCCCTTTACCCTCCGATATTTTTAACTCATCGATATAGAAACATCCCTTTTTATGAATTAATGTCCTGTTTCTTCTTTCTTTCTTTTTCGAAATATCCTTCTTCGGAAAAAAATGATATTTTACGTATAATAATACAATATAATTTTCTAATTTTACAAATGTTATAAAAATATATAATAAAATTAAATTCGAATTATAACATATTCTCGAAATAATTTATAATGTGAAATATATATTATAATTTGAATGGTAAGATATTTATGAAATAATTCCTAATAAAATACATTTTTAAAATGATATAATAAATCAATGAAATAAAAAATGAATTATTCCAATTACCAAAAATAATCTCAGATAAAATATATAAATAACGTTATAGTAAATACATATATTGAAAACTGTGATAATGGTGATTAATGGAAACTAATCAATCGGAACTAATCATACGGAATATTACTTCTATCATTTTGTTTCTGTTCCGGTGATCATCGTAATTATACCCCTTACAATTATTAAAATAATTATTACATACGTATATAAATTTATTTTTTTTTGGCTCATCGATCGATTATTGTGAAATAAAAATTTATAAAAAAATATGCAAACCGTATACAAAATAATATATCAGGAATATGCGAAACATTTGAAGCATACAATATATTCAATTGCATAAAAATCCGCAGAGATTATATTATTATATTATTTTTTCGAAAAGTCATATAAATAAAAATAAATAGATAAAATTCACAATCGACTTTTATAAAGTTTAACGTTGGATTTCGAAAAGAATGGTACGTTTAACTATACTCTATACTTTTAGATTTGAATATGCATTTCTTTCAATTAATTAACAATCATTTAAAGTATATTGAAAACTGTAATGTACTCAATAAATATCTATGATTTTTTAAACTAAAATACATTTGTTTTACTGTTATTGACCAGTGATGATTTCGAGTTAATGATATTCATCTATTAAAATATCAAATCGAAATTGTTTAATGTTGTATCTTATGAATGTAAATGAAAAGATAAATAATACAAAATAAATGTTTTAAAGAAAAAATATGAGGATTGAAAAAGGAAAAGGAAGAAGAGGTTAAACTAATTGAAAGTAAGTTATTGAATGTTTTGTTTTGATATTCCACACTTTTCAAATGGTGTTTATATATTTCAATGTTTTCACTTTTATTCTATTAAAAATTTCATCGTTGAACTTGTAAACACATTGACCTTCGTGTTCATTCAGCAGGTATTCGATATCCGTCGAGTATGTGCTGCGTAATTGTTTTCAAATTCATAGTTAGTCTTCTTCGAACGTCGGAGGATGTAAGAACGATATTAGAAAAATATTCAATTTATTTTCGCGCATAAGTGTATATATGTGTGTTTTCTTGTTATGCAATTGACATGCATATACGATCGAGTGTGTGTGTACTGTTGTATACTGAGATTTATGCATATATGTATGTGTGCATCATATATAAAACCAAGTACATCTAACGCGATTAATTATTGCAATATTATTAATTAAAGCATCGTTAAAAAAACGCGATAAGTCACGTGATATTAAAATAAAGTTCGATAATTCCATAAGTGCGGTGCCAATTTTACTTTCGTGAATATTTTTTAATACGATAGTGCTGTGAACAATTCTTATCAAACATTTTTTACCAAAAAACCTATAATTTATTGGATAATGCAGTTATACAACAATCTGATGCAAGAATGAAAAAATGACTGACCGGATAACCAAAAACTATCAAAGGACAAAGTCATCTGACTTCTACAAGGGTGAGAATTTGTTTGATTTATTATATGAAATTATTGATATATTTAAAATATAATATAGAAACTTAAAAACTGTTGAAACGGACATTTCATTGATCCTAATGAATACTATTAATCATTATAAGTCGAGATATCTTTCCGATTGGACAGTAAGCTTCATATTAATTAGACTTATAAGATACTAATTATATATAAAAATAACTATTGGGTATGTTAAAATATCGTATATTTCTTCAAATGAATCGCAATTGGCAATTTTTACGAGTTCCAACCGTCGTTTTTTCTTTCTTATTTTATTTATCTATTTTTTTGTTCTGAATAACTGAAACAATCAATGATAAGTAGAGCAAGATGTAGATGAATCAATCCAAGTATCTTCCAGTCTGTAGGAATATTTTTATTGTATTATATATTTTATTTTATTTCTATTTTGAAATAATAAAAAATACTTCACACTTTCTCGCTCCATTTATGAGGATGAATAAATTCGAGGCCGCATCAATGCATTTTCCATACACATTTATTGCAAACGAGTGTACAAGGTACTTTTTACGCTTCGATACACTTTCAACTCGGATATTCTATATCATTGAATTGAACAATTTTGAAAAACACAAAATTCCTATTTTATTATTCATTGATTTTTTTCTTTTTTTTTTTTTTGTTTTTCATCGAACGCAGTATAAAAATTCATTTTAATCGGAACCCCGACTCTATCGTGTTACCATTGTTCAATTCCTTTTTTTTTTTTAATCTATGTCAATAACGAAATAGGAAACAATTCAAGGAGAAAAGTTTCATTTATTTGTGTAAATCAATGTATACTATTTGATTACTTCGATGAATTTTGACAGACAGGAAACATGTCAAATATTAGTTCATCATTTCGAAGGACGATAAGGAGGAAATTAACTACGGGGGAGAAAATTAGAAATAGACAATGATCGATAATATCTAATAAATTTGTTTCTGATGCCTTAAATGATTGAAATATTTCGATTAAATAAGTTCGCGTATGATAAATTATTCCACATAGATCGTAGAGAGAACTCATGCCAGTTTGTTCTATGATTAAAAAACTTTAATTGATCGTTACTATGTTGTTGATGTTTTTATCGTTAGTCTTGTTCTTGTTTGAATTCTTTAATTCAATCTTGTAATGTAGTCTAACACATACTGTATTTTTCCGTTTTTGTTTTTTTCTTTGTAACTAATCATTTTCTCGTTGATATATTTTCTGTTATCGTCTAACATATGTTGCTCTTTTTGTTTTGTTTTTGTAATAATTAATTTTTTAATAATCTATTGCGTTTTTATTGATTACCGAGCGATTTATTGATCGTTTAAAATGAAAATGGCATAGAACTTAAGAAGCCTTCAATCAGTTTAATATTTCAACAAAAAAAACTAAGATTCGTAATTATTTCAATAATACTTTTTTTGACACATTAAATTCCACTTTACGATATGTTTTATATCAAGCAATTGAAATGCTGCATAATTAATCCAAATATTTTATATTATTGTACAACCAATATATTAATTATTTCCAATACTAGTTTCTTATCTGATGATTTTAAACATAACAAAATTAAATAATATTTAACGATCGTATTGAATTTCATTTGATTGTTTAAACGATCTTACGTATTTAAAAAAAGAAAAAAACATAATTATTTCAAATATATTTTTTCAATACAACCAATAGACTATAATAATAGCAACTTTTTATTAACCTATCGATGATGGTGATTATTATACCACCACTACCTCCCCACCCCTCCCCACTTCACCCTTCACTAAGAAAGAAGGATAATACATAAAAATAAAATTGTTTATCGGTATTTTTCGATTTCTATTTCGTGCGTTTATGGTTTCATAGTGTTTTACTTCCTATTCCCAGCATCTGAACGATGCCCATCTCCGTTTCCTCGATGCGATGACTTCCATCGGGATGAGTCAGGGAAAAAGGAAACGTGCTAACGAGGCCCGGTCAGCATTAATTGTGACATCCTCTTGACGGTGCCATAGCACTTCCGTCGCACGATCGCCTCGAGTCTGAAACGAAGGAAGCTGCCAAGACGACCTCAACGCCCACGCATTCAAACATTAAAGGGCTTTTCTTTCTAAGAAAGGGCACCACCATTCATTCATATCTTTTCTTTTCTTTTCTTTTGTTTTCAGTTTTTTCTTATCGTTTTTTATCTCTTCTCATTTATACATCTTCTATCATAAACCGATCAAAACAATAATGAATTCAATGATTTTTTTTTCGATAATTGAAAAATCATTTTTATTATAATTATCGACGTTTTTTTAATTTTTTTTTGTTATAAAAAATTATTTGTATTATTGAGAGTTGTATTATTTTGGTCTAAATTCCTTACAAGATGAAATTCATCCAGAAATTCTTCTTGCATAAATATCATTTATATATATATTTCTTTCTTTGGATTTTTGCTACACATACATCGTAAAATATAATACATGCATTTTTTAAATACCACTCATCATTTGATCCACCCTAATAGAATTAGATATACATAAAACTCCATAAATTTAATATTAAATAAAAGAAAAAATAATTCAATTTATATTAGCAAATGGTATGAACGTGGTTTTCAGAAAGCAAAAAGAAAAAATTATCCCCGTTTAAATAGAATATAAAAAGAATTTAATCTAATTTGGAAACATGACTGGGATATTATTCGTAGAGTAATAGGAAAGCGTAGATGTAGGATTGTGACGAAGCGTTTATAATGTTAACGGGAAGGGTGAGAAGGACTCAATCTTCTTGTCACGTCGAAATCGTTGCACCGAGAAAGCGTAGTAACGTACCGACAGAAGTGAACGTGTTAAACGTTAAAGATAGAGAAAGAGGATATAAAGAGAAAGAGAGAGAGAGAGAGGTGGTGGTGGTGTCGGTGATAAAAGAGAGAAGGGGGAGGGGGGTTCTGTCGATCGGTCAGAGACGCGTGCATTCACGCCTAATACGTTTTTACATATCGAGTGACTCGACGAGCGTGTTCGCAACTTCCGTGAGAATTGCGTTATGTCGATACCCGGTTTGAAACGTATTACGGTACGCGACACAACCTCGACGTTTACATTCTCGCAAATACTCACCTTGCTCTATTAAATTCCTAACGCGTCGTCGTCAACGTCCTCCTATTCGACTGTCGACGTTGTCGTCGTTTTCGTTGTAGTAGTCGTGGTCGTAGTCGTGGTCGTAGTTGTCGTTCTCGTCAAACGCCGTAATAGTGATTATATGCGGGTTGTTAACGTTTCTTTTTTTGCATTTTAGTCTTTTTGCTTAAATGAACTTGCTTCGGGCATTAATAATAAGTAATTGAAAGATCGATTGAAATAATTGTCTATTGGGGTACTTTATATTATATTGAATTTATTTATTATTTTATTAATATTATATTAGTATATATAATTATTATTAATATAATAAATTAAATATTGATATTATCTTAATATTTATTAGGGTATATGCGGAATGGTACGAATTTTTTGATTATTAAGTTTTATGTGTATTATTCGTTGATATTTTATTATATTTGGGTTTCTTTTTCCGATATTTGAAATTTTGTTTCAGATAGAATGTTACTTTTGTTTAATATTACTTTTTTTTTTGTTATGAATAAATTAGGAATTGTTTACCTGGGATATGCGGGTGTATCGAATCATTGGGTTTTGGATTTTGAGATTCAAACGTAATTTGAGAAATGATTATTCTATGTAATTCTTATAAAATATGTCGACATTATTTAAATAACTGATTTTTCATTTTGTATAGTATATCACTCAATTAACAAAAAATAACTTGTATCGTGTATTAAAATTTGATTGTTAATAATTTAATAATTTGTGACTATTTAAAATTAATCTAAAATGTATTCAAAATCAAAAATATAATGTAAAAATAAATTGTGAAGAATTTACAAACTTACAGAAATTCTGTCTCTAGAGTATAATTTTATTTTTTGTATATTCGATAGGATAATAAATTTTCTTTCCTGGTTTCTTATTTCTTTGAGAACTGTTAAAGAGTAAGATAATTAAACGAGAATCGCGTGGGAGACCGAGAGTTCTCCTTTCTGCTGTCAAAGGAAACGGAAGTTGAAATTGCAACGCGTTAAAAAGGCTTGTTCGTTTCTCCTTTACATTTTCTTCTTGCTTCTTTTAACTTATTTTTTGCGTTTACGTTTTAAACTAGAAGAACAAGTTGACGGAATATATATACATATATAAAATAGATTATTTTATCACAACCCTCTCCCCTCACATGCTGGTGGACTCATGTCAGAACTTTTCAACCCTACTATATGTATTACTTCCATTTGTTTCGTGTTAGTATGAACGAAATCTTGATGAAACCTTTCAAAAATCATGACAAAAATTTGCATCCCTTTGCACGATAGGCTCTGAACTTTTGAACCCTTCACGTACTAAACTCAGAACTTCTCAAGCCTCCTATACGTAAGAAAACTATACTTCTTTTATATATGTACATACTTTTTATGTATTTCGTACATTGCCCGACTTATGGATCAGTATAGTATATATATATATATATATTATTATTCCCCTTAACGATCGTATTTTTCGCTCTATTAATTCACGATTGATGCGATGATAAATAGATGCTTCTTAGCTTTGATTGTCACTAAGAAACGATCATCCCTTTTAAGATCAGGTCCCTTACCTTGCATGATAATACCTTTATTATATTATATTTATACATTAATTAACTATTAACTAATTCTTTGTATAGAAACAATATAATATCACTATAAATTATCACCGATATTATTTTATTTATTCACTGCAAAATTTTGTCCCAAATTTTCACTAATATTGAACATAAAGCTCATCGTATTTTAAAAGTGTTTTTTCAAACGATCAATTGATTTTTTTGTATTTCATTTCATTCGTTTATAACTGTAATATATAGAATATTTGCGATCGAACTTCATTTTTTTTCTTGTTTCTAGTTGTAGAATATGTTGTAGTTCAATCGATAAATTTTGGAATACTCTGTATATACGAATAATTCTATAATTAAGATAAAAGACTAATTTTAAAAATTAAATATATTTTATGATTTATTTTGTAAATAAAATTGAATTGCAAAGAAAAATTACAAAATTAATTTCGTCTGGTTTTTTTTTTTATTTGATACAGTGTCATATTTATTGACCACACATACACACACACACAAATACACATATTTTTATATTTCATATAAGAGAAATAATTGTATTAAGGTAGAATAGAACCTTTCTCCTTAATACCAACTTGAACTATGAAAGAGAAAGCACAGGGCACTTAGAAAAATCGATAGTCGTGGTCTATAAGCGTCTCCATGGAAAAGAACAGTAGTTGGCACTATGTTTCAACTTATCCTGCTTGATAAATCTGAAAAAAGTGGTCGGTTGATATAACGTGTCTAGCGATATATGCAAATATTTTGATAAACAGCTATAATTACGTTATCGCAAGGGTACTGTTCAAATCTAGAACACGTATTATAATGATTTAAAAAACACGATTGCCACGAGGAAACGTTGACGACCTACAAATTTGCCTTCTATTTTTTTTCTTTCCATTTTATTCCTATTTCATTCCATCAAAAAATGGTACATTTTCATTTATCATTCCTTGTCTGTTAATTTTTCTTTTTTCTTTTCTTTTCTTTTCTTTCTTGTCATTCAATATAAATGTACCATCGATGAATCGCATAAGATTAACTTCAACGTATAGCGATTGGAAATCAATCGTTTCGAAAAGTTTTTTTTCTCGTCACGAAGTTTATATAAAAGTTAGAAACAATTGCATGTACTACCAACGTCTAAAATAAATTGAGTCGTTGTTCTCCAATGATCGAATTAGTCCTATCTTTTCTTTTTAGGGATTTTTTTCTTTCTTTCTTAATTTCTTTCTTTCATTTTTGATCGCAGTAACTTTGGGAGAATTCGAACGACATCGTTCGTTCCTGTAACTGTCAAGATGTAGCAAAATGATGTGAACCGTTCAACGACGACAGCAAATAAATCTTGAATATTATCGTTCTTATGTCACTCTTCTGAATTTAATGTGAATTTTATGATAATGTTACCTATAATCAGATTTAAGATATAATATAAACTTACATGCATACGTAATTCTATCAGTACTTGTAGGTTTACGTATACGTATATGTATAAAAATGTATTTTGCAAATAAGATTTGTTTTCTTCGAATTATACAATTTTTTTTCGATCTAATAATATAAAGGTATATATATTTTTTTTTAATTTAATCCTTTGCACTCGACAAATTTTTCCAAAAATTTATTCCCTAAAAATTAAAAAAATTTTATTTAACGTCAACCTTGAAACAATTGTAACGTTAAAAAATTTCATTAAAAAATTCTCTTTCTTTTTTTATTTTGTTCTAAAAATAATCACATATTTTTCTAAAGTTCCAAAAATCGTCGTTCGAAAGTTATGCATAATATATTTAATTAAAACTGGTTTCATTTCCAAACACTTCATATATTTATTCGACGCTATTAATAACATTCCTACATTGAAACGTTCCTTTTGATTGTTAAAGAGGAATATTTATATCATCCTCCATCCTTCGACAACGCCTTTCAATTTTGCAAAGCCGAAGATGACTTCAAAAGACAAATTCTAATTAAATTAAAATCAAGCTTTATTCCTATACCTTTTTCCCCCTCATACAATTTAAATCTCGTCTCATTGTTCTCCTCGTCCTTTTCATTTTACAAGATTCATCATCATTATTCATTTTATTTTCGATTCAACAGAATTATATTACTACCTTCACATTTGCAATAGAAGTCGAGATTTTTATTTCTATTTTATTTTCTTTTTTTTCTTTTTTCTTTTTTCTTTTTTCTTTTTTCTTTTTTCTTTTTTCTTTTTTATTTTTCTTTTATGCTCATCTACGATCCTGTATAGAATCAAATGAGCTTTATAATAAATTTGCTGTGACTGCAAGCGACCTTTGGAATTATTTTTTCTATAATATCTTATAGCTAATTTTAAATTATCATTCATAATGTCATCACAAAAAAATAACAAAGAAATGAAAAAGAAAGTAAGGAAAAGAGTTGAAAGGGTGGAAAAAAAATGACGAAACAAAGAATCCAATAAAAATAAATATCAATGATTGCGATAGCATAGATTTGTTAAACGTGGCAGATACGAAACAAAAAAAAGGTTATCTTTTTATCGAATCATATCGAGAGCCAATAAATTCAATTTTAGGACGATCCTTCATTTAAGAGGCCAAATCAGACGAATAGCGAGGAAGAAAATTGAAGTTTACGAAGCGTAGAAAACCATCGAAATGTGAAAATACACCCCCTTTTTCTTTATTGTTAATTTTCTCTACTCATTGTGTTTTCTTTGAAACGTCTCAATTCTGTTTTATTATTGAATTTAAACGTTAACAGAAGTTCTCTTACAATTAAAACGTTTACTGTTTCATCTTGTTGTTGCATAAACGACTAACAAGAACTTAAGAATAATTATTCGTTATTATGCAAATATATATTTATGTTTGAAATGTAATTTAAGTTTGCATCGATTGAAGTAAATTAACTCCTTGTACATTTTAGAAATTACTGTTATCTACAATAGAAAAGAAAAACTATTGTAAAAAGGGAAATACGTATTTTTGAAGAAAAGTTCTCAAAGCTTTCATTGAATTTAACTAAAAACTCGTACCTCGTCAAATTAAGTTTTAATTAACTAGGTAATACACAACGAATATACGTTAATTTTTTTTAAATTTATTATTTTTTTTATACAGAGGAAGATAAAAAAGTTACTTTTCCTAAAATAATACAAAACAAATTATTTAGTTTTTACACTTTTGTAAACTTTAATTATTAGATTCGTTCATATAAAATATTCCAATTAGAAATGTGGTTATTATTGATCCAAATCTTATAAGGAGAAAGTGACTTTTGTTTCACCCTGTATATATTTTAGAAATATTAAAACAAAATGCTGAACTTTTTATGTTTTTACGTTTTCATCATAAACCTCGACTACACCAAAATTCCATCAACTGTGTATCTATCCCTTTTCTTTATTTTATGATGTACTTTTTCTATACGAAGTTAATATACAGGATGACTAAACTTGTGGGAGTATATTTTATAATTAAAAAGTAAAGAAAAAATGTTATATATGGAGTTTAGTTAGAAACACTTTATTACGAACTGATAACCAAATAAAATTGAAACAGATAACTGCAAATTTAACGGATCAATGAACAGATCACTGGGCATATACCTATTTTGTTTTATTTCCAGTCGTAGAATATTCACTCGCAGTTTAATCGATAAATTCCAGGACATCCTATATAAAATAGAGAAAAATATTTAACGATTTAAATCAGAAATATACAACATTTTCTGAGAAGAAAGAGGACGACTATATTTTACAACGGCGACCTTTTAAACCGATCGTAGTTTAGCGTGAAAAGGTTCCACGAAATAAAACCGCAAAAAGTGAAAGCAAGTATCATGTTTTTATTATAACACTTGACTCGGTAAATATTTAAGACCATCAGTTTTAATTTTGTTATTAAAAACTCTCAATTGTTTAAGATACATATTAAAAATACTTATTAGAAAATGTGCATTATTGTTAATAATTATTTTTTCGTGAAATTTGATTGAAAATTGAAATAATAACAATACGAAAAATCATTATACGGTACTAAAACTCAATCACAATCTAAATGCAAAATAATTGATTTAAATTCTCACTATCGATATCTTTGTAAATCAAATTGTAGTGAGCAATGATGTTTTTTGACAACAGCAACACACACACATATATGCATGCGTGCGCACGCCCGTAATTGACTTGCGGATAAAGGTTGAAAGCAGAATTTAATACCACGTGATCGGATGATAAACTATACGTTCGAATTTATTCATAAGAATAGAATTTTTGATTCGTGAATTTGAGCGATTCATGTTTTCCATAAAATTAGGTAAAACAAAAAAAAATAAATAAAAATAAAAATATGAATAAAAATAAAAATATAAATAAAAATAAAAATAGAAACAAACACTCGATCGAGCTCTGAAAAAAACATTAATATTCAAACATCGTATATGACGTTCATCGTGCTTTCAACATATTGTAATTGCATTTCAATATCTACTCCAACCGATTCTGCTACTCAATATTTTTCATTTTTATTTTAAATGTTTCATTTACTTGCTATGCATTTCTAATAAACGTTGGTCTCATTGAATATATGTAGGTCAGATTGTGCTTTTTGTTTTTTTTTAATATAAAAATAATAAAAATATTTAGGATATATTTATCTTAGTGGATGCAACGAAGGTGTGTTATTTTCAATGTTTAATATGATGAGTTAAAACAGTACTATATGCATATCATAACCCTTATCTCTCAACACGCATGTTTGTGTTGTCAGTTTCGTTTATTGGTGTTATCGATCATTCGACAATGCAAATTTGTCACATTTTAAATTTACACGTGCGTTAGAATGTGTTAGATGTTCAAATGTTTATCCATCTTTGCAACAAATCATTGATAAGTAAATTAAACGATTATAATTATTTAAATATTTCACGTAAAATAAAAATTAAATTTAGTTTCTGATTATCGTAATTTATTTTTTATTGATATAATTTGTTGATTAATTTCAAAAAGAATTTATTTGACTAAATCCATCCAAATTCTATTGTCGATTAAAATTGAAAAAGAATTTTTACAAAATACTCTTTTTTCATTTATTTCATTTTAATTGATCATCACTAATTCAATCGAACATCATTAATAATTATCTAGACAAGTATAATTAATTATTTGTCTCATATGGAATAAAAATAAAATTTCATTACTGATTTTCTTATTATTTTTTTTCTAGTTATTAGCATAATTTGTCGATTAATTTCAAATAAAATTTATTTTACTAAATCATTCATATTTATTTTGACATTAATGATCATTTCTTATTATCATTGGACGCAAGTTTCTTCATTGGAATTTCTGCAGTTCTACAACTTTGGCTTTGACGGCAACCACACTGACCGAGATTTCTCTTCCGATTAAGATAAATAACTTTCCCGAGACGTAAGATCTTACTGCAGTTTGAAATCAACGACCCTAAGTTTTTACCTTTAGGTTTTGATATGAATGCAACAAGCATCTTTAACGCGGACTATGCTAAAATGATTTTTATAATATTCTCGTAATCTCGAATGCATCGATGAGTTAAGGAATTTTATTCACATGATCGTATAAATATTTCCTCTTACAAAAATAATTCTAGATGAATGCAATTGAATAAAATATATAAATTCTTTCTTTTAATATCATCCCACTTTTGAGAATTTTTATCTCTTGTAGAAAGATTTTTTCTTTTTTTTTTTTCGTGTTCAATTTTCTATGCAATTTGGCGCACGAATTTAATATTATTTTTAGAAAAGAATAAATGTGTGTGTGTGGATGGTTAAGCAAAAACGGAATTTTAATCAGAAATCATCGATTTACAAGAGAAAAAAAGATTATAAAATGATCCGTTATCGGTGAATTAACTTTAAAAAAAATTAAAAAATATATATTACAATTAAGTGAAATATTATATTCAAATAATAATAGAAAACAATAGAAAATAATTCTAAAAAAGATTGTTATTTAATATATTTATTTATTTATTAAATATTTTTGCTTTTTTTTATTTAAAACAATTTATTGCTTATGAATCCTTGTTATTTAAATAATATAAAATTTAAAAATATTATCAAAAATATAAATATGAAATATTTATACAAAATAATAAAAAATAATTCTAAAAAAAATTGTTATTTAATATATTTATTTATTTATTAAATATTTTTTCTTTTATTTTATTTAAAACAATTTATTGCTTATGCATCATTGTTACTTAAATGTAATATAAAATTACAAAATATTATCAAAAATATAAATATCAAATAAAATAGAAAACTATTGATTTACAATTAAATCAAATAACAAAATTATAGAAGAATTAGTTTAATAATTAAATATTTTATCAAATTAAAAGCAATCAAACAACCTGGAATATATATTTATATATTTGCGTAAGTCTTTGAAAGAACAATTAAAAGAAGACAACACGAAAAAAAAAAGGAAAAAAGATAAAAAGAAGAAAAAGTGTATGATAAAAGATAGTTCGACAGGATAGCAAGAAACGATATACATACATTTTACAATGGCAGAGATGATAGTGCATCGTGCGACGATACGCAACACTCTCGGAATAACAAGATTATACTACCCGGTATCTCGAACGCTTCCGAGAGTCAATTTCTCCCTCGCATTTGCACTGGGAATTTCTTCCCTTTCCACTAACATCCCTTGCTTTGCATTTTCCTTCCTAGCTTTTACAAGCTACATCACATTATTCCATATATATTATATTTACTTACTATATGCTAGATCAACCATACTCTCAACTCGCAGCCTGGCAACAACATTTTAAATTGTCAAGTGCAACCCCCAACACGCCCGCCCAATCATGAATTTTATCTTTTATTTTCTCTCTCTCTCTCTCTCTCTCTCTCTCTCTTTTACAACTTAAACTGTACTGCCAGTCACTTGTCATCCACCCAGCGAACCCCTACTACTATCGCACACCTGGAAGTTTTAAATACGCCAATAGTATTTCAAACTCGATGACTCGTTTTTTTTCTTTTATTTTTCTGTCATCAACTTTAGTCATCGTTTAAATTTCACGAAAGGGCTTGTTTAAACAATCAATAAACAATCGGACTCGGAACAAAAATTGCATTAATGTTTAAATACGTCCCCATTGTTGTATTTCAATCTGACGATTGACTTTGTTTCTTTTAGTAATATATTTTCAATTGGTGACCCAATATGACGAATCTCCCCTCCCCCAAAAAAAAAAGAAAAAAATATGATCGAGTATCCCCGTATTAAATCTAACAAAGCAAGCATTCTACTCTGCCACGTATCTCATTTTAATTACGTTATTTTGTGTTTCCACTTTAGAGAAACTTTTTCTTTTCCCCCTCTTTTTCCTCATCTCTCTTTTTTTTCTTTTTTGAAAGCGTTGGAAATCCTTGAAATTTATTATCCTTCCGCGAAACGTTTTACTTTTCTTTTCCTTCTCTTTTTTCCTCGTTTTCCGTTTTTTGTTTTTTGTTTTTTGTTCTTCCTGGAAAGAAAAAAGTCATAAATATGAAGAAATATAAAAATTCCATCTCCCTTCCCATAACTCCCCCCCCCACCTACCCCTCCCTTCATTTTTCATACTTCAATTACTTTATATAACAATTTTTTTGTCTTCTACTTCGTTAGAATTAGCATAAAAAGAAGAGAAAAAACGAAATTAACAACTTCAATTATTTTATATAATAATTTTTTCTTCTTCTACTTCGAATAGATTTAACATAAAAAGAAAAAAAAACGAAATTAACAACTACAATAACAATAAAAAAACAACGAAAAAAAAATATAATATTAAAAAAAATGTAAGTATGCAATAATTAAGCTTCGAGAGCGAGGTCAGAGTTGCGTATTGATTGCTCGTTATCATTCATATTTTTAGACCGCAACACCACCCACGATGAAATCTTTTACGAGTCATCCTGTTCAAAAGAGAGAGAGAGAGAGAGACAGACAGACAGAAAGAGAGAAAGAGAGTAAAGTAAAACAGGAAAGAATTTAAGATCATAAAAATGAAAAAGCTAACAGCCTCGAGTCACGCTGTCGTTGATTAAACGTACAAGTTAGATGAGTGAGAGAGCTGTAAAGAGAAGGTGGAAGAAATGTAGGAGAAGTGGGAGAAGGGGAGGGGGTGGAAAAGGGAAAAGGAAGAAGAAAGAGGGAAAAACTACGAAACTGTAGTTTTCCATCTATAAAATTGTTACAGCACTTTGGAAAATGAAGTATCCCTTGAAGCTTTATCTTTTGCTTCGTTTCTCATTCCCTTTTTTGTCAAATTTTTTTTGAACGCAATGCTTCCTCTAACTACTAGTAACAAACGGGTCTATTGTTAAACCGTCGTAACTAGATCAAGTTGAATTAAACAAAAGACAAATTATCTTGTTTAATCTCACGAATTGTCTGTTAGAACAAACATTTGACTAATCATTTTATCTAAAAAACAAAATGGTCAAATTATCTTCTGCAATTTTGGGCCACGTATTACATGTGTGTAGATTTTCTTTATATGTTAATTGAATAGAAAATAAAAATTTATTAACATGGTTTAAATATCCATTATATCATCTATATCTAAGGAATATATTTTTCGAGAAAAAAAATGTATAATTAATAAAGAAAATATTGTAATCAGTTATAAAGAAAATGAAATTTATGCAAATCGACAAAATATGTGTTCTAAAATTGGACAAATATTTAACTAATTAAATTATCAAAAAACAAATATCAAATTATCTTCTGCAATTTTGACCCACACATCGTTATATATAAAAATTTAGTCACATTGTTATTTCCAATAAATTTCGAAATTACTGAATCTTCTGAAATTTTGTTTATTTTGTGTAATTTTGTTCAACTTAGTACAAAGGATAGTTTTTATCGCGATTAATTTTATTTTTTATTGCTAATTTAAAGACTTATTATTTAGAGGTTATATAGGTTTCTAAGTACTGTAAGTTTTCAATAGATGGCGATTACAATTCAAATATTTCGATATATTCAGCTTTACATATGAGATAACTTACTTTACTTTTTATATTTTTTCGAGTCCTAATATTTAATGTATTCCATTCTAATTGTCGTATTATTTTATGTGTTGTTATAATTTACTGAATAGTTTAAAATTATATTAAATCAACAATTTATACCAAAGCCACAGTAACGCGTGGCCGGAGCATCCTAGTATTATATATGAGCCGTTCAGTGCACACAACGATTAACTCCACTTTTTGAAAAATCTTAAATTTAAATGTCAAAACACTTGATATAGTCATAACGTTTTATATTTATAATAACTTTCCTGAATAATAAAAATTAACACCATTAAACGGCAAAATTTTTTTGGCCAGTAAATAATAAGGTTCATATATACGTAGAATTTGTTTATATGTCAATTGCATGCGAAATACAAATTTATGAATATAATTCAAAAATCTATTAAATCATTTTGTCTAACGAATACATTTTGTTCGAGGTAAGAGTATATAATTATTAAGAAGAAAATTATAATCAATCGTAAAGGAAATGATCTATATTATTTATGCAAATATACAAATACGTCTACCAAAATTGTATAAAATATTTCAATATAAATATTATTTGTATAATCTTGTTTTTCTCGATAAAGATCAAGAAGAGTGCGAGAAGAATGATGCGTGCCAAGCGATTCAAGCTGGCCGGAAGAAAACAAACACTCGTTAACGAGACGCATCAGAGCAGATTGAAGAGATTTCCTGCCGGTGTTCGGTTCAAACTGTCTTTCTCTTTTTATCTTATTCTATCTCTCTCTCTTTCTCTATCATACACATCACATACACAAGCGGAGTGAAACGAAGAAGAAAACGACGACGACGACAAGCCAAAGCAGAGGTTAATTTATCGAATTAAACGTCGTACAATTGCGTTACAAGTCAAAGTCGTAGGGACTTTTGGTGAGTGTCGTGGATCCTCTATGGCATCCACGTCGTCATTGTGTTGGAAAGGGGTTTGTGTAAGTCTATGTCGGAACGTTGATCAGTCTCTTCTTTCTCGCTTTGTATTCTGTTCTGATGGGTATTCGTTGAAGATTATAAAGAAAGTAGGATGGGGGTCGCTAATTTCAAGGATTTCTTAATTAAATTTTAACCATTTTCTAACAGATTATTGATTCATTTCGAATTTTTTATTATAGGAGAAATAACCATGATTGTAAAGAAAAATTATTTATATACTTTGTATATTTGTAGCTTGAATCAATGCTAAAAGTATTTTTAATCAAATTGTAATTTTTTGTTTAATAATGATAATAGTCAATTTAACATTGAATTAAATAGTTTCTAAAATAGTTGTTTAGATTCTTTAAATTATTTTGTATCCATGAACAAAATTTGCATCGTTCTTCTAACATAAGTGAAATATCAGGACTCTAACGTTGGTACTGTTCTCTATAGGACTAGTCTAAATGTTGAACAATCCAAATACTCTGATAAATTTCCTCATAAATGTTATTTTTTATTAAGATATCACAATTTTTTATTTTAATCAGAAAAAGTAACGATTATTTATTAATAAAATATCTCCAATTTGAGTATGAATGAACTCTCGTTAATATTTTTTCGTTGATCGTAAAATTGTTCAAACGAATATCTCGACTTGAGTAATTGAACAAGTTTGTTTAAAAAAAAAAAATTGTTCTGTGATATCTCGTTAAGAAAATGATATATTCTATAAATTAATTCGAGTGAGGCGTTGAAAGAAATTAATGGAAGACATGGACATCATGTTTAATTAGCGTAAGCTAAACTATTGTTCAACGGCTTGACTAATTTGCTACCGGTGTGTGTTTGCTTAGCTAAAGATCGAAATAACTAAACGGTGTCAAGATCCTCTCGTGTCTTGGCTTGTACTATATAGCTATCATCTTTATATTATTAATAGAACTATTTCGTACTAACTAAGTGACATTAAGATGATCTTTAAACGTATAATTTTGCACCTTGACATGCCAATTATTCCACGTGGCGTAAAATACGTGAAAGTATTATACGCGTTTTAACTAAACGCGGATTAAATATTCTGTTTTCTTTTATTTTTCTTCTTCGTTAATTAACTTTATTTTAAAAAAGGGATCTCACGAAGAAAAGAACAAAAAAAAATCGGATATAACTTACGCAAAAGAAATATTATAGAAATATTGTTGGAAGCTCGGGAAAATATTGCATTTAATATTTTGATCCGTTTAATTAAATTCTTCAATATGTTGGATTACAGTCAAGTTTTTCAATAACCGAACATTGTTATAAAATTTAAAAGATGTCAGATATTTTCGAATAATTATTCTTGTGTTCTTATTTAGAAGTAAAACGAAAACAATATCTCTCTCTCAAAACGTTTATAAATTTCTTCAAAATAATTATCAGCCTTTTGATTAATACTTAAATCTTTAATAAGCTTTTTTACCACATAACTTACCCGTATTCAATAAATAGCCAAAACATTGCCAATAGACCGATATTTAAAAAAATCTTTTCAAATTTTTAATACATTCACTCTAATTCACTAACAATAATTATTAATATTAAATTACATAAGTTCTTCCTAACATTATATCAATTATACATACATGTTACAGTGAAAGACTGAAATTGCAGAATGTCAAGGTTCATATGGTGACTTGATGTATATCCAAAATATTAATGTATAAGAATAAACTCTCAAATATTCGGTCTTTCATTGACTTATTTGATATGTGTCGGCAAGTGACCATGTGAATCTTTTTCAATTGACATTCTCCCATTTCGATCTTTTACGATAACATATATATAAAATACTTTTTAGTATTCCATGGATATTGTATATTGTTGTTAAAGTTACACCTCATATTATTGAAATAGGTTGGAAAAATATCCAGTTCCCATCATATCTCATTGTCAGTATTTTCAAAAGTTTCTTGACACAAGGAGAATAATCATAAGACAAATGGATTATCAACATATAATAGCAGATTTAAAACAATGTATATATATATATATATACTACGTTTTTTAATTTATGTTTTATAAATTGAATCTTATATATCTTAAAAATCAGATCCACCTTAAAGAAATATAAAAACAAACTTTCTATACGAGATTAAAATTAATAAAATATACTTAAATTAAATCAAATTATTAGTTAAAATTATTTCTATCACATGTTTAGAAAAATCTAAACACGTGAACTAAAAAAAAAAAAGAATCGTTCAACCTTCAGGTAAGTTATATTACACTGTTACCGATTTTTATATATGTATTTGTGTATAATATTTGTGAGGAAGTTGAAGGAGGACTTTCGAGCTCAATGGTAGAGTCGTCTTGAAAAAAAAATATGTTATGCTCATGTTAAAAATGTTTTTTTTTTTTAGAAAAATAAAATTAAAAAACAAAATCGTGCCACCTCTTCGTATATCATACGATCTTGTTACATAATTTAATTATCGAGAAATTTTAGAATTGTTTCGAAATTTTTTTTTAACTTTTCCTAGAAATAAAAATTTATAACAGGAAAATATGATATATCAGGAGGTAGCACGATTTTGCGTGCCACTTCTTCGTATATCATATGATCCTGTTACATAATTTAATTTCTGAAAAATTGTTCAAACTTGTGTTTGAATTTTTCATTTAGGAATTATTTTTACATGATAAAAATAATTTTAACTAATAATTTAATTTAATTTAAATATATTTCATTAATTTCAATCTCGTGCAAAAGATTTGTTTTTATATTTTTATAATGTGAATCCTGATATTATCAAATTTCGATCTTTCACGGTAACAAAAATATATCACAGATAAAACGTTCAAATTCATTAAAAAGATTGTAAGAGAAAAACGTTTAGGTTAAATTAAAAGTAAAGAATTTGTAAGTGAAATAGAATTCGAATATATAAATAAATAAACTCTTTCCTTCTTTCTTTCTATCTCTCAATTTTTTTTCTATATCTTGTTACTTTTTCTTCTTCATCGAAGGCTATTAGATCGGACATAAAACCGATAGAAAACGATGCCATCGTTGGGCTCGTACCCTTTACCGACAAAATGCATTATCGAACGGAGAGAGTAACTTCAAGGCGGATTGTTCCTTCGATCGTGGTAAGAGTATTTACAGAACACTTAAATGCTATCCTGTCTCAGGGTCTGTTCCTCCTTTTTTTTTCTTTTCTTTTTTCTTTTTCTATTTCTTCTTTATCCTCCTTTTCCCTACACCTCCTACACCTTCCTTCTCATTTTCATCCTCAATACTATTCTAACATCTGTACACGCACACTTAGGCCTTACTGCAAGCGATACTATGCACACACAATCGTAAAGTATGCACTATTATTACGTTCGTGATAGCACGCCTATATACATCGGGTTTTACGCTAACAGTGAAAACGATTTTGTCGAGGAAAAGGGATACCAAAAATAAAAGAAAAAAAAAGATATTTTCTTATGCCTATGCAGGAAGAAATTTTCTACATACGAACAAAAGTTTTCAATAATAACAGAAATCTAAACAAATGGGATATTTGTTTAGAAAAATATCCATGCAATAAGTGATTGATTTATCAAATAAATCTTATTTTGATAGTACGCCTTACTTTTTGTATTATTTCTTTATTAACACTAGATATACTACCATTTTCAGTGTACCTATTTCTACCACACTAGTCAAAATGACTGGTGTATAAAAAAAATGCTTTTTGAGGGTTCCAAGCCTTAATTACTTAAATACTTAAAATAACAAAAAATGTTTAACAATAATAATTTTAATAGATAAATGGATTTATAGACATTTTTAAATAACAAAACGCTTAATTATTTATAGAAACCAAATATTACCTGAAGTAAAAATTTTGGTCACCAAAATGACTGGTCTGGTATATCTAGTGTTAACCAAAGAGTATTTTTCTTCTAATTTTAATTTAATGATGAATATTTTGTCCATGTTTCTCGTTGAAATTGCCAAAAAATGGTCCCAATAGAAAAGTTGTCATAAATTGAGTCCATAAATTATGGAAATGTATTATTACGAACATATAGAAAAAGGGTCGAATCTTCTAAAACATCGTTCCATTTGTTTAATATTTGATATAAAAAATAAAAATACCTTTCTATATTTATTGGTGTACTCGACTTTTTACGAATATTGACAACTAATTCGAAACTTTTAGCGAGTAATGTAACATCTCAAGAAACGAGAATGAAAATGACAGAAAGAAATAGAGAAAAAGACAAAGGAAGAAAGAAAGAGAAATAGGATATGTTAGAAACGCATTATATTCTAGGCGATATCCTTTTTCCTAACGCTTTTATCTCTTACCTAAGAAAAAGAATTTTGTACTTTCTTGGATAGTAAATCTACCTTTAAACTCTAAAGTAAACGTATCTAGTTCTCGATATAAAATATAACGAAAAAGTTGAATCGAGTTCATTGCACAGTATCATTATTCGTTCATTTATTCATTCATTCATCCATTAGTTCGTTCATTCGTTCGTTCCTAATATACTTAATATCAATTTATTAAATAATCCGACGTTTATATATTATACAATGTTGTATGTGTGTATACATGTGTGTGTGTGTGTGTGTGTGTGTGTGTGTGTGTGTGTGTGTGTGTGTGTGTGTGTGTGTGTGTGTGTGTGTGTGTGTGTGTGTGTGCATGTGCAATTATTTAAAAAAAAAAAAGTATTTTTTATCAATTGATAAAATCTCTAATTCACAATTAGCACGAAGGTAGGAAAGTGTACAAATATGTACGTGTACGTATATATGTATATATTTGTACGTGAATATGTATACATTTACTCTTTACCGTATTTCATTAGTCGCGTGAAATATCGCATAACGTTAGAGAGCAGTGATAATTTTCAAATTCAATCAACGAATTTTCTAGTCTTTTCAAAACTTTTTAAGTGATTGCGTGTCATACGGTCTGTTTTATCTTTCCCTCTCTTTCTCTCTTTCTCTCTATTCAGTATAATACTTTGCTCAGGGAGGGGGGGGGTTATTAATGTTATACATAATATACTTAAGGTGTCTACACTTTCACGCTATCATTTACTTACATTATTATTTGCTCATGTATTTAAGTATATAAACATATGAATATTATGTGTATGAGGTTGTTTATTTCACTTAAGCTTACCACTTTCATTTTGTTTCATTAAATTCACATATTATCTGGTCTTATAAATTGTGAAATAAATATATTTTATTGACAAGCATTTTCTCAAAATTTAACTCGATTTTTTAAAATATAAACTAACGATTTTTAGTAATAAAAAATAAAAATAAAAAAAGAACAGATGAGAATTAACAAATAACAATTGGAAAACGTAATACGTTGTATGTCAACGTGTTGATTTGTTTAAGTTGAATTTTGATCATTTATTCAAATTAATGTCGAGGACATTGTACAGTTTGAACGACGATCGAGAAGTGCTCGTCTAGCTAGACAATTTGTGACTTCCTTATCATACGACTGACTCCCTATCGAGTGTACGTGTTGTCATACATGTTATCTCAAACAAAAGATTATAACATTTGTCTCAATCAATTTTACATCTTCTCGTGATTTCTAGAATAAAACGTTAATTGTTCACACGTTAAAACTACTTTCATATGATGAAATTTAATTTACCAAATAAATTATAATAGGGCTATGCGTTAAACATATTGTTATACATTCGCAAAACTTTTAGAACCCTAAACTTGTGAATCCAAATATAAAACACAACTCACAAACTCATAAATATTAACGTTCCTCTAATCCCAAATATAAATTTTTCAGGTTAAAGGAAAGGAGTTCATTAAAATTGAAATATTTCACCTTTCCTTTCTTTAGAATCAAATAAAAAAAAAGCAAAGGAATATTATATATAAACAAAAATAAAAAACGAAGATAACCAATTGTAAGAATATGTTTATTTCTTTTTTTTTTCTTCGAAACTCTTTAAACATCCATTGAGCTTACATGTCGTAAATCGCTTACGTAATCGTTTCACTCGATGAGCGAATGCAGTAGAAGATTACGGCTGATAAACGCGTTACATTCACGAGGTCAACCATGACAACTTTTATGAATGAACAAGTTTATCCTCGTCGATCGTGCAACTCATACGGTCGTTAACAAAAGTCAAAAAATATCTTAAAAAAAAAAAAATACCTAACACATGTTTCACTCGCGTGAAATTTATATAGGGTTGCATGAATTCTGAAATTACGAATTCAGAGATCGGGGATCGTTTACGGATTCGGGTTTGGGATCCCTAAGGTTTGAATATTTGTATAGTCGTTATTTAAAATTTAATATTTTAATATTAAAATTTTAATATTTCAAGATTTAAGATTGTTCGCATAAAAAATATTGACGTCAACTTGTCCCCATTACATCATAATTTAAAATATTTAAATAATAAAATTAACTATATGAATTATTTTTTTCAAATCAAAATATATTTGAATGTTTTGACAAAAAGAAAAAAAAAACTTGAAAAATCCTGAATTAAAATTTCGTAATTATTGCATACACATAAAAATAATTTAAATGGCAATACGTAATTAATAATTAATTAGATTAATATACAATGTCGTAAATTATCTCTTGCGTAGTTCCTTGAAATAGGATACAGGAAAATTGATTGGACTTTTAATAGAAATAAATTTAAACAATGTGTATCGTGTAACTTTAGCAAAATAACAATAGCTTGACTAAAGAAAATGAAGAAGAAGAAAAATAAGAAGAAGAGTAGAGTGGCATAGAAAATATTCATCTTGAAAACCGTTACAATAGCTGCTAGATGTAAGACATTGATCGATAGACGTGTGCGTTGTTCGATTAAACGATAATAATGGACCCGTTCTTGGTCGGCCTTGATAAAGTAGATGCCACCACCCTCATTCGTGAAACAGAAAAATTTGCTATTCCCTTATGAATAATTCCAAACCTTTAATGTAAACAAAAGATCGAATTTTTCTTTTTTTTTTTTTTTTAATGAAAAAACTACTATCCAACAAACGAAAATAATATCATCAAATATCACGCTTGTATTTTTCATCCTCTGCAAAAAAAAAAAAAAAAGAAAAAAATCAACATTTTGAATCGAACGCGATAAAAAAAAAGAAATAAAATAAACGTAATCGTTAGACTATAACTCGGCTAAATTACTCGTGAAAGTGAAATATAATAAAAAATTGGAAGAATTTATAAATTTGTAAAATCTTTTGATTGATTCAAAGTGTATATCTTAAAACGGTAAACTTTTGAAATTGTAAAATTAGATGATACCTTGTATAGAATTTAAACGGCTTAACAGAATTCTCAGTTAGATTCATAGGAATTTCATTATGCGTAAACGATGCGGTCAACTTCAAACAGTAACAGCTTTAATCTTTGACATAGGTGTACTATTAAGTTAGTATATGTAATACTTGATATCTACTAACACGAGTAAACCAAGCAAACTCATTCGCCAATGTGTCTGACGTATCTGACGTTAAAGAGTGACATTCGAATCGATTAAGTATCCAATCATCGTCATCATTGTGATCTTTCTATCATTAAATATCAATCACTAATATATAAAAACCATTAGATTTAATAGTAAGCGAATATCCGATACCCTGAAACCATTTCAATTAAAATTGAAATATCTTAAAATGTAAAAACATTAAACTTTTAATATCAAATGTATGTTTACGAGTATATAAAATAGATGAAAGGGTAAAATGATTATTATATAAGTAAGGTGAGTTTGAATGATCTCTCATAAAGTAATCCTTTTTTTTGTACCTTATAACAGGTATATAATGCTATGATAGAAGATTGTCGTGTCGTTTAATTCCCATATGAATAGAAATAAGGTTTTGATATCGTGAGTAATTACGTATCCGGTAGGACAGGCACCGTTGGTGTCTATTTTTCATACTTCTTATTCTACACTTCGTATATATAAATACATATACAGGTATTATTTACTTATTATTAATATATAACGGGTGTATAATTTCAAAAAAATCATCCACAAATAACTAGTTAATTGTTATTGATGATAGAAAAAAAATATGTTTCGTACGAAAGTTACTTGATATAGAGGTTAATATAATTTTTCCGTGTTACGTACGTATAACATATTTACAATGTTATCTGACCTCTCTTAACTTTACCAATCCTTACTTTGTCTGTTCCCCTATCCATGCAAATTTTATGCTATTCTGATGTAAAAAAAAAAGATTAATAATAAAAACTTGAAAATAGTTCACTCCATCTATTGGATTGTATACAGAAAAATGTATTATTTAAAAAATTGTATTTAACTTCTGTGTCTTTTCATAAAAAAAAAAAAAAAAAAAAAAAAAAAATTAAAACGGGGAATTATGTCAATCTGGAAATTAAATACTTAGATCCAATTTGACACGTTTCTTTTGCTATCACCAATAGCAAATGAGTTATTCAAGTAGCCTGTTTTTAAATGTATCACCCGTTACATTTAAGTCTGGTATAAAAGGCCCGTTAAAGACCCGTTTTCAGAAATAACGACGAGCATAATGAACGCGTTTTTCTCTCCTCTCTCTAACGTGGAATAAAACGATCCTGCTAGGGGGAAAGAAAGGAAAGGAGAAAAGGAATTTTCTCTCTCTCTCTGTTTTTTGTCTCTTTCTCTCTCTTTAACAAGAGAGATACCAAGATACTAAAATCGATAAATTCTTTGTATCTTCCACGTTTATGGAACTCCATTTTTCTTTTCATCTGTGTTCTATACAAGTAGCTTGAAATCGGATCAAGGTGTATACTTCTGGATAAGTAGAATACATGGATAGTAATTTTTTTATGGTATCCTATTTTCTATTTTGAAAGGAAAAAAAATGTTTAATAATTATTAAATTAATATTTAAAATACTAACAATTAAATATCTGATCAAAATAAATGTTTGCAGTTGATACATCCAAAAATGAATTCTATATAACATTAATAAATTTAATTTTTTATGTAAAGAATTAAAAAGAATAAAAAATTTCGAAGATACGTAATCGTAGATTTAGATAATTCAAAAAAAAAAAAAGAAAATTAAATTAATTATTTTAATACTAGTATAAAAATGATAGAAAATATTTGAGAACGTACAATTAATAATTAAAATAATTACTTTCTTTTTTATTGTTTCAATCAGTCATTCCGAGTGTTCTTTGATATTTGCAAAAGGGCTTTGTATGAGCGTTTAAATTGCAATTAATATTTGTTACTCGTTGAATTTATTATTTTAAAACGAGAATGTATAATAAACGATGATTGTGTTAGCCGGGAAAAAAAATAAGAGACAAAACAGAAAAAAAAGGTTATTTTCACAATCAATAGACCGAATGCAATCTCGATTTTCTCTTTGTGTTCATGTGAATGCTTCTACCTTTGCATTGACCCTTTTTCATCGGTAATTCTTTTTCGAAACGGTCTTCTATTGTAACAAGTTTTTATTAACAGCTTTCCATTAAGCGGAACTCGTGCTTGTTCGAAGTTTCTGTTTACTATATTTTTAACCATATATATGAATATATATAGATATATTATATATAATATTCATGAAATATATAAGAACAATATATAATACTTATCACCATAAACGAAATATTAATTGATATTTCCTACACTGAACACATTTAATTTCATTAAAACGCACACGTAATTAATTTTTCGTAAATAAGCAAATCAATTTATTTCACATATATGAATATTGAAATAATTAAACAATCACGTATTAATGCACATGTAAAATATTTCTGCACTAATATTTTGTTTGTAAGCCAAAAATTTCAAATAGGAATGGAAATTCAGACAAATAGGATATTTATGAGAGAAAATAAATGCCTTTGTGAAGTGACTGACGTAAATTTATTTGTACGAAAAAAAAAAGAAAAATCTAACGAGTAGTATTAAATTCGCATTTAATATTATTTTCTTTATAAATCAGTACGTTTGTAAAAATTGTCCATTATTAATTGAATATATTTTTTCCATGTTTCTTGTAAAAAATGCCAATGATGCTCCAAGTTGTGTCATAAATTTTGATAAATAAATTATTCAAATGCAGTACGAGCATAAGAAAATCTACTCAATTTTCTAGTAACATCCCCGATGACGTATACGATGAGATGATGCAACAGAGGGTACATGTATAAACACATGTACATATGCTTATACATATGTGATATATAATATATATATATTAAACATATGGATTATCGATAATCCTCTCTCGGAAACTCATCGTTCTCCAGTTCTTCGTTAATCGAAAATCCGTATCCATTTTCCATCAAATGCTAACCAATATTTTATTTCATAGCGTTAAAATCACATACATCTGATCGATGTCATTTTTCTTTGACATCACTACAAATTCTGCATTAATTTAAAACGCCCTATATTAACTTTTACATATTATGTAAATTCATGTAAATATTATTTTTCTTTGATATGTGTGCATGTATTTGTGCGTTCATAAAAATTCATTTTTATTGCGACTATTTTTTATAATCATTCTTATATTTAACTTCAACTAATAAACAACATTCGATTTCTCGTTCACGATTTTATATTTCTAAATATTTTACATTTTTCTATATGCAGTTACATCTTTAATAATTTAATAATGTATATATGTATGTATGTAAAGGTAGAATAATATAATATAATTTATAACTGAACGATAATTAAACCATCGTTCGTTTGTCTAAATATTAGACTTTATTATAAAAAGTATTAGATTATTTGCTAATTTTGAAATTAAAGATACTGGTTATCGATTGTAGAAAGAGTTTGAATTATTTTAAGGGATTCATTAGTTAATAATAAATCAGTTTATCTTTAGACATGAAATAGAAAACATCTGAGAATTTTACATAAGTGCTTGTAAATACAAATTTGTATTTTTCTCTTGTATTTAATTTCATTTTCTTAATATTTAAACGCATATATATATTTATATACATATAAGTGTAGTTTATAATTTATTTTATAATACTAATGATTGGTATCATAAAATAAATTGTAAAATTAAATTTTGCTATTCTTTATTTTTAAATTGTAGTTATAATTTCAAATATATGTTGGTATATTTATTATGGTGTTTATACGCGTGTAATATTTGAATAATTAATTAGTAAAATGAAATGATTTCTGCTATGTGAGTTTCTAGAAGCGACAACATCAAAATAGTGAGACCTGGAAAATTAATATTACATTCTACGTGTTATATATATCATGTTTTGCATGATGCACATTCCATTTCAAGTAATATTCAGCGAATGGCTACTTAATTTAGGGTTTATTAATAACCTTCACAACAGAGAATTCCTACAAATTCTATTTATTACGATATAATAAATAGAATATAATAATTATAATATTATTTATTCAATTATAATTATTCTCGTCCAAATAAACTTTCCTCTCAGAAAATACTTGCAAACGAAATTCGATAGACTTTGTCTAATACCATAATAAAAGTAATTAATTAACATTTCAAATTTACGTTAACAAATTTTGTCCAGATTATTTAATAAATTATGTTCAAATTAATATTATCTCGAATTGTCTAATGAAAAGTAAACTAAGTTTTTCTAGTTTGTTTTCATCGACGCACGTGACCCTGCCACAAATATCATCGCATAAATGAACGGTGTTGTTTCACGCAACTAACCCCAACCACGTATACCCATTCGATATTGATTTATGTCACAAAGTTAGATTAACCTTGTATTAAAGACCTGAAAATAAGTGGAAGATTCTCTTCGATGGCATGGTCTATAACATGCAACTTGGATTTTCGTCCATTTGAAAATTTATAATTAATGGAATGTTTAGCAATCATCAGAAAACGATACATTAAACATTAAAGAGAAAGTGTGTATGCGAGTTTCTACATTCGACACATCCGATCATGTATCTCGGTATTGAAATTTCGTCAATCTATCCATCGGCTTTTATGTGGCCTCATCCTCACGCTGAAACTATTCATTAATAATATGCTTCAATTTTATTTACCTCGTAACGTACACATTCATGTACCATAAAGTACATGATGGAAGATTGCAAAATTAATTAAATTAATGAAAAAAATAAATCAAAGATATTTGTAATTATCTTTAATTCATTCAGGAATAAATTTTGTTTAATATTATTTATAATAAATAATAAATATAATTTTATTTCTAATTTATTAGCACATAGTCTTTTGAAATTTTTTCAAATTAAATTTATGTTTCTACGTAATCGTGTAAATTGTTTGATATCTATGGTATGGATACTTAGAAGATATATTATCAAATTGAAATTAATATTCATATAACAGGTATAGATTAAAAGATAATATCAAATTTACATAAATATTAATAAATAATAAATATAATTTTATTTCTAATTTATTAGCATAATCTTCGGAAATTTTTTCTAATTAAATTTGTTTCTACGTATTCGTGCAAATTGTTTGACATTTATGATATGAATTATAATATATTATCAAATATAAATAAATATTCATATTACTGATATGAATTAGAATATATTATCGAAAATAAATAAATATTTTTATAATCGAGTTAACGTTAAAAACGTTATAAAATTTTGTGTCGGAGAAAGAAAAAGGAAGGGAAAGTTTAAACGGCATCGATAAGCTGCACGCAGACAGTAGCAGTAGAGACACACTTTGTTCAATATTCTATCGAGTGCAACGCTTCAGCGTCGGGTTCCCTTGTACGACTGCAAATCGGAATATTAAGGAGGTACGGCTTCGTTTTATTGAGACACTTTAAAAGGTGATTGGTCTATTAGTAGTCAAGTCAAATCATCGTCATCAATACTCTGCAATTACACGATTATTTACGAAGAATTATAAGAACGTTATTATTTTGATGAAACGTTCTTTTTTTTTAATATTCTTAATGTATTCCAAAATCGATACAAATACAATTCGTTTTAATACGCGAATTATATACGATACAAAATTTAACGAAGACATTTGTTAATTTCCCACAATACTGATTTAAATCAGTACACATATGTTTATTTCCCATGTTATAAATTACAAGTTTACAATCAATTTTGTTTGAATTAGTGAACCATTTAAATCTAAAGTTTAAAAAAAAAATTCAATTAAATATAAGCATAGACGAAAAATATATTATCTAAAGGAAAATATGGATGGTTTAAACAAAAAAATAAGAAGAAGAAGAAAATATCCAAGCAACCATATTTGGTTCTATATCTCGACGATACTTCCTTGTTTGCTGCCGTGTTTCTGTAAGGATGGATAGATAGATAGATACGTATATTATATTTATGTATAGATGAATATACATATATGTACATATACATAAACATATACATATATATATATATATATATATATATATATATATATATATATATATATATATATATATACATAGAAGTTTATGTACACGTTAAGCCGATGGCACCCAATAAACTGAATACCTATACCTATACCTATATGTATATGTATATATGTATATATGTACATATATATGTGTTTAAGTGTATACGCATAAATGCACATATAAATACACATGTATATACATAAAGTGCATAAACGAAGCTTTATCGTACATGTATATATGTATATATATATATTATATTACATATAATATATTATATATATGTATGTTATATATGTGTGTATGTATGTATGTGTGAAATGAGAGGCGTATAGTTTACGCCGTGCATCCAGTCGGGGAACGTGGCGCCAACAAAGAGGAACGAGCCGGCCCGTTACTATAAATAGACATAAGCGCAAGATAATAATCGATACTCTGATGCCCACATAACGAATCGATTTATATACGATTTATATACAAGTTAGGTATATACGACGCGTTATACACATATGCATTAAATGTAAGTTAAAATGCATACCTTTGCATTCGTGTTTATTCTCTCTCTCTTTTTTTCTTTTTCTTTTGCATTCATTCTTTCGTATATGTGTATACTATCGGATATGTACGAGCAGTGGCGCCAACGGGGGACGTATATGTATAATATAATAAATATAAAAGAGAAACTTTAATTGGTCGCGTGCGAATTTTATCTTCATTCGTATCCTTCGTCCGTCTTATTTCAATAATTTTCACTTGGAATTTCTTTTATATAAATACACATTTCCATGTTATTTCGTAGTTTGTTGCAAATAATTCTATTTCAAAGTTATTTTATTTTATAATATTATATATTTTATTATATTTATATTTATATTATTATAAATATTATATTATAAATAATATAAAAAATATTAATTTTAAATTAATACAATATAAATAATATTAATATAAGTATTATAATTAATATTAATATAAATATAAATATATTATACATATATATAATATTTTGTTTATATAATGAAATAATATAGAATTAAATGGTGGCGTTTATTAATCATTTTTAATATCATTAATTATTTATTATTTGAATAAACAAGGCGTAGAATTGGTCCGAGATATTAACTCGTAGATTATCTTAATTACTAACTTGTTTACTATCATAGTATACACAACTCATTGGCACAGACGTATTCAAGTGCAGTTTCGAATGTATTCGCCTTGACGAATGTTTAACGCCATTAACTCGACGAGTATGAAGCTTTTGTATACACGGGATTCTCAACTAATACGATCATAAATGAATCCTTCAGTTGTAAAAGTGAAAAATATTATATTTCTTTTTAATTCTTTTTTCATTTCAAGCTTTCATTTTAAATGAGGGTAAATTTATATTTAAAATGATTTTATTGCAGAAAATGTTTAAATATTCTAGAAAAAAGAAATTGATTTCATCGTAATTCACATCGTATAGCGAAAAAATTCATTCCATGTAAAAATTTATTAACGATCTTTTTACATCATAAATTTCAATCGTATTCGAGATAGGAGAAAAAAATGTGCAAAAAAAAATTGTCAATATAATTTTCTATTCGTGAATTAAACGAATGTTACATATTATAGCTTCAACTTAATCGTATCGAATGTAGGACGAACAGTATTTTAAGTACTAACCTATTTTGTAATTCAAATGATCTGAAATTATAATACGAAAGAAATATTATTATTTCTCGTTTAAAATATCTTAAATATTCGGTTAGATAGATATTTTATTTCAATGCCATAAACAAATGAAATTGAAATAAGTAACATCTTCTTATCTAGAAGAACAGTATCAGTACCTATTTCACACATACATAAAATAAACTCAAATACAATTTGAGTTTATTTCGATCAAGAAGTGAATAACATGATGTTCGTACAGCCCTGAGATAACGTGAACGTTCAGAATGAATCTTAAACTGATTTGACAATATTTTTTTCAAAAATATGAAAATTGATTCGTTTTAATTATAAAAATCACTAAACACCATTTAGACAACATTGCAAAAACTGATAAAAAATTTACTTATCATAACACAATTGTACAAGAATTATTTCCAATAGATTACTGAAAATGAGTTGAATTTTTTAATTGATATACGAGTGCAGTTTAAAAATAGACAATTTGTTCTTATCGATGATATTCTGAACAAACGATACAACGTTTACAAGACGAAATATATTCGATTTTCATAATAATCACACATGAGTACGCAATAACATAAATTTCAACAAAATTTAGATGTGTTTATTCAGTGACCTATGTTCATTGATCCGTTAAATCTGCTGTTAAATACCTGTTGTTCTGCTATTTCAATTTCTGTTGGTTTTAAGTTTATTACAAAAGCGTTTGTAATCAAAATTCAAATATCATTTTTTTTATTTATTCCACTTGTGGAATATTTTCCCTACTGTTTGATCAATAAATCTCGTAACTATTAGTATTTTTATTTTTTATATAGAAATTTAAATTCAATACTTCCTTACCATACCTTAAAAAGAAAATTTTCTCTATCCAAAAATTCATTTTCGTGAAATTGAATAAAAATAAAAAAATAGACATTTTTTCTCGAACTTTTTCGCGAGAGAAGAATCAAAATAATAATGATTTCTCGCGTTCGGAAGTAATACGAACGGAATGCATTATCGAATCGAATCGGATCGAATGCATCTATTCTAAGCCAAAGCATCGTACTAGCGAATTCTACGTTTCATTATTCCATGGATTCTCAAAAGAAGATTTTAGCATATTTTAATAAAAAAGGGCAGTTTGCGTGAAGAATGATAAAATATAGTAAAGCTGAAGAAAAACAATTGTTAATATTATATATATGTGCAGAACTGTAGGTGAAAAATGTTAAAGAAAGGGCTCAACTTGTCTTTCACCTTAATACTCAACAAGTCTTTTATATATGAATAATAAAAAAGAATAACATTTCCTTACTAATATCGGCAGACAGAAAACGAAGAATATTTAAAGATTATTATTAAAAATATAAAATCTTCCATTTCTTTTTATTCAACACTTGATTAATTTTAATATCAGATACTAGATTTATTTACAAAGAAAAACTAAAGAAATCAATTTGATGATATATTTAATATCATAATTATTTATAATAATATAATTTATGTTAAACACTTTAGTATAATTTTATTTAGTCTAATAAACCTTATGAATATCCTGGAAGTGTTCGAATTGTTCTAGTAAATATCAACGTTATACAAAGATCTTATTTCTCCTCGTGGAAGAAATAAGAGCTTAGAGTGATTCATTCACATGTTCAACTTTACTTGTCTTCTTGTACTCTACGAGTCAAATAAGGCAAGGTGAAGGTTTTAGCCTTTCAGGGTTTAGGTCATATACTTCGTGAACCCCAGTCCAATCTAATCCCTTGACCATCTTCTCCTCCAACTCTTTCACCCTAATACCCACCCCACCCTATCCTCGAACAACGTTAACCACGCGTTTGTTCCGTTGACTTTCTTATCTGACCCTTCGTTATTTTCGATGTTGACAACTATTGCCCACCGTTCGTCTTAATCCTTGTACCAATCTATCTTGCTTTGTATTAACGTTTTCTACGTTCCTCAAAGCTCTCAATCCCCCTCCCCCCAACCCCACAACTACGACCAATCAAACCAAACTACGCTCGATTTAATCTTTCATTCTTTTTATTTATATCATTCGAGATTTTTTGTTAACTTCTAATATATTATAGTATTTCTACGATTTGTCAAATATACGATTCTTATTTTTATTTTACTTTAATATTCGATTGTATTTTGTATGTTTTCTTTTTTTTAATATTAATTTTTATAGTTTGGTTAATTTTTATTTATATCATATATATAATGTTAATCATTACTTTATCTCATTTGTAATTGAAATTCTAACAATTTTTTATTACTATTTTCTTTTTTATAGTAATTTATTTATATTAATGTAGGAGTGGAAATGCTGACAAGGATCGAAGCTACAATCCAGGTTTATCGTTTGCTGGTCAACTTTCTCATTACTGTCAATTTTATTTAATACGGCTATAGACTCGATTTCACATTATTCAAATTAATATAAAATTATTGGATAATTCTTTGCAAATAATTTTAAAGAAATATCATTTTTATTACCGATCCTTTGATCAATTATGAAATACATGGAATGTTGGTAAATTTATTATTTAAAATATTTCATATTTTGCAAATATGCTAATTTTTAATTTAAAAAATCGATAAATTTAATCCAATTAATCTTCTAATTGAACATTCCTTTTTGACAAACTTAAAAATATTTTATAACTTTCAATATTTTTCAATGACCCACAATGCGATAATATTATCACCACTCGTGGAAAGCAATTTATTCGAGTTCTTTTTTTTTTTTTATTTCCTTTTTCTTTTTCAGATTTCCAATTGCTCAAGAGCTTTTGTCTTATCTCCTAGAAACTTCCGGATTTTCCGTTTATCCTATGGTGTTCTTTTTTCCCCCCTGTAATGGACTACGTCCACCTTTTCTGTTAGATTTATACGCGTTTCTTCAGTATTTGTTTTTTTCTTTCTTGTTTTTTCTCATTTTTTTCCTTGCTCTTTACTACATACTCAAACGCATGCACACACACAGAGACACACATATGCACTCTTTGTGTATCTTTCAATTTTCTTTTCTATCCTACTTTTCCTTTTAATCTTAATACTCTTATTTTACTGAATAAATAGAGGTACCAAGTAAGATCATTTTATCTTCTAGAATAACGTAAAAATATTATTTTATCAAACCTCAAATGACTAGCAATTTATTTTAAATCATAAAAATATATTTTTTAATATTATAAACAAAGGATGCAATTTTTACAAAAATACAGGATGAAAAAATTAATATGCAATTCTCATAACAACAATCATGCATGGATCCACAATAATTCAAATTCAACAGAATAATGTAATTTTCGACATGTATTTCTGTGTAATGTTTAAATTGGATTGCTCAGTGATTTGTTCATTGATCCATTAAATCTACTGTTTCGTATTTCAATATTATTATCATTTGATTATAAATTTCTAATAAATGCTTATTTATTTAATTTCAAATATAATTTTTGTCTTATTTCCGTTCGTTAGAATATGTTCACATAGATTGATCGATTAATTTCGGGACAATCTTGTTTATGCACTTTTATACTTCGAGTAGGTGTGCTCGTTTATTATTGAACTAGATATTTTTGAACAATAAATAATCATCTTTTGCTATAATAGTTTGCGTAAAAAGGAAGCAACTTATTTACGTTCAATAGAAATTGAGATAAATCAAATTGATTGATAAACAGAAAAAGAAGAAGAAAAAAAATCAGTTAGAATCGAATAAAAATTCTCGTTCGAAGATTTACAAAGTATTTAAAGTAATTTGAGATTTTATTATACACAGAAACTCATTTTCTTGGATGCGAATCTAAACGCGTTTTAATAATGCGCAAATAATTTAAAGAAAATATTTCACAAACACGATAATGTTTTTTTCTTTCTTTTCTTTTTTTCTAAAGATAATTTAGAGATTTTTTCTAGGTACGATTTTTACCTTTCGAGTAAGAAAATAATTCGACAAAAACATTTCTTACCTCTTATCCCGACTGCCGGTGATGTTTAAAGAAATAGGAAAAGACTCTTTCCGTCACGTTCTTGCAAATAGGAATATACTTGAATTTTGTAAATATACAGGAAGAAAAAAATCTCTTCGGAAAAACTTGGATATACTCGAAATGTAGATGATAGAATAAATCAGTCAGCCAAAGTAACATCGAACGTTGTTGCACTTTGATGATTCCAAGGCCATTGCTCCTCCTCAATAGTTTCCCTATCAAGAACAAAATAGAAACAACGTCACGATTAGATTAGATTAAAACGTACTTCAACGTCTTCGACATTGTGTTTACTATTCTACGAAATTCAATAGTAACTTGAAACTTGTATAGAAACAACTTATTTTTTCCATTTAAAAAAATAAAAAAAAAACACAAGATAAAAAAACGTTATCATGTGACCAAGCGTTAGAAAATTCGTTCATTTTATCGTAAAACGTGATCTAATATTTTTAATTTATGATAACACACATAACAATTAAAAATTTAATATTATAGATAATTATAAATGAAATAATTGCTAGAATACGAAAGAAAAGAATCAAAGAATAGTTTTTTTTTCATTTTTTTAAACATATTTCGAGTTTTCAATTGCATCAGAGAATAATGATTGCGGAGTTTCTTCAAGTATTAATTAAAAAAAAAAAAAAAAAAAAAAAACAGCTTATTTAACAAACATTTCGAAGAATATTTTGAATTAGAAGCAAAAAGAAAAGAAAAAAAATTTGATTAGAAATTGGAGCATCGAATAATCAACGTCGACGGTTGGGGGGATTGGGAAGGGGATGCTAATAACGAATTTCAAAAAATGTGATGAAAAAATATTTGACAACTCAATAAACAATTGTATTACGATTCAAAGGATGTAAATAAATGAATAAAAAGAAATAAAAGAAACAAATCAAATTATTATTAGTAAATTGGAGGATACATGGAGGATTCGAAAAAAATAAGAAAGGGAGAAAAACAAGAATAATTTAAAAAAGTAAACGTAATAGGGATTCACAAAAGGAAAAAAAATTGACAAGAATTTCAGGATGCAATACTACACTTTCACGTTCGTTTTTAGAGATCGGTGAGGATCGAACGAGTCAATTAAAGACCACCCAGTGCGGAATCTTCAGCTTCCTTCTTTCCCATCTCCGTATTCGCTTCCGCTTCAACCTACACCACCCACTCCCACCCTCATCCCAACCCCCACTTCAACCTCGGGCACTTCTTCTTCCTCTTTTTCCCTCTCTTTTCCTTTCTCTCTCTCTTTTTCTTATACTTTTACTTTACTCAACTGCGTAAAATGGGAAACGTGCCAAGTCGACGAAGGAACATCGATTTTCTTAACGTCTTTTAGCATAATCATTCTATACTTACATATAAAATCGACAACTTTGCGATAAAAAAAAAAGAAATAAAAAACAAAGAACGAAAGAGAGAGAAAAGAAATAAAACTTTAATTCCGTTCGTCGAGAAAAATTCTTCAAAGGTTTCGCGTTTCTTTTTTTCTTCATTTTCCTCTCCCCTTTTCTCTCTCATCCGTACCATAAAAAATAAGGTAATTTCTTTTAAAGATCAAAAAAGAAGTTTTTTCGTTTTTAATTTTTTCTTGTTTTTTTCCTTTATTACTTTTTTCTTTACGTCTTTCTCGTCTGGACTAATATCGAATGATGGTTAATTTTAACATTGAATTTCACTACTTGTTACTCCTTAGATTTAAAAATAAAGGTGACAGAATAGAAATGCTGAGAAAGCTTTCAGTATCGATCCCATTTTTTTTCTCTTTTTTTCCTTTAAACGAAAAAAGGTTCAGTCTTTCTTTTCGAACTACCTTCACGTTTGAGGTTAGTCAGTATAGGATTGAAAGCTGAGGGTTGGAGGGTTTCATGGAAGGGTTGAGAAAATGAAAGAAAAGAATGAATGAAAGAGGAAGCTCAACAAAGTATAAAGATTTTCAACGAGTCTTTCGTGACAAAGTATTGTGTATCCTTTAACAATCGGAACAATTTTGAAAGGAATTAACAATTAGGATGAAAATAATTAATATGAAATATTTAAAACGTTAAATGAACTTATTTTGATTCTGGTAAAAGAGAAAATAAATTTTATATTTTTTTCTTCTTCTTTAACTCATTTTTCTTTCTAATATTCTTCTGAATCGATAGAACAACCATACTCGATCTTAAGTACGATAGTTAACATTTGGATGCTCGTAATCTCGTTAAGTACTATATTTTACGAGCACGTAAAACGAACGACTCCGAGCGTGCTCGGAAATTGTCACGGTGGTACCGAAGACTTTGCTAAGATTAATTTTAGAGACTCGTTAATTTATTGAAAATAATATTAACAGGGTAATAATATTATAATTTTTGCTTTTTATTATTATTATTATTATTATTATTCTTTAAAAATAAATAATTACTAATGAATTTGAAATTAATTATGAATAAAATTGTAATAAATGGAACGTGTACAAGAGAAAATCGTGTTGTTTTTGTCGAATCGATCGCTAAGATTAATTTTCAAAACTTTGATACTTTATAGAGAATAATATTAACAACTTGCTTTATTAAGTTACTTTTAGTACAAATAATTATTGACAAATTTCGAATAAAAATTGTAATAAATAAAACTAATAATACATGGTTATTTGTTTCTTAAATTAAATTCCAACAAATTAATTGTAAAGATTTATTAATTTATAAAAAAATAATATTATTACTATGAACGTTTTATTTTAAATCAAAAAACACGTCGCGTTTAAAAGATAAATAATTTTTTAATAATTTCATATTAATTTCTAATAAAAGTTATAATAAGTGCAATTTGTGTGCGAAAGAATTCTTAGATTCGTCGATTTAATTTCGAAAGCGTTGAAAATTTCGCAAAAAAAAAAAAAAAACAAACAGCAAAACAAATTTGTACAAAAAAATAAAATTGATTAACTTAGCACCGATTAAATTTGTTGTGAGTTTTTTTTCACTCGACATCAAACGATTATTAAGAAAGAACTAATACGGTCGAACGAAAAGGAAGTTCACACAAATTTGTTCCAACTGATTGCGAGTGGAGTCCTGCGATAAATATTTACACGTTGTCGAATATGTAGTTGGGGTCGTGCATATCGCAAAAAAGTTGTTTTAAAAAAGGATAGAAATAACTCGGCGTAGGAAATTTTATGGATCGGGAACAACACCGTTAAGGATACGTCGCACAGTCGACGAACGATAAGAACTTCCTTTTTCATTTTCATTCTTAATTGCTCATTTTTTATCGCTTTTTTGTCCTCTACCGGCTTTTTTAACCAACACCCCCTGTCACTTCCCCCGTCACACTTCTTCCAATTCTTGTTTATCGTTCTGGGGTTATTCGAGATTAACTCGTCAATCTTTTCTTCCTTCTATTTTTTAGGTCGTCCAATATGAACTTTGGTTTGCAAAAAATTAAAACGTAGTTAATTTCCCAATTATTTGTTTAAATATTATCTTAAAGCGGAAGAAAATTCGAAGCATTAACAAATTACTAGGATTGGTTAGTATAATTATTCAAATATTTATTGATATTTAATTGAAAATTTTAGAAATCTTTTAAGAATTGATAAAATATTACTTTTTTGTTCATCTATTGACACCTCTATCCATAAATGAAACTGGTATTCTCTTGAGTGAATGATCACGAAAAAGATTCCACAGATTGTAGACATTCTTTTCCTTCTATCTATCTATGACTTCACGTTTGACCCTTTTTACTCAGCCAATGTATTCCCTTTGGAATGTGCACGGATAGTCTCGAAGGATTCCGAACTCTTTGAAGGAACTAATACAGTCATCTTTTTTCTCACATTTAATGTTACTCGACATTGCTCTAATGGAAATAAATTAATGGAAATATAAAATTTTTATCTGCATCGAATCTTAAATCATGTTAAAGTACAAATCAATTTTGGATAAGTTTATTTAAACTATTTATAATTGAAAGAAATTTTCTTTTGATATTTTTTTTCGTTTAATATTTTAAATTTCAATAATAGAAATACATTTGTTTGATACAAATTATTATGCGTGTTACTAATGTAAGTATCAGATTTTATTTTGCATTAAATCCTTATGTAATTCGATAGTCTTTTTATTTTTTATTTTTGTGCATTGATATAAAATAAAATCGAAATGTTTGCATCAATGTTGTTTAATATTGCGATAAAATTTTCACGCGTACCATTATTTTATTTTTCAATCTTTGTTATTCGGTTCTTGTTTGCATTGATATATCAAAAAAAATAAATAATCATTAAATTAAATGCAACGACACAGTCGAGTATTTTTTTTTTTTTTTTCGTAAAATAATTGTTTTTCATGTTTGTATGATTTTATAAAAAGAAGTTTGTTTATTCCGTTTAAATTCATAATGCTTGTAATTCGAAACAACTTTTATCGTTCTTGAAATTAATTGTTTTAATAACAAAAAAAAATGTGAATAAATTTATCGCAGTTAAGTTGTGTTCGTGAAACTTATATTGAAGTAAAAAATCGAATAAAATAAAACTTTCGATTTTTCTTGTTCTTTTTTTTTTAGTTCGAGACGACACTTGACTGAAGAGGTCCGAGTAGATTGTAGAACCTGGTAGATATCCTTAAACTCGAGAACTTTGAAAGCGTGTCTGCGAATAGAAAACCGTTTGACTTAACCCCCTAGGGAGTGCTGAATGATGAGATAGCTAATAGAAAGATAGGAGTGAAAATACCGAAGAAAGAAATTCGGTAAGAGAATGCGAATGATCGTGAAAGATTAAAGGTGAAATGAAAAAAAAAAGAAATTAAAAAGAAAAAAGAAAAAAAAGAACGTAATCGATTTTTAACTATTCCAAGAAAATAATGAATCTAGGAGTAAAAAATTGATGCTTCATTGTGAACTGCTCGATTGAAATTTTATTAAAAAAATGAAAGAATGAAAAAAAAAATGAAGAAAAAAAAAGTATTCGTTATTTTTCAACTAATGGACTTTAAATTGTACCAACTAGAAAACGAATTAAAAAAAAAAAAGAAGAAAAGAACAGAGGAAGAATACAATTAAAAGAACCAATATTTCAACGGATTTAAATTAAATGTTTTCAAGAAAATAAGAAATTTATTTTTGAAAATAAAATTGATTGATTGATTTATTTAAGATTTCATTCTAAACGTGCAATCATTATCAAAACAAGAAAATAACATACGTACATGTGTGTGTGTGTGTGTGATAATGTTCGTGATAAATTTTATTCGATAGGAATCGTGATAATAAATGAAACATAGAAAGTATCGTGTTCTATGTTCTAATTACTTTTACAGGATCTATTTATCGTGTACATTTCATTCGTATACATATGTACACCATAATTATTACGTAACTTGATCTTTCTGTTTGAGACATTGACATTTTTGTTACGGCTAACGTGTTTTCGACATTGATATATATTCAACAAAACGAATTTAACTTCTTACAAAGGTCTAACTTTAAATAAAATTTAATAAATAAAATAAATTCGTTTTTACAACTTTAAAACAACCATAAAGAAACTCATAGATGTCTAAGCCCTTTGTAGAAATAATAAAACAAATATCTCCTGTATTTAAATATTTCAAATATTTTAATTAACAAAAATCAATACCAAACGTAACCGTTTCAATTTCTTTTTTATTATTCCTATTATTTTATCGAATGAAATACTTCTCTTGTTAAAAAGAAAAAAGAAAAACATTCCTATCATTAATTAACTGTATCAATTTCACGAACGAATATTGTACAATAACAGTTTTTGTAATATTATTTAATTATTTCCGATTAAATCCGACAAGCACGAATTACTGTCTTTGATGCAAGATTTTTTGTTTGTAAGATTTATATTTCTTCCTTTTTTTGTGATAAGTTAAACAATATTGCATGAGTAATATACTTTTTTTGTATTTCACGTTATTTTACTAAATAATATAAATTCTACTCTACTTTACCTTTTTCTATACTTTAAATTATTCAACCTAAAAAATATTGTGCCCGTATAATTACTAAAAAAAAAAAAAAAAAAACTTTTAGGACGGCTTAATACTTAAATCTATTTGACATATATTCCACATTTTACAATACATTTATTATCTTTTCAAAAGAGATGCTATTTTTTCATACATATATAACATACTATATCTATATATGTGTATATGTGTCCAGTACATTTAACAATTTGAAAACCCCGATAAGATTGATATACGTATATTTATATTCTTGTTCCTTTCACATTTCAAACGTTGGACTAGGTTAAACGCACCGTTTGCTTATTGCGTCCGGTGCATCGTGCTGCATCGATCCAAATCGATCTTGTACTTCTCCCACCCCCGCATCCCCCTTCTCGTCTCTCTCTCTCACGCTGTCTCTGTTATATTCACCTATCCATTTGTGGATGGGTCCAGAACTAGTGTGTGCTTTCATCAAGTATACCTTGGCTCTTCAATTAATACTTCGCTAACTAATCAAATTATTGCGTCGAATGCAACACTCTATGTCATAGAGTATAGAAGGAGTATCGTTTCTTTGTACAAAAAGCATTCTTCTAAAAGTATTCCCATTTATAAAACGATATAACTCTTAAACATTGTTGATAACTATCAAACGTATTTTACTAACTTGCATACTATCGTTTATGTCATTTGTTTAATGGAATTTCTATTTTTCTTTTCATCGTCTTTATCTTTCTATCTTTCCGAATTTCTACAGATCTGAAACACTCGAAATTCTATTTAAGTAACGATTGAAAGATGAAAACGACAAATACTTTACTCGTCATTCCACTTTTGTTCTTTCCGATATCGATTGGTTACTCGATTTGTATCGCAAATTAAAGTACCAAACGCAAATACATTTTCAATTGAAATGATTCTTCCTTTTTTTATTTTAAACTTTTCACTCGTTTTTATTCCAATTTAAAAAGATCTATAAAGGGTTAATTTTTTTATGAAACTATTGCATCGAATTATAAGGATTAATAGTAGGAAGAATGAATACATCAATAAACTCTTATTCATGTTCATCAATTAGTATGTTCAATTTGTTTTGACGTGATTTCCAATGTAAATGAGAAAAAAATATGTATAAAAGAGAAAATGTTGGTTAAAAAAGAATTTCGATTGATTTTAAGTTGAAAACTTAGTTAGTTGATTTTGTATGAATATAAAAAATGTGAGAAAACAGGTAAGAATTGAGAAGAAAGGTCGTGACCTAGTATATAAGAGAAAACGCAGTGCGGTGTTATAGATAATGGCATCATTTTACCGATTCAAGTGTGCAACGGACGATGCACCACCGACCGATGCACCCACCGATGCATCTTGAATTGTCGCACGCGAACCTTCCGGCAGTTACCCTTCTAAGTTTACTTAGTTTGTACTGATATATATAGTTATGTTACCGCATTGCAGTTATATGCACTCGAACTTAAATTTTCGAATTTCATTCGTAGTCTCTGTCATTGGTTTAAATTTGAAAAGTAGTTTTTTTTTTTTAAATAATCAAAACTGTGACGATGAAAAATATTTATTATAATTGTTATTATTATTTATTTATTTTTTTTTTCATTTTGTAAAAATTGTATATATTTGTTTGTTACTAAAAATTTATTATTTTAACAAAGTATTGTAAATCCAAATATTTAAAATCGCGAATGGGGTTGCTTTGTTGGTTCATCAAATGTTTGACATTTTAATCGGATTTTCTCTCTCTCTCTCTCTCTCTCTCTCTCTCTCTCTCTCTCTCTCTCTCTCTCTCTCTCTCTCTCTACTTCTTTTCTTTTCTTTTCCTTTTTTATTTTATTTTTTATTCCATGTTTTATAGACGGGATAAGAGTTAAGAAGGAGAGAAAAAAGAAAATTCTCGAAGAGTTATCGAGAAGATAAAACAAAGTTTTGAACGCGTGAGACTCGAGATTCCTATCCTGGATTATATCGATTTTGGAGGCAAATATAAATAGAAAGAAACAAAAAAAAAATAAATAAATCAAAAAATAAAGTAAAACAAAGAAATAAATCGAAATCATAGATTATGTATGTCAAGTTTTATCTATTATTTTATTTTATCGATAAAATATTATTCCCGCATGTCGACGAACCTGCCGAATTGTATCTGCGTATTGTCTTATTTCTGGAACATAAACTTCTTCAAATTTGATAAATGTAACAGAAAATCGACTGTTCGAATCATCTTTTCTTACATTTTTCTTTATACTACGATCAATTTATTTCTATCCTCGTATATTGTTTTATTTTTTATTAAACTTGCAAATTTTATCATCAATTTTTCGGATTATACTTTCTATATTTAATACGAAACTTTAATAAATTTTATTAAAATTATTCTGTTTATTTTAAATTAACATCGAATGAAAGTTACCTCTGGAAAACTATGAAATATAAATAAAATCTAGAATTACAATGAGAGCGCCACGACTTAGCTGAAAATAATTAAATTTTATAAAAATGAAGGAACAAATAAAAATTACAAATGAAAATTTTATTATTAAAGTAAAATTCTAATAAAAGGTAATTTAATTTATTAACATTACAAACGGTTGGTATGCCCGTTCTGTTATACTTCTCACTATAACTTGACTTATTTAATTAAATATTATAAAAAGTTAAATAATATACTAATTTAAAATATTTTAAGAATTAAATATTATTAGACCTAATTGAAAAAGTATAATACTATATAAAATATTAAACAGTAGCGAATGCGTAAGCGAGTTAAAGAAATTCTTATCTAATACTTTGGTATTAATTTACGATAATAAATGAAATCATTTATATTTTAATTTACATGGATTAAATTTCATTATAAAATTTTGAATTTTGAATTTATACATTGCATTTTAAAATTCAAAAAACACAAACAGAAATTAAATTTTTCTAATTACACATATTTTATTTTCTAGTCAATTATTTATTATAAATAAGAAAAATAAAAAAATTGTATTTTATATAACGTCAAATATTTGTTCGCGTTAAAATTATTGAAAAATGACGAATTGAAATAACACAATAAAAAAAAACAGACGTGATTTTCTCTTTAACGTGCGAAATAAACTAATGGTAAAATAAAAAAAAATTAAAAGTAAAATATTGTTGTTGGAAAAAAACGTGACCGTTGATTAATCGTTGAAAGAAAGAGGGAAAAAAAGAATTAAAAAAGAAAAGGAAAGAAAGAAGAATAAGAATAATGTTGGTAAGTAAGTACACTTCTCGTAAGTCAGCTGTAACCATTCTCGCGTGAATATTGACGAGAATTCAATATCGATGACATTAATAACTAGAAAAAAGAGATGAAAAAGAAGAAGAAGAAGAAGAAGCCATCTTATAGGATCAGTAATGATGAATAGCCATAAACGCTTTGGTTTCATCAAATCGGCTTTTAACGTATTAAAATGAGAACTCTCGTTTGACCGTACGACCTATACTTTCTGTTCTTAATGAAACTTTCTCCAAGTAATAAGTCAAATCGATAAAATAGTTCAACAATTTGTTCTTACTATAGTCAACTTTTATTTAATCTTATTAAATTTGATTTTATTTTTTTTTTTTGGTTGAAAGAATATAATTACTTTTATCATAAATTCCTTCTAAATCAATTATAAAACATTCCATTCTTAAAAAAAATTAAAATACAAATACTAATTTAATGAAGTTAAAAAATTATACGATGAATGATCGAAATAAAGGATCAAAAAATAACAATTTTTTCCTTTCTCTAGTTAAATTAATTTTAATCTTCTAATGATTCTAATTACTTTTAGAATAAATTTGTTTGAAATCAATTGTAATTCATCTCCAAAAAGAATAAGATACAAATAATGCCACACAATATCGGCAAAAAAAAGGTTAAAAAATAAACAAAACATAATAAGTAGAAAAAATTAAGGCCAGTATTTTGAATTTTTCGAATATATAACTGGTATAATTTTCTAATCAAATTTAAAGAGAAAAGAAATTAAAAAAGCACACTTAAAATTAAGTCTTAGTACTTTGTAGAAACTTGAAACTAATTTTGATTACCTTAGAACTTCGTTAAGAAATCTGTACTCGCTTTCTTTTCCTGATCGTGCATTCTAATCTCCTACTGAAAAGAAACCCGACAAAACTTACAGTTTGCATGTAAAAAAGTGCCGACAGTTTTACTAAAACCAACGTACTTCGTATATACTTACCGTTAGAAAATATTTTTTCAAGCATTAGACGGTTCTTTTATAAAGATACTAATGAATTTATCGAGTTTATCGAATAAATTTTTCCCTTCTTTTTACTTCTTTTTTTGTTTTCTTTTTTCTATGATAATTTCATTCAAGAGGAAGTTTGTAGGAAGGGGGAAAGCTCTCAGGCCGATAAGGAACTTCGTAAATTATTCATGTCGGTAAAACTGCAAAGTCTAAAAATTATACAGCATTGAATAAAATATTCTAAGTAATGGATTATATGACTCGATCATACTTCGGAGAAAAGGAATGAATGAAAGAAATGCTCAAAGTTGAGATTATTTTTCAAGTATACAACAAATATGAGAATATTTTAAATACAGTAAAATCACAGTTAACTTAATCCCGATTTATCCGAAGTCTTGAATTATAAATTGTGTTATGTTTTTTAACATATTCTTTGTCAAGCTTTAATTGAGTAACAATTGTATGTGCATCTAAAATGATACACACTTGAAAATTTAATATATATATAATATATCTACGACATTTATTTATTTGTTTCTCTCACTGTACTGGAAATTTTTTTTATTATTTTATTACATTATTTTATTATATTGTTATTTATTATTTTATATCATTATTTTATTATATTAAAGTACAGTTCTCGTTTAATATGTAAATTTGAATTTGTATAGTTTTTTGAATAATTTACAGTAAAAATGTAAATTTTATACACATTTTTTTAATAGCCTACAGTACAAACTCGTATTAGCACACATTTGTGAAATTTACCACAATACAAATTATAAATGATGACTAATTATTATTGTTGTTTTATTTTCATTATTCTAATTTAAATATTTGAAAAATACTGAAAACTGTACGAGTGATACGTGTTAACAACAAATATTCAAATTAAATTAAAAATTATAATCACGTTACTTTCAATTTGTAATCCAACAAACTATGAATTCCAACAAAGAACCTTGTACCAGCTACGTTTGATCATCCTTCAAACGATTTTCAACGGATATTTTCTTCGAAGGACTTTTAGATCGAACGGGGATTCATGGTTTGTAATTATTTTCCAAGAGTACGGAGGATTTTTATTATCCAGAGAAACTTACGCGATTAGAAAGGTGTAATAGAAATTGTAAAGTATTACATTTGAGAGTCTGCTAACCTTTGATGCATTATTATTCGTGGAATGATGTGACATCAATTGGAAATCAAATAAAAGAAATAATATACATCACAATCGTCGTGTATATTATAATTATCAAAGATTAGATAAGTAGTATTATATACGAAAAGATAAAAATTAATTGATGAACGTGCAATTATCTGAGATAAAATAAATACCACGAAAACAATTCTAAGTCGATATAAACTGTTCCACAAGTAAAAATTCTTCAAATGGCAAACTTAAATCGTCATCTCTTCGATATGCGTTCCATCAGGGCAAATAAAAATATCGTAGACTAGGTTACTGTAAAAAGCTGATAAAGAACGCAGATAATGATAGAACGCAATGGCGCAGAAAATAAACGAATATCGTACATATATAACGTTAAACGTTAAACGTAAAATGGCGAATTGCCGATTTATATTTTTTTTTATCTTTTCCTTCTTGTTGGTTATTAAATAAATAAAAAAAGAAAAAAGAAGAAGAAAAAAAATGGATATCGTCGAAATAGAAATATCCAAGTAAATTGTTCTGATAAAAAGCTGTTTAAAGGAAGAAGCATGGAAGATGGGTATTATTCGGCTCGTTGATTCGATATTTAATCTTACTGTCATGTCAGGATATAACACCAAGAAGAAAATTTCAGAAAACGATCCTTTATATATTTCTCAATCCTTCTAGTTTGTCTTTCAGGATTAAAACACAGTGTCACGAGATAATATCAAATCTTAAATAAATTTGTAAAATGGAAGTCTCCTTGAGAGATACTTCTTACAAAATTTTCTTACCCTCTGCATTATAATTCGTAAATATGTACAGGGTTGTTGTATAAGAAAGAGATTAATGTTATTTTTTGCTTTGTTTTGTTTAAGTATAAAAAATATCTTGATACCGATTTTTGTAAGATAAATATGAGACACATCCGGTATAAATTTTCCATATGAAAATATTTGTCCGTAAAGATGCGTAGTGAAAATGATCATACGTGTTTCATCTAAACGTTATGCGAGAGAGAGAGAGAGAGAGAGAGTGGGATAGAAAGATAACTTATGTTAGAGCTTATAGGATGCATCGATCAATAACTCGAACCTCACTTGGCCGTTGCTATCGGTTCGATAAATCTTAGGTTAGTTTCCTCCCTCTTGGAGGATTCTCTCAAGTTGTCCCTTCTTGCATCTCTCGTCACTTCAAACGCAAACAACTAAGAGCATGAATAAGTACTCTTGTGTGTGTATGTGTTGGTAACTCTAACCATAAGACGATGGTATGCAAAACTTGTGCTCACGCATAAAAGGAAAAACGTTTGGTGAGTGATAATAAAAAGGAATATAAAATTCTTTTCATTTCTTCCAGAAAAGGGGAGGTTAACATTTCTTGCGGTTACCATAGAAAATAATTTTTATAATATGTTAGATTGTTTTATTCTGAAAGAGTTTTTTTCTATCAATTTATAAATATATTCTTTTATTTATTTTTATTTATTATTAATAAAGTTTAATTAATAAACGTTTTATTGCACAGTTAAAAACTGATGAAATGGAAAAAAAGTAATAGTAGATTTAACAGATCACCGAGCAAACCCATCCAAACATTACACACCAATGAAATATCGTGAGAAAGTCAATGCCATTTGTTTTAGACTGTAAACAGTTTTTATTATACTTCTATAATTTGAGAATGATAAAAACACATTTCGAGAGAACTTGTCAGTGTTCGCCCTATATAACACCGAACTGAGGAAATGAAAGTTTTCATGGTAGATAATCGATTTCTTCTCGAGTGGGACGAATCATTTAAACTGTGCTTTGTTATGTAGTTGTTAGAAAAAAACAAAAAAACAAGAAGAATAAAAACAAAAATGGAATAAAATAAAAAACAATAATAGGACTACCTCGTTCAGCTTTAGTTCAATAAAAACTTCTAATTTTCTATAACTGTTACTTCTAGTTTTTATTTTTTTTTTCTCCTCTTTTTTTCTTATAACTTTTTACGTCAAAGTTTAGCCTTATTTGTTTTCTTTTTTAAATGAATTCAAATATACATTCAGATATGTTTTAAACAATTTATTTGAACAAGAAAATGTAATTTTAAGAAAAAAAATGTGTTTTCTTCTTAAGACAATTGAACTTTTCTCACTGGTTTGTAATTAATTTTAATTTTAAAATAATTATTTAAATTAAAATACTATAGATGTATATGTATTGATTTGTCTTAACTTGGTAAATTAAATTAATTAAATAAATTTTTTCCTTAAATAATATGAAAATTGTGAAAAGTTGTTAAATAAATAAATGAACTTTGTCGAATATTTCGTATACTTTTAAGTTAATTTTTGCAAACGACCTAAGATAAGGACTCGAAAAAAAAACAGATAAAAACAGAGGAAAAAGAGAACACAAAATAATAAAAGAAAGGGAAATGAAGAGCACACCAGCATAAGGCAACCAACGGTCATAAATTTTCGCAACCAGCAGTAGAAATGGGCAGGTTTTTACGAGCAAAGCAACCTCAGATAAAACCTTCTTCCTAATGTGGGCCTAAATGAAATTATGCGAATTAGACCGGCGATAATAAGACCCTTTTCACCAATTCCAGTTCTTTTATCCTCGTCACGTTCCATTTTGCAAATGTTCACATTTCCTATTCCAAACGATATTCAACAAGATTTTATTTTCACCTCAAAATTACCTCATTTATCATAAAAAAAAAATAAAAAGAAAAAAATAAAAGAAGACTCATTTCCGTATCGGAATAAATTTCTTTTTTCAATAGAAATATAATGAACATTTGACGTCGTTCAAATGAAATTAACATGAAAAGTGTAAAAGAAAACGTGAAAAAGGTAAAAAGATAAAGAGAAAAAGAGGGAAAAAAATATTCTGATAAGTTAAATTAATTATAAAATTTTATCGTTCGCATTAGTTTTTCCCTTGAGAGTTTATGTCTGTCATTCTCAGGATTAGAAAATTCATTACAAACGAAACCGTATAAAGCTTGAGAAAAAAAAAGAAAAAAGAAACAGAAATAGAGAGAGAGAGAGAGAGAGAGAGAGAAAGAGAAAGAGAGAGAAAAGAGAAAGAAGAAATCGGAAGCAACAAGGTCCCGATTTAGTATAGTCATAAATCCAACCCACGTATGACAGGGAGTATTACCTATGTATTTACATACTTTACAGAGTTGGTATTACATACAAACGTACACATATGAGGTGTAGTTCAAACACGTGTCGTTGAAAAGCCACTGTCTACATCTTATTTATTTATTTATTTATTTATTTTACGGGACAAATCTATTAATACAGAATTAGTTAAACGACGTTAAGAAAGAACTTACATAAATAAAATAAAAATAATAACATATATACATAAATAAAATTTAAAAAAAATAAAAATTATTACAGATGATTAAGATAGTACTCCGTAGATGATATTGTTTTTTTTTATTTTTATTTTTTTTATTATTATATCTCCAACTTCCTCTGTAATTTGTTCGTGATGGACATTCGCCAGATTCGTTTAGCAGTGAGTGTAGTTTTATCACGTAAATGTTCTCTTTCAGAAGAGAAAATATTTTTACAATAAGTAAGAAAGAATTGTGATAGCTTATATTGTAAAGAGATCCTTTTAGGTATTTTCTTTGTAATCCTTCTAAGTATATTTTCAAAATATAGCTTCCTTATTGGATCACTTGAGTGATTTCTCTTTTAATCTGATTTTGTATTTATTACACAGATTGAATATTTCCTCTTCTACTGATTTAATCTTAAGATCTTATTATGAAGTATAATACTTTAAGTTTGGTTATGTGACTTTTTGTTGTTGTGTCTCATATTACAGTCATATAGGTTTAAATCGATTTAATTATTATAATATCTTTTAAATATTACTTACCACTTCGAAAAGTGTTGACCAACATAATATATTTATTTAATTATCATAAATCGCATGAAATAAATGAAACTAAAATTCCGTTGAAATAAAATTTATCAAATAATTAAAGTTTCATTTTTGTGTATAGAAAAAATAAATTATATATTATTAACATTAGATTGATTTATAATTGTGTCGTAAAATTACATTTTTTTATATATCCGATTAAAGAATTCGAGGAAAACGGGTAAATCGGATTTGAGAAGATTTGCATATTACGTATTAAAGTTTTTTTTTCTTTATTTTCACTGATTTTTAAGATGAAATAATTTTTCATCCGAATAGACAGATATTGCAAAGTATTTTGTGTTTTTTTTTTTTTTAAATTATTCTATAACATGAGAATTAATTTAAATTAAAATAAAAAAGAAAACAAAGATCAATACGATTCCGAAGGTTTTGCATATTCCATTATCTTTGGTTTATCAGATTTGGTTAATCGATAAATTCGAAGGATAAATTTTAAAAATTTAGATAAACGTTAGGAGGATAATCGTAGAAAATCGCGTTATGGGTTTCAAAGATATGGTACACCATATTTACTGACACACCGTAATAAAGTATCGGTAAAGGTACTCTGCTCGTAAATTTTCTCGCGTGCATTTATAACGTTTCCGTCGTCTTAACTTCACGTATATGCATATGAATGTATATGTATGTGTACGATTTTAAAGTACGCAAATCGTTTATATCTATTTTACGAGCAAACGATCTTTAGGAAAGAATAAAGAAGAATTTTGTGTTCCTTTTTTTCTAAATGAGTTAAGTTTAACGTTTGCACTAATTCTTTATGGAAATTAGTTTCTTATGAGTTTCCATGACACTCTTTAATGAAATTACAAGGCTTTACCTTATCCAATTTATTTTCCATTTCTCTTTGTCTCTCAACATTTACACGTCTTTTACACACTCCTTTCATTTTATTACTTTAACTGTCTTCAGTTTATCTCGTCGTTTTGTAACGGACGTGATACGTGAAACTCCAAATGTGCATCCCAATTCCTCAGAATAATTACTCCTTCTAACTTATTATTAATTGCATAATATAACAAAAAAAAACTTTTTGTGTGTCCTTTCTACGATTACTTAATAAAATCTTCCAGTTTTCTAAACGCGATTAACAAAAAATACAACTAAAATCAAACAAATAAATTATTTAATTAAAATGTACGAGTTTTATGAGAATAATTGTTGATAAAAATAAAAAATAAAACAAAAATGAAAAAAAGTATGAGGAAAAAATAGAAAACTGAGAATTGTCTAGCAATGAGACTTAAAGTAAATCAAATTAAGACATTATCGAGAAATAATTCTCTATGTTTTTTTTGTTAATAAGGAAAAGAATATTAATTTGTCAATCGAAATGTCTGGAATGTAAGATATTAATGTAAAAAGAAACATAAACAAATTCTTTCGATATTATATTGATATTGAGGAATAACATAATTGATTGATTGATTCGTGTATTATTAAACTGTACATTTATTTGTTTGATTGATAAAAGAAAATGTAATTTTACTTTATTTCTATCTTTTTCTTATTCATTCTACAAGGATAATGTCCTGAAGTCATGTTTAATCATAATTAAACATTCCCTGCAACTCACCGGTTTGTTTTGCAAGGAATTTGTCCTATAGCAAAAGACAAAAAGTTACTTACTATATGTTGATTGTATTTTACTGAAAATTAAATTTTCTCGAGATCTGTGGTGAATTTCCAAGAAGAACACTAAAATCATTGATTAAAGGTATTAACAAAAAATAAAATTGTTCCATTTCAAATTTGTACACACATCTTTAATATTTTAATACCAAATAAAATTACAATGTAATATAAAATATTATTGTAGTTTTTCACAAGAGAAAGGGAGACGAGTGTAGGGCCTGAAAATTAATAAATCCGTCACTGTTCGAGACGTGCTATGTTACCGGTAAATAACATAACTGGAATTTCCTCTTTCACGCCGATTGGAATAAGAAATTGTTTCGTAGAAATATTGCAATATTACAAAACGATATAATATAAAAATTATTCTTAAATGATTTTAAACTGTAATTATTCGTGTATTTTAAAAACAAGTTTATCTATTGCTAATTAGAATATTTAAAATAAAACAAATGAATACGACAATTCTTTAAAGTATTGCGTATTTCTACGATCGTTTTGTTTATTTAAAAAATTTCAGATAAATTACAAATATTAATTAGTAATTGTAATGGAAAATTTGAAAACACAAACATTTCTTATTTTAAATTAAAAATTTTGTCGATAGTTAAACGATTGATTTGATTATTTTTTTTTTGTTTTTTAATATTTCAAACGAATGAAGATTAAATTTTAACGTAGAATTAATTCATTTCAAAAATATAAAAACGCTATAGAAATATTTTATAAGAATAAATTAAATAAACATAATCCATTATCAAATCGTTTATTTTAAAGGATTCCATGAGATGTTTCATGCAAACTGAAGTTAATCAAAAATAGAAAAATAAAAGGAATGAAGGAAAGACAGAGTGACAGATTCAGAAAGAGAGAAGATAATTGTCAGAGAAAAGGCAGGAGAATGACACGTGATGTTGAACGAGAACACGAATGGTATGAACAGAATGCATAGAGAGAGAGAGAGAGAGAGAGAGAGAGAGAGAGAGAGAGTGAGAGAGAGAGAATGCACATGCTTCGAGTTGCTTCAATTCAAACGAAAGATTGATTTGAATGAAGAAAAAAAACATAAACAATGAAATACTAACGTAGATAATGTTATCGTACGATATAGGTAGAAGAAGAAAAAATATATTATACGAGAATAAAAAATAATTTGTAGTTTATAATTTAATTCGAGCCGAAAAGTATACAATTCATAATTTAGAAAAATTCATAGGTAAATTTTATTTATTTCCTACTTTTTTTATATTTTTTTCTTCTCAAAATCGATACCACCAACTTTTCGAATAATCAAACGTGAAAAATTGTAAATTGCTCGTTTGAAAGGTTATTGCAAAATATGGAGAGAAAAAATAAAATTGTTAATTGAAAATATCGATCATTATGAAACTTTTTCGTACAAGCGAATAGGTATGGTCATTACAGAAATTAGAGAGTACATTTCTATGGTGGTATTCCGACGAGTATATGGTGTGTATATATATATATATATATTAATTATGATACACTGGTGCGTGCAGCATCAGGAAAAAAGAACTCGCGCGAGAGAAAGGGGCGTTTTATCTGGCTGAAAGTGAGGCTTATTGACCTGCCGTTTTAGCCGTCGGCCACACAAATGCGCCTTGTGGCCTTCTAAAGGCGCGCTCATGACCCTAACTAACTTTATACTCATTTCTATTCATCTGTATAAATATTAAACGATCATTTAAAACCCTTTTTATTGCAATTTATTATCAATCAAGTAACATCCAAGATATTCAATTTTATTTTTTTTATTTATACAAAAATTATTTATACCCCTCCCCCCCCCTTCTTTCACCAACAAACAGAGATGAATAATAAAATAGAAACTATGAAAAATAATATTTGTGAAAAGTGATAGTGATTATTATTATAGAAATATTTATTTTATTATATTATATTATTTTTATTATATTATATATTATTATTATATTATTTTATATTAGAAAATATTTAACAATACTAGACCTGTACATTCCAATTTATTGAATATCCTAATAAATTTCTGCCAATTTATAAATTTAAGTTCGAATAATATTGTATGTATGTGTGATTGTGCTTTTTATACTGATTATCATGACTCGTTATAGATTTCAGTTGACAGAAGATTGAATTTCGAAAAAATAGTGCATATAAAGTGAATTCTCTCTAAAATGATTATCTATGATAGAACCCCCATATTATGAACATGTCACAATATTCGCTGTACAGAACAAGCTTAGTTAACAATGCATGTAAGCTTTATGGTTGTAATAAAGTGATCACTTCGTTAGATACGTTTGATATTATAGACCCAATTATACCTTAACAATCGTGGTCTTGATATAACATATAAGTCAATCTCATCGAGCTAATAACCAATCATCAAACACTTAAGTTAACATTTATAATATTATTATCTTTTGCATAGTTACAAAACAAAATGATATGTGCATGAATTTATTATTTAAGTTAAAGTAAAATATTCTATTTGAGAAATTATTTAAATATAATAGAACATGGAAGTATAAAATGGAAAATCCATGCGCCATATTCGCAATAGTGGTTTTAAAGCTTAAGCACAAAAGATACGAACCTAGGGGTGCAATTTAAGGAGTACATCGTAAAAAAAAAAAGAAAAATTTGTAATAGTATTAAAGAAATTGTATTCAGAAAATCGAAAAATAGATGGTACGAACGATATTAAAAATATTTTACGAGTTTTAATATTTTCAGTTTTTATACAAAATGTAATTTATACAAGAAAAATTATTAATAATTTAAAAGTCAAATTAATAGCCATGTTATTTGAATAAAAAATTTAATATAAAATTAATAATAAATTTAATAAACAAAATTGTGTTTAAGAGATAGTAATTTTTCTACTTGATCCTAAATAATATTGTTAAAATTTATAAAAGGAAACTCTTTTAAAAGGAAAAATAATAAAGTAAATGATCATTCGATCGGAAGAGAATTCGCATGAGGTAAATGGTCTGAGCATTGGAAGGTAGTAACACCAGAACAACATAAAGGCACAACAAAAGATCGGTTCTTATTGAACCAATATCGGTTCTGTCCTAAGGCACCAGGGGAACTCCCATTGCTTTGCAACAACTGTTTATCTCTGTTGTGGTAAACCCAGTTGCGTTTCTCGATATACTTATCTTTTTCAATGTATACAACCTTTTTTTTATTAAGATTAGGTATAACATTCTCTCGCCTACGTTTAAAAGAAAAGCAAAAGATCTGAGGGAAAACGATAGGACTGACCATGAGATGTGAGTTTGCTAAAGTAATAGACTTTACTTTATTGTTTTTTTATTCTCAATCGAATTATCGATAAAACGATAGAGAAAAACTAAAAAAGAACAAAAAATATAGAAAGCAGAGAAAGAATCAGGAGGAGGATTTATAAGCACTTATCAACTCAAGTAGCTCGTGATACTCTTGGACACATTTATGAGGCTTATCGCACTCTATTTGCAATCAGTAACCGCATAGTAATAAAAAAAAAAAAAAACAATACTATTTGACATAGAAAAAGAAAAAAAACATTATAAAGAGGTAAATCTAAGTTATTATTTAAGTGGTTTAGTTCAAAAAAGATATCGTTGATACAACTCTAGTGTACATTTGTTATCACTACTTGGAAACAATTTACACGATTCAGTAGTTCAATATATTTAGTTATGCAATTAAATCGCGATAGGTGGACATTTCTTATACTGTAATCTCAACATATGTACACATGTAATTTAGATTTAATTAATACTCTTTTCATACGTTTAAAATATCATACGTGTGATAAGAAAGAAAAGAGAAAAAAAAGTAACGAAGTAAGAATTGACATTTCCGCAAGGATATCTTCTCGTTATTTCAAAGATACACGATTATGGTAGCGAATAGTTGACACTTGTAGATAAAAATAGATTATAAATACACGAAGTTATAAACCCGCTTCCGTATATTTTACACGTGGGTGTTCATTTGATTCCTGACAAGGTCTTGCGATTATCGGACGCGTAGTTTGGTTAGTTTAATCGTCCTTCGTACGATATGTCCTTCCATTGGTTGGATAATTAAATTTCTCCTTGAATTTGGTATTAATGTGCATTAGTTAGATCGATTAATTAATTTATTGTAAATATTATTGCATATATTTAGTACGCATTCCTAATCCTGTTTGGATTGATTTAATAAAAATCAGAACATTAGGAGAGGGGGAGGGATTGATTGAGTAATGATTGAAGGAACTTGTGTTCTTCTGGAATTATTGTCTAAGGCACGTTCTTTCAAAGAAGTACTGATCGCGTTGGCTAAACCAATCGGAAGACAATAAATACGACACCTTCACCAAACGCTTCTGGAATCCAGCCAAATTTTCAATTATTAACCCTTTTAAAGTACCGATCTTATTACTTTTCTTTTTCTATTATTAAAAAAAGAGTGACAATAATGAAGGATTAATTTTAAACGGGTTCTATTATTTTTATCGATTATTGTATTTAAACATATTGAAATTTATAATATATGCAAACAATATATTTTGAGAGTTAAATAGAAACTGTATCAATTTTATTTTAAACATATTACCGATTTTTCAATTCACGATTAAGATTAAGATCGTGTTAAAATGTATGATATAATTTTTCAATTATCAATTCAAATTGTTTTGAGATGCCAAAATAAAATAAATTACTCAAGGAGTATCATAAAATTTGCATGATCATTTAGTGTGTATTCGCATTACAGAGATTTACTTTTTCTTTCAATTTGTGCTACGATAATAACTTCGATAATAACGAAATTTTATTTTTCGTTACGATGCAAGATGTTTTCTAATACCAAATCACGTCCGTTGTTTTTCGTATCATGAATTACATTCATACAATTTTCGTTTTGTTCTAACATTACCGATTTATATTTTTCATTCTGTTCTTTACGATCAAAATGAAAAAGAAAAACCACCACACAACACGAATTTGTTCTTTCATCAATCAACGCACCCTAAACATGTAATATATTCTCCCGACCCCCCCCCCCCATTTGTTATAGTATCCTTTAAAAATAAATGTGTGAAATATCGATGCGATAGAATATTTTACGATCCTAAGGAAAGAAAAAAAGAGAAAAACAAGAAGAGAAAAGTTTTTATTCAAATGTTGAGACATAAATTTCATACTTATCCACAAATCTTATGTTAAACGTTAGAACGTTAATAACTTAAATTGATCCTTTACCACGGACACTTTCCTTTAAAAGTTTAACGCTCGAAGCTACGAAGAATTATGCTCAATAAATTGAACAACTGTTCGGATAAAATGAAGTCAGAATGGACTATCTCGTTTATTTATTAGTTATCAACGTCCAAGTACGTTCCTCTCGATGTTATATCAGAACCCGTTGAGCACCGAATTCCGGTAGATGCTTGTACGTTCTTGCTATATTCTCTACCCCCTCCTACTATCTCCTTTCCCCTTCCTACTATCACACATATTCTCTCTCTTTCTCTCTTTCTCTTTCACTCTCTTTTCTGCTACCGTTCACCGTATGAACCTTCTTTTTCCTATAAAGCGAGACAGAGAACTGAGAAACCGATAAGCAGCCCGCCTGTGGCTCCTTTGCAGTTTGCTGCACGACAAACGAATACACACACAACATATGCACGCTTGATTGTAAGCGTATTAAATATATATATATATATATATATATATATATATATATATATATATATATATATATATATATATATGTTTAAGTATATCTCTCTAATTACGACAACACTTCCTTTCAATGGGATATCATATTCTATTGATAACCCTGACAAGACACGTTGTTAGCCAAGCGCATTATTATAGAAACGTTTTCTCAACATGTTTGTAAATAAAATAAGAAGAATTTTTTTTTAATCGGAATTAATTTAAAACAAAAGTGAAAAAAAATTATTCAAAAGCAAAAAAATAAAAAGGAGGAAGATTATATTATTATAGTTTTTTTTTTTATAAAAAAAAATATTATGTGAAAAAGAATATTGATTAGATAGGGAAAAAAGGCGAAGAGATATGTGCATCCATCTGTAAAAAAAAAATACAAAATAAAAAAAAAAGAAAAACAATTATTTGTTAAAATGTAAAGAGAAGGAAATGTGTTTTTTTTTTCCAGATCATTACAGGTCATATATTATTTATTACTATTGGAAAATAAATTTTTTTTCTATTTCGTTCGACAATTAATTGAAAAAGTTCTCTTTCTTTTATCTCGTCAATCAAACAAAAAATTAAAAATAAAAAGAAAGAAGAATTTAGAATTTACCCTAGTAGCACAAAATATTGGAAAATATTAAATACACATGTATTCAATATTTTGTGCTACTAGGGTATTTAAAAAAAATTACAAACACAACAACAAAGTATATAGGAATATGAATATTAAATAGAGAGTATTTTCTGAGCTTATTTTCATCTACGACGATAATATTACGTTTCTTATTACGATCGAAATGATGCTCCTTAATTCCTAACGCGTCGTGGTAAGTGATTCGGATAATCGTCATTTGAGTGTACCTTGGTATACAATTTGGTTGTTCGAAGTAATGCTCTTGGAGGAAGATCGCTGTCAAAAATCACTATAATTTATAGCGAAATTACCTCGGGAGCCTCGAGTGAAAATTTGATTCATAGGGTAGGAGAGAATTCAAACGCGTCTCTCTTTCTCTTTCTTTCTTTCTTTTCCTTTCTTTTTCTACTTCTTCCAAGTCACAAGGGTTTTACGAGAAAACTTACTTACTTTATACTTCAACGATTTCTTACACCAGAAAGACACTAGGACTTTTCTTACTTTCCACCGGGGAAATAAAAATCAGACGTTCGCTAAGATCGATAAGAAAGAGAGTGAAGGAGGAAGAGAGAAAGAAAGAGAGAGTATTGTTGAGATTTTTGTAATGAAATTGTTTTAGAAAATAGACGTGTGTTAGGGTTAATTTGTTCGACACTAATTACAAAACTATTGAATTATTCGAAAAATAATGTATTCTATATAATTGAAAATTTATATAAATAATTATAATATAAATAAAATAATTATATTTATCATTTAGAGATACTTAAGCTTATTGTTGTTAGTCTAAACTTTCAAGATAATTTTTAAATTCTAGCAAACAGACACTTAAGACGTCATTTAAAATTTCGTTATATTCCGATCTGTCAAGTGTGGTATCTTTTTGACATCACGTTATTTGTCTTACGTTAATCTGACACGCTTTTAATTTATACCTTTCTAAACAGTAACATTGCACATAAGATACATCGTGTAAATTGTAAATGACATAAGAAATATATTTTGCAAACTCCCTTATTTGAATCTGACAATTATTTGACTTTTATAAAATAAATGTATACATTAGAAAATATATGTTTTTTATAATAAAAAAAAAATCAAAGAAAATATCTAATTTATGTTCGTATTAAAAAAAATATAGAAAAACGATATTTTCTTCCTATAAATTTACCACCAACAAGATTCAAGTATCAAAAATGATACATGGTAAAATAATGAACGAATTATAATGAAATCTGTGTGAAAAATCATTATGGACAAATCAAAGATACAAATAAGAAATAATATTAAACAATTAATACTTGTAAAAAATAAATGTATAAAATAAAAATAAAGTTGAAATCTAAAAAAGATGGTAGTTGAAAGATGGTGGTTTAACGAGCAAAAACGATGAGTACTACTCGGCCAGGTAATTTTAACCGTCGTTCCAGCTAGTTTAACCACCGTATAGCAATTACAGATCGAGCGTTATTATCATCGGGGCCCACCTGCGGGGTCAACGACACTTATCGCGGTTACATCTGCATCGTCTTTACATTTTCTACGTACGAGAGTACTTCGAGAACTTACTTTTGTAAAAAGAAAAAAGAAAAAGGAAAAAAAAATGAATTCTAAACCAGAAGAGAAGAAAACCTCCCTTCGATGTAACAAAGTAAACGTTATCTCTTAGTTTTTCCGTTCGATTTTTCCTACTTGGTTTCTTTCCAATCATCAAACACGTATAAGACACACACACACAAACACACACCTAAACTAAAAACATGTAATCGAGAGTATAGTATCGAGCACGAGCGTGATTCTACTAATTGCCGATGCAATTAGCATAATACTCTAACATACGCGTAAATAAAACTTAACTATCGATCGATATCTCTTCACTTTTTTATCTTACCTTATATCTTACAATTAAGAGTAAAATTTCTAATCTTACCAATATTCTAATTGCAATCTTTATTGACGCGTTAATTTTACTCGATAACCGATAAATAGAATTTATATTACTAGTTGGTTTATATAAACCGGTACCTCTTAAAAATAGTCTTTCTCTTTTTTGTTTATTTAATTTTTTCAATCATCGATCGAACTTAACGTTAATATTCAATATTAAGTACTTTATTTCTTGAATGTTTTATTTTTGTACATATTTTAATACAATTACCATTTTAATTTATTACCAATATATAAAAATATTTAATATACAATTAATTTTTTTCTATTAATCGATCGAATCACGGTAGGATCAAGATTTTAATTTAACCGTAAAGTACGATATATTTTCTTTTATTAGCTTTATTTAATTAAAATGTTATCCTCTCGATAATACATGGCGCGTGTCTCTACTATATAACACGAATCGTTACTTTATTACTTTAATTAACGCGTTAGTAATGTACGCGTTTATTATTCTTCTTCTTTTTTATCTTCTTCTTGTTTTTCATTGTAGTGATTTTAAACAAAATTGATCAATTAGTTTCTACTGAAATTAATCGAAACAAAAAAGAAATTATTTTAATTTTAACCTAAACATCTAATTAATAAAGGATTTAACAACGTATATCGCAAAATCGCATCCAATAAAATAAATGATATTAAACAGTAATGAAATTTGACCTTGAAAAGGGCCTAGTTTGTACATTATGCCGAAAAAGAGTTGAAAATTTCTTACGATATCCAATCAGAATAAATGGTCGTTCAATACTGTTAGACACACTTTCGTAGTGAGATAAAGATAATAGATACATGTATCTATCTCGAGTTAGTTGATTCAGTCATACTCTTAATAATAAATTCATGTAAATGGTGGTAACGCTCGAATAACCGTTCTACGTACTTGAACGTAACCAACGGCGTCAACGGTTCTGAATAAATGTATGGTTGTACGTGTGGTGTAGAATTTAGTCGGATTCAAAGATCGACGCTTATTATAACTTAGTATGTTAGATAGATATAATAAAATAGTATAGCATGGAGCATTAAGTTGCAAGTCTAACGATAACGATCGTTAGATATCAGCGATTAAATGCCTACGCTGTTTCATCTTAAACCCTCGTAGTTTATGCGTTTTAGATGTGTTAGGGGGTTTAAAATCGAAAACGTTTTAAGTACATTCGATTGGATATCGATTAAATTTTAGTTGCATTCGATTTGTGATCGGTAAAATTTTCAAACGAGTTCAATTTGAAATCGTTTATCGTATCTATTCGAAAGTTTTTATTGCATTTGCGAAGAAATAATTTATTTTTTAGTGTTAGTATGATCGTTTCATTTTTCTTAAACGTGAAAACTATCGTAGTTTTAAAGGGAACAAATGTTAAGAGTCACGATAGAATTGAAGAAGATAAACATAAAACAGAATCGTAAGTTAAAACGAGTAAAGAAAGGATTTCTAAAGCGAAATCATTTATTTTCGGAATAATCTGCATACGTATGGAAAAACAAATAGACGTGATCCTAAATTATATTACGACTTCTCTTTTAAACGATGAAATATGTTCGTATGTATGATGACTCGACACCTGGGTTTTGAGAAACTTGCATCGTATTTTGTTTGTTACCAATTCCGCGTTATCGATTGTTCTTCTACTTTTGATGTAATATCAATTTTAAAACGTGTTCTAATTTTTTGTTGTTGTTGGATAAATATACAAGATATTTCTGATACTTAATTGTGTATGCTACAATATATCGATTTTGTTCAATTTCTGTATAATACAAAATGCATTATAACATACAAATCGTTCTCAGTTAAATATCACCGTATTATACTAAATACATTTTATTTCTTACATCGATGTAAATATTATCCGTCGTTAAAATTACACGCATAACGATATACCGATTTATGTCAATAGTTATTTGATACCGAACAAATGTTTTACTTGTATCAATATAAGTTTTTTTTTTATTCTAATACCGATTTACATACGTTCCTACATCATGAAATTTATAAATCCGTACAAATATCGCAACATATTTGAATTAGCGTTATTTTAAAAATCGTAATAACTTCACCGAACGTTGAAATATACGAAACGATCAACAATATCATGATAAAATGTGTGCCAGGTAAATAAGTAATATTTTTCTCCTATTTTATCCAACGTACAATCATAGTCAATTTTCTTTCAAGTTGGTTGGATGAACATCGAATATCGAACGATGTCCAATTTTGTATCACGTTTTATTGCATACTAGCTGTTAGCTTCAGAGTCCCGGCTTATATCATTCGATAGATGTTGACCGATAAGGCTGACATATATTTCATCGTTCACGAGATTAGAAACGTATCGATACACGTATCGAAACGTATCGAAACATATCGATACGATATTTGCCAGTTTTCAAAGAAATTTGTCTTTAGCCTCTAGGATTTTATATTTTTTCTTCTATAATATCGATCATACTATTTCGATCGTACGATACTTTAGTTAAAATAAATTAATAATTATTATCATAAAATGTCCCTCATATTCAAACACACACACAAACACACACCAATGTATATAAATAAATATATTTTGGTATATAATGGCTCAAAGAGCTATCTAGAAATTCAAATAATACCAAAGTACTGTCAATATTTGTACATGATACAAAATGGATTATGTCCTCTCTCTCTCTCTCTTTCTCTCTTTTACTAATGTCCATTAAAATTCGACTTTGATTTGCTGATGTTTTAAAATAAATACTACTTACATTACACACACACACACACACTCTCTCTCTCTCTCTCTCTCTCTCTCTCTCTCTCTCTCTCTCTCTCTGTCTCTCTCTTTCCCTCTTTTAAACCTTTTTACTTGCATCATTAATTCTTCCGTATCTGTAAATGCCATTCAATCGGCAAATACAAATATTACATTTATTTGTACGCGAATCGTGATTTATGTGATGAATAAAAAAAAAAGAAAATTCATATAATCTCTATCACCTTTAGAAACAATTTTCAAAAATTTGATGAACATGATTTTTTTAAAACACGATTCAAGTTTTAGTCGTTGAACTATAAGTAAACTTCATATTGTCTTTTTTTTAAGAACCTAGTTAGAATTTTAAATTCGTATGAGTCAAGAATAGTAAAGGAAGATTAGAAATACTTATGAGTTGTCTAAAAATGATTAAAATTCTAAAATCTTATCACATGAAGTGGACTATTGTAAAACATGATTTCTTAAGAAACAATTTAATTTTTGTCGTTGTTTAATAACACGTAAGCTTTATTGTTTTATTTTATTTTTTTTTTTTTTGTAGTATCAAGTAAGATTTTCAAGACCATAGGAGTAAGAAAAATAAAAAGAAAAAACGTCTAGTAGCAAATAACTAGGCACTTTGAGATCCTCTCCACGGTCATGTTCCTTCTCTCTTTGCTATCACTTTTTTCACTTTTTTCACTTTTCTCTCTCTCTCTCTCTCTCTCTTTCTTTCTCATACGCATCATCAAATGCTCTTCTTTCCGTTTCTTTGGACTCGATATACATATCTACGGGTCGTTGATATCGTTAGCCTCATGTTTTCTTGGATAACATGACTATATACTTTACTTATATACTATACTTATATACTATAATACATAAGTAATTTTTTGTCCCATTATTTCTTCGAAAATCAATAATCCCTTATCCGTTTAAGGCCAATCCTACGTACGCGAACAATTTTATTTTTAATACAATAATAATTAATTATGTCTTAATGATTAGATCATTTGAATCGTTATTATATGATCATTTCTAAATCATTATTAATAATTATTAATAAATATTATTATATATTATATATTATATATTATATATTATATATTATATATTATATATTATATATTATATATTATATATTATATATTATATATTTATATTATAATTATATATTATTATATATATATATATATATCAATACCATAATTTTAATCTAACAATTTTTATTTAAAGTCAAAGTTATGAAATAATATTTGAAAAGTAAAAGAAATGATATCTAATAATATTGTCTGGTATTTCGAGTTACATTGACAAATTTGTTCATAGCAAATGGCAAACGAGTTTTCAAGTTTTCTCTCGTTCTAGAACATATTCAACCGGTTGCAAGTTACTTTTGTTTATCTAGGATAAAAAAAACACGAAGCATATACCAACGAATCTATGAATGATCGGAAAAGAGAAAAGGCGAAAAAAAAAGCTTTTCGTTTCGAATTTATCACGAAAAAAAAAAAACAGTGAATGCACCTTTTTTCCTACCTGTTTTTATATTTTTTCACGTACACTATGCCAAAGCGTCAGAGAGAAAAAAAAGGATTTAAAACATAAGAGAGAGAAATAGAAAAGAGAAAGATGAAACGAAAAATCTTAGAAATAATTTGACCTCGAACGGGTTTAACAATGTCACAAGTTAATTTAAACATTCATATAATAATAATAATAATAATAATAATAATAATAATAATGTAGTGTTAACATGTGAATGGAAGCTTGTAACAAGATAAATGCGAAATTATCATAGGTGTCAATAGAAACTAGAGATCACTATCCATAAAGAATACAAAATGGATAGAAAAAATTCTTCTAGGAGATTCAAAAAAAAGAAATCTTTTATGCGTTAATCTATTCAAAGTTCAACAAATTCAAAGTTAATGACGTATAAATGCTTTTTGTCAATTGAAATAAATATATATTCTAGATAAATTTATGGTGAATAAATAAATACAAAAAATCACCACTATTATTCATTCATGTCTTCAGTATTGCTAGAGCTATATATTAAACCTCTATTTTATTCCAAATAATTTTTACAATTTCATTAATAAAATACTTTACTTTTTTTATATTTTTTTCTATTACTTAAATCATCGATATAAAAATTCTAAAAATATTCTTATCCATTATTAAAATACGAACAAAATTTGGTCAGATATCATTTTTGTATGCAAACAAACGGAAGGATTTGATTGAAATGGATAATTTTCATTGGGTACACCGTGTATATAGAAAAATTAATATCAACTACTCGAGTAAAGTAAACTTTTTGACGTCAAAATTTGTTATCACTGATGTATCTTATTTCAGATCAAAGTTCTGCCCGCGTAATGAAAGTGTGATCGAAGTAACCCATCATGAATTATCTCATTCTCTCTCTCTCTCTCTCTATTTCTCTTTCCCTCACTGCATCTGTTCGAACAAGAAACTCGAGCTTTCCATAACACGTAGAACAAAGTATGCCTTGCAACGTGAACACATCGCGATCTAATACCAGCAACGTAATATATTACGATAGAGATAATGCGATGCCGCAAATACGATACCACTGGGATGCCATTTGGTGTTTTCTTTTCGTTATGTTTCTTTACATTACCGATGACGAACGATCTTTTTCTTTTCACAATAATCATCTGCTTGAATTTACTTGTTAGTTTTTATCTATCTCCTTGGGGAAACAAGTTCATTCGTATTTTCTTTCTATATGACTTTTAAGATCGCATAACTTTGGTAATACTAATAGGATCGGCCAATACTTTATACTGTCAATAGTGTATTTTAAAGCTGACATATCATAAAATTCCTTAAAATAGAAAAAATGGTTTACTCTGTTCATTTGTACGATCAAAAGTTATTATGTTTTCAAAATGAGGGTAAGTAAAGAAAAGAAATTTGATAAATTTGGAAATTTGATTAGGAAAAAAAAATAAAGAGAAGAATATGACTAAAGCTATTAAACAATATTAGTGGTATATATGAACACAATTTAGTATCGTTCCGAATCGTATAAAGTTGATTCGAGAGTATTCAATCTGAAAATTTTTAATGTGAAAATTGTATCTCGGTCTGATCGACCAATATCTGGAAAAATCGATTAAATTTGTGGACAAAAATCGAACAAAATTGGTACTTTTTCAATCGTGATATCGATAAAAAAAAACTAAACGTCATTCGTAAAATTATTTGAAAACATTTTAAGAGAGAATGTTCGATAGAATATATGAACAAACAACGGTTTAATTGTTGCACTCAAATACGAAGAAATTTTGTCTCCGAACAAATATTAAATCGAGTCTGTTTGCACTTGTCATTCGTAAAATTTATAACAAAAAACAATTTATAACGTTTTTGATTAGGTATATAAATGAGGAAGAAAATACGGGTGTACCGATAATGACAAGTCTATGCATCTGTGTTTCACGTTATCGGAACATTTGACACGAATCTATAACGTTTCAATGAATTCTATTTCTATGTCAACGACCGTTGTTTTACTATCGTTAAGGGAATATCGCAGTTGTTATCTTGTTTATAAAAAATAAATTTAATCAAATCCAAACAGACGTACAGAAATATTGGATTATTGAGTAAATGTTAGAAATAAAGAACGAAAATTGAATAGTTTACTCGAACCATACAAATAATGACTACATTAGCATAATTAATTAACAGACGGGTCAATAGCGGTTAGACTCATTTACAATCTTTTTTATAATTTATAAAGATGCACGAAATCAGTTAAATTATGTTTTTTGACAAATTTGAATGAAGTAAAAATACTTCGACTAATAAAATTATTGCATAACAATGAATAATTAAGGTAGATTTTAGGTTCGTTTATTTGAACGTAAGAGAACCAAATTTCAATTATAAATGATCAAAATTTATCTACGAGAAAGAGAGACAACCTAAAAAAAGATATGCAATGAAAAAAATCAAAGCAAAAGATACACGTTGTGACTGTCTGATGGAAATACTTTATCTCTATACGAAATAATCTACCTCGTTAAATTTAATTATTTAAATATAATTATTCTTTTGTCTATTCTAATCAATTGTATGTGCAAATTAATGAAATTATTACGTGAAAATGAATAATTTAGATACATTTTAGGTTCGTTTATTTCAAAATAAGTGAACCAAGTTCCAATGATAAATAATCATCAATTTTCTATGAGAAAGAAAGAAAGAGAGAGACAACCTAAAAAAGATATGCAACGAACAAAAAATCAAAGCAAAAGATGCACTTGGGGAGTCTGTTAGAAATCACCGATGCGAATTTGCGGGAAGCGTCGCGTCGCGGCCGAAGTAAACGACCTCCTCTCTCCTCTCCTCTCTCTTTCTCGTAAAAGAGTCAGTAAGAAAAAAAGACAAAAGAGAGAGAGAAAGAAAAAGATAGGGAACTCTCTCACACTTACTCTCTCTCTTTCTCTCTCTCTTGCACTCTCTCATCTCGACCTTCGGCCATTTCATTCGGTATCACGACGACATTGCTGACGGAGACTCACCGATCTCTCTCGTGGGAAAAGCTCCGATCGTCGATCCTCTTTCCTCCTTTCTAGTCACGAGCGATAACCTCCTCCTCCTCCTCCTCCCCCACCTCCACCTCCTTCTTCACCTCCTCCAACTTCTTTTTCTTCTTCTTCTTCCTCTACTTCTTCTTCTTCTTCTTCCTCTACTTCTTCTTCTTCTTCTTCCTCTACTTCTTCTTCTTCTTCCTCTTCTTCTTCTTCTTCCTCTTCTTCTTTTTCTTCTTCTCCTCTTTTCTCTAACTTTTTTTTTATTTCACATAAAAATCCTCTCTAGCGAAGAAAAAAGTGGATGGCGTTTACAACTCGACTCACGATCGACAGAAAATAAAGAAATAGAGAATGAAATAGAGATAAAGGAAGAAAGGGTGAGAGGGAGAGAGAGAGAGAGAAAGAAAATCTCTCCGGCACGCGGTACTCTTTTAAAAGGATGTTGTATCCTCTTGGTGATCCCTTAGAATCTTCTTTTTCTTTTTCTTCTTCTTTTTCTTTTTCTTCTTCTTCTTTTTCTTCTTGTTCTTCTTCTTCTTCCTCTTCGACGTTTCTACGTCAAAGAAAAGTTATAAAAGGATAGAAAAGGAGAATAGAGATAAAAACGAGAAGATGGGGTAGGAAGAAGGTAATAGGAAAGGGATAGAAAAAAGGACAAAAAAAAATTATCCGTTCCTCTTGTTTTTTTTTTTTTTACTTTTTTAACAATAAAAAACTCGTTCAATTTTGAATGTCTCTTTTTTTCCCACTAAAATAAAAGACACGTTTTCCGTGTCATAAAATTCTAAATAAAATATATTTTCGAGAGATAAAAGGGAGGAAAAAGAAAAAGAGAGAGAGAGAGAGAGAAAAAAAAAAGAAAAAGAAAATCAAAAAATATCGAAACGTTTTCGTCGCGTTCACCGCGACCGATGAAAGAAAAAAAAAAAGAAAGAGATGAGAAGAGGCGCGCGCAAACGAATGTAAGCTAAGGCAAGAGCGAAACGCGGAATAGCGACACACGTCTTTTGCGCTCCTTTGCAATACACTGAATATATTTTGAGCTGTGTGTGCGCCTCTATCCGCGAAGAGACTTACTCGCTGCCTGGCGCTTTGCGCGCGCTCATTTAGCCCCCTCACTCGGCTTTGAATTCGGTAAACATCGGGTTACTTCGGTTTATGACAACTAACCAATCGCTCAGCTTCCCGGCCGGCTTACTTCGGATTCATTCGGTGAAATTCGGTTTGACGACTACTAGTGCAGCGCCCGCGCCAACCCCGCTCAATCGTAGTTCGACCAGCAGCAGCAGTGCATTTTAGCGCATGTTGCGCAGATGCGCAACACTTTTACTACTTTTACCCATCTCACTACCTTCCGGAATCATCCTACACTTTTCATACAACTCTCACTACCCCTTTTTTTCTCGACCCTTCCTATTCCTAACGAACCTATTTTCTCGGGGTTTTTTGTTCATTCTTTTTCTTTTCTTGTTTTTTCTTTACTATCTTTGATTTCTTTCTTTCCTTTTTTTTTTTAGACGTTAACAATTTTTCTTCAAATTTTCAACCCCCATTGAATTAACTACAAGAATTTTCTTATTATTTTGCCATATCTACTTTTTGCGGCCTGTCGATAATAATCAAGAAAGTTATTGTTATCTTTTGTAGCATGCGTATAATCACGATGGGGAGACAATTATTCCAAATTGTTTACAAAACTCTTGCGAACGATACACAAAGAATAACGTCCTCGATTCTATTTTGTTTAATTTTACATTGCCGAGAGAACGCAAGTATAAGTTTAATCCCAACAATAGCTGAATCATATTATTAGTCTAACCGATTATTGTATCGTTATATAATTTGAAAAAAGTATTGAAAGATATATGTTAATGACGATCGCGCATAGTTATCACAATTTTCAACATTATCATCCACCTATCTGTAAATGTGTAACATTTACTTATACATATGCACATTGATATCGCCAGTTATCGTCAGATATCGTCAACAGAAAGCGCCTCCACTAGAGAGAGCCATTGTGGAACGTACACTTTCGCACGTATACATTATGCAAATTGATTCCATCGATTGGCCGCTAAACCCTACCAGTCCAGATGCAAAACTTGTTGCGCTTTATGGCAATGTCCTCGACGTTTTTAGCATGAAAAACTTTTTCAATGCGATCAAATTGGCAATTTTCAAATAGAATTTTCCGACTTTTAACGTTACGAGAAATTGTTCATATGTACTATCAGAAACATCGAAACATTTCTTAATAAAATGTACAATTTGATGTAGTTATATTCACGTAACAAAGAATATTCAGGCACTATTATGTTTTATTGTTTAATTAAATGTTTTAATCTATGAGAGAGGAAAATAAAAGATATTTTTAAATTGGAAATAATTTTGTTTCTAATTGGGTTTCATTTTCTGTTTCAGGTACCCCAAGATAAGACCCGAAATGTTTGCATCTTGGAAGGTCCAGTACACTCGAATAGTCTCATTTAGATAATATTTCCCTCGAAATCGAGAAAGTTTTGTTATCTTAGCAGGAACCTTTTCAATTCCCGATAAAATCAATGGTAATTGCATCGAGTTTATAGTCGATTAACAATCAACATAATTATCTTAAAAGCTTTCCGTTTAAGAGCAATCCAGTTAAAGTATGGCGTATACGTATCGACGATAACGATGCTACTTTCTACGTCATCTAAAATTTTATCAAATTTTTTGTTTTTTTATTTAATATTCTATGGGACGATTATGCTTACGTAAAAAAAACATCTAATTAGGATAAAGTAACATTTGCATGCGTTAAAGTCTCCTTTATCAAATGTCACTGAAGTAATGAGTTAGTAAAGATGGCGTAACACAACGATTAAATCAAAAGAAATGCTGCCGATCTCGCAGTTTCCATCTTTACCTTCCACTTCCAATTCCGTAACAAAAAATACTATGTCACTAATAATCCCCGATGGTTGATGCGACATCAAATAAAGCTATATAAAAAAAAAAAAGAAAAAAAATACTCTTAAATATGTATACTGCGTATCAAATTTTTCAAACGACATTTTACAAAAACGGACAGCTACAATTTATTATTATAAAATTGTTATTACTTCTTACAAATTATTATACAGATCAATCGTGCAATTTTATTTCAAAATTTAGTAAGGAAGGATAGGTATTTCTATTTTCTTCTTATATTTTTTTTAAAGCACAAATAATGAAAAAACGATTGAAAGAAAGAAAGTAAAGTAATTTGATAAAAATGTATAAAGATAACATGAAGTGTTTCAGAGCGTAGTACAGTGGTCAGAAGGTACTCATTAAGGCGTGTTACGCATTACAATGTTCTTCGGTAAAAATTTGATTCTTATTTAAACTAAAATGCTTCGAGTAGAAAAAGAAAGTATAAGGAACATTGTGACGGGATGTCGTTAGTATGATTGCTCAAGAACTTCTTAGGATGATGATAATAAGAGGTTGCTCTGAAACGTGCAAAGTCAACCATACGCAATTACCTGACTGCTAATATGCGGTTGTCGTTCCCTGAAATTATTAGTTGTCTTCTTTTGCGACGATACTTTGCTCCTATACTCTCGCAAATCGACGCAATTGTGCTGGTTATTACAACAATGTTTTTAGACTCAAAATTCTTGCTAATGAATTTTATTTTTTCTGTTAGAGTACAAATAGTTTTCTTATAAGATTAATCAATTTATTGACTGTTCATTGTCATAATTGTATATCTATACTTTAATTGTATGTGTTTACTTCGATCAAGAATAAAATTAATATATTATCCTCGTTGTTAAATCAAAATTTTATATTTGAGCCGTTCAGAGAGTGAAGTAATTAATTTCAGTTTTACAATATCTACAAATTCTTAAATCTTTGATTTTTGCTTAATATTTTACATTTCAAATAAATTGAAATTAATTAATTAGTCTAACAATTAACAATTCTCAACTCAACTCGACATTTGTTCATAAACGACATTAATGTGTTAAAAATAAAAATTAAATATATATGAATGCATTATAATTCGATGAATATTTTATTGCTAAAAGAATATAGTAAGATAATCTTAAAACAAATATAAGATATTTGAAAAGTATCAAATAATTATAGGACTGCGTTCAATCGTAAAATATAAATCAATTGAAATGATAGTCAGTACTGTAAAGATCTCTTTGTTTGAATATCCTCAAGGATTGTTCGTAATTCCTCATCTTCAAGTCGTCCTTCAAGACTTGGAATTAAAGCTTTCGCTTCTTCCGGAGTTTCCGGACACAAGTTTGCCAAGGAAGCGAGCTCGAATTTATGAAGTTTCTTTTGCAATAACAAGCTGTACAACATAATTAATAAATACAAATATATATATATATACAAATATTTCTATGTATATATAAATATATAACAAATACGATGGAAGAAAATATTGAGTAAACTCATTAAAAGTTTTATTTTATGAAAGTAAGTTGAGAAAAAATTATATTTGAAAATTTTAATACCTTCTGACCGATGCGATGGTTTCTTTATTTTTAAATCGTCCAAATCGATTCGTATAAGTTAAACTCTTCATAAAAACTTCGGAAAATTCTTGTTCTTCTTCTGCTGATTCGTTTTGTGCTTTTCTATGTTCCAGTAGCATGTACACTTCCGATATTAACAGCGTTTCCGCGTTCTCGAATTCTAAACAAATAAATTATTTTATTCCTGCAAATACTTATCCAAATCGAAATTATATTTAGCAATAATAATGATAAAAATAATTATTAAATAAATAATATATATGGACAGAGGTGGGTCGAGATATCAAGCGCGTGCATTTTATTAACATTAAATATCATTTTGGTTTAATCAATTAGCTGTGATTGGCGAGTATACTTGTCATGCAGAAAATTGATTAACATTTGCTGTAGTGACCTTATAAAAAAATATTTACTTAAATTATTTCAACAAAGATGTACCAATAACACAAAATATTACAATTTCTTCATGACTATAATACTCGTCAAACACACCTAATTGATTAACTACAGAATTCCAATTTAACATAACTATGGAAAGAAATACAATAATTAACTTAACAGAAAAAATCACTTACGCAATTTAATTGAATATATTATTGTTAAATAGGTTTATTAATGTATCCTTCGTCTGCCAAAAAATCATAAATCTTTCGTGTTTTATTAACATCGATTTTAAGTAGAACGCGAGCCTGAGCCAAACGCAGGGAACCATATTTCTTATTTTCCGTAATTAAAATATGTTTGTAATCCAAATAGCTCATAGGTACAATTCTGGTAACCGAACACAATGATCTTTCTTCACTCGTAAGTTTTTCGTAACCAGGTAGGCCATTAATTACGAGAGGTGGTGCTGATCTTCTCTGAGAGGTATTATGTGCTATTGGAAAATTAAAATTCATAATACCATTTTCCGGTAATATTTTCTTCCAACTATATTCCGGATTATTTAAATAATGTTTTCTCTCTCTCTCATTTTCCTGACGCAGTTTCAATAATTTCTTATAAGTCGGCACACTATAAAAATATTTAATTCCATTGCTCCTAAGATCGATAAGATTGTGAATGTGGTTTTTAAGTTCGCCACTGCGATGAAGACCTTCCATAAAATAATCGAAATCCATTCCCCCGGTGAGCTGCATAAAAATCAACAATCTTTCAGCGATTGCACGCGTTATCGTAAATTCGTATCTCTGCAACCAAGAAATCGTTCTTCTGATTGAAATCAATCCGTGATTTCGAATAATTTTCCATCGTCTTTTACGTTCCCTCAATCTATTGTTATAGGCTTGAACTATGGCTACTTGTAAAGATTGTCCTAGCTTGTTAATTTTCTCATCGTCCGTATCAAATTCGTTATAATTTAATTGAGAAACAATATGTTCCGCGTGATTATCAAAATTTACTTCAAAGTCTGATCTCGCAGGATTATATCCAGCTAACATTCTACAATTAAGGGAATCCGAAGCAAATCTTGGGGGTTCTTCCAAATCGTGTAATTTAAATAAATATGGAATTGGCTCGGATGCAAATAAACTTGCTTTGGTTTCTTTGATTTTCGGTAATCCAGGTAAACTTTGATTATCTATAAAATGTTCTAAATAATGTGCCTTACATTCTTCCATAGTTTTGCCTTCTATTCTTTTAGATACATCAATCCAATTACCAAATCCACATTCTTGTATTACACTGAGCAATTCCAATTCTTGTTTAGCAGTCCAACCGCTACCATTTATCAATTCAAATTCATTCTTAGTGATAACATAATCGTGATCATTTTTATGATCACCTATTTCACAGCCCTTAGAAAAACAAGACGGACACAATTCCACGTTGGTACATACAGCACATCTCACATACGGCTCTTTTAGATTACTTTTGCACGCGTAACACGTTGGATCTGAAGTAAGGATTTCATCCTTCACGAGCGATACTTCTACGAGTTCTAAGTTGTGTCCATGACTTTCTTTTCTATTAGACGAGAAGTCTGAAAGAGTAAAATTTCAAACCTTACTTTAGATCAGTCATGTTCACGCGTACATACACCTCTTTCCATTATTTATTTCCACTTATTATAGGAGAAGAAACTAACCTTTGAGGTTAGGTGTACTTACTTTAATAATATTTATGTTAACAAAAAAAACTAACCTTTGAGGTTAAGTTTACTTACTTTAATAATATTTATGTTAACAAATTATACGCATACCTTTGGGAAACTGCAAATCCGCTGCATCTTCTTCTGTCATATCAGTCAAATTTGGATTCGCCATAGTTTCTTTAATTATTATACTTTTATGATTTTATCAAATAAATACTATCTGCTTCTCTCGCTGCAACTACAAGAAATAAAATGTTTATTGAGCGATGGTGCTGACATCAACTTAAAGGATAAAACAGATCTCTATATATGTGGAATTTATCGACAATGGCGCTGCGATCTGTTTCTGTCTAGGGATCCTGTAGGAGGGATGCGCCATTCATAATCAGCTCATGTGCCATTGGCTGAAAATTTTGGGGAACCGCTTCCGATCCAACGTGCAGCCATGTTTATCTTTAGTATATATTAACGGCTGTGGTTAGTTTAAGTTTGGAATACTTATAGTTTTTATTGTGATATTTATGTTTAATTATTTTTTTTTTTTTTTAGTAGTTTTCTATAAGTGTAAGTTTAATTTACTCATTTAATAGTTACAAGTATAAATGTACAAACCTAACCTATAACTTATCGTTTGTTTACAGACTTATTGTTTGTGATGAATAATCATGGTTCGACAGTGTATTCTTAATTACTGCAAAAGTTCAACAAGAACTACGCAAGACCGTAAATACCTTATACCATCGCGTAGGTATAATCGCAAAAATTTACAAAATTTTAAGCAAACAAATCTCAGTTCGAGTAAAACTATGACCATGTACCAGACCATTGAGAAATAAAAATATGTTAAAATAAATCTATTTGTTAATTGTTTTATATATTTGTCTTATTATTATTATTATTATTATTATTATTATTATTATTATTATTATTATTATTATTATTATTATTATAATAATATAATATTTATAGTAGATAATTATATTTATCAAAATTGTATAAATTCCTACAAATTGTTTTGAAATTTCAAAATACTGTAATGCCTTTTATCAAATCAAACTTAATTAAGTCTTTCTTATTGAATTTATAATAATTTTTTCGTCTAACCTATTCTATTTTAATATAAATTTTTAATTATCATTAAATATAGTTCATTTTTTTTCTGTATTTGATGCAATTCATTATTTCATAATTATTTCAATGTTTGAATTATTCGCGCGCAAAATCGAGTTCCGGTCCCCCAGCAATGTATATGGCGCATCCCTCCTATAGGATCCCTATTTATGTCGGATTCTTGAAAATCATTAAAGTAATAAATAATAATAATATAATTATATATTAATTTTTTATATTATAATATTATAATATTATACAATAAAAATAATAATAATATTTATTTATTTACAGAATTTTAAGTCTTATTTTTTACAAAATTATCGGAGAACAATTGTTAATTTAATTCAAATCTTGTCACAAAAATGTAGAGCCCCCAGCATTAAATTATTATTTAAATTATATTTTATATTTTATGATAAATCATTGAATTTATAATTACTAAAAAATTAATAAATTTTTCTTCTCTATCATCTTTAATATTTATAGATACAGTATTTTATCAAATAAAACAGTACATGCGTGCTGCTTTTATGTTCTCGAACATGTCCCTGGAATAAAGAAAAAAACCTTCGGAGTAAAAAATGTAATAAACATGACACAGTAAAACTTATACGAACGTGTAAGTTCCTTGAAAAAAAAGTACACGAGTAAATTAGCTATTTATGTATAAGATATGTTAATTATTGGTTCGTTATCTCCACTGGAAATTATTTGTGATACTCGACAAAATTTTTTGCTTCATTTGTAAACATAGAATTGTACGTGATTTTCCTACATTTTATTCAACGAAACTTCATTTTTATTTCACAATTATAATTTAATAATAAAGCAACTGTATATATTTTTCTTTTATAAGGTAGGTACTGTTATTAGTTTAAAAAGAATGCTTCATCAAAAATTACATTCAGCTGTCGTAAATTGTTTTAACATGAATTTGCCTTCTTCTCTGAAGGATAAATTTTACAAACGTTTAAAAGAAGCCTAGTAAAGTTTATTTCACGATGTTCAATGCATCGATGTAACCTATTGATTAAGAAATAATTAATATTGACCTTCGATGTTAACGATTATTCGAATAAAGTTACTACAATTTAACGCGTGTAGAATCGTATAAAAATAATCGAATTGAATAAACAAAAACACCTACGAGTGATAGAAGTAAGGAATTATAAGTGCATATAAATAAGTTGCATAAACCGGTTTTTATTATATCTTCTATGAGACTAACTGCGGTTGGAATTGGTAAAACATAGTAAAAAAATAAGAAGAAGAAAACTAGAGAATTAACGTTCGTTCATAAAATCGTTGTTGCGATTTACGATTCTTATTATGTTTCTCAGCACATATTATGTTTTCGTTGTATTCATTTCTTCGTGCGAACCTTTTGCCTTGGTACAAGTTTTCGTTAAGAAAAAAAGAAAAAAACGTACAAGGAAAAGATTTTTGTTGTATCGATAAAGGAAAAAATAAAATACTTGTTTCTTCTAAAGTTATCTACACATACTGTAAATGGTGAGTTAATAAGAAATATGGCCTGGCCCCTTCGCGGTCAAGAATTTCAAACACACAATCTTACCGTTATTCCAACACATAATTTTAACCTTCTAATATTTTCGTTAGAATTTAATTTAACGAAATCATTTTAACCATCACAATAAAGACATTTTTTCGAATTATTTTACTAACTATTTACAATGGACTAATAAGATTAAAACTAGTGAAGTATATCTATGTAAAAATAAATCAATGTTATTATCAAAAATAAATCATAAATTTTATATATAATTTGTACCATTGTTATTATTATAATTATAAAATAATTCTTCGATTATATAAATGTTGTTCTTTGATATATATGTACATATTTTTTAAAAACATATATAATGATAAATTTTACAAATATTAGCATTAGTTATGGCACTAATAATAACACTAGAAATAAAACTGAATTGCAGTTTTGAGAAAAACAATGAAAAATCGTGATTGCTCTTCGTTCAAGTTAATGTCTTTTCCTTTCATACTCGTTTTTTTAAACTAAGAATAGTATTTAAATTTGTTGAAAAGATATTAAAGAAATTCTCGGGCTTATCGAAGTAATTAACAGGGTAATTTTTATATTAATTTTTCTTTCTTATCGTATACAAAAATTCTTGGACATTTGTATTGCGATTTAACCTAAATTTCTTGTAATTGAATCGTAAAAAAAAAGAAGATGAGTAAAAACGAGCCAGATTTCACGAACGCGATGACGTTAAGATACCATGATTTCGATATTGGAGATGGTAGTAAAAAGGATGACTATGATGTTCTCGATATACCTCGTGCCAACTTATACGATAGGGTTTACGAAGGAACTACTATAAAAGGGTACGTTTTTATGAGTCATTGTTTCTATTAAAAAGAAAAACAAATGTTGAAATATTGCTTAACGTTTTTTTATTTTTACATAATTCTATTGAATCCTTATTCATCATTTAAAACTGTATACAATTGTAGTTATAATAAAAAGTTGTAGTTAAATTAATTAATATACTGCAATTATATACATAATATAAAACAATAAATAATTTGAAGGTTAAGTCATTATTCAATACACATTTTTTTAAATATCAAGTCAATGTAGATGAAATAAAAACCAATTCAGTAACATAAGTTAAATATCAAATATAAGATTTAAATAATAAAATTAAAATCTCAAATATCCTTTAAAATGTCAAATAATTTATTATAACATTTTTTGATGCAACTGCACTTAATAAGCAATAAATTATTTTGAATATCAGTTCTCTAATTGGCTCATCCAATATGATACCACCTTTTATACATTTTCTAAGGGATGACTTTTCAAATTAGGAATATAAAATTAAAAAAAAAGGAAAAATGAAACATTCGCTAAAATTTAGTGGAGGTGAAAGAACGACTCCTTTCTAAGGGGTTATCGGACCTTTTACGGTTCATTTGTGACTCCAATTTATCTCATTAACATCGCCGCGGGTATTACTATATAACGGGACACTTACTATCACACACACATACACACATACACACTGAGTATGTGCATCGAAACTGAAGCCGAGCTTCTCTCGTTACGAACTGCATCAAGTCCACTGATAAAAAGAAAGAAAGAAAGAAAAAAATTACGTAGGCGTCACGATATTGCCCGATACTAACAACTCGTCCTATATTTTCGATCTTTCATCAAACCCAACTCGATTATCTCCTTTAAAAGATACGCGAAAAAATATTGAACAGGAATTTGTATATTTATGATTTTGATCTTGAATTTTTTCTTGTTTCCTTTAAAAGTTGTACTTTAACATTAATGACTCACGAAGATTCCTCAATGTATAAATTTAAATATACATATATTAATATTTTAAAATACCATCAAATTTTTAAGAAATACATTATCATTTTAACTCTTCCTATCTTCAATGACAATTAATAATGATGATAAACGTAATAAAAATTAGTGTTGAATTTTTAGTATGAATATTAATAATAACTGCATTCATCAATTAAGTATCAGAATAAGTTAAATTCTTGAGTTCTTATTCATAGACACGCATTCATTACGTTGGATTGTTTATCGAGGACAGTAATTCTACGAATAAACTTAGAGTTCGTGTAAACGTGATCGATAAAGATCGTGCATTAGAACGTAAGCTTTTATTCAATAGGAATGATCAAAAATAGGATTTCTTAATCATAGATTTTTGTACGAATCCATTCGAGAAAAGTCAATGCAATGATAATTCTACGTTGAGAATGAAAATTGTTGTTCTATCTAACATGTTATTATGCAATAAAAGAATCGTAGATAGAGATAGTTGATCAGAATAAAAGTAAAATAGTTTAAGGTGGAGTCTAAATACAAGTTTGATCGAAAGAAGGATGCTTGTAGAGAAGATTAGGCGATTGCTGATAACCGATTACTATCTTATGTTAGCCCAGCAATAATCCTAACGGGATAACCTGGATAAACTTCCTTCGTATACACACATGTATGTGCATGTGTGAGTTTGTTTTGTGTGAATGTAGGTTTGCAAGTTTATCTAAGCACACAAACTCGCGAACCGCTCCTAGTTCAACTTAACACGTCATCATGATCGACCCATTTGTTATGAAAAGAATCAACCCAATTGGATCAATCCTGTCTCGATATAGATTTTTAACAAGTTGAGAAGTACAACAACAACTTTTCGAGTTGATTGTAATCGGTTTTTGTCCTTGTTGTTTTCTTCTTCTACCCATAAATGCAATTGAAACTAATTTAGCACTATTAATTCGCAGAGATTAACTGTTTCCTTTCTGTTCGCTAAACAACTTAAATATGATTAAGTATTACATTTATATTGCAAAAATATACGTTCATCAATTAACATTTTCAACGGTGAATTTTAAGTCAAAACATTGTATAATCATTTATTTTTATGATTTATTTTAAAATATATTTATAACATAATTATTATGAATTAACTGTTTCTTTTTAATAAGTCACAAACCATTGTTTTTATTCATATCATAATTTATATGAATAATATAATAATTGTGTGTGTAACACTAAAAGGTGAATCTGAATGATAATATAAATTAATTGGATGGAATAACAGATGATCGTTTTAGGGATTTGCATTAAAAGGAATTGCAGAGTATAATGCTATATCTAATAAGATGACTCACATAGATGCGCGTTATCTTCAAACTAGTTGTAGCCTACTGAACTCGAACGAACAAGTACATACATAATCGTAACTTCTAAGGATATCTTATTCGATCATTTGTATGCAATGGTAATACTTATTTCAATTTTAATAAGTATACTAAAAGTCTGATAACCAGTTAATATGTTTATCTATTCCCATAACGTACTCATTTCGTGAAAGATTATTAAATTAATACATCTAAAACGACCGAATAACTATTTACTATTTTTCTTTCACTATCCATTCACACGGTTTATATTATTAGACGATAGGTGTTTATAAAATCAATAAGAAATGTGAAGTTCTTTAATAAAATAAATGCAGTATATAAATCAGAGTGGGATGTCTGACATGTGACTCGAAACTTCAAGCACATAGTTACACATTATTTATTGCAAATAATAAATCTATAAATATTATTTTTTTTATTTGTTATACAATCAACTAGTTTAGTTCGTGTTATGCAGTACCGAAATATAGAAGATCATTTTTTATGCTTGTTATAACTTTTTTCTCGAGATGTGTATATTTTTTATTATCAACCAACAGACTTTTCAAAACTAAATTTGATGATACTTGTTTATTTAAGAATTTCGACATAATATAAACCATTAATATATTTACGAAATTATTGAAAAATATTTTATCCTTGTTGAACGAACAATCAGTTACCTTTAAATATTTTTATTTCGTAATTACGTGAGTGTTCATCGAGATTATCTTTGGATAAATTCAATAAGATTTTCTTTATCAAATGTTAATATACTTATTCGTCGAAGTTCATCGACCTCGTTGACATTTTTTTTCAGTCGAGAAATTTATTGGTTTGAATTTTTAAATATTATCGAATTGTCCTGTGCAGATGAAAAACGACAGAGATGAATTCTAACTTAAATTACGTATGACAGATTGCAGATAAAATTTGATAGGATTCTATTGATTTTACTAAATTAAATACAATCGATTAGGGGAAAAAAAAACCAGAAAAGTTTCTTCAAAAACTTGTCATTATATTTATATAAAATTGGGTCAAGTAAAAAGTTTATTCGTATTTTCATGCAAAAGTGAAACAAATTTATTTAACAAACAAACTCCAGCTAAATTGATAAAACAATTGCTTGACAAAAAAAAAATACAGAAAACCTATGTTTCAATCCCCCTGTCCAATTAGATCAGATTCAATTTTTTTCACCATACACAATTCTACAATTCTGATTTGAAAATATTGAAAACACTTAACAAATATGAAAAAGAAAATTATTTAGCAAATATTAGAAGATTGGATGATAAAACAAAAATTTATATATGTTCACCTGGCATTAGTATGCATTTATAAATAGAAATAAATTAGAAAAAAAAATGAAAAGATAATGGAATACCGATAAAGCATTCACCTAACGTAGTAAATATTTATTCATTTTTATTTGTCCTTGGTCATCGTCCTCGACGTAGATGAGTTGTTTTTTGCGTACCGGTGGAAGGTATCTCTTGCCGTTTAAGATAAGTCGCAAGTTTCCACGCATAAAAAAAGAAGGTGAAGGTCGAACGGATGACCGGACTCGATCGTGAGAAGAGATCGTCGAACGCGATCTTGAAAGTCGGTGGGATTGCTTGGCTTTATTTTATATGTCATTGGGAAAAGAAAAAAGAAAAAAATTTATACGCAATCTTTCTCAACGTATTATTGACCTATTAAAACATTCGAGAAGATCAAATGTTTCACATTGTTTGCTCCGTAATATTATTAAATTTATTATAAATAATAAAATGATTGATTACAATAAAAAATATAATTTTTAAAAAGCAATAAATAATTCTATAATAATAATAACAATATTTTATAACACAAATTATATTACATAATATATAATAATATTATAATGTATACACATTTACATATTATGTAATGAATATATATTTACATATAATGTAAAATATATTATAATATATTATATTCTATAAAATAAATACATATATATTTTATAACGTAATTTTACATTTAAAATAATTAATTAAATTTAATTATAATTTTTTTCTTTTTTTCTAGAATAAATAAAATATCTTTTGAACAAAAGATCATAGAAATAATGGTACAATGCTAAACTCCAATTTTTATTATCTTTGATGATTCTATTGTAAAAGAAAAAGAAACATTTTCATAGTTTTCTGAGTCAGATTAGAAACAGCCTGGTTTTTTCCCCACTAAGCAATCTTTCAATTGTAAAACCACAAAGACTTAAATGAATTATTGCAACAAGTAGACTTCGTCATATTCCTTTTCGTTTCTTCCAACATTCCAACGAAAACATATTTTTCGGCAAAACGTTTAAAGTTTCTTCTACACCGAACGGTGAAAAAATATTTGAAAAAATAACGATAATCATCGTGACGTTGATTCTACGTCAGCAATTTTATTTCACAATTTTAAAAATGAATAATTCATGATTTATAAATATAATAATTTTGTTTTTGTTATACCATGAGAGTTAAAACAATTATATAAGTTATATAATATATAAGTTATACACACACTTTTCATACGATAGACAACAATTACGAAATTAATTAAACATTTCTTGGAAGATTTAACGTTAAATAAAAATAATAATAAGAAGAAGCACACGTATTTTCTTGAGTAAATCTTACATTGTCCAAAAATAAGCATTGTAAGTTGTAACATTTAAGTAGAACAGTCTTCGTACCATCAAAGCTATGTTTCTAGGACAGTAAGTTGAAAAGTTTCTGCACAATGCTCTGAAAACTTACAAACCATAATAACAGTGTCAGCGTTGATTTGTTAAAACTTTATGAAACTCGGTCAAATTTACGCATCGAAAGCTTTTGTAATTCATTCATTCATTCATTCATTCGATGTTAGGAATAATATTTCATTAACATAAAATCCATTCAATCGGGATAAATTAGTATTATATTCGAATAGAAGTTAGACACGTGTCGTTTGTTCGTCCTTCTAACAAATAATGTACCGGAAGAACAAAACTAATAATTTATTGATCATTTCCAAGAATTGGTAATAACAATCGAGTTAATTTATATTCTTATGTAAATTAATGCAATAAATCATAGTATTCAACGGTTTAATATAATCGTCATATTTCCACACTTTGTTTCTAATTAATATCCTGATCGTATCGTCTTAAACCTTACCGAGTGTTAGTTTACAGATTTTTAAGTTGTTTTTGTGCATTATAAAATTAAATAAAAATATAAAGGATAAAAAATCCGGGAAAATTAGTACAAGAAAAAGAGTAATAAGAAACATCAAAGATTTTCACGTCATGCTATTTGATCGTTGTTCAACTAGTTAATCGTATATGCGTAATTAATGAGAAAGAACGAAGGATCTCCATGGATGGCCGATTGATCGATTTATCCTGTAACGCAACCGGTAGAAACCAGTTTTCTCTCTTTTCTTGTAAAGCCTTCGAACGTTTTATCTTTGTTACAACTCCGTAAAACTACAGTTGACTTTCTAAGTTCCTATTCAGTAATATAATAATCATCTTTTAGAAATTAATTAAAATGGTGATATGAAAATAAAAAATCGGTTAAGTCATAACATAAAAAAAAAAATGTTATAAATGGAAATTAAGAAAAATTTGCTTTGTTCGAATGAATACATTAATGTTATAGTTGATTAAGATTGAACTAGAATGAAACGTTTATAGTTGAAAAGAAAGGAAATGATCAAGTTTTGCGTAATAATACGAAGGATATTGTTAGTAGAATAGAAAGGGTCAATGCACATGTATCTATATTGTATCAAGGATAAGATTTAATACTGTTGATATAATTTTGATTGACCATACCTTTTCCCCGTTGAAAGTATCACGTAAAGTAACGGGAAAAATTAAGAAAGAAATAGAACAAGAAAAATATCAAGAAAACACAATAGAAAAGATAATTAGAAAAAGAATAAAGAGAAGAAAATAGAAGAATAGAAAATAAAGAAAGAACACGAAAATTAGGGGAAAAGAAAGGAAAACAGAACAATAGAAGAAGGATATTAGGTAAAAGAGAGGGAAAACGGTCAAATAAAAAGAAAGAGAGAGAGAGAGAGGAGATAAAAAATGGGAAAGAAGAAGGTAGAAAAATAGAAAAATATCCAGGAAAATAGATAAACAACGAAAAAGAGAAAGAGAAAGTCAATAAAATATATCTGAAAAACAGGAATAATGAGAGAAAGAGAGAGAAAGAGAGAGAAGGAGAGAGCAAGAAGAGAGAATAACAACAAATAACAGAGAAAGGGAGAAAGAGAGATCAGAAATGAGAGAAACAGGCCAATAAAACAGGAAAGAGGCACAGTCAAAAAAATAAGAGAGAGAGAGAGAGAGAGCGGAAGGGAGGGTGAGAGAGAAAGCCAAGAAAAAAAGAATTGGAAAAAGAGAAAGAAAAAGGGAGATGAAAAAAATGAGCGACAGAATCATAAAAAAATAAGAGAAAGACAAAAAAGAAAAGAGAGAGAGAGAGAGAGAGAGAGAGAAAATTGGTGATATATAAAAAGAAAAAGGAGAGTAGTTGAAACTCTGTGGCGCTAGGAAGGAGAGACTGACTGAGAGAGGATCAGAGAGGTAGGGAGAGGGCGTTTAAATACGAGGAGAATCGCGCGCGCCCGTTCAGTCCGGCGCCACACTCCAAATCGTTACACACACACACATACACATATATATGTGTTTCCGGACTCGACTAGGTAAAGAAAGGAAATATAAGAGAAAAAGAACGAGAAAAACAGATAGAGAGAGAGGGGAGATATTCTCTCGAAGTATAACTTTAAAAATAGACAAAAAAAAAATATAAACACCTTAATACTTCCATTCCAATCTCTCCGATGAATATTGTAAATAAAGGACTACAAACTTGTTTTTCTTCGGTGTGTGTTTATATCGTGTAACTAGTGAACTCTCGTCAGATAAACGTTAGATTTGTTGGTGAAAGACAGTCAAATATTATATTTGAGAAGATTCAGGAAGAAGAAGAAGAAGAAGAAGAAAAAGGGGCTTCATTGTAATCAACGAGAAGATGACCAACAGTATGAAGCAAACCGTCATTAAGTGAGTTTTTGATTAAATTGCCATAATCTTTTCCCTTTTTATACTGTTCAAATTAGGAACAATAGTTCATTTATGAACAATTACGTATATTTGGAAGGAAAGAAAAGAAAACAAAAAAGATAGCTGTTATTATAACAAAAAAAATTTGAAAGTTCAAATAAATATTATATCGTCTATTATAAATCTTTCCACTAATGTTTAATGAAATCTAATTTTTTAACATTGGAAAAAAGGAACTTAAGACATTTCTTGAAGATTATTTTAAAATAAACTTTGGAAAGATCAAATAAGGGGATCATTTTATTTTTCTTCTTCTTTTTTTTTTCTTTTGATCGGTAGTATAAACAAAATAGAAACTCCCACGTTTGATTATTTTATGGTGTGAGAAATATAGGATCTTTTTATGTTTACATAGATAAAACGAAAGAGAGATAGATAGAGAGAAAGAGAGAGATAGCAAATGTGGGTAAACGGTTACTCGATCGTAAGATGCAGCTTTCCCGTAACAAGTTTTATGTTTCTTTCTTTTCTTCCCGGTTGATTTTTACGAGGGATTCAACTGTATATAGGAGACTTATAGAAACAACTCGGGCGTTTATACGTTCGTAGGAACATTTTTATCGGCTTGATAGGTCTACCGATACTTTACGTAACGTTAGCAAAAACTTGCCGGTGAATTTGTGAAACCAGTCAAGTTCGATCGAGAATAAAAAGTAATATATATATATATATATAAAACAGGAGATGAAAGTTTTGCTACGTCAATTAAATATATCAAACCTTTTCATGAGTTATCAATAATTTACATTCACGATAATTTACTCACAATTTTTATTTTCAGCTAATAATAATAAATTAGTAAACAAGTTGTTCATTTTTTATTGATAGTAATATGTTTTCTTTTAACTTAAATTAAGTAAATAAAATTATGGTAATTTTGCAACAATTTAAATCAAACAAAATTTTACTTAAATTATTTTTGAATAATAATAACTATGAAATAAATTTGATATATTTTATTAACTACAATTTGTTTTATCTTACATTAGCCTAAGGGGACACGTCAACAAAAAAATCGATTTTTTTTTTCGATTTTCTGAAAGAATATTATTTCAAAAATATTTCTTCAAATTTTGGTAAAGATTCACGCATTATTTACGAAACTGTTGTAGTTTAAACGGAGCGCGCCGTAGCGCTCCAAGTAAGTTACCAAAACTTTAAACGTTAATTTCTCCTATTCGCGTTTTTAAAACGGTGGCCCTCGCTGCGTCTAGACCATTTATCCGATCCTTACCAAATTTTGTACAGTAATACTAGATACACATATTTAGGGAATGAACGAAAGGATTTTTCGAAAAAATGCCAATTTTTTTTTTCTTCAAAAACTCGGCGATTTTTCTGCAAAAATGTCAATTTTTTCGCAAAAAGTCGACTGTTTTAAAATTAAAAAATCAAATTTTCCTTTCGTTCATTTCCTGCGCCAACATCTCTACTAAAGGATAACACTCAGTTTTTTTTGTTTATGATGAACCAATTTTTGCCAGTGAGGGCCACCGAAAATCACCTTTTTTTTTGGACTCTTCGAAAAGTGGCCATAGACAACACAATTTACAATATTTTTACACACAAAAAATTGTGAATATAGTTCAGATATATATCTTACATATACCAAAAATTTGTATTGATATTAATAAAACTGGCTGCAAAAAAAATTCACAAAAAAACCGCTTTTTTTTACACTCGAAGGTGACGTGTCCCCTTAAACTAAATAAATAAAATTATCATGACTTTTCTAAAGAAAAAAATTCACACTGCACAAAAATTTACTTACATTTACTTTACGATTAATTATAAGTCATTATTAAATAAATTAAACATTTTAATTTTCTATTAATTGTTTCAATCATTTCAATAACTTTCTCTATACATCTTTTAGAAACCTTGAAAGAGAATGAAACGTCTATCCGAGACGTTAAGAGAAATAATTATTCTCGAATAATTATCTAAAAAACCTTTCTCGTTCAATCAACGAGAAATCGTGATAGTAGATAAACTTTCCAATGAGATATTCCGTTCTAAAGTCTTCTTTATTACAAGTTTTACCTTATCGCTGCAACATCGAGATCTTATCAAGATCTTATCAAAAGTTTCGTGTATCTTCTTACAGAAATAATTACATCTAGAAAGAAAAAAATCATCTCTCCAAACGTTCATTCCGTTCATTCGGAATTCTTTTTATTAATTCAAGGTGATCGTGAGGGTGAACTGAACCATCATTTTCAACCAACTAATCTTTCTCTCACTCTTTCTCTTTATCTCTTATTCTCTATTCAATTATAAATATACTTTCACGTAAATTATTTCTAGTCCGGCGAATTCGTCGATCACGTTTCCAGTCGCAAGACTTGAAACAACGTTGCACAATTAAACGATTTTCTTCCGCGATAGAAATAGAAATCTCGTGATTTCAATGCACGTCAGGATTGACGATGATAAAACACGTCGACCAGGCATTGATGTTACGCTCGACAACTTTTCAATTGTCTTTAAATATTATTTGAAAAAAATGTACGAAATAACTTCGATAAAATTATCATACAAATTCGTTGTATAATAAATTTAACAAGAAAAATGAACAAATTCAATAGCATCTATAGTGCGTTAATTATTTTCATAAATTCGTTAGAAGTCGATATATAATAATATATGTCGAAATTGTTTCAAAGAATATTATAGTACTGTCTCATTTATGTGTATATATGGTTTATGAGAGTGTTTGAAAGTGTATACTTGTTGATCGATTCAATTATCGAGGTCTTACTAACAATAGAGCTCTGCATGTTAAACGCACTTTGCACCAAAGTGGAACGAAATAAGACGATGTATGTATGCATGTATGCATTATGTGCAGCACGAAAGGATTGAAATTCACTTAACACGTTACGTTTGTCTTCCTGTTCGCGTTTACCTTTATTACAGATTAATAGATTAATCATACGATTTTTTCCAATAGAATCTTTGATTCGTTTCACAATATCGAATTATCCATTAACAACTCGAATCGATTTTTATTTTTAAAATGTATAATATTATACAATTTTTCATTTTAATTGATAAAACTTTTTCAGACAACCTTTAATTTAAAAAATTCTAAGGTTACTTAAAAAGTTCTCGCCAATTGTTTGAAAAAAATTTAGTTCGATGAGCAATGCTAAATTTGTTGGCATAAAAAGAAAAATCAATTAAACGATAAATTTGGATCAGAGAATTTGTGTCAACATACAAATGTGAAAGGAATATAAAAATAAAATGAGAAATGTATGGATGATCATGATGATGATGATGATGATATGTAAACATATAAAATTTGTGAAACCTACAAAAGGTTGAATCGGAGGTAAAATAGTGAAAGTTAACCAGTACCGTTCATTCTCGTGAGACATTATTGCGGTTCATGGTACAAGTTTACAAATGTCTACGTAAGTTGCAACTTGTATCAAGAATATAAGAAGCATGGCAGAAAATCTAAGCGAAAATCATTTGAACAAAGGCTTTAACATTTTTCTGTCGAGTGGTAGTGAATTAGCGTTGAATGATGTTATTGAACCAAAATAATGGATGATCCGTAATAATGAGGAATAACATTTGCACATACTTTAAAGAAAAAAAGAAAAAATAATTAAAACGAAAGAGGAGACAATAAAAAAAATAAATATAGAAAATAGAATAATGCAAGCCGTCAACGAAATTGATTGGTTTTCTGTTAAATTTGTCCTATATGTTTGAAAAGCAATTAATATGTGTCTCGTAAAATTAACGAACGATAAACGTGAGAAATATGATTGAAATATACGAGACGTTTCTGTTAAAAATAAATAAAAAAAAAAAAAAGGGAAGAATAAATCCTAAGCATCGATTAAAATTTACACAAAAGTTTTCTACTCTGACGTTGGATATATCGATGGCATACACACACATACACACATATACACAGATCAAGTGGAAAGAAATATATGTATGAGTAGTAAAATCGTAATGACGTAGACCATCTGCAATGGATGCGTTGATGGATGTGAAAGAAAATGTAAAAAATATTGTCAGACTTTGTGTTTATTAAAAATAGAGAAAATTAATTAAAAATATAAAAAAAAATGAAAAATAATAGGAAACATTTTAAACAAAATAAAGAGAGAAAAAAAGAGGAAAAAATGAAGAGAAATCCTCTCTAGCATATAAACTCGCTTATAACGAACGACCAATCGTTCGATGAACGATCCCATATCTCGCGCAATTATCGAAATTGATTTATCTTTAGCTTGCAGTAGTCATTCCAGGCGAGAGTGGAACCCGTTGCAATCGACGTTGCACGTTGATAAATAGTGTCGTTCAATGCGAAATCAGATACATCGAGGAAAATACATAAAAAAAATAAAAAAAATAACACAACAAATATCTGACGATAGAAGATAATAGAAATTGGCTTAAATATTTTAATTATAGTAAGAATTTTAATAAGATTTAATTGTTACGATAAACATTTGAATCTTCGTAAAATTCTATGATTTAACCTCATTTCATAAGATTCAAATTTGAGTGAACTTTGATACTTAGAGTTAACAGTGTTCTACACTTAAGTCGGTACTCAAATTAATTAACAGTGACTCCTGTTAACGAAGTTGCAACGGTTATGGTGTCACAATTCATTTAACGTACCATGAATTATAATCAACCTAATCTTATTGGATACTTCGAATATTATTAATTGCAATTAATTATTATCGTTAAATTAAATTGCATATTGTGATTTGAAATACTTGATTATCTTCAATCAAAATCTATGATTACTGTGAATATTTTTTATATGATTAAATGAATGAAATTATTCAATTGCGCAACTAATCAAATATTTGATTAATTTGATTCTTGTTGTTGCAACTTTATTATCCATAGAAAATTTATTTGTCATCGAGTTTATTCGCGTGTCCTGCGTGTATCTATTGCGAAACCGAACAACATTGTGGTTCTGCAAGAAGAGATGATAGGAAAGAGCAACGTAGATGTTGCATTCGATAATTTCCGCGATATCGCATCGCAGTCTGTCGGTTGCATAATCTCGTGTTTGGTAAATGTAAGTACTTACATAGATATGTAATATATATATATATATATGTGTGTGTGTGTGTGTGTGTGTGTTTCGAGAAGAAAAGAAGGATGAAGGAACGAAAGAGGAAGTAAGAGAAAAATAAGCGGAAGAGATTCGTGTTTTATATCGTAGAAAAAGAAAATCACGTTAGACGTGATCTTGTTTAAAAGCCACTGGCACAACCACAAATATTACTTTCTCTCTTTATCTATTATTTCATTTATTTTTCGCATTAATTCTTTATCCATTCGTATTAGTATAAAAGTTATTTATTTTATTGAAATTATATATATTAAAAAATAATAAAGTATTTAATACAAATAATATGAGATATTGTACAGTGTACCCGAAAATTATTTTCCATCTTCTATCCTCTGTTCTTATATGATTATTAATCTTTCTGTTTCTTTTTTTCTTCATTTGTACGTGCTACTAAAAATAAACAATTAAATAGAAACAACATTGTAATTAAATGTAATAAAAATTATTGTTGTTGTTGTTGTGTAAAGCTTGAGAATGTGATGAAGTAATAATTGATGCTTCTTCTCCTTCTTTTATTTTTCTTACTTAGGAAAGATTCAATCTCTCGATTTGGTATGGTTGTTGAGAATTAAAGATCACTAGTCGAACACTTTGCACTCTTCGCTAACACTCAGCCCAAAAATTATTTTTAATAGAAATAATAATGATAAATAATCAAGTATTAAATAAAAATAAATTACAGTATTGTACACTGTTAGCAAGAATTACTTTCCATTCTCTATTATTTTGTATTAAATCATTATTTTTTTTCCTTTATATCCTTGTATTTGCAAAAACTAGTAATTTAAAAAGAAATAAATGATAGGGAGTGTCATAAAATTATAAGTTTTCGAATAATTATTAAAGAAACGCGTTATAATATCTCGCCAATCTCAAGAATTAACAGACACACGGGTTCAGAATTATTCTTGCTCAAAGGAAACGTTACGCAAGTAGATTTCGAAAATATTATCTTTGGCAGCGTAGCAAATAAAGCGAAAACGATCAGTATATCGCGACATCTTTCACTTATCGTCTAGTTATGTTACATTAGTTCTGTTAGTCCCGTTAACCGCAACTGATCAGCCAGTTTATTCTGGTAATAAGAACAACTTTGTTTTTCCTAAATTTAACTAACGTGTTAAAATCTCCAATATAAAAATTCTTTGGTAAAATTGTACATACAGGGATCACGTTAATTGGTGGACGAGTCTTCATCTAATCTGTTATTTTCTTTCATCATTCCATAAACAGAAGTGTTACTTTCTACAGGAAATGACGTTTACGAGTACCAAGTAACTGGCCTTTAGCAACTAACCAATTAATATATAAGGATAAATACAATTATCGTTAAAAAGTATGCCAAGCTGTTCGTAGTATATATACTCGAAATATTGACTCCTATATTTTCAAGAGACACCTTGAAATTTCGTATGCTTACAGTAGTCCCAATTGTTTGCTTATGTATGAGCCTGTGTGTTTATTTGTGTGAGGATCGTCAAAGAGTACAGAAACGTTTTGATTCAAATGTATACCTGTAAACGTATAGAATACAACGACAAACTTCCATACAAAATTACTAACACTTAAATTTATCCACACATACATACAAAAACACACACACACACACACACATGTGTATTTAAAATAGGATTCGAAAATAAGGGACACGAGACATATATTGTAAGAGAAATTGAACCGAGTGGAGAAGGGGAAACCCACATCATACGTAATTTATTTCCTCTATCCATGTTATATATATGCAACAATAAGCTTTTAAGTTTACAAACCTACGAACCAGGAACGAGTTGTTCGTATTCTTCAGAGCACCTTTCCAATCGTTTGTAGTCGGATCGCATTTGTCTCTCATCAAAGTGACTGGCCTAGAGATAGGAATAAATTTTGATGTTAACCAAGGTCTTTTCGTCTTTATTCTATTACTTTACCCTGATGCGTACAAACTTTACGATTTTTTTTTTTTTTTAATCAATGACGTTTTTAAATTCTACTTGTATTTACTAATGAATCGAGGAAAAATTTTTTCCTACGTAAGACACATATTCTGTCTGTTTTTTTATTAGAATTTTGAAAATTTTCTTAAATTGAAGTAAAAGATTTTAATTGGAAATTGTGAATAACACGAAGAATAAGAGAATCATAAGGAAATATTATTGACCTTGATGTGAATTTATAGCCGCGTGATAATATGATTTGATAATTGTCATATAAAATTCACAAGCGAGCAAATTAATTCGTCTTCCGTGATCTTAGTAATTTGCGGAAATGAGAAGATGTACGGTTATCAACTACCCACTGTATGTCGCGTGAGGAACCATAAAAGAGATGAGGGAAGGTGAAAAATGAAAATCAAGAAGACGAAGACAATAGCATGTGTAATGTTGAAGGTTATTGAAGATAAAGAAAAAGATATAAATTTAAACGAAGAAAAACGATACGAATAGAGGAAGGAATGATGATTTCATCAAAATGACTGGATTGAGTCATTTCAATAAGAAAAATTTATATTTAATTTTATCCAATTTAAATATTATTTAAATATAACAATTATTACCGTTACTGTTACTTTAAACAAATTTATATTATATTTTCTTTTACGATCAATTGTTGATAATAATGGTTGTAATTAGATATACTCGTTTGAAATAATAAATAAAATAATAATTGTAAAAAATTAAATGAACGATAAGTAGTAACATTGGGTGCAGAATTTTAATTGAAAATTAAAAACCGGTCGCTCGTTACAGGTTTTTTGTAGGTGCGTTTAGTGTTAACATGCAGTCTGCATCCTTTTTTAGAGTATGTAGTACTCGACGTGCTCACACGATCGACCGTTCAACCGTTCGATCGATCGATCGTGTTGGATTCGTCTTTCTTAGTTTGTTTTTACCCCCGCCCCCCTCCAACCACCATCCCTTCCCTTTTTTTCCTTTTTTTCCCCCATGAAAAGTATGTTAAACGATCGACCGTTCCGATTCAAGGCTTTGCCAGCCAAGTTGTCTTGTCAAAAGGTTACCGTGCCGATGTCGAACGAGACTCGATTACTAATACGAGAAACAACTATAGCAACGATTTCTACGAATTAAATACACAAGTATGACGTGAAAAACTTCGAGATCTGTTTAATTTATTATTTTTTTTTATTTATCATTAGAAATCAATTTTATAATCCACTAATTTATCACAAGAAAATTCGTTCGATTTTTTATATTACAACTGATATTTACTTAATGATAAATTCAATATCAAATTAATTAATAAATAAAAATAATTTTTCTATATAATAAAATAGTATTGAATAGAAAATTTGTATTGAAAATCTTTAACCAATCATTTTACCGTTCGTGTAATAAAGTATTTTAGTAAAGAATAGATTTATTTTGAAAACCTGTTGGAATTAAATTTAGTTGTTAACAAAATCTTTAAAAGTTCATCATTTCTCGTATGATGATCGATCTCGTTTGCCATATCACGAGCGTAAATTAGATTTTCTGATCACTGGTGCGACAAATTCGAGATCGAACAGGAACCTAATTCTGCTTGCTTCATACAACGACTAGGAAATACGAGGAATATCGCATCTTCATCGATAAATCTCGTTATGGTCATAAAACGAAGTAAAAAATCGGATCGTTATCTAACATAATCTTTATGGAAATTGCTATATCGATTGTTAAATCATCGATTTAATTTGTCCAACGGCTATAATTATTTTCTATTACCATTCGAATAATAAACGTTTAAGTAAACCTTACATGTTAGTTATTTATTTTATTTTAATTTTGTTTGACTGCAATCTATCAAATAAGAATATTAAACATCATACGTGATACTGAATTTATGCAACACCCAATGATTTATCACATAAATAATACAACTTTTACATATTAATTATTTATTTTAATTAAATTTAATTGGTAGTTGTACGAAGTTACATGTTACGTGACTACTGACCCTATATGTGGTCGCAGAAATATGAGAAAAAACTAAAAAAAAAAAAATGTCTGCAGAAAGTCGAAAATAAATTGAAATTAATTTTGCACCGAGGACAAGGAACCTGTTGCATTCTTAAGATTCTCTAACGAAGTTCGATTACGAATAAAATGTTTCTTTACCACGCGAACGATGACCAGTAAAGATCCAATCAATATCGATTTAACGTCCAATGGAATTTAAGGTTTTTCTTAACGACTTGCGCCAATCGGGAAATAAAATAACACTTTCTCCCAATTATCCAACCGTGGCGTGGTCCCCGCCATTTATCCGTACAAGTTTCCACCGAATAAAATATCCAATTAAATTACGTGTTCGGTGGATTAATATTTTCAATCATTTATCCAACTCATAACATAAATATCATAAATCTTAACCGAAGGAAATACTATAATTATTGTGCAATAAATTAATTGAACAGTATTAAAGTTCTCAATTGATTACGATCAATTTGGTTCTCAATCTTTCATCATATTTTCAAATATTTCATTGAAATTTGTTCATTTTATTGTAAGCAAATTTTATAAGTTACTTATTTAATCTTTAAAATAATAATGGTTAAAATTCAAATCTGTGTTCTACTTGATATTCTGATTTTGAATTGCGAAGATTAATGATAAATATTTGTATGCGTATCCGAAATGTTGTGGCAACGCATATTGCATCGAAGAGGTCATTACACTCGGTTGCATCGTGCCGTAGAGTATGAGACTCCTATTGCGATGCTCGGCATTGGCCTAAGTTAAGTACTTTACTACTACGTAGATATATATTCATGTGCGTGAACGGCACGAGTCTCAGAGCAAGCTTCGAACATAAACCGGATTGAAAGTGTGCACCGTATCGCAAACGGCACCTTTCATGCAGCCACATTTTCAAACTCGTATTTTATTACTCACCATAAAGGAAAAAGATGGAGGGGGAGACCCGTTTGGGTCATAATACAAAGATGTTTCCAATAATTATTTTATATTTTTCAAAATAGCCAGTTCACTTGTTGCATAAAAATGACAATATTATAAAAAAATGATTCTTTTTTATTTGCAAAGTAAATAAAACATTTCTTTGTAAAATATTAGAAACTCTCATTTCATGTGAAAAATCTTTATCATCTCTTAATGGATAATTGATCATCGAGATAAAATGAAAATTGTAAAGTGTGAAAATTCGTGGGCGTAAACCGTGTGCAAATGGATTAGAAATAAAATGAAAGTTTCTCAGGAAAAGAAAATGAAAGTTGTGGTAGGTAGACAAAAAGCATTGAAATAGAGAAAACTATTTATCCCTAGGTTTAAATATTAATCAGTTAGATTGTACACTCCCTTTTTCATTATCATCGAATGACCAGGTCTCACGTCAGTGATAACAATACAACAAAAGAACTCGCGAAACTATTGCGATATTGTATTATTTATACGTGTGTACATATGAATCAGTAAGTTTAAGTACTTACGTGCTTTATCGCAATTATTTTTTTTAGCGTGGAGAAAAGCGAAACCGCACAGACGACACTTTTTTCTTCTCTCCTTTAATTTCCGTACAAAATGTTTCACAGTATGTGTATATATGTGTAATTTAACGATCTATTCTTTACCTATCTCGAACAACGGTTCAACTTTAATCACACACACATACAAACACACGTACATGTGTGAAACTAGCTTTCAAATCTTTCCTAATCTCGTCGATAAAACTGGCAAGAACCATCGTCCCATTCCTTGTTTCTTTCTAATTCGTCAGAGACACACCTAATTGAATTTAAACGAAAAAAAAATATTATCGACTTCCTTTTGCTACTAGAAATCGTTCAATCGAAAAGAATTATAAAAAAGTGAATGCGCAAGAAGGAAATGTCTCAATCCTTTACCGTTGATATTTTTTCATTTAACGACAAGAATTTGAATGGGAAAACACTTGAATTTTTGCATAATCCGTAATTCCTCATTAAACATGAGCAAAAGACAATTCATACTCTTATCAGTTTAATAGGAATGGCATTGTGCAACAAACACAAGAAAAAAAATGACCATCGCATGTTCATTGCACGTTCCATTCTAATTATGGTTCATTATAATTTTAAATAGTCATTCTTGTACATTCATAGTTTAAAATAAATTGTTAGAAAACAAACGCATAATACAAACCTAAAGACAATTTTTATGAACAATTCGTATGAACAGGTTTAAAAACATGGATACCCAAACTTTGAGAACCTTGAACTAATAATGAAAACCTACCTAATTAATTCAAGATTAGGTTAATTGGATTTGTTCGTCATTTTATCAAGAAATTCTTTTCTTTTTAAATAAAACTTTGTATAATTTTGTTTTAAAATTTTTCATCGTTTACCCTAAACGGGATCTCTTGATTGAACAAGAGCCCTTGGTTTTAGCAGATAAAAAGTATACCTAAAAGCGTTTCTGCATAAACATTTGATATTTCTTTACCTTGATATTTGTTTTCAGAAATCCAACATGGTGGAAGAGACGATCGACTTTGGAACGTGGATTAACGGTAATCGCAGTGTCCGGTGTCCTCTTATGCATCGCATTGGCTGTCGCGCTTGGCGTGTTGGCCGCAAATACAGCGTCCTGCAAGCAATCATCGAACGGTAAAAAAACTTTTTTATTTTTTTTATGATTCATTTTCATTCGCACCTGTTAATCCAATGCTACAATCATAATAATCAAGAACGCGATAAATATTATTTTAAAATGAATCAATTTGATTACGATTCTTGTTGATCGTTCGAGTCAGCAGGGTGAACTCTCAGTGACGTCCGATTTGTATATCATATGATTGAGAAAAAAATATAAAAAAAGAAAATAAAGGAAAAACATTAATCCCTGTAGCTGATTCTGACGCATAAGAATATTTTTGGAATCGTTGAGATTACATGAATCGCGTCAGAATCAATAGTGTTTTGAAAGTTAGTCACTAACCAAGTCGAAGTAATTCGCATTAAACTAGAAAATACGTAAGCATTGGGATCGATAACACCGAAAAGTATTTCTAAGTGTTTGAGTTTTAATTTACATTCAATCGTAACGATATTTTTAGTCGATCAATGTTTTCTACGATATCGAAATCATGATAGATTAAAAATAATAGAAAAGAAAAAAGAGAGAAACCAAAGAAATCACATTCGACTCTTACAATTTAAAGATTAACTTATTTACAACCAACAAATCAGAAAAAAAGAACTTCCGGTAATAAAAAAGTTTTTGACTATGCAATCGTAATTATAACAACGAACTGACATGAATCAAAAAGAAAAAACAGAGTTGAACCAACAACTTTGAGGGTGCTAAGACTATCATCGTAAGGGATTATTCAATTAACCCAAATTAATCCGAATTTGGATTAATTGATGTGACTAATTCACCATTTTATGGTGAAAAATTGTTCAATAAAATTGGGTATCATTTATTTAGTCTTAAATTTCTAATTTAAATTCTTTTTATTTATATCTTTTTTTCACTACGAAAAGAATCCTTCAATCAAACGGGACCCAAAGTCTACACAGCCAATAAGAAAATATAACAATTCATTTTATGATTTACTTCGGAATGAAAATATTTGTTCAATTTTTTAACTTACTCCAATTATAATTAGGGGGATGCATTAATTATAAATCATCTCAAATGAATATTATTACATTAAAAAATATGAAAATTTATTAAAACAGCGTATTCGCTTTTACTAACGAAATTATTACATACGCTAAGTACTGAACAAGATCTAAAGATCGTGTATAAAGACATCGAGTTAAGTATTATCGATTAGAATGTTGATCTTATTGATCTCGCATTGTTTGTCATCCGTTTTACGACTTGGTTCTTCGTCAAATAGTCCGATAATCTATGTCGAACACAATTATTTCAATTCGGTACAAACATTAAGCAGTTGACTCGATATATAATCAAGATTAATCGATCTTCGTTTCTTACGACACGAGGTGAAGAGCATAAAGTTGGGTTAAACGATTCATGTTCACCATTAAGTATAATAAATCGCAACGGTATTGACTACAGAACTCAATCCAGAAGAATGAAATTTATCGATTTCGCGTGCTATCACTTTTTCTTTTCTTTTTCTATTCTATTCTAATTCCCTTGATTAAACAATTAATAAACACACACGTCCAAATTTATTTCATTGACCTTGAAAAAACTTAACTACCCAGAACCGAATTTATCGGAACAAAACCAAACAATTTTTTTTACTTTTGACGAGATAAAAAAAAAAAGATGGCAAATGAATTTCTATTCTCATTCGAAGTTTAAAAGAATCTTCCTCCCTCTTCCCCCCCCCCCAAAAAATCATTTAAGTAGTTCTGATATTTATTTTAGAAGGAGAAAAATAATGTGTAATGACTCGTCGAGTGAATCATTTTGTTTTGAGTTATTATTACAATTCACTATCTATGGAAAATTTCGAAAAAAAATAAAATAAAATAAAATATCTGGACTAGTTTTATGCTTTAAACCTTCGGTATTATTAACATCCGGTATATTTAACATAAAAGTATTATTACTATTATGAATCACTTAGAATCCTAATTGCGTATTTGCTTTTTTATTTGCAATACATTATTGCTTGCAAATAGAGTTTTGGTTTTTTTTATTTACTGATATTACTAATTTAGAAAAATAAATTAGCTTAATACTAATATCACATATTTTCGTATTTTATTTTTTCTTATCCTCACCAATCTGCATCTGCACGCAAATCATCTGCACGCGCCGTTAGCTGTTGCTAATTCAGACCAACTACCATCCACAGCGGAAGCTCTGCAAGTAATCAAAGGTACAACCATCAATCGTCAATCAACAGAGAAACAAAACATATGCGTTTCTCCAGGATGTGTACACACCGGTGAGTTTTATAAAAAAAAAAAAAAAAAAATTGTCATATGTCATAACAATTTTGAAATTCATTTGAATACAGCTTCAAAAATATTGGAGAACATGGATTCCGACGTAGAACCCTGCGATGATTTTTACCAATTCGCTTGCGGTGGTTTTCTCAAATCCACCATCATTCCGGACGACAAGACTAGCGTAAATACGTTTAGTATTATCAGTGATAATCTTCAACAACAACTTAGAACCAGCATCGAAGAGAAGAGTCCACCGAATGAGCCAAAACCGTTCACGTTAGCTAAGATCTTTTATAAAACTTGTATGAATAAAAGTAAGTAATTCTGTTCTGTTGTACAATTGTTTAGAATTTTGTATATAATTCTAATTATTTGTTTGTATTTTTATTTTTTAGCGGCTATCGAAGAAAGAGGTTTGGAACCTTTGCATAATATTTTGAAAACATTAGGTGGTTGGCCTGTGTTAGAAGGTGACAATTGGAAAGAGGAAGATTTCAATTGGATAGATTCGGTTTACAAATTCAGAACAAAAGGTTATTCCGTAGATTATTTCATAGACTTTAGCATCGGCGTAGATTTAAAGAATAGCACAATGCGCATTATTGATGTAAGTATAAAAATACTTATCTCTCAACGATCTTTGTAAAAATCAAACAAGAACTCTGATAAATATTTCCTTTCAGTTGGATCAAGCTTCGCTCGGTTTATCACGCGAATATTTGTCCAAGGGATTTGATGATAAAATCGTGCAAGCTTATTATGATTACATGGTTGATATTGCTGTAATACTTGGAGCAGACAAAAACAGAGCTAAAACTGAACTTAAAGAATCATTGGAATTCGAAATGAAACTTGCTAATGTAAGTTTTAAGTTTGGAATTATTATTCGTGACTTTTGTGTTACGATTGGTCAAGATCATTTCGATAATCTTGATTTCTTTTTTTTTATGTCTTTTTTTCCAGATATCATTGCCCAATGAAAAACGACGTAACGCAACGTTGTTATACAACCCAATGACCATAACTGAATTGAACAAGAACTTTCCAAGCATTCCATGGAAGGAATATTTTAATACGATATTAGCACCGACCGTACAGGTTGATGAAAATGAAGTGGTGATAGTTAGCGTGCCAAGTTATATTACAAGTTTGGAAGAACTTTTGAGTAAGACGCCGAAAAGGATTCAAGCTAATTATGTCATGTGGAGGGCAGCTGCCGGATCGGTCAGTTATCTTACGGAGAACATCAGAAGAAGGCAACTTCAATATTCGACAGCTTTGAGTGGCAAAACTGAGAGAGAAGCCAGATGGAAGGAATGCGTTGACATAGTTTCGGGAAGTTTATCGATAAGCGTTGGTGCGATGTACGTAAGGAAATATTTCAAAGAAGATGCTAAGAAAAATGCAATTGAAATGGTCTCGGATATCAGAGAAGAATTTAAGAAAATTTTGAAAAAGGTAAAACATTTATTTCTCTAATATCTTACTAATTCTTCAAAATTAATTGCATGTTTAAAATGTTGTTATACATTTATTATTTTTTTAGGTCGACTGGATGGACGAAAATACTAAAGAAAGTGCTTTGGACAAAGCTGAATCGATGTCCAGTCACATTGCTTATCCCGACGAATTATTGGATGATAAAAAACTTGAAGAATTTTATAAGAAACTTGAATTGACCGATGGAAGTTATCTCGAAAGTATTTTAAACTTAACTCTCTTCGGAACGGAATATTCTTTCAGCAAACTTAGGAAACCTGTAAACAAGAGTGATTGGGTTACTCATGGAAGACCAGCTATCGTTAACGCATTTTATTCATCTATAGAAAACAGCATTCGTACGTTTTTTCTCTAATCTTAAAAATCTTCCTTATTTTTTTTTTAATTATAATACTGAATATAATTTTATTAATATGATTGATCAGAATTCCCAGCCGGTATTCTTCAAGGAACTTTCTTCAACAACGATCGACCACGGTATATGAATTACGGTGCTATCGGATTTGTTATTGGCCATGAAATTACCCACGGTTTCGATGATCAAGGCAGACAATTTGATAAAGAAGGAAATCTCGTCGATTGGTGGGCACCAGAAACTAAAGAAAATTATTTAGAAAGAGCTGAATGTATTGTTCACCAATATGGAAATTACACGGTCGAGGAAGTTGGTTTGAACGTACGAAAACCTTTCTCTTATTCTTCATAATTCATCAAATCTTAATTAAGACATTAATTCATTATTTTTATGATCACAGTTAAATGGTATTAATACGCAAGGTGAAAATATTGCGGATAATGGTGGCATCAAAGAAGCCTACTTTGCTTACAAAGAATGGGTCAAAAGAAATCACCCCGAACCAAAATTACCAGGACTTTCCTATACGCCCGAACAAATGTTTTGGATTAGTGCTGCCAATACTTGGTGCAGCAAATATCGACCAGAAGCGATGAAGCTTCGCATTACCACTGGATTCCATAGTCCAGGAGAATTTCGTGTTTTAGGTCCTTTCTCAAATATGAACGAATTTTCTAAAGACTTTAATTGTCCGCTTGGTTCGAAAATGAATCCTGAGAAGAAGTGTGCTGTTTGGTAAACCTGACCAGATTCACTTTCCATCTTCAACGTTGGTCGACTAATTCTTTATCTTCTTGTTAGTCAAAAAAAAAAAAAGCAACGACAATGCGTTTCCGATATATAAGCATGCATATGCGTTAAGTATGTTTGTGCATCGTTGATATTTAGCAGACCGATGGATTGATATCCTCAAAGGATGAATATGGTTTGCACTCAATGCTTTATAGAAACAACGAAGATATTTCGTCAAAAGAAATTATATTTTCATTTTTCAAATACAATTCTAAAAGTCGAAAAAAAAAATGAAATCTTAAAAAGAGTTATCTATTGGTGTTTCTGGATAATGGTCGGATTAAGTCGCTTTGTGATCGATCATATATAATCGGATTGAATTTTACGCTTTATATGTAAAATAAATCCTGGTGTTTCAAATGTCGAGTTTATGAACGACTATTGTCTTTTTATATATATATGAAAAAAAAGAAAAATTAATTATATCTCGTTTATGCTACGTGTTCTGTAAATAATACAAGCGAATGATACATCGATTATTGTTGAGAGCGCCGTTAATTATTAATTTTTATTTTCTCGTTAAATTTTACATTTAAACGTGTGTCTCAATGAGACAATTGTTGCAAGCCCGCATTTATGCGATTTTTTTGTTTGTTTTTCTTTTTAGGTTTTATTAAATTTTCTATCGTTAACATTGATTATGATATTATAGTAAAAAAGTACCACATTTATTGGAACTAAATATGATTTTTAAATACTTCTTTAACAACTCGTATGAAAATGTGAAAATATTGTTCTTAAGGGATCGGAAAAATTCTTTTAAAAAATTAAAAAGCAACGCTTATGATTGTTAATGTTTTTTCCTGATAAAATATTTGAGATTTATTTTCTAAATATATATATATATATATATATATATATTTTTTTTTGTAATATTAATCAATAATAACAAGAAACAGTTCCGTTGGTACTTTTTTTTAAAAATGGTGACTAAGCTCATTGGAGCAATATATAATTGTTATCTATAGTTACCGTCTCGAAGTACTTAGACTATCTAGTATTAATCATATTATAATTATGTCACAGTAACAATAAGAAAAAAAAATATATGTCCTTGCTTTTTATATTATCAAACTTTTTACGTATATAATTCTTGGCTCAACATCCATTTTTTATTATCTACTTTTTTAACACACTTTCGTTACTAGCGTTTCATATACGGATCGTTCATGCAAAGGTCTCGTATGAGCCTCGAATGATCCCTGTACGGATTGTTAATAATATAAGGATTTAAAACTAATAAAAATTTTTTAAATCTACACACAAAATAAATATAATTAAACTTTTTATGAAATCATGTAAAAAAATTCGTTAAAAAATCTAATTACTTAATGTATAATAAATTTAAATCAAATTGTATTGGAATTCAATTGGACAATAAATAAAGGATAGGTATTATCGATGAATCATGCTATATTACAATTAGTATAATTGGGCTGTTAATTATATTTATAATAATAATCAAGGCTTATGTATATAATATCGTTTCTATTTACAATCAATTTTAAATTAAAAAAAATTCAATAAATCATGTTTTAAAGAGAATTACTTTACTGCAAAACTTAATTGAATATTAAAATAAAATTGGTGATAAGTTGTGTCATCAAGAAAAATGTAATTATACCTCATTTGAATTTGATTTATGTAAGATTACAAATTGTCATTTCATTAATATGTTGTATTCACTGGAAATGTCAGATGTAAAAATGGACAACATGAAAAAGTAAAAACTGTTGAATATTGTTTACTTGTCCTCAGATTTTACAACTTGGCACAGCCACACCCATTAAGTCCAGCGTAAAGATTTTTCCTTATTGCTTTACATTAAATCAAATTAGTTATTTTGTTGTTGAGGTTTGGACCATTCTACGCTTAAAATAAGATGATCGTATCCATAACCATCGAGAGTGGCGATAGCTTTAGCAGCTTCGGCTCTATACTTGAAATGTACATATGCAAATCCTTTGCACAAATTTGTTTGTTTTTCCTTTGCTAAGTATTGTTTCACAACCGTTCCGAACGGTTTAACCAGTTCATCCAAATCAGCATCTGTAGTACTCTGAGATAAATTGGAAATACGAATGGCCGTAGTATCGTCTCTTCTCTGCATTTGCATAGCATCACCACGTTTGTTGCCACCATCTCGCATACTCGGTGGAACATATTTACTTCCTTGTGGTTTCAACTCAGCCATTGCTCCAGGAACAGCGGGGCTTACAAGAGGTTTCTTATCATCTGGTACTTTACCTAAAAATAATAATAAAAATAATAATAATAATAATAATTAGAGGAAGGAACCTATAAAACTCGCTGTAAAAATATTTACCTCCAGCAAGTACAGTATCCTTATACGGACATTTAGTAGTCCAATGGTCACCATTACAATTACGACATTTAACAACACCCTTTTCACCCATGTTTTTAAGCTTGTCGAGAGTATCCTCTTCAACTTTATTTTCTTCCTCTTTACTAGATATAAACTGCATAAAAACATCTTCTGCACCAACCGTAGTAGCAGGATTGGGACCTGGTCTATCATCAGCGGAGTCTCCAAACTTTGCCCAATTCTTCCTTTCAGCAATGGTCTTTGATACGATGCGACGTTCAATTTTGTAAGTACTTACTACCTTAACCTTCTTGTTATCTTGATTATACTTATATTCTGTAAGTATCTTAAATCCATTCTCATAAACCTCAGAAGGTGGAGGTAATACTCCTCCTTCTTCTTCGACTTCATCTGCCCAGCTGGACTTAATTTCAGATGCTACTGGCATTTCTATAAATTAAAATTAATAAATAATAAATTGTATTGCTGACATATACTCCAGAAACGATTGTGTCATATTGTCGTACAAGTATATAAAAATCAGTAGACAATTTGTAGAAATAAAAACACATTTTTTTTTAATTCCCTACTTAACGATAGATTAATGAAAAATATAAAAACAATTACCTTAAATTATGAAGAAAAACTGTAGGATACAATTAACGACAATCAGAACACAAATAGTAAAATGCGATAAAGATGGCGGTATTTCCGGATGTGTCGCTTAGGTTGTTCAATGTGGCTAGGGAGGATGGCGCCACTGATGCTCAAGGAACAAATAAAAGTAAAAATGGCGATTTCTAGCGTCTTGTGTGCACTGTGAGTAGATGATGTTTTTCGAAGAAAAGTTTCGATCGTATAAAAAAGAAGGTCCAATTTTGTAAAAGCAACTTTAATTAATTAACTTGGAAGAGTACTCGAAAGAAGTCGCTATAATGGACCAAGCACCTACAGGTAAATAAACAGTTATTAAGCTCAACGAGACGACGACGATCACAGGAAGAGAGAGAGAGAGCGAGAGCGAGAGAGATAGAGAGAAAGAAAGAGAGAGAGAGAGAAAAAGAAAAAAGGAATGACCGTGCGCGCGATCTTACCGCACACATATATTCTCACCTTTAATTGAAAATTAATGAATGATATCACATATTCATATTAATCGTAATATTATATGATTAATCATTTTAGCATCTTCATTTTGATCAAAGTTGGAGATTAATGTGTTATGTATCACCCTAACTCGGTGAATGTTCAATATGAATTATTTCAAATTTTCAGGTTACAATGGGCACACTTTTTAGGACAGGGTTGAATATTTAATACAATATTCTTTTATATTTCTCTAATATGTACTTTAACGTTTACTTTTACATTTCTTTTTTTTTTAATTTTATTATTAATTTTTTATGGATTTTATCATTTAACACTAATCAATGACTCTAATTCTATTTGTTTTGATATAACATGTAGATACAGAGTTACGGAACATCATTGACAAACTGGCACAGTTTGTCGCCCGCAATGGACCGGAGTTCGAGCAGATGACCAAAAACAAGCAGAAGGACAACCCTAAGTTTGGTTTCCTGTTTGGCGGGGAACACTTCAACTACTATCAGTACAAAGTGACTACAGAGCAAGCCAGTAAGTGGGATACAGCCCCTTAACAGCTACCAACAATTGAGAAGCATAAAGGCCATGCTTTATTCAACGAACAAGGAATGAGTTTGACCAAAAAAAAAATATATGTATAAATAAATCAAAGTAATATTAATAATATTAATATAAAAAAGTAAGAGATACGGTTGAAAGGGTCTCTGAACTCATCGTACAATTAATCATCAAATGTGAGCACTTGGTTTCAAGATTTTGGGATTGCTATTTGTTAAGCAGAATGCTTTTGCTAAAGACATCTTGTATTCCTCGACAATGGCGATTTTGAGAAGAATTAGTTTTAAGATTCTTACTGGAACTTATCTAATACGGAGTACATTGTCGGTGTAAAGCTTAAATCTATGTGGGAGGTATAAATAATCCCATATAACGTATATATACCCTGTAAAGCCCTTGTAATATAGAAATATAAAAACAGGGAAAAGAATATAGTGCTCCCAAAAAACTTACCGGATTTTTTTGATTATATGTATACTTCTCTAATAAACCCGCCAAGAATTAAATTATGCACCGGTAAAAAGATAATACAGAACAGAAATTGGACTATTTGTATACTTTTTCAATAACAAATTGAAGAAATAAAACATCTTACAATAATCCACCGTCATTCGTTTACAGTTTTAAAGCAAAAAGGAATAAATCCAATGCAAAATGCAGACCCACGTTTAAACGTTTCGCAGCAGCAGCAAACAGCCGCTACCGCCACGCAGTCGCTGAATAACGTCAATCTAACGTCTGGCCTAAATACTCAGAACAATGGATTAAATCCGGTAGTTGGAATTGGGCCAGTGGGAAATTCGGCTGGTACAGTGATACCAGGCGTACCTGGACAAATTGGAGGACCAACTAGTACTGGACCACCTATTGGATCGGTACCGTCTGCCATGGGAGGTGTAAATCCACCAATAGGTGGAGTTACACCAGCGGTTAACATCGGTGGCCCACCAGCATGGCTTCAAACAGAACTGGCCAATCTTCAATCACAACAAACGACTCTGCAGGAACAAGTTAGACAATCGGAACAAAATCTTGCTGCTCAACATGCTGCATTAATGGCACAACAACAAGGCAGAGTCGAGGATGCAGTTAGACAAGCTCAGGAAACAGCTCTGCAAAATAACGCTCAAACAACCAACACTGATCTTACAGCATTTGATACTGTTTTGCAACCCATTATTGATAGCTGTACCAAAGACAGCATAAGCGCAGGAAAGGCTTGGATTCTTCAAAATTCTGTTACACCACAAAGCAATCAAGTTGTTGCTGATCATTTATTAAAAAAGTAATATAATATTGTTATTAAATGAAATAATCATTACTACATTTGAAAATATCTTTTTACATGATATGTTTTTGTTATAGAGTTATCCAAGGATCGACATTTAGCCATAAGCTTCACATTATATATTTGGTAAACGATGTCTTGCATCATTGGTGAGTATGAATTTTTTTTTAAATACGGCCATCATTTAGTTTGATTATATTATTAAATATTTCATCATCTCTGTATGCGTGTGATATTTAACACATTGCGTACGGGAGACGAGATTTCTCGTCTTTAGCAATCCGAACGTTGATGCTGTGAGACGAGATATCTCTTTTTAAGGTTACTTCGACTCAATCAACGATTTAAAGAACTAAAAATAAACTTTCTTGCTACGTTACCAGTAATTGTTGTTTGATGATTTATCGGATGAATCGAATAATACTGCAGACGAAAATAAACTCAATGATAATAGGGAAATTCTTGAATTGAGTAATGTTATTAGACATAGAACTACACCAAAAAATATGCGGTCCATGGAAGCGTGTTGCGCGAAAAGTGTGCCGTACGCAATGTGTTAATATTAGGTGTATTTTTGCAATCAAATAGAAATCCTTTGTTAATTATAAAATTATCTGTGATATGTATATTTTTTATAATTATGCTTGCATCTGTATGTATATTTACATATATATATATATATTTGCAAAGTATAACATTTCTTAGCGCTAGAAAAAAATCTATGGATCTTCGAAAGGCGATGGAAAGTGTAGTTGTACCCATGTTCTGTAATACTTCATTAGCCGCATCCGAAGAGCAACTTAACAAGCTTAATAAATTATTAAGCCTTTGGGAATCAAAGAATAATTACTTTGACGAAGGAATTATAGATAAATTGAAACAACCCAGTGCATCATGGTCAGAATACCAAGCTAATTTGGTATCTCAACATGCAAGCGCTATTACACCTATCACAACTTCAACAAAACAAACATTTGACAATTATCAAGCCCAACATCAAGCATTTGTTACGCATGCTTTAAGACAAATTCAGAATATTGAACAGCAAAAAATTGCAATCGATCAGCAGCTAAAAGCACCACCTCCACAACTGGTATTTTATTTTGTTGTACTATTCGTATTTTACTAGTAGTGTTAACATTTTTTCTTATAAAATGATGTTTTTTTATAGAATCAACAGAATATGGCACTACCACCTAATCATACTGGTCCCAGCGGACCAATGGGTAGTGATGTTAACTTTAGTCAACCTCCACCTGGTTGGGGTGTACCACCAGGAAATGAACCACCACCATTTTCCAATGTGCCTTTACCAGATTTTTCTAAACCACCACCAGGATTCGGTCCACCACCTGTCATTCACGAACCATCTGTCGAAGATTTGATGCCCAGCATGCCATACTTTGATTTGCCTGCAGGTTTGATGGTCCCCCTCATCAAACTTGAAGATGGAGAATACAAACCATTAGATCCCGATGCTATCAGACTTCCACCCCCTGCACCACCCAGTGATCGATTGGTTGCTGCTGTAGAAGCTTTTTATGCACCTCCAAATCACGATTCACCGAGAGATAGGTGAGTTGTAATTAATTTATTTTATCTATGGTAATATTAACCAATTAATATTACAATTATTTGTATATATCAATCTTAATATCAATGTTTTCAATTTTGTATTTTAGCGATGGATGGGAGAAACTTGGTCTTTATGAATATTACAAAGCAAAGAATTTAGCTCGCAAACGCAAAGAAGAAGACATTGTAGCTGGAATTAGGCAAAAATCAAAATCACCCTCGCCTATTTTAAGGCCAAGATCAAAGAGTCCTAGTCCTCCAAAGAAACGTTACAGAAGCAAATCTCGTAGCAGATCACGGTCGAGATCAAGGGGTAGGAGTAGATCACGATCACCAACGGCGAATCATAGACGGAATAGTCGCAACAGTAATCATAATACTAGAAGTCGCAGAAGAAGAAACAGCAATAAAGATCGAAGTCCTGAGAGAAGATTAGACAGACAGGATCGCAGTCCAACTCCTCCAAGTTTTCTGTAAGTCTTTATTTTTTTTTTATTTTATATTACATAGAACACAGCGTTTCCAGATTCTTCTCTATTTAAAAATTAAACATACTTATTATTTATTATTAATCATTTCAGTGAATATTACAGCTTCTTCTATTAATACATGTGAAAATAGTATTTTTATATACATTAAATTTAAAGAATATGTGTATTTTTATCCCCAAAGTGGTGCGCTGGGTTTTATGATAATAATTTTTATTTCCTGTTGGAAATTTGTTACATAAATATGTATGATTTGTATAAATGTTAACTATTTTTTATTTAGTGGATCAACATATAGCAAAGCTCCGCAAGAGATAAGTCTCGATGAAAGTAATAAAGGACACCAGTTGTTAAAAAAATGGGCTGGGCTGGTGCTGGATTAGGTGCTAATGAGCAGGGTATCGAGGCTCCTATATCCGGGGGTGAAATTCGAGATAAAAATGACCAATATAAAGGGGTCGGTATTAATTTGAACGATCCGTACGAAAATTTCCGTAAAAGCAAAGGACAGGCGTTTATTACTAGAATGAAAGCAAGAGCGGAGGAACGAGCCGAGGAAAGAGGAGAACGGGACTGAATATATCAATAAGATGAAAATGAGGTGATATCAGGACAAAATGAAAGAGATAGGCGTATTATCGAGAATAACGAAAAGAAAGAGAAAGAAAATCTTGGCGTCGAAAACAGATCGACACAATTTGTCAACGATTTCTTCTATTGTTCTGCCTATGAGGGCTGAATTTCAATATATATTTGTTCATACTAATTATTAAATTCTAATAATAAATCATTTACTTTTACAAGTAAAAGACTTAGTCATTAATCCTTTCGTTATGGCATACTTTGACGCGAATATCCTTTCATATAAATTCATCATCGTTTCATGTTATAACTCCCTATATGGGTCGGTTGGCGATTAATCGTTCATACGGGGATCTTACTTGGATGACTCTTCATACATGAGTCGCTTATAACGAAAGAGTTAATGATCGACATATTTTACTTTACAATTAATTAGAATCGTGTAAAAAGATTTTATAATTTAATTAATTATAATAATAATAATTTAGAGTTTTTTAGAAATAAATTTTACAAATTTGAATTTATTATATCAATCGGTACATGTGTTATATGTATATATTTGTATTTCCATGAAAATTGTGTCTATCTTTTTTGTAAGCCAAATGATGGATCATTTCAATTTGTCTGTAAATGTCGGTTGTTACAAAAAATAATTTCTATGCATCAAAAGTGACGATATACAATATAATTCATAATTATTCATAAATTAGTAAGAGAGTTAGCGACAACAACAACAAAATAGTAAACGATAAAGTTGATTACGTATTCGTACGCATGTTGTTATCTTTTTTCTTTATTTCTATGTTTAAGCAAATTCTTTAATATAGGCATATTGCAATTATATATTTCTTTAACAAAAACATATTAATCCAATGATTCGTTTGTTAAACTGAATTTCCGATTGTAAGAAAAAATTAATGCATTTAAATGTCGAAAAGATCTTAATGAAAGAAATCTCTGAAAAGTAAGCAAGTCTAATAGTGAAAAAGGAATTTTATGGCAACATTATGAATGTATACAATATGTGACAGAGAAAACCCTACTCTACAGTTTGCCCCGCCTAAAAAATTCATCGTTCTCGAAAGCAATTAATTCGAGAAAATTTTGCGCTCTTAACGAGCATATTAAAAAAAAAATAAATGAGAGTACAATCGTCGTGCTACCAAGTACATGTGACTATTCTGCATGAAACTCGACGTTAAGTACTTGTATTGAGTAAGTTAATAAATAATAATTATTATTATTATTATATATTATTAATTTGCATTAGAACTCGAAAGTTCGTTGCCGCAAATACCAAACCCGCCAGTGTTCCGTCCCTGAGCGTGACTCCTCCATTCGCGGTCTTCATAGCCTGTTTCTTTAAGATCCCTCCTAATATTGTCCTCCCATCTACGTCTCGGTCTACCTAGTGGTCTTTTCCTGTTCGACCAGTATTTTATGCGCCGTTCGATCCTCCCCCATGCGCACCACATGATCAGCCCATCTTAATCGGCGTGATTTGATAACGTTAATGATATCCGGTTTGTTGTACAGTCGGTGTACTTCTACGTTATAGAATTTTTTCCATTCGCCCATTTCCTTATCACGTTTTGCACCGAAGATTTTACGAAGAACTTTATTTTCGAAAACTGCTTTTGCAATTTTCATCTGTTTCTTCTATTTTTTGTTGTAAGAATTTTTGCTTCTTGTTCTTAATTAAATTACGCATCGTTAAATAATAATTATATTAAATATATATATATATATACAATATATATATACACAAGTGTATACGATATTTTCAAAACTAATATCGCATGATTGACTTTTTACTCTTTTTTTTGCTTTTTTTTTACACATATTTACAAATAATTGTAATTATTACATTTTACTAATCATTCGAATTACTTTCCATCGTCGAAACACGTTTTAATTTTTTTTAAATGTAGTATAATCGATTGAAATCGTGGTATTTTCAATGATGCAACAGTACTCGAAATGTCGAAAAAGGAACTACATTTACCGAATTAGCTTGGATTAATTTAATCATTAATTTCTATATATACAGTATCTTCTAACGAAAGAAAAATTAATTAGCAAATTTAATAAAGGTATTTTTCCAAATTCTTGAATTCTACAAACGCGACTCGGTAATTTAAATTTTGATCGAATTATTGAAAATGTATCTTCAGAAATATTTATATACAACAAAGTATAAAAAATTGAGATATAATTTTATAACTATACACATTATATAAAGTATATATACTTAAGATTATAATAAAAATAGAGAATTAAAAAAAATATATATATATATTTATAATTATCTTCTATGCGAATGACTTTTATTTTTTTTACCATCTCTCGAGCTATTCGTCGATTCACCTCTTCGACGTTTATTTAACGGATTTCGTGGATCATAAATTTCAAACCAATCATCATCCTTTGTACTAGCATCTTTCGCAAGTACTGGAGCCTTTTCTTCACAACGCAGGGTATGCGCCATCCACAATTCGTCCTCCACATCATCTTTAGCTTCTCCTTCCTCATCTTCCTCATATTTCATTGTGCTCGAACTATTCTTTGTACACTCTTTAGTATCCTGAAGCTTATTCCTGAATTTACTTAAAAGATTTAGAGTAAAATCCTCACGTGTTTTACCCTTTGCAGGTATTTTTTGTTTTGCTTTTTTATACTCTTCCTGAGTCTGTAAATAATCTTTCAACATTTCACTCTGTTTTCTTTTTTGTTCCTGCTTATCGTTCTCAATCTTTTTTTCAGCTTCTTTCTCTTTCTTCTCATTCTGAACAGTGCGCTTCAAGTCACGAATTTCTTTCTTAATCGCTTCCCTGTTATTACGAATAGAATAATAAGTTTAAATAAATGTATGTAAAAATAATACTTGCAATTATGTTATTTATGCGTACGTACACTTTCTTTTTACGTTCTTCGTATAATTCTTTCCCAAAATAATATTCCTCTTCTTCTTCTTCTACGTTCTCGTTATCGATTACCGCTTTGGTGGATTCAGTTTTTGTCGATTCGCTTGTCTTTTTACTTTTTTTCAATTTATTTTTCACTCTCTCAGTCATTTCTCTAAAAATATTAAATAAAATTAATAATAAATTAAATATTAAATTACAATTTCGTTTTTTTTTTTTAAATGAAAGTTCTTTTGGGAGTGTACTGAAAATTTTTAAGTGATACAAAAAATGAAAGATTTAAAGTCATTTAAGTGATGGGGGAGAAACGAGGAAATATCGATCGTGAAAATATTTTCCGAAAGACTACAAGAGAAACTTAAGAAATTTCATTTCAATTGCATATAGATCTTTTCTTTTTCTTTTTTTAAAAGATGCAATTTCAACTAACGATTTTTCTTTGGCGATGGCTGCTATTTGCTCGGAAGATTGCAATGCATTGTCGTCGCTGTCAGAATCAACGTCATCACTTTCCTTTAATTTTTTATTTGGTGGTTCACTAGTATCAATAACTGGTTGTGAACTTAATTTAGGATCTGATAACCGGTCATGAGCTGATTTAGCTTTATTATTCAATTGTTTATTCAAAATCACAGATTCTTCCTCATCTTCTTCTGCTTCTTCGCCGAAAGATAATAACTTAAAATTTCTGTAAAAATGATTATTGTCATACATGTTAATTTTTATCTAATCTATAAACAAATAACCAAAATTTCTATAATGCTTACTTTACTCCAGTTTTCTTTTCCTTTTTACTTTCTTTTGCATCGCTATTTTTCTTGGATTCAATGCGTGGTGTGATATCCATAAATGGATTGTTCAAAATTTCTGTTTTCAATATCTTTTGTGGATAAATAGGTCTATCATCCTAAAAAATAGAAATTAATAATAATAATAAAACATTCATTTATCATTTAACATCATTACATAATTCTTTTATATAAATTAATATAAAATATAATTAAATTACTTCGTCGACAAGAGCTTCTTCGAGCTTGAGCATGTTGTACAAAGTTTCTCCGATAACTTTGCCAAAAATGGTATGTTTGTTTTGTAATTCTGGTGTAGCAGCCAGTGTAAAAAAGAACTGTGAGCCATTATCATCCTTACCAGCATTAGCCGAGGCAAGAAGACCTCTTCGACAAAATCGCAGCCTAGTATGAAATTCATCCTAAAATGTAAACTTATTTAATAAATATTCTCATTCATCGATAATTATATTTTTTATTTACCTTAAAAGGAGCACCGTATATACTCTCACCACCTTCTCCTGTACCTGTTGGATCACCCCCTTGAACTATAAACCCTTTAACAACTCTATGAAATATTGTGTTGTCGTAATAACCTTCCATACATAATTGAATAAAATTTCTACAAGCTTTAGGAGCTTCCTTCGTCCATAATTCGATTTCTATATCTCCAATGGATGTTTTCATTAAAACCTAATCAATAAAAACAATAATTCAGAAAGAGCAATCAATTAAATTGGTTTATTTAATTTTATAGAAATTTAACTAACCTTTCCTGTCGTGGGAGGTTCTTGAATATAAACGTTACTCATTTTTGTTAATTAATTTATCACAATAGCATTACTCAATTAAATAATTATTTTGTATTAGATACACAATAATTATAATAAATCTTTGATCAAATGATTATAAACTATTATAACCTCGTCACATAAACTTTTAACAGAAAAATAATAACTACTTAATTTCACAGACGGCGCCACAAGTTTTTTAAGTTTACAGATGGCGTTGCAAGTTCTAGTTGCAATTGTTGCAATCAAATATTATATTTCGCGCCATTTTAATTTTCATTTTTTCAAATGAACAATGTGAAGGTGCAGAATATCATAATGAATATTTTAATGAATGAATTAATTAAATAAAAAAGTAATCATTAATTTAATTAAATAATTAAATTTGTAGTTCTCGAAATAAATTAGTGTATCACTAAACACGTACATTTACTTGAGAATGATTCTATTTAATTAAAATTGTACATATATGAATTGCAAGATTAATTTAAATAATTCTTGATGGAAAAATAAATAAGTAAGGTTAGTTAAAAGTTATTAAATTATTTTATTATCCATGCAGATTTATTATACACATTTTTAAAATAATTTATTAACCAGGATAACATGTGGTTCAAGGTAAACTTCCAGCATGCGCATATACATATTTAGTATACAAGGTGTCTTGTAATAAGTGGAATGCACTTTAGGAAGGAAGAACATAAAACAATGAAGAAAAATTCATAAAAGCACGAAATTCATTTATTTCTGGGTATTTTTTGATCCAAGGTCAAATAGGGTACACTTTTTTAAATTGATTTTATTCCCTCGGTCATTTCTAAAGTGAATTCCATTTATTATGGAGCACCTAGTATATGTATTAGATATATGTATGATGTGTGTATTTCATGTGTGCTAAGTTATCAGCTGATGCGTGCGCTTCTAATATATACGAATAAATATATATATGTATAATATAACTCTGGAGTTTGACCATAGGGAACTGTACCAAATACTACGGATACATTACGTCAGGCAGAGTTTAGTTCCCCTCCAGGAATACAGGGATATTCGTTCATAGTGATATGTAATTCTTCTTACCATCCAAACCAATTGTAAGCATTCATACTTTTATTTTTTAAATCTATTAGTATCCTTATCTTTTTAATTTCTACTAAGTTGTACTAAAAATATTCTTTTTATTCATAATTTAATATTTATTCCATATGTACATGTATATGTTTATATTTTATACAAATTTTAATGACTGTTTGATTAATTCCTTCTCTTTTTCTTTTAACAATTTTTTATGAATGTAATACATATATGCATGTATATATAATTATATAGCGTGGTTATTTAAGATAATGAATATTTTAATCTATTTATACCGTCTTTCTTATCATTCTGTTTCGTAATAGCAATCTAAGTTTTGTAGTTTTACTTATTATATTTGTCTGAAGGATTGGTACAATTATATGATTTTTTTTTTAGCATATTTTTTTGAGATATTTTATTATATAATTTATTTATAAAATAAAATATTTATAAAAAAGATTTAAAAATATTTTCTATAATCTTGTCTTTCATTTTTACATGAAAATCAAACCAATATATTTTCCATTATTATATATTTATTATTAAATTATTATTCTAATTAATTGTTTCTCGTATATTTTCAGTATCGTATGTGTGTATATGCACATCTGAAATTATTTATTTAAATTACGTTAAATTAACATCATGTCATTGTTGGAAAATTTATTATAGATGTTCTTGTATATAATAAAAAAAGAAACAATGTAAGTCAGTTTATGCGATAGTTTGTAAATTTATTATTTATTTCAAGCATTGTCTTTTTCTTTTTATGTCAACATTTTATATTAATCCCTTCGTTTCTTATTTATAGCTACGAGTAAAAAAGAAGACAAGATGACTGATATACAAAAATTATCTCGCTGGTATTTTGGAGGAATTGCTTCTGCTGGAGCCGCATGTGTTACACATCCATTAGATTTGCTTAAGGTATTATGTTAGATTTTTTTTTTTTAAGGCAGTGATAAGAAAATAAATAAAAGAGTATTGTAATTATTTCAGGTTCATATGCAAACTCAACAAGAAGGTAAAATATCTGCGATACGCTCTACTGTTACTATTATTGAAAAGGATGGTATATTAGCTTTGTATAATGGTCTCACTGCTTCCTTACTTCGTCAGCTTACATATTCTATGACAAGATTTGGTGCTTATGAGGTTTGCTATTTAAAAATTCATAAATATCTAAAAATTAGTATTCCAAGATGATATACATTTTATTATTAATATTTATATTTAGGTAGGTAAGCAGACGATTGAATCACATGGGAATCCTATGCCATTTTATCAAAAGCTGCTTTTGGCTGGATGTGCAGGTGCTGCTGGTGGAGTTGTTGGTACTCCAGGAGATTTGATTAACGTTCGGATGCAAAATGATATTAAGTTACCGCCACACCTTAGAAGAAAGTTAGTAATGAATAAATACATTTTTTTTGTATTTAATAGTAATAATTTTGTATTTTGCAGTTACAAACATGCTTTAGATGGATTAGTTCGAGTTATTAAAGAAGAAGGTGTATTAAGGTTGTTTAGTGGTTGTTCTACTGCAACTGGAAGAGCAATGCTAATGACAATAGGACAATTAAGTTTTTATGATCAAATTAAAATAATTCTATTGTCTAGCGATTATTTTACAGATAATCCTACGACTCATATAATTTCAAGCGTATGCGCAGTAAGTTTTATTATTTGTTATCAGTATACATTACTTATTTGTAAGATTTACAATTATTTTAATTATATAAGGGTGCTGTAGCTACAACATTAACACAACCATTGGATGTTCTAAAAACACGTGCAATGAATGCCAAGGTTGGAGAATTCAAGGTGAGCATTGATAAACATTTTTTATAGTTTTAGCATCATTAACAATTTGCTTAATCTTTTTACAGAATTTTGCGGATCTCTTTTTATATACTGCCAAACTCGGACCATTAGCTTTTTTTAAGGTCAGTTTAAATATAAAATTTATTTCAGAGAAAAACATAATAATAACACATTAAATTTTATTTATTATATATTAACAACAAATTATTATAGGGATATGTGCCAGCATTTATACGACTAGCTCCACAAACAGTTCTCACATTTTTATTTCTTGAACAACTCAGGAGCTATTTTGGTATTCCAATACCAAATGAAAAACCAAAACCTCAGTGAGATATTTTTGTTTTCTTTAAACATAAAATTAACTTAAGAAATATTGTTCCGTACGCGATAAAACGCACATAATAGAGTATAGGGTTTATCGATGATTTATGTAAGCTGCCAATTTTACTCTATATCTATATCTATATCTTTTTCGTTACCATATTAACGCTTGTAATTATTTTACAAGCATCTTGCACAATTAATTCGTATTATTTTGAAATGAGTACATTCGTGCAATCGTAATTAGATAAAATAGGAATTGCTTAGGTATACGTAAATTTTGTTCCCTAAAAGAAACAAATCGCTGTGTATTTTTCAATCATACATTCCATGTAAATAGTATTGATTGTTATTTATATGCAGGCATATACGTATATATATATAGATAAAATGATATATATTTGTATTTATATTAACGTTTATATGTACGCAACTAATTGATTTCATTGTATTATTGATATTATTCGAATGTGTCTTACTAGCAGGACTATGTAAGATTCGGATATCTTAATTACATGAATCAATTATATGCGTACGATATGCACAATTGCTATCATGATACGTAATATAAAACGTACGTAATATAAAATGGAGGAGAATTTTAGGTGTCTCTATCAAAAATTGATATTTTTTAAATAAATATTTGCTATATGCACGTCTGAAACAAAATCTTTCGTTTGCTCGAAAGTGAAATATATTTTCAGATCGAAATATTTATTATATTTTGAGCGTCCACATTGTAATTGCCAATATACATGTATATTTGTTATGTTTACAAGAAGAATTAATTATTATACAATGATTATGCATTGTTTTTCTTTATATTCCTAATTTTTTAAAAAGAGAAACAGCTAAATGATTATAATTGTAACATTTCATACTTGTATCATAAATTATGTTATCAATGAGTGATAACATGTTTCGAATATTGTAAATAGTAAAAATTCTTAATTATTAATAGATGATAGTACATTCAAATATTATATTGTTTAGAGATTTCTATTTTATCGATACATGGTAACACGTTAATATATTGCGTTTATTATTTAAGTAGATAAATTATCAATTGTTTACAAACGAGTATTATAGACATTCTACGATTGTTATTAAATAATTTAATGAAATAAATTGCCTAAAATCAAGTAATAATTATTGAGAAATATAAAATAATAATTTAACAAAGATTTAAGAGATTATTTTATCATTGTACTTGTTTTAATCGGTAATAGTAGTAATCTGTAGTTTATATTCACAATTAACGTCGCTTTTTTCCCACAATTGTTATATTATTGAATGTAGAATAATCTATCAAGTAGATAGGAATCCTTACGATATTATTGATTGTCAGGATATCATTTTAACAAAATGATATCATTATATAAGATAACCTTGATATTGACTGAAAAGAAATCCGGCTCGATATAATCATTGTATGATATTTTTTTCCTGTTATTTTCCTTACCCATTAGTGCAATAAAAAAGTATATACATCTTTAACGTATACGCATACATAGATTTTATTTATACAATCTGTATAGCATCTATTTCGTCCTATTAACAGTTATTAACGTCGCGACGAGATTAAATGTTAACCTTGGAGTAGTTTATTCTGGTCGTATCGATCAAGGTATCATTTAATGCGTCATTTCGTATCAAAGTTGCAAAACAATGTTTTAAGATATCCCATTTCGTGTATACTAATTTATCATACATTCGATGATAATTGGCAGGTGTATTCTATATTGTCGTGTAAGTATTTACTTACATTAGATGTGGGATCGAGAAGGAACCGCGTAGAAAAAAGAAATCAATCCGAAATACCACGTCACGCCGTAGTGTGTATCAACATTGGAAAATCAATGGTAAGGGATGACGTAGTAGCAGTCCCGCCTCGCGATCATCCAATCGTCTTCCGTACCTTACACCCCACTCTTAGGCGCCGTCAAACACCTACCAACACGATCGCCCCCCTTACGTGCTCATTCTGTAGCAGACCGTCGAACCGATCGGACTCTGTTGACGTCGGACTATTTTGAAAAGGCTAACGCGCGAAATATACACATACACATATACACGCGTATCTATGCAGTTTTCCAGTCGGCTAAATAACAGTCAACAAAACAGCAATTTCTGATTAGAATCAGAAGAAGACAAAGAAGAGGAAGTAGAAGAGGAGGAGGAAGAAGAAGAAGAAGAAGAAAGGGAAGAAAAGACGGTGGCTCAGTTAGAACGATTTCTCTATTTGGAAAGGCTTGTCAACTGCGGTGTTGATTTACATCACCGATAAATAACGATCACCGGATCCGGCCAATCGACATCGAGACGAACGACACGCTTTCCCTATTTTTTAAGGAAGCAAAAGAAAGAAAAAAAAACGAAATAAAGACTTACTTTCGAAATCGACGTGTATTATACATGTATATTACGCGTCGTTGAGAAAGAGTCCTTTTTTGAGAATAACTGATTACGTTTACGTTTGATATCGTAATCGGTAATACTAAGGGGTGATTTTATTTGAAAATTAATTTAATATTTTCGATTAATCACCTCTGTTGTGTTCTTTATCCTTCAATCCAAAGGAAAGAGTTTCTTGAAATTCTTCTTTTTTCGGTATCAACAACAACTACATCTTTACCATCATCATCATCATCACTAACTACTACCATCATACTACCAGCGCTGTTACGGAGTTCTTGAAAAAACTCGTTTTGAACTTTCTAGAAGGCGCGTGGAGTTTCATTTGAAAGTCAGGGAAAGAAGAGAGAGAGAAAGGGAAAGAGATAAAATTTTATTGATAAAAAAGAAGAGAAAGATAGAGAGGAGGATAAAGGAAACAAGTTGTGGTAAAAAGAAATAAAAAGGAAGCTTGAATAAAACTTGATAAAAAAGAACTCGGCTCTGCTTGTATTATCGTAACAACAGAGATGGCGTTTATGATGCCGGTGATGAAAAATGAGTGGGACATTTATAAAACCAATCGAAACAGGAGATCCTCCGAATGTTCGAATCCTCGTGCCTGTCGCAGTAGAAAGGTGAGTTATTTACAAAAAAAAAAAAATTATAATTAACATTCATTATATCAAATTTAAATTTTCTCCAAAAATATAAATATTCATTAAATAACATTCGAAGCAATGAAAAGAGATATACACCTGGTTTCAAAATCAATATGTAAATTTAAAGTAAACTCTTGAGCCTAACATAACATTTTTCTTTTGAAAGAAGAGAATTTACTTTTATTTAACAGAAAAAATGATACAAGTTTTTTTTCTAATCGAGGCTTAAAACTTTTGAACTCACTATCGTAAATACAAAATATAAATTTTAATTATGCAAAATTTGAATTTATCAAAGAAAAATTGTAATTATTAAAAGAAATATATTTTTGTTTAATATTTGGAATAGTAAGAAAGGATACAGGTGGTTTAACACTAGATATACCATCATTTTCAGTATAACTATTTCTATTACATTAGTCAAAATGACTGGTGTATAAAAACAATGCTTTTTAAGGCTTCCAGTCTTTGTTTACTCTTAAAAAAATAACAAAAAATGTTTAACAATAATAATTTTAATAGATAAAGGGATTTATAGACATTTTTATATAACAAAACGCTTAATTATTTGCAAAAAAACAAATGTTACATGAAGTCGAAATTTTGAATTAAAATGGCCCGATCAGTCAAAATGACTGGTCTGGTATATCTAGTGTTAAAAATTAGTATGATATATATATATATATATATACTATAAAATAGAGAGCAAGAGAAAGGGAGAGTCGACTCAATTACATGTATCACATGTATGTATTTGTGTACTTTAATATCTTCCTCACAATGAGTGAGAGAGACATATAATACGTACGCACATTTCTTATTAGTCATTAGTTTATTTAAATCTTACGTTGGTTGTGTGGTTAGCAGCGTGAATAAACGATCAATTTCCTTTTCTTGTATTGTTTCTATTTCTTCTGTTTCTTTTTATTTTACGGGAGAAAAGAAAATATTGAGACAATACAAGTATACGTATATGTTCTGCTGTTGTGTGTGTGTGTTTGTGTCCTGCTATTTTGCGCGTCACGATATTGCGCAATAGCCTCCTCAAATATCTCGTTAGGCTTCATCGTTTATTGTACTCAATTCTTTCTATCCAAAGTAACATTTTTATATAGAAGTGGGATTATGTCTTCTTAAGTTTACTAACAAATTTACAAAAGAAATTCTTTTTTAAGAATAAGAATTACTGAAAATAAACAAATTGTTAGAATAGTGCCTTTCCAAGGTTCTGTATTGCGTACATCCCCAGTTGTATACACCCCAAACTTCTTACAAGAATTATATTGATTTTCTTAAAAAAATAGATTTAAAAAAAATAATTATACAGAAAGTCAGAAATAATGGTAACTTTGTGTATACAACTTATTACATACATACGGTTTTATGCATCTAAATTTTTGAAGGGAATTGTTTGAACTTTAAAAAAAAATATTACAAACAAAATTCTTATAAGAATCGAGATGTACTTTTGTAACCGTGTGTATGAAAGATTATACACCGATTAGTTACATACACCGGTTGTATGGATCATAACTTTTTATGATGGTTATCATCCGAACTTCCTTACAAAAAATTCCAATAATAAAGTCTACTTGATGATCGAGAACCACTGGAGATGTTCCTATAGAAGATCCCGTAGCATACCCATGTTACTTTACACACAAGTGGTATGTTGTATCGAGACCAACGACGACGGCCTTGCGCACGCGAGACGTATGGTAAAAGGAGGGAAGTGTTACTTGCGCATGGTTGGTGAATCTAATAGTCTCGCATAACCTTGCACTCTCTTGCGAGTGCGTGGTCACGGGCGTCAATGTGTTTTCTCTCTCTCTCTCTCTCTCTCTTCTTATTTCGTTCTCTCTTGCTCTCTTTTTAAATGTACGTTCGTTTTTATATTTTGTTATCTCACCAAATATTGTTACTTAACATCGTTCCTACTCGAGATCGTTATCTTATCTTCTAACGTATTATGATGAAAATACACAACCCTATTGAATGAACAGAATAACGTTCATCATCATCAGAATACCTTCATTTCTAATTTAAATAGATGGATTTCCGTAAGCAAATTTGTATTAGGGGTAGTGTAAATCAATTTGTGTAATTATATAATAGCAATAATAGATATAACTATTGGGATCGGTATGAATACTTGTATCAATTTAATAATTGTAATTATTATAAATATTCAAATAAAATAAGGGTATAGTTTGGAAACTTTCGACTAATGTGTAATACTAGTAAATTAGTTTTATAAAATAATAGTAATAAAAACATTACAAATAATTATAAGAAAGAATGAAAAAGGAAAACAAAAAGAATGTTCGTTGTATGTTTATTGTTGCAGGTATCGGAATGTTCGAAATCGGCAGGACCGTCCTTGTCGACGTCACCAGGTTCGGATTTTCTAACCTCACCAGCCCATCGATCTGTATCCTTGACTTCTCGACATTTCTCTCGAGCATCATCAAGAGCGTCTCAGAGCTCGCTTCAGAGCCCAAGCAAAAGTACCGGCTCCTCTCCCCCAAAAACCGGTAGTTCGAATTCCCTCAACAAGTTTCACATTTGTCTCGTTGACAAACTTAAAAGAAGCTTGAAAAAAGGAGACGACGATGAGGAAGATCAAAGAAACTTATCATGAAACAGTCCCGGGGTTTCGAGGCGGACACACGGTCCCGTTTCGAAACCGATCGAAATCCGTCGAACTTCGGCACCAGTCGCGACAATTGAACCGAATAGCGGTGTGGTGGCGCGATCATGTCCGGATCAACCTTCGGCGTTGTAGTAAATCTCTAATAAATGAGGAAAGAGATGGGAAACGAATGAAACAACTTACCCCACCAAACCAATCAACCAACCAAACTACCAACCAATCGACAACCAACCGATCAAACAACCAACCAACGGGATGATCAAACTGGATTGACCAGCTAAGAGAAAAATATTCAAAATGGCGAATATGAAGAGAAATCAGAATGATCATTAAATCAATGGGGATTTGAATATCTTATAAATTCGATTAAACAACGACCTTGAAAGTTTAACAACACATGATGATAATGATGATGATGATGATGATGATGATGACATTTGCTTGCTACAAGGCAATCTAAATTCTTTCTCTTTTTCGTTTCCCTTTGAAAAATTATTCTTTCCTTTAATAAACGTTCGAAGATTTATGATTAACGGGAGATTTCTATTTTCAATGAAATCATATACTATACGTTTATATGAAAAGAAGAAAACCAACAAATGCCAGCCACACCACCCACTTTCCCCTTCTCAAAATGTTATTATCATCGATGGAAGGTTCTGTTATCGATTTATTGTGCTTGATAACGATTGAGAAAGGATCTTTTTAAGATCGTCTATGAAATATGCAGCTTCGTATTCGAGGCTAACGAACGAAGAAGAAGAAGCAGAAGTAGAAGTAGAAATAGAATTTGAAGTAGAAGAAGAACAAAAAGAAGAAGAAGAGGAAGAAGAAAAAGGAAGCTACTTGCTGTTATGTATGCAGTTTTCGATGCATCTTCTTCCGATGCATTCAGACGACTAGGATCGAGGTCAGTGCCAATCCCAAGACGACGCTTCGCCAATTTAGCGAAAATAATTTTATTATCCTTTTCCCTTTTTTTTTTCTTTTCACCCCCACCTCTCCGTGATCCTCTTTCTAATCATTTTTCTTTTTTCTTTCCGTGATATTTTTTTTTCTTGTCTACAAAAATAGTCAAATCTTTTTTTCTTCTTTTTACTGAATTAATTAATTAAAACAAAAGAAAATAATGAAATTAATATAAGAATGAAAATGATTATATATATATTTTTTTTAGAATCTTTTTTTTAATTAATTATATTTTAAGCTTGTTTGATTATTTTTTTTAAAACAAACAAAAAGTTCCTTCTTGTAATTAAGTACTTAAGATGTTTTTGACAAAGTACGTGTTCGAATATAACAAATGGTCATCATTTTTATTTTACTTTTTTTTTTCTCAAATTTGAGACAAACTGAGGAGTATCGATTTTAAGATCGAAGAGAAGAGTTTTTTTTATATCTTCCTCGAAGTAAGGGATTTAATTAATTGGACAGAAAGAAAAAAGAAATATGGTCATGGCGAAGTTCTTCTAATTGATGCGAATGAATTACACGTAATATGAATTATGCGTAAAATATGCGTTTGAATTAAAAAAAGAGGAAGAATTTTGTTCAATAAGCGTGCCGATTTAGAGCCTATTTCCGATATGACGTAAGCGTGCCTCATGCGTATGAAAATCAGGATTAGGTTTAAGAAATGATCCACTTATACGTTCATTTTGATTTCTTTCTTATCAAATTTGTATCCTGCTGTTTTGTTTTTCTTCAAATTGTTGATTACATCGTTTTTTTTTCTTTTTTTCCAAATTACAAAATTTGAACAAGAGAAAATAATCTACTCGGTGTAAAAATTGTAGAATATTTTTCTCTACAATCGTAAAATACATTTTATGATTTATACAGAAGTGGATTATGAAAAGAAAAAGTTATTAAATAATTTTAATAAATTTTTTTTCAGATTAAAATTTGTTTAACTTTTAGTAATCGTAAAGCTTTTAATCCACTTTCTGTATATTTAATTTTTTTTTAATCAATATGCCCTTTTTTCATTTATTTTTTATTTTTCTTTTTTAAATAAGTGGATCATTGTTAAAAGAACGGAACGAAGTTGCAAAATAAAGTAAACTTAATGCTAATTATGGCTTTTATTAGGAAAAAAAAAGAAATAAAAAAAAAAATAGGAGAAGAGAATATTTTTCATATAAAAGACGCGTTCGTCGCGTCGAGTTCGACGTAAACGTTGCACACAAAACACACGAATCAGAAAGAGTTGTTAAAAAAGAAAAGGAGCGAAGGAAGGGAAAAAAGGGTTGGAGAGGGGGTGAAGAGGAGAAATAGATTTTTCTTTTTTTCCTCCTTTCCCCTAATTCCCCTCTCTTCCGTTATCTTTGAATTTAACTCTTCCGAGAGTGGACCATCCTCGAATTCGTTGACTTTCGATTTTATTTCGAGAAATAATAGAAAAAGATGAAGACGACAAAATAAAACTTAATATTAATAAATATTTAAATAAATAATTGAGACGAGTAGTAGCGTCGATCACCAAAGTTTTTGAAAGACTCTCGTTAAATTAAAAAGTAGAAATTTAATTGAAAAAAAAGTGAACGTGTCGCGTTTCGTTGATTATTTGCTTTCTTCTTTTTTTTATTTGTTTCTCTCTCTCTCTCTCTCTCTCTCTCTTTCTCTCTTTCTCTTGTTTTTTCATATACAAATACATATATAAATATATATAGAATAAACCAAAAATGTTTTTAATTATTTAAAAAAATTCATTATTATTTTTTCATTTTTATTGAAACTTTCGTAAAATCTTGTTATTCAAATCATAAAATTGAACTATTAATCCTTAATTAAAAAAATATAAACGTCTCGAGAAAGAGAGATGATAATAATTAATTTAATAAATTATTTAAAAACATTTTTGGATAAATTCTCTTGTGTATGTTATATTAAATTATCTATATATTAATCGGCGAGAATTATAGAAATGTTTAATTATTTAATAATGTTACCTATATATAATTACGCTAATTTTTGTTCTTTCAAGATAATATAAAGAAAAATACGAAACTTCGACCGTCGCAAAAAAACAAAAAACAAATCAAATTCGGATGCAGAACGACGTTTATCGACGACCTCTTAGGAATTTTATTTTTATGACATATATTTACATAAAATAATGAAAGTATATAATTCTATTTTTTTTTTTTCGGTAAAATCTAAAGTATCTTTTTTCTTTCTTTTTAAACATATCGTACATGCGACACACACACACACACACAACACACGTAAACAAACAAATGATTATTAGAACATTTAAATTATTAGAACATTTAAAAAAGAAAAATGATTATCGATCATCGTTAAATCGATAAACATTAATCCTAGTGTCTATCGTTTTAATAGTTGTGTCTGCTGTGTGATTATTACTTTTATTTTCCTTTTTTTTCCAGTATAAAAGATCGTACGATAAGAAAACGCACGTTAAAATACAACGTCGTTGAACGTGAAACGAGATGGATTGTCCGTCGAGGGAACGGTCGAAGTCTTCTGCGTCCATTTCCGCTTTTCTTCTTCGAGAAAAGTGTCTTATTATTTGTTTAAACAATATATCAAAATAATACACAAGTTTATTATTTTAATAATATCGTGCTATATGTTATTTTTTCTTCTTCTATTCTTTCTTTATCTTTTCACATCTTTTGAGCATTTCTTTTTTTCACGAATTAATTTATTAATTAATTACACGTTGAATGATTGAAACAACAACAATAGCAACAACAATAACAACAACAATAATAATAATAATAATAAATAATAATATTATTAATAATAATAATAATAAAAATAAAAAAAACTTAAGATATTGGGAGCGATGAAATGATACCGCGTGTAACTCTGTGATAACGTAAGCTATAAGGCATAGAATTATTTTGCAACGATAAATGGAGATTAGAAGAAGAGAGAGAAAGTATGGAATAGTTGATTAACAAGTTAACACCTTGTCTGTCACATTAATTTGATACCTAACATCGGTCACCGATGACCCACGTGGCTCTCATTGATAAGAACGAACACTGTGTCACGGTGTCATAAGTGACAACTGGCAGTCAATGTGTTAAAATCTATTTGAAAATATATAAGGAAGACTAATTTCAATAATCAAAAAATAAATCAATTCGATTTTTTTTTTTATTTCATATTACAAATTTTCATGATCTTCTAATCAATCGAAAAAAATTAATATATTCTTTTGATTGTTTTAATTTTGAACGTTTAATTTGGAAGAAAATAAATTTTGAAATGAAAATCAAATTGATCAAAGTGATATTTTCGATCCTTTGATATTCGACATAAATCAAATCAATCTAATTGATTAAAATAGTTTCTATACATTTTCAATCCTTTGATATTTAAAAATATTACATAGAATAAAACTGTTGTGAACATTTTCTATTTACATGTTCATATCATTCGATCAAAGAGTATTTTTGATCCTTTGAAAATTCAACTTAAATCGAACGTTTTACATCAAAGTGATTCCACATTCTTGATCATACTCGATATTTTAAAATAATCAAGTAAAACAACATATAATAGTTTATGCTAAGTGAATTATTTTTTAATATTTTTAAAAATAAAACTTAACTAAAAATTTCATTTTTATATTTAAAGTTTAAACAATATTTCTCACCTTTTCCTTTTTTCCCGAAAAATACGTATAGAAACATTTGCAATAATAAATAAATAAATAAACAATAAATGAAAAGATCATGGAATTTTCATGTAGGAGAATAAATAATAATAATAATAATAATAATAATAAAAAATACAAAGAATCATTTTTCATATCTATATCTATCTCTCTCTCTCAAATCTATCTCTGTCATTCTCTTTTTTCGGCCCAAATTAAAAAACAAAATAAAAAAGAAGAAAAATGAAAAGAAATACAAAAAAAAACAGAAAAAAATGACTTATAATAAATAAACGAGGGTTTATAGAGTGTCGTCATAATATATTATATATATACATATAAATATATATAAATATACTTATAAAATAGTCACAAGATAAATGTAATCGTGCGGAAAATTTTGAAAATTTGATCCAAGTCGTCGTCGTCCTGCATGTTTGCTCCTGAATGTGAACAAAAAAATTACGTAAAGATCGGATAATTATGATTAGTAAATGAAAAGAAAAGATAAAATCGAAGATGGAAGAAAAAACAAAATAATAAAATGGTTTTGACAAATTGATAAGAAAATGAAGTAAAAGGAAAATGGGAAAGATCGTATTAGAGTTGTATTCAAAAAAAAAAAAAAAAAGAAATAAAACAAAACGAAATAATTTCCAAAAGTTGCCGCTTCGTGTAAGACTGCTTTAGAGATATAACAAAACAAAAATATATATATTTATATCTTGTATTATATATATATGTATATAAATATATAATACAAGATGATTACGAGATGAATAATAAAAAAAAATATAGTCGTATAAATATATATATATATATGAAGATTATTTAGAATATCAGAAAATGATATGTGCAGCTGTTGCGACGAAGAGCTGGTATCGAGATGTGAACAAAACTTTTCAATTATTCTCCAATTATCTTTGTCCGTATGTGTGTGTCTAACAAAATTCAAATTCAATCAAATTCATACAATCGTCTCGATAATCTTCGTCGAAATAATATTCGTACTGATTAGGAAAAGAGAAATGAAAATTAAACAGAAACAAAATTAAACAAAAACAACAACAACAACAACAACAAAATCTAATATAATAATAGTATTTAATAAAACTTAGAAATTATAGTCGAACGACGAGACATGTATTATAAACGTTCTATTTATTGAACGGCGGCCTCGGATTATAGAAGAAAAAGTGGATTGAGCTTTATTTCCTTTTGATCATTTTCATTTTTTATTATCCGTCCTTGCTTTGTGGTATACGTTTCTATATTTTTATTAATAATATAGAAAAATAATCAAATATAAATCGGTTTAAGAAAATTATTCATCTTAAATAGTGAGAAATTAGTATTGTTACGTAATTCTGATATATATGTATATATTTTACATTTTTATTAGAAAATAATAATTTTAATTGTGTTTAATAAATACAAATAAATAAATTGTTTTTTTTTTTTATTGCTCGATCAACATTTTTATTCTATGATCGCAATGCTCGCGCGATCGTAATATAATAACATTAATATTATTAATAATAATTATAATAATAATAATATAATAATAATAATAATAACAATAATAATTATAATAATAAACATATGGTCGAATATACAGAGATATACATATGTACGTTAAACAATAATTTATTATTCGATGCTTTGATCGACTATCTTTTATAATAATTACTATTTAATATTTAATGGATTATAAGTTGGATATTTTTTATTCGGGACATTTTGAGCGGATTTTTAGCGCATGGTTGAGGAGATTGTTTGTTCTATTACGAGATGATCTATAAATTTATCATCAATATATAAACAAAAAATGTAATAATAATAATTATTATTATTTTTAAATATTTCGCGTTTATTAATAAACGCGCATTATTTTATAAAAAGAACTTGACAATACAACGCGCGTTCTCTTTCATCTTTTTTTCATTATTTTTTATTCGTAGAGTGAAAAAAAATTAGGTCGGGGACTTTAAATCGATTATTTACGCTCCTTTTGTTAAAAAGCGCAAAAAAGGGTAAAGAGAAAAAGAAGAAAGAGATTTTTTAATTCCGACGAATATAAAAATAGAATCCAGTGTTCTGAAATAAACTTGATCATGTATATTTATCTTTGTTTATCGTTACTCGAAGGACACATTTTCTCCTCATCCATAGCGATTGAATGTCACTGCCAAAAGCCCAGGATTTTAAACACAAAGCGAGATAGTGCAAAATAAACTATGTTTATATGCGTATGCGGCGAAGCTGATTTATTATAAACAAAGAAAAAATTATAGCGAAATTACAACACTCGCGTTATAATATATCAGATATATTGTTCCTTATAATTTATTTTATTTTTATTTTTCATTTCTTAATTTCTATAGATTTAATTTTAATTCTCTCTATATATACATACATATATTTTTCGTTTCAATTTAACCCGTAAAGCTCGGCTCCATTTGGAATGTTGGTGAAATGAGAAAAAAAAAAAGAAAGGGAATACTTCGTGGCTAGAGAGTTTCCATTTTTATCGATTGAAATTTATTTATTTGATATTTATTTATTTATTTATCTATTTGAGTGTGGGTTGAACATTTTTTTGAAAATCTTTCAACGTATTTTAAAAATTCATTTTTTTCTTTTTTTTATTGAAACCTTTTTATAAAATAACTCTTTGCGAAAATTGTAAAACTATTTCAGCTTGAAAAATTTTCAAGGATTAATAATTGACATTTTAAAATTACTCAGAGAGGATTTTTTAATTTTATTTATAACATTTATCGCCCACTATTAATAAATTCGTTTAAAACTAATTGACGAATTATATTGTTTGAACTTTACTACAAAAACTTTATTATTATTACTCGTTACAATATAATTATATTTAAACAAATTATAAAAAGTTATTGCGTGTATAATAAGTTATACGTATATGAATAATTTCTCTTTAAAAAGAATTTTTTTTTTTTTACTCGTTACATCGATCTTCGTCAATGCGCTGCGAAAAAATTCCTAAGACTTGTTCGTAAATTATTATTATTATATTGTTCGATAGTGAGATACAGAGAATTATTAATTGAAATGTTATGTTAATTATGATTAGTGAGAAAAGAGAAATAGAAATAATAATAAAGTGAGAGGGTAGGAGTTTGTGCTTTTAGGAAGCAAGAACAACGAACAACTTGAAGATGAAACGAAACGCTTTGATATTTTTCAGTAATAATCGTGTTATTATTACTGAAATAAAAATGATTTAAGTGTATTAATAAACGCTTACTATTTATCATCTGTGAATTTTTTATTATGGTTAGACGATGAGTGAATGGACGAGCCTACGGGTGCACATTCCACGTGTATTAGTTATATATGTGTATATATATATATATATAACATATGTAGCTTATAGATATTATATGTATATTATAAAAAAATAAAAAAATAAATGAATAATTTGTTAGCGTTTGATATAAGGAATTCTCATACGAAATAATATTAAAAACACGAAAATAATATATTGAAAGTTTCGAAGCTTGCGAGACAGACTTCAGTTTTTCATTAATTATTATTATTATGTATCGTAATTTTTATGTCACGTTCAATAAATGAGTTTTAAACAAATCCTCTCCTTTTTCTTTTCTATTTCCTATATTTAATTTTCATCATTACCGGTTAATACGTAAATGGATGCGTGGGTGAATTACGTAACATTTAATACCACACTTTCTCGTTAATTAATAATATTTCGTTATATAATTATATTTGAATGTGAATGAGTTACTAAAATAGTTCTTACGTTTGTATTTTCAATGAAAAGAACGATAATAAAAGGTAAAGCATTTATTATATTATTAGTATAATTATACATAAACAAAAGTAGAAATAATAAAAGCGTACGCATGTTGTATTTTTAATCACTTAACATTTGCATATAAATTTGTTTTTCTTCAATGTGTTAAAGTTTTCGATACTAAAATTAGATATTCATTAAATAATCAAGTATAATATAAATTAATATATAATTTTTTTTAACGTATATTATTGAAAAGTGAAATATAACATTTGCATATAAATTTGTTTTTCTTCAATGTGTTAAAGTTTTTGATACTAAACTTAGCAATTCATTAAATAATCAAGTATAATATAAATTAATATATAATTTTTTTAAATATATTATTGAAAAGTGAGATAATGAAAGAAATTATTGTTACAATTAAATTCTATTTATTAATATGTTTATATCAAATCATTTGTCAAACGTGATAAAAATATATTTTTTGAAAGTAGATAATAATGAAATTATGATCAAGAAAATATAATTATAGTAACAACGTTTCTCATGAAGTGTAGATTGAAATGAAAGATCTATCGGAAGTGAAGGCAAACACGAGGGAAGAATAAAACGTAGGAAGGATATATCTTCGTCGGACTATGTCCGGAGAAAAAAAACAGTGTCAATGTACTTAGAGTCGGTCAAACGTTATATACTAGATTATACGTAGGTATACATAACAAAAAAATTATATATACATGGTGTAACTAAACAATTCATCATTAATTCAACGATTCAGTTGTTAAACCCTTAAAACTAAAATCAAGTCTTACCATTTTATCATTTAATATTTGCAATGTACAAAAATTTATATCTTTAAATAAATTTAAGGAATAATAATTAATTGATAAAATTGCTTAAGCAATTTTTAGCACACCCTGTATATGGGAAATACAATTAGAAAGGATAGACATTCCTGAAAGAAATTTTTGCTCAACTTTCAATCCCATCCAACACAATCGAAGCTCATTTCGAAGATTATCGACGTTTTATTTCATACTATCAAACTCATAGAAATATATATAAATATACACACAAACACATATACGTATATATAAAATCATTAACCGTAGGAATTGAATAATGCGCGTGGCTGAATCCTTCTGGAAGTTTTTACTTCTTCAATGTGAAGTTAGAACAATTGTTGTTCTCCTATCTTTTAAGGATAACTCACATAAAACAAAGTCATGCAAATATAAATTATTCATACGAAAAAAATAGGGAAAGCGAAAGATAATAAGATATATATATTATTCATAAAAACATTAAATGTAGTCGTTAATTCATCTATATCAGAAATACGATAGTAATGTATGACTCGTTCAAAATCCAATACGATTAAATTCGGAAAATGAAAATGAAAAAAATCAATGTTTTTTTAATACATCTGTTTTGAATAATTAATCATTTATTAATTTGATTGGATAAGTATAATATAAAGTCTTTATTGTCCAACCAAAAAATAAAACAAAATACGTAGATGATGTTCAAATAAAAACGCAATTGGTACAATCAATTGTGTCATTTTAAAAACCTTAGGATTTTAATCTATTGTGATAAGTTGAAAAAATAAATGCGTAGTATTAATCCTATAATAATTAAAAACAATATTATATAATATTTTTTATCTTTATCTCAAATTCATTAAAAAAAATATGGGGACTTATCCGAAATGGCTTTTGAACTAGTCATATAATAATAATAACAAAAAATATGCACATATATATCGTTTATCGATAATCCAACGAAACGTGTCACGAGTTGTTATAGGTTTTCGTTCGTCGTTGGCTTTGTGGCGTCGTTTCGTCGACGACAATATGCGTCGTGCAATTCTGGACGATGTCGACAACGACGAACTCGACAAAGCAGTTAAACCAAACTACGACGTATAACGGGTTCAACTTATGTTAGCGGTCTTTCTAAGAATAATTCTTATTTTTGTTTGTTTTTATATACATATACATATATAGATATCCGATTAGCAATATGTTTTGATATCTGATTGATAGATTAGACCGGGTTATTGGTAATTTTATTGATTCAGTCTGTTAAACCGATTTTTTTAATCAAAATTTAAAGATATAATAATATTGATTATTATTTCTTAGTATTGATTTTATATTCAATTATAGAATTGTTTTATTGGGGTATCTAATTAGGTTTTATATTTGGGTTAGTTTTTTTTTTAAATATTAATACAGTGATATTATAATAAGGCTTTCTACGATTTTATTAATTTCAAATGAAATTAGATTATAAATACCATCAGGAAAAATATAATAATTGTATTTTTATGTGATCGTTAATTTGACCAATTTTATGATGAAATTAAAAAATATTGTGTGGTTATTATTTTGTATTTTTTTTTTTAATATTAATGCAATGATATTATAAAAACACTTTCTACGATTTTATTAATTTCAAATGAATTTAAATTAGATATCATTAGGGAAAATATAATAATTAGATTTTTATGTGATCGTTAATTTGATCAATTTTATGATGGAATTTAGAAATATTATGGCTATTATTTTGTAGCATTCATTTTATAATTATAATTTATATTTTGCTTTTTATTAATTACATTTAAAATTTGAAAAATGTTATAATAAAGAAGTAATGGCGTTTTGATCGAATCGTTAGTCTGACGGATTTCAGATTTTATGTTTAAATTACAATAATGATGAACATTATTCTTTCAATATGCAAACTTGTGGTTTTTAATTTCGATTGATTAAATTATTAGCATATCATAGATCATTTTTTTAATTTACAATGAATTTAAAGTAAAGAAGAATTCTTTTAATAATATAAAATAAATGTGCGTACATTCGTCAATTCAATTTGATTTCTGATTTCATACTTAAATACGTGTTTTTTTTTAGTAATTTATCTTGACTTTGATTGATGTGACGATAATAAAAACCACATGTTAATTTGCTCATTAATTCGACACATGTCAAATTTTACAATTTCAATTGAAGTTATCGTTAATACTATTTTTTTAAACAAATTTATCTTGACTTGGATTGATTTAATGGTATAAATTTATTACCCTTAATCATTATTGATTTAAACTTAGACGTATTGATATTTAAACAAAAGTGAAACGCAATTTAACTAACAGCAAGTAAAAATTCTTTATTTTTTTTATTACCATTCAATTCTAATGTTTCCTATTTCGTTTGATGATTCTATTAAAAAAGAATTCAACGTTACAAATTATCTTCTGATATATATACATAACCTGTTTCCTAGTATGATAGCAGTCAGATTGAACATAACCTATATTTGGAAATGAAATCGCAAGGTTAGAATCATTCTTTGTAGTAGAAAACAATGTTATTTTTAATTTTCCAGATAAAAGAACAGATCGAAGTATTATTTATAATATTTTTTCGACGCAATTTGAAAATTTTACGGTTATAATTTTCGATAATGCAAATATCATTTAATCCGTAAATTTGATTGTGAGTTAAAAATAGAAAATGTTTCGATTAAAACGAAGGACACAGTTAATTAACATTTTAAAGAATTCCCGAATTAAATGTGTGAATGATTACGCCAATGAATGTAGCCAATGAAAATTTCCTTTAGTGTAATAGTTTCGTATGTAATTGTAAATGAACACTTCTTTTTCTTGTTTTTTATTTTTTTTTTAATTTTCCGGATAAAATGAAAGATTAAAATATAGTATCCTTGACAATTTTAGCAAGGAATGTGCGAATGGTTACGCCAATGGTTAACTCGAATGGAAATTTCCGTTAGTGCAGAGGCCTCGTATGTAAGTCGACGGTGTGTCACCGTCTTCTCGTTGGTCGGTCGGTCATTAGGCGAAAATTGCAATGACACTGCGAGAAGACACGAATGAGAGTGTAAGTTCTTTCGTAATCGTTATTATATCGGATTTTTTTTTCTCTCGATGTATCTATTTAAAATAGATTTCATTTTAAATCACAAGTAACTATAAATTATTTATAACATGATAGAAAAGAAAAAATAACCCGTTGATAAAATCAAAATTAATTTCATTTTATTATTTTTATTTTTTTGGTAATTTTTAGAGTTTAATTTTAAAGAAATTTTGTAAACACGCATACGTGGTTATAAACATATGCATGTACATTTTTATAATTACATATTATACATGATACTTGAATATGCAGGATATGTGATTAATTTTGTTGCATTAGTTTTAGTAGAATAATAATAATAATAATAATAATAATAATAATAATAATAATAATAATAATAATAATAATGATAATAACAAATAAGCACTGAAATTTATCTTAAGAATTTTTGTTACCTCGGTGTCTCGGGTGGTAATAATATCTCATGACTTGTTTTGCCAAGAAACCGAGGTCGTAAGCTTACCAATGATGAGCTTCATAAAAATCTCGACAAAAATGTCTTCATGAACATTTTTATACTTGCATATAATTCTCTTTTTAGATAGTTCCTAAATAAATTTTAAACACGCGAGATTATTTTGATGACACTTTTATAATTTGATGAAAACTTATTCAATGGTAATTATATTTCGTATATTGAGTATGTTAATAATTTTAAAAATCGTTTAGATCATTTATATTTAAATTCAATTCTGCAACATTCTTTCATACGTGTATATATATATATGTGTGGGGGGATAGAGGGTTAAGGGGAGGAAGGAGTAATATTTATATGTTTCTGTAAAGTCGTCGACACTTACGAGTTAAGATCGTCGAAATATTTTGGAAGAGACAAATAAGAAAATAGGAAAAGTGTCTTTGAACTTTCCACGTGTATGCATGTTAAGTAGAATTTATTTGTATATGTGTGTGTGTGTCTTATGCTTCTTTCATCTCTTCGTCTCTTTAAAATATACACAACGTTGTACGATTAAGACGACTGTTGATGATGACTTTTTTTATAAGTTTGAGTGAATCTCTCATAACAGAGAATATTTACTGTTACATGTATAATACTTAAATATGAATATGTGTGTGTGTGTGTGTGTGTGTGCGTGTATATATATATTTTGAAGTTAAGGTCTACGGTGTTTCGAAAAGGAATTCAGGTCGATGGACTTTCTGGCTGGTTTAGAATAAAATTTGCTATTTCTGATTTGATTGAAATTATTTTTTGGAATCATTATAAATTATGAATAATAATTAATTATTTATTTATAATATTTAAAATATAATAATATTTAATTTAATTTTATAATTAAATAATAATTAAATAAATTTATAATTTTGTTATTAGTTTAATTTAAAATAAATAATATTTAAAATTATGCAATTACATAAGAGATACGTTGGTATAAAAATTTTGCAATATTCAATTTTGGTACGTCTAACAACAAAAGATATATCAACAAATATATCATAGTTAATAAATTTATAATAATAAGTATATATATAAAATATATTTAATAATTTTCTATTAATAACAATTATAAAATATATAATCATGTTAATGAATTACGAGACCGTGTTTACATATTTTTGGTTTTCTCAGAATTTTATTACAAAAGAAAGTAACTTAAAAAATATTTCAACAAAATAATAGATTATTGACGCGTAATAATTGTTAAATATTACTCATACGATGTAGATGTTGATTCATTGAAAGTAATCTACTGTTATTGTTATAAAAAATATATGAAGGAATGTTATCGTCATTTAACAGATTATAATGTAATATTTTTAATATTTGCGTAGTTGGTTTATCTATCGTACGATCGATGATCCATAATTAATGTGAGCTCATGAAAGTTGGTCTGTAATCTTATCGTGAGAATGCGTACACTTGGAAATAATCAGTGATATTGTATTCAGAGACACATCCAATTATTATGAACTAAATTGTTTATTTATAAAAATCTTTTATATATATATATATATTTTTTTTTAAATACTTTTAAGCGTTTAAATAAAATTGTAAGGGTGCCTATATATAAAGTGGATTAAATCTAATTGTACAACATAAAATGGTATTACGTGTCATATTATTAAATAGCGTTATTTATTATTTCATATTTAGATTTAAACTTCAACCATTGGGAAAAAGGATGTTTTTAATAAATTACAGTATTTCGTTTTATAAACACATAAATAATCATTTTCTTAAGAACAAATAAATGTCCTTAATCTTGTAATGAATTACTGGATCATGGTTGAAATATCGTAGGTTACAATTGTATAAAGTTTTACAAATATTCGAAGTAAACGGATCTGGATATTATCCTTGTAAAATTCTAACGATGACATTTAACAAACAGTCATATTTATTAAGAATTCTTTTTTCTACGAAATATCAATATGAGTCATTGAAAATCATTGCATCAAAGATAAAATCGGAAATATCTATTCTTACAATATAATCCTATTGATATAGATCATTTTTTATCTATATCAATGAAATGATAATACTATCGTAATGTTTCATAAAGTTACGCAAGAAAATCTAAGGATTACGAGATCTATCGCGTTATTGAAATTGTTAGATTGTAAATTCAAGTTCATATTATTATTTAACTGTTTTTCATAAGAACAATAATAAAAATTATCTCGTGTGAAATGATATATTAATTTCTTTATTTTTTTTTGTTAGAAAATTATTTTAAACAAACACATTATTATTTTAAATCTATAATTAATGATATATAAACAATATTAAATTTTGTATCCATTAATAAAAATTTAATTTATTAATAATAATTAAATTATTATTTGGAAATAATTGTTTACGCGAGATATTTTCCTGAAATCGTAAATCGATGAAGGATAATGTTTAAAAGTAATTAAAAATATTTCAAGAGGAAAATAATACTGCACAACTTGTATACAATCGAATAGATAAAAATAGATGAAAAATTTTCCATTCTTGTAATGATCCGTGTAACTCATGTAAGTCATCAGAGATTACGACTTTCTCTCTTTTCCTCTTTTTCCTACCTTGGATAATGTTATTCTATTTTTCTCTCCCTCTCTCTCTCTCTCTCTCCTTTTTTATCTTTCACATACACATGTATAACCATATATATATGTATACGCATATGTGAACGTTTCATTGTAATATGCATAATAAGCTACGAGAGATTATACATATTTTTTTATAGACGTTATCGTTGAACTTTATTACCAGTAGGTTGTTTATTACAACTGTCAATTTATCAGGAAAATGGTAAAAATCATTTTGTTATGCTGCTTTTAATAACGATAATTATTATTAATATTGAATGTGATTTATTCGTAGAAAATGAGAAAACAAAAATATTCATTTAATTCAATGCAAATTTAATATCAATAATTTACGAATTGTTCACGTTTGTTTGAGAAATATTTCAAACTTTATAAATAATTTCATGATTTAATAAACATAGTTTTTCATAGTTCGTGAAATGTAATTTTAAATCGAGCAGAATAAAGAAAAGATAACGAGTTTGAAGAGTAAGATGAAAATATTTAAAATTAATCTTATTATTTACTACGTATAATATAATAATATAATAAAAGTATTTTTATTGTGGATAATTTTCTATTAAAACTTTGCTAACCACAAATACGAGAAGGAAGCATGCAATAAATGAACAATCTTGAAAATCTTGAAGTCTTCAACTCTCGACAAGGAAAATTTGCATGCGTTAATAACACGTTCTTTGAAATTACACGTGCGTCAGTTAATCCTCTTTACGAACACGCGCGAATTTGCATTTAATTAAAGACTCATGGTATCGGCTATTCACGTGTTAGTTTAACGTACGTGTTTTGTTATCAAAAAACGTTCGACTATTCCTTGAAATAGATCATTTAATTAAATATATCAAAAATCTCGTAATATTTTGAATATAAAACAAAAATAAAAATATTTTTAGCTACAATAAATTATATTAGAATTCATGTAAATTAGAATATGTAATGTAAAACATGTAAAAAATAGAATTATGTAATTTAAATCTTTTGACAGATATTTTTTGATCTTAAATATAATTTTTCAAAATAAGATATTACTTATATAATCGTTTGGAATCTAAGAAATAAATAATGTAGTATTGATGAGAATGATTTTTGAGATCATATTTTATCTAAAAATATTATTTAATTAATTAATAAATTTAGCAAATTAATAGTTTTAGTATGTCTTAAAAAATGTTTGATGAAATTAAAACAAAAAGAGAAGCAGTATTTTAATGATTGATGATGATTTATCGGTATTATTTTTAGCAATGCAAATAATGAAAATACAAATTTATACACATGTTAGTCTTTGATTTACATAGTATAATACGTGATTTTACGTCACAGTAAATGTTGTCAGATTTAAACATAGACGAAGTCTTCGTCGCATGACGAAAATGAATTCTTTTTTGTCTTTTTTTTTCTTTACTCTGCCAATATCGTCTCTTTTATTTTTCATCTGACAGCGATAATAAGATCTATCAATCTGGCTCTTTTTATAAACTTGAATAAATATGAAAGTGAGCAAATAAGAACGGAAAGAGAAAAAAATAAATAAAAAAGGATATTTTCCAATATTATTCAACCTTTTTTTCCAAATGATTTAACAATAAAAAATTTATTTGATGTATATTTTAATCTTAGTTACCTTTTAATACAGATCTTATGCATCATCTTACGTTTGGCTTAATCAAAGATTTGATCGTGATTTTCACGCCTTGGACACATGTTAGTGTTGCAATAACTATTTTCTAACGTAGAAAGAGACACAGATGAAAATAAAGAAAGAAAGAGAGAAAGAGAGAGAGAGAAATACATGTAAAATGACATTCGGTAGCCAATAAAATTGAATTATAAAACTATTTCAAAATAAATTTTAATATGTTTGATAGAAATATTGTAAATACCTGTGTAATATTAATGTGTATGTGTGCGTAATTTAATCGCACGTGAATTCACACCAACAAATCTAAATAATACGAGAAAGAAACGTGTGTATTATTTGTGTGTGTACGTGTATTTTATTTACATATGAATTTACATTTTTAAATTGTAAAAATAACATTTCTAGTATGTGTACATGTGTATTTTGATCACGTATGAATTTACACTGACAAATCTAAGTAATATGAGCAAGAAACGAGACAAACCTATATAGAAAACTTTTCTTAGGAAAAATGAGCCAATTTCTGAGTATTTGGATGGCACAGATACAAAATGTTGAATTAGTCACAATTCAATTATATTTTTAGATAAGGGATGAACGTTATTTTAATATTTTGAATAAAGAATATAATGCAAGGGTGTGGAAAAGTTCGATCAATTTATCGACACCACGCTTGAGAAAACGTGGGCGAACGATTTTATCGAAATTTTATTATTTATATATCTTATCTATCGATGTATAACATTTTATATAAATATTTAAAATAAAAAGTTCATTTAATATGCAAATTGTCTTCAATGTAAATTTTGTGCACATTTGTGAATTAACTTACGATACAAATTGTAATAGGTAAAATTAATGTAAGTGTGTAATTTATTCGCAACCATTCACGCATTTACAACAATTTTGTCAAATCAAATTTCGAATGAAAACATTTTCTACTATTTTAAAGTTTTTTTTTTAATCGCTCAATATTATGCTACAAATTGATAATTACTTGCTTAAAACAATCTCGTTATTTTTTTTCTTATATGCATTATAAATATCTTGAATATTTAATAGAAATTGTTAAAACACCTGATTTAAAATGGTACACGTGACAGGGAGCCCATTCATATATACTCTTCACTTTCTAATGTTGCAAAATAAATATAAAAATGTTCACATATATATAGTTTAATTTAACAATTATTTTATTTATATTATTTTATTTTTATATTTTATATTTGAATTATATTTATTATATTAAAATATATATATACATATAAATAATATATATATATAAAATAACATGTGTACTCAAGTTTGTAGTAAGAACAACAAACAGATTTAAAATAAGTTATTTTTGGGGAATAACCAATAGTATAAAAGAGGATCGTGCTAACAATAAAAATCTAAGGCGCCTTAGATTCGCTTAACGCGACGTTTATTGTCTCGGAAACGTTTCTATGTTGCACGTCCGAAGTAGTTATAGTTGCCAAGTCGTCTGTATTCTATTCAGTATGATCGAAGAAAGGTAGTTTAGGTATATAATCTTCGGGGATTCTTCTTTCAAGGTCACTAACTATTATCTGCCAAATCACGTGCATCCTTTTACATGCATATTTTATTCCATAAATTTATATTAAAATACTTTAACACATGATTTTTTGTTTAATTTATTTATTCTAAGAGATGTAGTTTACATAGAAATGAATAAATATTTATCTTAATCAATCAAGAACCGGAAATACCAAGAAGAATATGTGGGTTTGTTTGAATTTAAATCTAATGTGTCAGAATTTGCAAGCTTAAAATAACTCGAGGAAGTGCTAAAGTCTCATGAATCCTTTTTCATCGTCTTTCTAATGTCACGGACACCAATGTCTACTATTACTACTACTACTATTACTACAATTACTATACAAAAGAATTCCAAATAAGAATTATTTCTGCTGGTCATCCGGATGCTACCAACTGTTAATGGTTCTTATAGTCCATTGTTGAGAATCACGTTATGGACTAATGCCAATGAGACTAGTGTGTTCCTTTCTACGGGGAATTAAGATCTTTAAATAAGTCTACCGATGTAAATTTAGATTGTACTTTAAGTGATGATACTTCTCTGATCGTTCGAATGGTATTTTATTTTCTTTTTCTTCTTCTTCTTCTTCTTCACCTATGTCAATTAGTTAGCTAATTTATTTTCCATCGTACAATTTTAAAACGTAAAACTTTGTTTGTTTTTCCTATTGCATTCTTTTTCTAGATCGGTTATCCCATGTGTTGTGGTTAATGCAATTGTTTACTTTTTTAATGTAACAAATTTAAGTATTAATGATAAATAGGTTTGACAATAAATGAATGTTTGATTTTTAGAATTTGTTTTTTTTTGCTTTAGGATTGGTCATCCTTATGAATACCTGATCTACGTCGTAGTACAATTGATGCACTACGAAATTGAGGGATGCACCGATGGAGAGAGAGAGCTTCTCCAACCAACTGAAATCAATACTATGTTGGCCTACTACGTCATGACCTTCTTTCACTTGTTAAATCTATTTGTTCGTTTATTTCATTGAATACGTTCTTACTACGTTCTTCTGCAAACATATTTTATTTTTACATTATTTTCTTCATTTTATTATCAATCGATCTATTTTTAATGTCCCTATAAATCCTATACAAATAGACACACGTATTTATATGTCTCTTTAGAAATTATTATGAATTGATTTACGCATCTTTGATTATTTTAAATAATATTTTTATATTTATTTTTTTTTGTTCTTATCTAAATTTAACATATACGTATATATTGTTTGTGTTTGTACATGCGATTTATAAGGATGATCTCGACTCTTTTGACACGTGACCTTTTACATTAATAAACAAAACGTAGATCGAAATAAATCCAATCATATATTTTGTAATTTTTCAAATACTATCTAATAACCTCAGGCAAAAATATAATTCGTAGGATAAATAATAAAATGATTAAAAAAGTAATATTAGATCGAAAATGTATTAAAATAAATCAAAAAAATATATTCATCTTCAGTCGTTTCTACTATGTTAATACAATTAAACGAATTGTAAATTTGAATAAGATTATTCGTCAGACGTAACGATAAAAAATTATTATAAAAATGAATTCATTTTATATGTGAGACATACAAAATAAATGAAATATAATTTGTTTCTCCCGTTATTTTTTGTCATTTTACTAATTACATAATGAATTGTTTTAATGAATTTTTTGTTTGTTTTTATATTCGATTTAAAAAAAAAAAGTAGACCATTTTCGTAATCAACACTGCGATCTCTTTTTGTTTTAAATTGAATTAAGGTGCGTTGTCACGTAACTGATATAAATCAAATTCTAAATTCTAAATTTAATCTTTATGAAAGTTCTTAGGTTCGTAGCATCGTAGAAGGTCTCGTTTAAATTTGAACCCCATGCCCTTTCTCTTTCTTTCTCTTGTTCTCTTTTGTAGGTTCGCCGAACCTGACCTAAAACGCGTGTCTACGGTTGCGAGACTGTAAACAAACTGCGAGAATCGTTACGAAACCTCATTGCATGGCACGCGTTGTGATACGATTAACATCATGTTTCTTTTCTCGATATTTTATCGTTCAGATAATAAAAAAAAAAAACAAAAACAGAGAGAGAAAGAGAAAGAACAATTTTTATCAAGCCAACGGAAATTTCTTAATCCCAAGTTTTCTAATCAGTCAAGAATCATGATAAATGATTCACTAAAATACGCAATAATTATTACATATATCTTATTCTTATCGATTTATATTAATTTATGATTCATGTTAATTGAAAAATTATTATTAATGATGATTTATTGTTTAATGAATCATAAATACATTGAATTATCTTATTCTTATCGATCGATATGAAATTATTAATAGAAATATTTTGATTAATAATAAAATCTCGTCTAATGATTTATATAATATAAATTATATAAGGCAACAAAAATATTTTATTTTAATTCATTTATATGAGAGATTTTTTTAATAATAATTATAAACAATTGTTAATACTTTTCTAGTCTGTTTATATTAGGTTATTATTTTATAATAGAATAAGTTTATAATTGCTTAGACAAAATATACGAATTAAATAATAAATTAAAATTAATTAAGAATATATTATTATAATAAATTATTATTATAAACTCTGCAACAAATTTATGTAATTTTTTAAAGTGTATTTAATTTTGTTTAATATAATATATTGTAATAATATTAAAATTTAATAAAATATAATGCATTTTATTTATACAAATGTATAATATATACATAATTGAATATGTAAAATATTTGTATTCGTATACATAGTTGTATATGTATAATAGATACATATAATATGTATGCACAAGTTTTATTCCATTGTATATTAACAAGATGACTAAAAAAAGGTGCTAAGTCACCTTTCAATTATCGTTTAGCAATTAATATCACCAGCGTACATTTCCAAAGGTGTATATCACGTATTGCATTAGCAATTAATAAGCAGTATAACAACAAAGAGATAACTAATTGGAAGATCGAAAAAATAAATAAATAAATAAATAAAAAAGAAAAAAAAGAAAGAATAAGAAAGTAACTTGCAAAAGGAATTCGTCTGATCGGATTAGACAAGAAAGTACGTTGCATTTGGTGATAGGGATTCTTCGAGAACATTGTATGAGAACTTTATCGAACTGGTGAAGCTTACAAGTACACATCGTTATCGATTAGCTTTTCCTACTCTATATAGATATTGTACATATATACATACACATATACACAGTTGTATTGTCAGATATTTTACGATATTTTAAATAATTGAAATAATAAAAATGAACATATTAGAGCAATTCAAATTGAGATAATATTTTACTTTCACTTCCTATTTCACTTATCATATTGATAAGTAAATTTAATATTATATAAAATTTATATTTTTAATATGTACAATATTTAGTGTAAAAATTTAGGTAACTGTTAATCTTTTAAAAGAATAAAAAATAAGAAACAAAATGAATCCAAAGCGTCTTGTTTTCCTTTAAATATCTCGCTTGATTGTCTATTCAAATTTTGTCAATTTTTCCACGCTTACATTAAATTTATATTAAAATTCCTTTTCACGCATTTATTAAGAGGGAAACCATAAATATTAATATAAAAAGAATTAAAATAAAAAACCAAACTACATCACAAACTTTCGAGGTATTATATTATACTTAGAGTGTTTTCTAATTTAAAATTTTCCCAGGCTTTGTTTGTTTCGTTTAAATAAAGTTATTAAACATCGATGTAACAAATAAATTTTGCAATCTAATAAACTAATTGAAGATATAAATGAACAATTTTTTTCAATAGAAATGAAAGAGTAATTAAACTCGATGACATCTGTGGATGATTTCGAGCTCTTCGAACGAGTCCGTTGGTCGAAAACTCTGTTTTACCGAGCGAAGGGAGTAATACGATGGACGTATGAAGTGAACTCGGTCGGTCGTGGTCGGTTTGTTGGTTGGTTGGGATGGTTGGGTTGGTTGGTCGGACGAACGATAAAGCGGTCGCGCTTTCAGTTCTGGAAACGGACGATGATGATTCGTATTCTGGACTCTTTGGAGCTTCTGCTTGACGACGACGAGAGGACGACCCGCTCGTAATTCAGGTACGAACACGTTTACAATAAGACCCTGGGTTACTACGAAAATTATGGAAAATTATCCAATTTTTTACCTTGGTAAATTCTTTTCAATTATTTTTAATACCAAATTTATGATATTTTATTCTTTTTTCTACTCCCACTCCATCTCCTAAATAATTCATCTTTTGTTTGCATGGTAAAAAATAAAAATAAAATTTGTTTAGTTAATAAAACGTGAGATCAACGCTAAACGTGTTTGTCGGTTTCAATGATGAAATGTATTTGTAGAAACCAAATCGAATATATCACAATGTTTGCAGCCAGATGTTTACAGTTTATCTTAAACATATTCAATTTTATAAAAACGATTAGGTTTATTCTCTCTCTTTTTTTCCTTTATTTTTTTCTCCTTCTCTTGCTCGCGTACATGCATTAAATGATTAAACACGTATCTTTTAGTATCTGACAATAAGTATTTAAATACGTAAATATACCTTTTTACGTGCCATTCCACTCTTATGATATCTACTTGTATCCAAACTATTTTCTTAGCTTTGAAATCAACCAATGATAATAATGACGTCTTTTAAAAAAACGTAGAATTTACACGCGCGTCATTATCATCATATTTTTTCTCGGTAATAATAAAGTTAATTTATTTAAATTAAATCATCTCTTTCCTTTTTTCTTCATTTTAAATTAAAACAAAAACGTTAAGATAACAATTTGAGTTTTTTCTCTCAAGCATTTTTGTTTCCAAAATGGCGGCGCACTTTACTCGTGCTTCAAATTATTTCACTTTTTTCTTTTCGTTCTGCTTAGAAATTACTCGTGATTTTAATTATATGTTTTACTTTTCTTTTTTATGTTATGTGTGTTTAAGTGTAAAAAAAAAGGAATAGTTACGTCTTATTTCATGATAAAATTTAATCTTAGAAGTAAGGAAAAGAATTTGCCGAGTTAAGAGTGTGTAAAAAGTTGTATGTTAGTTTGATTTCTCGTTGGTAGCGAGACTGCGAACGAGTTTCTTTCTTATTTCGAACGAGAGGACTGGAACTTCGTCTTCCTTTGAGATTGCTTTCCATCGAATGTAGTACTTTCTAATCCATACGACGTAAATGTGAAGAGAAGACGAGACTCATTGGGTTCTTATTTGGTGGTTAACCTTTTCCATTCAAATTCCTCTGTAATATCTAAACACACATATGTGTGTGTGTGTGTATACATATTTATATTTGAATTAATTTATATTAAATATAAAAATAATTTCATCAAAATATAATTATATTAAATTAAATGATGAATCAATTATTTACCATATATGTCATAATTTGTTTATGATTTATTGAATGAAATAATGAAAAGAAGAGATTTAGTTTCCCGCCATTTATTCAAATTGCTTCGTAGTTCGCAAAAGCGATCGGTAATAGGTTGGCGCATCGAATGTATTCCAGGAAGGATCGAAGACGTAAGAGAAGAAGTTGCTTACATTAGAGACAGTTTCTTCTTAAGAAAGAAGAACGTTGCAAGTTTCAATTGTAACGATATGTGAGTTTAACTCACAGTCATTCAGAATCAATCGTTTCACAAAAAATTCTTTAGTTGTATTGCATACTTTTCTCCTCACCTCTGTAAATATTTTGTCATATATTTCAAATTCTTGGCTAATCGTTTTGATGTAATACCATTTGTTCATTGGGTTTTGAATATTTTTTCATTTAAGACAAAAGAAAAACAAATTAAAAAAAATATGATGGCGCGTCAAATATTCCAATGTTTTGCTTATTTTTAATTTATTTACTTATTTACTTTATATTACTTTTTAATACTTATTTTTCATTTTGCATTATACATATACTAAATAAATAATTGCAATCAATTGATCTTTGGTTCCTGAAATGTGCTTAATTTAAAAGAAAACATATGGTCACACAGTTGACTTTCTGTCTATTATGTATTTCTTGTTTACTGCGCAGTACACTCCGCAGTACACTCCGCTTTCATTTGAATTTTGGAAAAGATTGGTGCAAATTCGTGTAATTTTTTACAAGGAATGATAGTAAATAGAATTACGTTGACAATAAGAAAGACTCGGTGCATTCCATGTAGAATTACTCTCTCTTCAGCGATAACTCTGAACGAACGAAGAGAACTCGAAGTATTCGCACATAGACGGAGGGCTATTTAAAGATTCTCGCTGCATTCAAATCATGTCACGTGACCGCTGGCTAGCTGCCGTTTCTTTGTCGTCAGGAATGAATCCCTCGGCGACCCTTTCGTAAGTAAGGGGTTAGGCTGTTCTTTCGTGGAAAGAGAAAATCTACACATTTGTACAGGTTACTTCAAGCTTGACAATGAATTCCTTTCTATTTCAATGCGGAATTATTGAAGACTTCGATCGTCTGCCATTTTATTTCAATAGCTACCACTTGCAAAGTTTCTTTACATTTTGTTTGCCCTTAACCTAAAAACTGTTAATGCTAATTAATTTCAGATAATAATTTACGTTGGTACTGACTCAAATAATAAATAAAATAATGTTTTTAATTATAAATCATTGTAAAGTTTACAATGAAAATATAAAAAGTTAGGTTAAATGTAGTAACAGCCATATTGTTTTCTATCCACCATTTTAATCAAGATGAACAATTAACTGTTAGAAAGATTGATGATGGCGTTACTCGCAAAGATCATCTCGTAAAAGGGTTAGTTCGCTAAGATAACATTGCGAGACTATCATTGGAGAGAAAAGTTTTTATACGTCGGTCATGGATTGGCGCGAGCATCGTCGGTTTCGGTATCTCGATCGGTGAGAAAGCTCGTTCGTTGGTCATTTTAAATTTACCGATCTCGAGGCTGGCCTCGATTCATGTAGTCGCGTCAAGACGGTGCTGAGGTCGAGTCTCTGACAATTCCTACAGTAGAATCGACTATACATATAGAAATACATAGAGAGACTTATAAACTGGTATACAGACGAAGGTAAGTAGCTCGATAAATGTACGAAAGGACGCGCAGCAAGCAACTTTTTCCTTTGAAAGTCGATCTCGCTTAAATTCTTATCCGTAACGATTGTTATTCGCTTTCAAATAACCTTCATTTTCTTCCTTGAATATTCGAAAAAAAAAAGAAAACAAAAGAACTATATCTAATTATTTCTACGTTCACCTGTTTCGCAAATTTCCGAATTTTGTTTTTGTGTATCTCATTAATGTTCATGTTTAAGACCTTAATTGTAGATTTTAAGACAATTGTTAAACTAATAAAACTCTCATACTGCTTTAATTGATGCTTAAGAAGATTGTTTTCTACCCTTTTGTTTATAAGTATCCCAATAGTTCAAAAACCCCAATCTTCCTTAATGACATGGTTATAATGAATTTGGGTGAAGTGTAATGGTAATGACAACCCAGACAGTTAGTTTTATTTGAAACATCCTGTACTCCCTCGGCCGTATACTCCGCAAGCAATTCGAAGAGAGAGGGAGAGAGTATTGACCGTCGTCTCGGAGCGAGCACAGTGGAAATTTCCACTGCCCTACCTCAAGACTCTCTTCAACTGTGTGCTGTGTTACACACATATGCGCAATGTTCACACGATGCCTTCTCCTCCTTTTCCTCCCCACTTTCCGCATCTTACAATACGAAGCAGCGTCCTCCGTTGTTAAAGTTATGCCGGTTGGCTTTTTACACTCTTCTTTATCTCTCTTTCTTTCTCTTTCTGTCAGTCTTTCTCTGTCCATCTTTTTTCTCTTTCTTCGTAATAAGCGCCGCGTTCCAAGCCTTCGAAGTATGCCTTTGATTCTGCCTTACCATCTATACCAAAGATCTTACAGATAAAAAGAGGGAAAGATAAAGAGAGAATAAGAGGGGGAGATCGTTCTCAAGGTCACTACTTTTTCGAGGATATTTTTCCTCTACTTTAGAGGGTAGACAAATGGAGGCTAGCAATGGAGCATGGCAAACAGTAACGCCATCTACGCTTGAAAAATGGCGTGTTTTCAACATTTTTAAACGGTTATTTTTAATAATTGTTCGTTTTAAGTAATATAGGAAGTAGTTTAGCGTTCAGTTTCTCAACTAACGATGACTATTCTATTTGATTGTTACGTAATTGAGGGAGAGAGCGACTAGTTTCTAATCTATTTTAGTAGATTAATTCTACTTTAAATAGACAAAAGGGGAGAGAGAATATTGTATAGATCATTTATGTAGATTTCTTGATTTCCTATCTAAATATGAATAAAACAATTGACGATTACTTCTTCCGTCGTAATTGGACGCCTTTCGTTCTCGATCGACGAGTTCTCGTTATTGATTTCTCTTGGTGGTAGAGGCGCGATCTGTTTTGTTAGGTGTCCTATAACGCGCATCATCGTTGCAGTAGTTCGTTCATTGTCGGATAAAGAAAGAATAAGAAGAATATTCTAGCGTATGATATAAAAAATTGGAAAAATTATTTTTTATCGTTTAATTATTTTATAATTAGATTAATTTATATAAGTTGAGAACCTCTGCTCGTACAGGTACTGCGAAGAAGACTCTGTAATATCATTTTTGAAGACGAAAAAGAGTTAAAGAAAGGCGTAATCATTCGAATGGAATAAGCACCAAGTGACCTTGGTCGTACGCGAAGTACGAAACGTGGTAGTCGTTCGTTTCGATGATTTTGCTTTACGACATTTTGGTGGGGCTGTTCGAAGTTATGCGCATTTCGTTCTCTCTTGTTCTAGAGTACGCCGCAAAAACAGGGAAAAGGGAAATGTAAGATGGAACAGGCGATTTCTGTTGACTGACTGGTTGGGACGGTAGAGAACGCAAGATAGTTCGTGTGAAAGAGACATATATATATCTAAACTCGACGCCTGTTTTCTATTTTTAGCTAAGCGCCGTCCTTCGCTTTTACGTAACGCCTCGAAAGAATAATGTTTGCCGTTTGTGTGCGGACTAATAGAACAGTAGCGTTGCAAACTCATCTTGTTCTTTGAAAGGCCTACTGATGCGATGACGCATTACATTTTTCTAGACTATCTATTAAATGCATACACCTTCTCGTGTTTTTTATTTACTCTATTTGGTCTCATATTTTAAAAGAACGTTGGAATTGGCAAGAAGTTTGCTTACTTTGATCGATCGGAGATACAATAGTTGAAAGTTACTCAGGGGAATCCATTTACGATAAATCTTCCATCTCTTGGGAAACTTCTTTTAGTATTGAGTTTCGTTGATTGATAATAAAAAAAAACAACTCGTTAAATAATGTAGGTTGTATTATTATCAAATGTAAGTAGTCGATAAGGAAGGTAACTATAGGTAATATGTTATCGACAGTAATTTTGTGATAACGTAGAAATGCCTTAATAACAATAAAATTCTTAGAAATCTGCTTTATCATATGTAGATATATACTTACCGACAAGAATTAGCATTTTTCTTTGTAATTACAACACCACATTAGGTTATTTGTAGTCCAACTATAAGAAAAGGGATGTGTATCTTCACGAATATAATGAAAGACCAAGGACGAGAGCAGGATGAATATTTTCATAGTTCGTCGAGGAGGTTGGTTGTTGGGGGTAGAAATACAGAAATATAAATTCTCTAAAATAAGAATATCGGCAGTAGGTAATGTTACAGGGGGTTTTTGTGTTTTATTATTCCAGGGTAGGTGGTCACGAAAGTGGGTGGCATAGAGGTATCTTTTGAAGATTTTCACCCTGTCCAAAAAGAAAAAGAAACAAAAAAAAGATGTTTTTCAACGTCCCGGAAAGTGCAAACTCGAGAAGAGAAAAGTTTAAAGTTGAAAAAGCTCGTAGCCCGTGGTTTTCACCGCAAAACCGCAATGTAGTAAATTCAAGGAGCCGACTATGAGAGAGAAAGAGAGAGAGAGAGAGAGAGAGAGAGTGAAAAAATATTGCAGAATTAAATCGCTTCGTTGTAAAAACTTCTTCCTCCTAGCGACGACTTTTTTCAATTATTTTTTGTATCTTTTTTGTCTCTTTTTTTTTTATTTTTTTTTATTTATCCTCTTTTATATACTTTCATGGGTATTATTTATCGAGCGGTGTTTCCTCCTCTACTCCTTTGTTATACGCACGATGAAATTTTTCATGCTTTTTGAGATTCTCATTTGACAAACCCAATTGAAGTATTTTCGACTTGCGTAATGTAGAATGATAAAAAAAAGAAATTCAATAAAAAAGGAAGAGAAACGGGATTGACAAAATTCCTGTTAAAAAATTTGATGTTACCTTTGTGTATTACCTATAATAATCTACGACTACGAACTAACTATTTTTACTAATGGTCTCGTTTATTAATCAACGTTACACCACACACTCTTCTCGTGTATTATTGCGTTCGTTTGACGTCATCTTGCGTCGAATTATTAGCACGAATAATCCGACGTGGAGAAAGACGATTTCTACCACATGGGAAATCAGTTGTCCGCCGATATATAGTTTCGATTGGAACTTATAGGGGACTGCTGCTTCCTTTTTTTTTATCTATCCGTCTATCCGTCTCTGTCTATTTCACTCTTTGAGAAGATTATAGCCGATTCGGCTGTCCTAGTTTTACTTTTTATATCTCCCCTTCGTTTTATTCATCTTCCTCTCTTTCTCTCTTTCTTTCTCACACATACACACACACACACACACACACACATACTCCCTTTTTTTCGTTTCCTTCTCATTCATCGGCCTTCCGACAAATGCAGAGTATAACTTCGATATTTCAGTTTCAGGAAGGAGGGTAGTTAAATTGTATTTATGTTAGGACTGGAGTCGCTTAAATTAGGGAGACTAATTCCGGCGAATTAGTATTTGCTGAGAGGGTAGAATGAAATTATGTATTAGTCTCTTCTTAGCTTTTCCTAATTCACGTTTAATGTTTCCGCATAAATAATAAGCTCATTTTTCTAATGAAATTGTTTTTTCTTTCTTAAATATTCTATCATTTCAAGCGTTAACTTTTATTAATGTTAAAGTTTGATCATCAAAGTTTCCGTTGTGCGATAACTTTATAGAAAATAAATTATTTGAAAATATTTGTTACAAACGGTATGAATCTCCAGTTCAATGTTTTGTAGAATTGAAAATATTTGATAGACTTTTGATTTTATTACATGAAATAAAAATTAGTTTTAATGAATAGCATAGAATTTGAATTGCTTAGAATCATTTAGGTATATTGTAGTAATTCGATAAACTTAATATACTTTGTTCTATCTCTATCTCTTTCTCTCTCTTTCTATGACAAAATAGTTAACATAAATCTATGATCCGATGGTCGAAATTCATCAGTGGAAATTCCAATAACTACCCGTGTATACCCCTTCGTTTGTAATATCGCTAATTATCGTTGAATCAGTAAAATCGGAATTAGGTTAATGCAAACGATACTTCAAGCTCGTGCTCTCATCAACCTTATCTCGTAATTCCGCGAATTCTTGATTATATGTAATTAATATCAATAGTCCATAAAGGAAGATGAATGGAACGATCCGCTAATTTCATCAATTATTCTTCTCCCATGATCATCTCCTGTTAATCTGCTAATATTTTTTCGGCTAATTTTCTCGCTCGAACGGTAAACCTTTTAACAGGATGATTAAAATTTTCTAAAGTTCAGTCTGGTAACTTCGATTCGAATACTTTTTTCTATTTTCTTTTTTTAAATCGTTGAATTTATTAGCCAACGAAAATTACTTCATTCATTTTTATATTAAAAAAAAAAAAAAAAAAAAAAAACTATATATTCCTAGATAGAATTACGCTTAGAATTCTCGTTGACGTAACTTTTGTTGAGAACGTTGTCGCGTTGATTTTAATTGTCGAAAAAAAAAAAAAGAAAAAAACATATAAATAAATAAAAAACGAAAAAGCAACAAAATCTACGACGATATTTTTCACGTTTATTTGAACAAAATCCAAATAAGTATCACACAAACATATCGTAGTAGACGCAGAGGGATCTTCTTTTTCTATGGTATCTCTGGTTGCTTAGTGTAAATGCTTTCAGCTTCTATTCATCGTAGTCATGACTGTGATACGAACTACTCTTCCTCCTTCTATTTCTTTTTATTTTCTAGCCGACCTATTCGCAAACACTGCAAGCTTATAGCCCTTAGACAGGAAACTTGTATTTTTTTTTATCTTTCTACGAGTATCAATGTTAGGTTTATTTAAAGTACCATGCATGTCACTAGGAAATTTAACATTTTATTTTTGATTTCTTATTAGCAATATTGTTTTATATGGAACAACAAATTGGAACGTAAATCTTTAATATTACAAAAATTATATAAATTATCTACTATAGTTTATAAACAAATATTTTTTTAATTTTATAAAATTCAAATTTATTACGATCCAAGCAAAATACGGTGTACGGAATAATATTTTGTAATTTTTTAAGATCTTATTATTTTAAATATTAAAATAGAAATAAGGTAAAAATATGTAGAGTCCAGTTAAAGATTTATGGGTATCTATATTAATTCCATGATGTACTTTATTCTGAACCTAGGTTATGGTTATATCCTTGAAAGGGAATTTTCAATCTTCTAGGGTGCCATCCAAGATACTTGAAATTAACTCGCACGAATATACCAAGCGTTTATATCGGAAACCGATATCCATGAATCATGCTGCGTTTACTTGTATATATAGTAAAGTACTACGATCATGCACTTATATCGCGAACACGTTATTGTTCTAAAAGATGGATAGATATGATGAGAGAAAGAGAAAAAGAAAAAGAAAAAATTATACGGAAACCATTATAAAAATTGATGCAAGTATACAAAGTTTATTTTTCCTTTACTTTTGCCCTTATTAAGAAATAATAATTTATTAATATAAATATTTAATAATAATATCTCTTGTAAAACGAATATTAATTTATATATAAATATATAATGTATATATCTTCTGTATATATAAAAATTCAGTGTCACATTGTTGGTTTCCAATGAACTTCGAAATTACTGAACCCATCTTAATAAAATTCTTTTTATTTTGAGTAATTTTTGTCAACTTAGTAAATAGGATATTTTTTATCCCGATTAATTTTTATTTTTTATTCCTAATTTAAGGATTTATTATTTAGAGATTATCTAGGTCTTTAGGTACTGGAAGTTTATAATAGATGGCGCTATATTACAATTCAATTATTTCAGACTTTCTTTAGATTTACATTGCACCTTATTTTTTATATTTTTTCGAGTACTATGATTTTATGTCTTCAATTCTAATTGTGGTATTATTTTGTGTTATAATTTACTAAATAGTTTATAATTATATTAAATCAACATTTTATAACAAAATCACAGCAACGCGTGACCAGTATCCTAGTATATTTATATATATATATTTTATAGATTATTATGAATTTCTTGACATTGAGTTTTTCTTTGCGAGTGTAAAATATTTTTGTTATATTATGCCGTACTTTTTTTTTATAATTGTTATCCTTTCTTTCTTGTTTTTTTTTTTTTTTTAAGGACAAATTACGAGCATACAGATGCTCGATATTTCAATTCATTACATAGGATTATATCGATTATCGATATTTTCTTGGAAAAATAAGCTGTTATAATAGGAAGGATGTTTACTATGTTGAATTCGCGTTTATTGGATCATCGAATTTTCACGTGATCGATTCGATGTACAGCCGCCAGCGGCACGGCTTTTCATGTTTGCTTTCTCTCTCTCTCTCTCTCTTCCTTTTTTTAAGCTTTCATTCTTTTTTTTTCTATTTCGTTTCTCACTTCTATTTACTTTAACGCAGCTGCAACGAAAATCAAACAACATTGATCATCTATCGTGTTCGTTATGATATAAAATTTTCCTAAGGATTTATACCTACTATATTAATATATTTATATATTGTATGTTATATATGTATACATCTAATTCTGTTATTACATGACCTTTTATTTAAACGATTTTGATTTAACACGATTGACTTAAATTCTAAGAAGAAAATTTCCGAAATTCGTGGATTATTGTTTTATTTTTCTGCTGATTTCTTAGAGCTGGAATCACAATCTTCTATTTTTTAATAGATGGAATATATTTTTTACACGAATTTTAACATATTTTACTTGAATGTATTTATTGTGTAAAAACAGATTTAGGTGCATATATGAATATATGTATTATATGTTTATATATGGATATTATTTATTCACATAAACAGTTTACATTAAATTGAGCATAAATTAAGTGATATTGTCACGCTACGTGAACTTCCCTTATATATTAAATGTAATAGTAATATATATTATGTATAGACATGTATATATATAATATATAGCTTTTCTGTAGATGGCATTAGCGACAAGTAGACGTCGAATACATACATTATAGACAGCTTGCAATACTCTTTAACATTTTGTGAAGATAACTTGGTAGTATCAGTAGTTGACTTGTGTTTACATCATATAGTTATTTCAAATTAGAAATGTCAAATTATAAGCCTACTACTCGTCATTTGCGGGAGGTGTTACTTTATTATTTTAATAGTAAAAAATTCGCTTCTGAGGCACACCGAATTCTCTCACAAGCTTATAGCCATGGTATTATATCCATATCTTCATGTGAAAAGTGGTATAGATACTTTAGGAGTGGTGATTTCAATTTAGAAAGACCTACTTCAAGAAGACCATGTAAAAATTGGGAAAATGAAGAATTAGTGCGCTTGATCCATGAAGACCCGGATATAGCTGCCAATGGAGTTGGCAAAACAATTGGGAGTAACCCAAGCTGCAGTCTCATATTGCTTAAACAGTCTGGAAATAAAAAACAAATTAAAAGAAAAAAATGTAGGAGCAAAGTTCTATACCTAATAGTAATATATATCTTATCTCTATAAAATTCCCCTTTCACAGTGTTTGTTATTCTTATTCTCCGAAACGACTTGACCAATTTATATGAAATTTTTTGTGTATATTCGGTAGGTATGAGAATAGTTTTTCTTATATTTCTTATACCCCTGAGTGATAAGGGTGACCTACCATAATTATTTTTCGTTTAAAAGGATATTAAGAAAAAGAGAAAAAAAAGACAAATGTTATGTGCCTATATTCAGACAATGTAAAATTATATGATGTGAAGTAAGTGGTAATCTTATGTTACCGCTCATGCGCAGTTGGTTCGATATTAAGAAAAAAGAGAAAAAAGAAGACAAATGTTATGTGCGTAGATTCAGATCTATCTATATATTTATTAGCCACAGCAACTCGTGGCCGGGGCACCCCTAGTATATATATATATATATTTTTTTTTTCATCTATTTATTTTTTGAAAAAATTGTAAAATTCAAGAAATGATATTTACCGATTGGAAAAATGATATATATATATATATATATATATATATATATATATATATATATATATATATGTATATATGTATATAATAAAATAGTTATTTTTTTTTTAAACTTTGGAACATCGCTCAATTTAAAATGGGAGGAATTTAAAGAAAAGTTTTATTATTTTCTTGTTAGTTTGTTTGAAACATATTTTGAAACTTTTATGATCATTGTCAAAGTTTATTTATGATTTTTTTCTTCAGTATATATCATATAAATAGTTACTAGGCATTACAAATAATATTGATTTACGAATATTCGTTACCGAATTTTATTAGATTAATTATATTAGACGTACTAGTTACAAATGATATAATATACCTTATTTCTTTTTTTTATCATTCATCTGAAATAATATATTTCTTTTAGAATAAAATATTCTTTTGAAAGTAATAAAATTGATCTCAATTTATTCGTTAAATAAGTAAATAATTTTAAAATAGATTTACTGTGTATATGAATTTGAAAACATTGTGTATCAATTATTGTTTATAAACTTTGTCAGTAATGATATATAGAATAATCCTGTGACTCATTATGTATATAAATATATGTCTTTTTTTTTCTTTTGCTATTTTGAATGTAGGTTTCACTGTACAGCGTTAAGGGACTATTTTTGTTTGGTATTAGGGGACAGGATAATATCAACACTACGTGATCTATACCTAATCCGTTTTGAAAATCAACATAAAATTCATATATAACGAACAATAATGGAGCTCTTTATAAATGAACAAATACCATAAAGACTTAAACACAGAAATAAAGCTTTAACATTTACCTGAATATTACGCTATACAGTGTTTTCCTGCAAAAAACTGAAATCGACCGCTCCTGATGTTGCCTTGAGCGTCACTGGTAAACTGGATCGTATGATCCTGTACCACATGTTTCATCCGTTTTTAAATCGTTCAAATAATTATGCTTTGAAATATATAAGTATCTGGCACGAGGAACAGTCTGGGGTTACGTGAATTCTCCTAATAATAATTTTGTAAATATGACAATTAGGTAGTATGAATGAGATAACAAAAAAAAATAAGATTAACATTTATATCATTAGATGATTCAATTTATAGATTATTAGATGATTCAATTTATATCACAGATTTCTCCAATATGGAGTCTTCTAGCGATTATGACGTGCTATGATGAGGAGGATAAAGGGTTGGATTAAAATGTGAAATAAAATACGTATTTGAGCCAGTCAAAGGTGCAATGTTTTATTGGCTCATCAGGGAAAAGCCTTGCGGCATAAAATCCTGGTTGATATGTAGAATATAAGAATGAATGGCGTTCTTTCTAAGATTGAACACATGTCTCACCTCTTGTCCGCTTCGCTTATAATGATCACAACCGTAAAGGTTGGGGTGTTGCCTCGTTGCTCTTTGTGAATCTCTATAGTCCTTTGTTGTTTCTTGTTGCTTTCTATGGTCCTTGAGTTGAAGATGTCTTGTCGTAGGCGTCCAGTGATAAAATAGGACGAGTATCTCTTTGAACAGTCCCAGCAGGGCGCATGTGGTGGGGATGCGATAGGTGGGGGTAGCTAACGTTAGCGCTTTTATACTCGCTAGGAGTATGACGTATAATTCGATAGAATCGGTGGCGCGCATTTTGAATACATCTAGTTGTCTATGATCGTTTCGGATCGTACAATTAGCAAAGAATCTTATACTGTACATGTCATGGTGTATTATTACTTACAGATTGAAATGATGTAATGATTATCATAAGTTCAATCAAATAATTAGCTAAGTATTTATACCAGGTATTTTTATTAAATGTTATTATGTTATTACATAAAATATATTATAATTATATTGTAAATACGAAAAGACATATAAAAAAAGAAATAAACATGAATGAAATAATATAAAAAATAAGATTGATATTGATATCATTAGCAAAGAATCTTATACTGCATTTGTTATGGTGTATTATTATTTACAAACTCAAAATATATTTATAATATAAATATATTTAAAAATTATTTATATATTAAAAAATATATTTATAAACATAAAAATGTGACTGTAACACTTACCTGAATATTACGCTATACAGTGTTTTCCTGCCGAAAACAGAAATCGATCGCTCCTGATGTTGCCTTGAGCGTCACTGGTAAACTGGATCATATGATCCTGTACCACATGTTTCATCCGTTTTTAAATCGTTCACATTATTATTTTTGAGATATATGAGTGGCTGATGCTAGGTGCCGTCCGACGTTACGTGAACTCATCCTATATATTAAATATAGTAGTAATATATATTATGTATGGACAAATATATAGATTTCTGTAAATGGCATTAATGACAAGTAGACGTCAAATACATATATATAAGACAGCTTGGAATACTCTTTAACATTTTGTGAACATAACTTAATAGTATCAGTAGTTGACTTGTGATTACATCATATAGCTGTTTCCAATTAGAAATGTCGAATTAATTATATATATATATATATATATATATATATTTATATGTCGAAAATTGATATTAAACGATTTTTACAACTGTTTCATTTCTAAAGCGGTGTAAGTTTATTTGCAGCCCGTAAATATACATGAGTTTAGTTAAATTCAGCCTAAAACATATTTATATAACAAAATGACATATTGATAAATCAGTAAAAACATTACTGGACTTCATATAATTTACCTAAATTTTTTAATTAACAGATATGTTAACCTTTAATTTTCTCAAAACAAGAGAAAATGGACTTACACCACTTTCAAAATAAACGGTTCATATATAATTTTTAGCATATTGATTTTTTATAAATACTTTGTATATAATTCTTAACACATTAGTATTCTTCGTGTATTATTCGTATATAATTTTTACATGAAGAAAAGTAAATTAACAAGATATTGTTTTTTATTTAATTTCACACAGTTGAAGGGGTTAATTAGGACCATACATTGTGCAATTGTGAAAAGGAATGGGAGGAAAAAGGGTTGCGCAATAAAAAGAAGAAAATTGAAAGCACATTTGTCTGGCTTTTTCTTTTCGTTTTGAGGATTGATGGTCGTCTGCCTAATTATAGTGACATCGCGAAAGGAAAAGATAATAACGACCACTTCTTTATTTTCTTTTTTACTTCCTTTTCTTTTCTCTTCTCTTTTCACGATACGTTGTGTCTTGAGAATTCATTCCCGTAGGAAGTAACATTCCCCTTCGTTGATTCCTTTAAATTCGACACGACCGAACAAAACTTTCATTTGCCCTCGAGAAATCTTCAAAAATCTTCAAATTGTTCTTCAATTGATTTTTTTTATATCTGTGTATGCACACACACATGTATAGATGTGTGTAATGTATTTTCATTTATTCGAGGGTGGGGGGTATACAAAAATAAGTTGACAATTGACCTTGTTTTTTTTTCAGAAAAAAAAGAATACATTTTTGATCTTTTACGATTTCTTACATTATTTCCATCTTTAAAAAATTTTGAATATGTCAAATAAGTATTGTCAGAATTTTTATTATTAAAATATTAATGTTGTTTTATTTGTTAAATTATGCAATGATACAAAATTTTTGTTTAAATTATAAAAAATGCTGTAGTAATTTATTGAAATATAAATTATTAAAAACTTGGATATTATATAGAAACTAATTGAATAGAAAATTATTAAAATTCAATTGGAGTATGATGATTTAAAGTGTAAAGTTTATTCAATTTCATGAATTGGATGAAATTTTTTTTATTAGTTTACTATGTTTCTTGTACAATCCGAAAAGAAAAATACAAAAAAATAGAATAAGAAACAAAACAAAAAGTAATTTAAGTAGTGATACTCTTCTTCTCAAGCTGTACAATATTTGGTCCAGGAAGAAAATTGGATTAAACATTGAAGGAAGACAGAGATAGAGAGATAATGTGTATGTGTGTGTGTGTGAGTGTGTAAAAGAGAGAGAGAGAAAGAGAATGTGAATTTTGTGTTGCTATTAGTTTCAATTTGTTCGAAAACGTACACATGCTTTGACTCAGTTCGTTTATTACTTCATGTTAGCTTAACTATCTCTAGTTTAACTTGACCTTCCTATTAAATAGAGTTTTACTGTGATACATTTATAATGTAAAGAAGTTTAATTTATTTTAAATAGCAATTAAACATTTTCATGAATTTAAATATTAAGAAAATAAATATTAAAAATTGAATATGTAATTACAATTAAGTAGTTTTCTATTATAATTATCGTTAGAAAAATGTTTTTGTAATCATATGAAATTCGTATGAAAATAAAATTCTGTCGAATATATATACAATATTCTTTTTTCTTTTTTTTTGCAATTAAAAAAAATTTTGTATTCTTTTAATTTGATACGTGACGAATAAGAATCGAAAGATTTACTTGTTAATACGAATGAAATGTTAAGAAGTTAAACTAGCTCGTTTCCTCGGATATTTAATTTCTTCAACGAGTGGTTCTCCTATTAATCTTGTTAATTTAATTTGTAGGAATTTCCAGAAGGTAAAAGCTTTAAGTTGAAATACGTATATAACTGAGCAACCATTTTCATCGTATATAAATTAAAAGAAAGAATTTAAAAATAAAAAAAAAAAGAAAAAGAAAAAAGAAAAAGAAGACCACTTTCTTTCTCTCTCTCTCTTTCTTTCTCTTGATAAAGTTCTATTTTCAAAGATAATTTTTGATTAAGAATTTTCATGAGAAAATATCTCGATTATGTATTTTGAAATACTTAATAGTTTTATCCTCGAATAAAACGCTTTTCGGTATCTCGTAAAATTAATAATCTCGTATTAATTTTGCATGATTTTCAAATTCATTCTCTCTTTCAAAATAATTTGTAATAATAAATATACTTCAACTATTTTTATTTTCTATAGTTTAAGTTTAACAGAAAACATTCTAAATAATAAATCAGAATCTAACAAAAGATATGAAAAATTGTAAATTAAATAATTGAATTACCTTTCAAAACTCAACTAACAAAATTAATATTTTAAAATAATTATTAATAAATTATTTTATGGATAATTGTTTTGACTGTTATCGTTTATTTTATAGTTACGTTATATTTTATTATTAATATATATTTATTTATAATGTTTATTTTTTATTTGTTCAATATCGAATGATATTGCATTTAACGAGTACCATCTGTATATTTTCGAAACTCCTAACAAAAAACGAGCTGTGAGCATGATACCTATCTCACATATATATAAACGTACAACATACACACACACATATATACATATATATGTATCTATATTGTCTCAGGATAAAACAATGGCTTTGCTATCAAGCGGCGTTAGAGAAAGTAATCCAATGTTCGGCTAACAATGCCACGTGGTGGTGTATTTCCAAGCACCGTGCAGATCTTTCGTATTTCCCTTTTTCATCTCTATCTTTCTCTTTGTCATCTTTTTTTTCTTTCTTTCTTCTTTTTCTTTTTTTTTTTTTTTTTTTATTTGGCTCCATATTGTAGGACCGACCTCATTTTTAAGCGGTACACCGAGTAACTTGAGCTTTGTATTCCGAAAAAAATAATGCTTTTTTTTGCATTCGTTTCAGCGAGCATGAAAAAAAAAGAAAAGAAAAAAAAAGCGGGTCTCCATTTTCGTTATTATTATTATCTATTTCGATATTATCTTTAAGATAATCATTTCTTTTTGTGTAATTATAAAAGAAACGTATAAAATGAGATAATTTGATCTAATATCGTTTTAATTTAAAACGATATTAGTTAAAAGAAATTTAACTAGAATAGATAACTTTAGAAATATTAATTAAAATAAATTTTTTTTTTTTACAACGTTTGACCCTTTACTTCTTTCTTTCTATTTTTCTTTTTCGTTTGATCTTGATCATCATTATTTTTAATACCATGAGAAAAATACTTTCTTTTAAACTTTTGATATAATTGAAAGGAAAAATCATAAAAAAAAAATATATTACAGAAAGTCTAGAAATATCGAATAAATTGATAATATTTGACTATCTTTTTTCCTTTTTTTTTGATATTCCTCTCTTGTCATTCCATTTCTCTTTTTCTATCTCATGGGAGATGGTGAGAATTTGTATCAACGAAGGACTCTGATTTATGTAGGTCACGAGTTTTTCGGAAAGATCTTTCTTTGTACCTCGTCAGATATGTCGAATGTCTTTTCCCCTTTGTAATATTATGTAATATCACCGAAATCATGATATCCCTGGTAATGATCCTAGAATTCTGAAAGGTACTGGTAAATCAAATTTTTTCTACCAATGGAACAACGAACCTTTTTGTTGCGTATTCTCTGATTTTCTGATTGTATTTTTCTATTTTTCTTTTTATTTTTGTATGCAATCAAAAATATTTGTTTTCATCGAAACCTATCGTTCTAACAAAAGATATTTTTGTAACTTATCAATCTAATTGTTAATCCAAAATGAATATAAAAAGAAAAAAACATTGTTAACGATTTGAAATTTGTGCCGTGGTGAATTATTAACTAATGTATACCAATACAAATTTGTACTGTGGATAATTCAAAAGTACGAATCAATATAAACGTGTACTGTGGGTTATTTGCAAACGTATACCAATTCAAATTAGTATTGTAGACGATTAACAAACTAACCCTTTACCGTAGTTAAATTTCCATTTTCAATTTAAAGAAGAAAATAAATTTATATCGTTGTTCAATAGGAAACAAAGTAATAACAACAACCACAAACGATGACAACTAATAGTCAACATTATTAAACGTACAATCTTTTTTTATAGGGTATCAAAATATTTCCTAAGTATTTCGCATAATTCGAATGATAAACCAAACGTAATGGCTTTGTGAATCGTGAAATATAATTTTACGGTGATTAATTGAAACAAATGAAAATAAAAAATAACAAAAAAATCAAACTTCGCGATGGATATATAGCAAAAAGGAGAGATAAGGGAGCGATTACTAAAATTTATTTTGAAAAGTGGTAAAACACGATACATATATAAATATATGTATATATAGATGACTATACGAAATTGTTTGCTGAGAATTAATTTCACGTGTAGACCGAGGGATTAATCTGCGAAGGTAAATAGGATTAAATGTTGACCCTGATACGCTGGATACGTTTTCCGCAATGTTCGCAATAATCGAGCATCGTCGCCGAGCCTGATCGTAATCGTCTTCGGTGTGTTCAAGCTAATCCTTATTATGAAAGGATTATGACAGGCTCAGTATAAAACGAATTCTCTGCATTTTCGATTTTCCCCAATGGTATAATCTTTTATGTGCACGTTATCGTGATATTTCCTCCTTTCTACCCCCACCCCTCCCCCAACGTCTATTCCCTTCACAAAAAAATTATTTTAATAACACTTACCTTTTTAAATTACGTCCTATTGTAATGAATAATTATACGAATATTTTTATATTAATTTTTATATGTGATAAAAAGAGAAAATGAGAGAGAGAGAGAGAGAGAGAGAGAGAGAAAATGTGTGCGTGTGTGTGTAATATATTTTTTATATACATGAATAACATCAGTGAACACATTCATTTACACATAGGAGGACACATAGTCATAATTTTTTTCTTCTTGTTGTTTGTGCCTTAAAAATGGTCGTGCATCTCTGTCGGAAGAACAATGGTTATATTTTTTTTTCTTTTTTTTCTTTTTCCATGCGAAGTACATATTTTGTTGTTTATTTTATTTTTTAACGAATAAATAAGTGGTTAAAATTACATTATATCGATGATATATTTATGATTCAGGATTTAAGGTATATGAACGAAGACTTTCAATGAGGTAGAAAATTACGATTCGTTTCTGTCGCGTATACCTTCAATTAGTGGATTAATTAAAACGCATTCAAGACGTCGTCCGGTAGCGTGGAATTTAATAAAGTGCCCAGCTAACTGCGAAAAATCGTGCTACGAAGCGCGTGACTGTTCTGGCATAAAGTAATGTATTATACAATAGTTTTGTATTAGACGCGCATGAAAAGAAATGGTAGTATGTCACGTAAATAAAGAACAAAAAAAAAAGGCAAAAAGCAAAAAATAAAAAGGAAAAGACGACAAAATTAAAAATGAGAGAAAAAAAAGAAATGAAATATTAATAATAGTAATAATAATAATAATAATAATAATAATAATAATAATAATAATAATAATAATAATAATAATAATAATAATAATAATAATGATGATGATGATGATAAAAATTAAAAAAAAAAAATAAAAAAAAATTATTTTACCAGAGCTTTCTATTACGAATTTTAAAGCTTTTAAAAACAATAGGTGTCTCTCTCGTTGTATATACGTCGACGTATCATTTCCCGTTTTCATTGTTTCGTTCGTAGGGAAGACAAAAATTTACGAGAAGTTTAATATAGTCCAAGGCGAATTGTAACGCGTGTCAAAAGTTATACCACTAGTGGTAGTAACTTTAGTATTAAAGTACCAAGTTTCCACCTAATAATGCCACGCTGGAAGTTTTTGATATTGTATTAGTTACATCCAAGGAAGCGATACTTCAGTGAAATTCGAAACGTGTCCTTCGAGTTAACTTTGTAGATAATTTACCAAGTTTGACTTATGTTTTAGAATGCTTTTGTAAATTAATTGGTTATATTAGAAGATTTTCTATATCATTTCAATAGGAATTTGTTTCATTTCTAATATTCGTAATATTTGCATCTTTCTTCAAAACGATCTATCCTCTTTCTTTTTTGTTTCTTTTTGTATATGAATTATATTTTTTTCATAAAAATTTCTTAAATTAAAATTTAAATTGTACAAGATATATTTTTGTTGGTTCTACGTATTGGTAAACGATTGAATTTTGATACAAATAATTATTTTTTTCCTTTTTTTAATCAACGTACCCTTTGATATGTCATTTGATTTAACTTTATCGAAAATTTTGTAAAATTTGAATTCCAATAAATTGATTTGTGCAAGAGCTTTCAAATCGAATAAAATATTTCTATTGGCTTACCATTTGTCCGAGTTTTAATTTAGTTACTAACAAAAGTTATTAATTATATTGAACGAAATAAATGATTACTTTATATTTATCATTATCGTCGTTAAGTCTATGTTTCGATGATACCTTTGATGTGTTCGTCGAGTGAATTAAAAACTTCACAGTGAATTTGCAAAGTTTGTTAAATTACTATGTAGAATAGTTGCTTTGTTAAAGTTGTAGGAGCTTTCGAATCGTATTAGATTTCTCTATAAGAATTTTTATTTTAACTTTAGATTTCAATTTTCTTTTTAAATTTTATCGATTATTAAATTGCCGAATGTGATTCAAATTTAAATTATTATATTTAATCGATGAGAATAAATGATATTATTACGATGATGATGATTGTTACTATTATTATTAATGTTTGGTAAAACTTACAACGATCCTATGTATATACCTAGATTTATTTAAATTGACAGTCACGTAGTTGATAAGGAATTTTTCCGAAAGACTAACTCGAAAGCTCCTACAGAAAATAAAAGGAGAATATAAATGGACCAAACGTTGTTCCTCGTATTCGACGTTGAATTTCTTCTCTCGCTACCACCGTACATGGCTGCTGGATTTTCTTCTTCTGTAAACAACGAAATAAACAAACAAATATTAATTTCAAATATTCGTTTAAAAATTTACGACTATTTGTATTAGTTTAAATCCTTAAGAAAAATCTTTTTGTTTTTTGTTTCGGATATTCATACAAAATAAATTTATCTCCCTTTTGAGACATTTTGAATTCAAGATATTAATTTAAAATAATTGTGAATAAAAACAATGTTAATTTTGTATTATATTTATGTTACAAATAACGTAATATAAAATATAAATAATTTTATTTATATCATATTGTATGTTATTTCAATAAATTTAGAATATTTTATTTTCGTTATTATTGAACAACCTAGCACGAAGAGCTCAATGTTCCATTAACTTTTTCACAATCACGTTCGATCTACTATCAAAAGTGGATTAAACTCGTCGACTGTGTTTTCTTCTTCTTACTGAAAGACAGATATAAATTGATATCTTGAGCCACGAGTCGCGGTCGATTCCACTTCTCGTTTGTATGCACTATGCCGAGTTCTTCCATTATCTTTCCATTTCGATGGACTCCTGTTTTCAATTTCTTTTATTCTCACAGGTATAAACGTATATAATCTATACGATAAAGAATAATGGATCGATATTTTTTACGTGATATTTTTTAAACAATAACTTTTCATAAAATTATGTCCGAATTACGTTAATAAAAATATTGTTTGTTGTTGTTTTTTTTTATTTCTTATTATATTTATTATAAATTTTATTTACCAATTAAAAAATGTTCAATAATCTGGCATTTTTTAGATAAAATTATTTTTATCATAAAAAAAATATTATTTACTAATTGTATTGGACTGACCTTCGATAACGTGTATCCTGATGTAACTTGGCTTTGCATTGCTCGGCGAACAAGTATAATTAGCACCATGGGATAATCTAACTTTGTCTACTAGAAGAATTGAACCATTTTTCGTAGCCTCGACTTTAACTCCAGGCTCGTTATCATAATTGATCATACGATCATCACGATACCAGAATATGTAACTAGGTGTTTCAGCAGATGCCATCAATCGACATTCCAAACGTAAGTTCGAGCCCTGTTTTATATGTAGATCTGGACTTCCAGGTATGACGGAGTAAGCTTCGGTAATGTTTAAACGAATCAATCGTTGTTTCATTGGTTCCGTTTGTATCTTTAATTTAATACAAAATAATATGATTATTTTTATAATTTATTCGTAACAGGTTTACTCAAAATTTATTCAGAAAAAAGAAATTTTAAAATTATTTCACATATTTTTACAAACATTTGTTTAAAAGTTACTTACAAAAATACTTTCAAAAAGTATTAATAACTTTTTGAAATTACTCAAAGATTGTGATTAATCAAAACTTATGAACGAGGCTTCTAATTTCTAGATATACAAAAATTAGTATTAATTACTATTTGAAATCATTCAAAAATTATGGTTACTCAAAACTTACGAGCGATGCTTTTAATTTTTAGATATACAAAAACTAGTATTAATTACTTTTTGAAATTATTTAAAGATCATGGATTAATTTTGTATTTTCTAGCGAGGGATTAATCTTAATCATAAAATTTTTAATATGTTAACATTTCTGTCGAAGCTCGGATAGAATGAGATTTAGAATAGGTTATCCTATTATCGTAGTTTCCGAGTAAGTATAGTATGTAGTTATTGTCCGGTCGTAGTTCGTCACTATTCTATTCTCTCACACCGTATTAGTATTATACTATCACTACTGCTGTCCGATCGTGACTGGTCATAGCTACTGTTTGTCCAAGATAAACCTTTACTACTGTCGACCGTACAATTCATCACCATTGCCATTGGCATGCTATCTTATGCGATTAATATAAACGTATTGTGTTCGTGGATCAGACTATAGGAATATATTCTGTTGGTACGAAGTCGTCTCTTTAGGACTGGATTTACTACTCATGAATAAATGACATTACAGACGAGTTAGGTCAACCGTAGAAATATTTCAAACTATATTATTTATTAGAAGATAACTTCCTCAAACAGTTACTAAAATATCATTTGTATATTTCCCTATACCGATTATATTTGATCGATTATCTTGTATTATTCTTTTTTAGAATACTAGACAAAGAATTTCATTTTATAAGCTCAATCAATTTTCATATTTGTCAATTTTGAAAAAAGTAACAATTATAAACGTTCCTTACGGTAGGCAACCCTTTATATTCGTATTACGGACGAATGTTCCTTGATATAAGCAATATATTTGTACATACACAGGTGTTTGTACAATTATGTGCAAAGAAACACGTTTTCGTACAAATGGTTGCCTATATTAAGGCACTCTCCTTCTCGAAACTGATTTATATTATGTACCCGTTATCATTATACATTCGCATTCTAAGTACAAAGATATAAATAACTAAGAAATTATCTCACGTGGCACTCGTAGATACCACCGTCCTCGTGTTTAACATTCTTAATCCATAAATTCCAATTAGGTTTATCGGGTAAGACGATAAATCTCGTGTCTATGGAATACGTGATTCTCCCTAATGTTAAAAGTTGTTTATCCTTCCTTCTTATCCATGTTACCTAAAATTCAGAAAAATTATGTTACATATATGTATTGAATTTAGTTTTTAACTGGCTTCTTTACTTTTTTTTCATATTTTGGTATTCATTAATTCGAACTCTACAAGCGAACCCGGTAAATCACTAGGCCAATTTATTCGACAAATTGCGAATAACTATCGGATCTCGTAATTGTTCAACGTACAAATGTATCGTGAGTGTTAACCTGAGAGAGAAAGGATAAAGTAACCACAAAGTCGCTTTTCATTCGCTTTACTCGTTATAAATCGAATCACTAACTCGGTCCAGTAAATTCTATTTATCAACGTTCGATAAAGTCGAGTTCGTAGGAGAAACAAAGCCCAAGACGAGCTTGAAAATTCAATGGTTTAATCCACCTAGAGTACGCGATAATTTAGATTACCATAATTGCTATACTATAGCCGATATTGCTTTTTCTTTTACAAAATGAACTTTTACTTTATGTGTTTCTTTTTTTCTCTGTTTTCTTTTCTTTTCTTTTTTTCTTTTCTCATAAGAGAAAAAAGTATGAATTACAAAAAAAAAAAAAAAAAGAGAAGGAAGAAAAAAGTAATAAGAATTTTTCCCTTTCTTTTTTCTTTCTTCCTTTCTTTTCTTTTCCCATTCTTTTTTATCTACTTTCCTTTTAAATCGATGAAATCTTTATTTTTTCGCATATTATTATAAACATCGTATAAAACGGTACGCTTATTTCGTTCCGTATTATTCAAATCAGTACATAATAAACCATTTTTCATTAAAAACGATGAATATAAAAGAGAAAATAAGTTTCTGACCTTAAAAAAAAGGAAAATATAATTGAACTTTCTTCTTTTACTTCGTTAGCTTTACAAGGAACGTTTGACCGAAGAGATTGAAAATTAAACTCAGCTTATAGTAACTTTGATAAAAAAAGCTTTGAATTGTTTTTTCATTTTTTTTTAATTTTTTTTTAGTCACATCCAGTTATTTACAATGATCAATTATCCCTATTTAAGTTATATGTCTCTGCAAACGTTAATTAAAACTGTCTGACCATATAAGAGTATCCTTTCTTAATACTACTTAAAAATGTCTCTTGCTATATAAATTTGCCCCTATTTTAATTACTTAAATCAATTATTATATTTTTATAATATCATCAATCTTCTCATTAAACCATACATTTGAACCAAGTGTAAACTTTTTCATTGTTACAGTATGAAAATAAATAAAATAAAACTTTCTTTGTATTTTCAACTTTTTGAATCGAAAGAGAAGGAAAAAAATAAAAATTAAAACAAAAAAAACTATCCATTTCAGTTCAGTGGATCTTGTTTGATTTTTTTTTTATTTTTCTGTTGAAATCTCGTTGCTAGTCCGATATAATCGACTAACGTAAGCCAGAATACGAGAGAGAGAGAAAGAGGGAGAGAAAGAGAGAAGGAGAGAGAGAGATAGAAACATTCGATTTCTCGTTAGAGAACATTCGTAACGACACTATGTACGAACACTATGACTAGTTCAGAAATTTATTGCATCTGAAATGGACGGCTATTTGCAAACGCCTCCTGTTACCATAGTCGTCCCTTTAATTATTGCAACATCGTCTATGCACCTGCCCATATACATAAAACCAATGTGTATGAGTTACAGTATAAACCGTTTATAAACCGTCAGTTAACTCGACGTTATTGTTTATCCTTCAAATTATTTAGGTCAGTATGGATAGCTCATATGGTTGGTATACTTGTAAAAGGATCTGAAAAAATAAAAAAATAAAAAAAAAGAAAATAAAAATACCTGGGCATAAATCGTTTATAAAATCTCTACATATGTGTATGTGTGTATTGTAGAAATAAACTGCATGCTGTTGATTATTCCTCAAATTGTTGTGGCCGGTATGAAAAATTTGTACTAATGTAACTCTTGCTGAAATGAGTTATGAAAAAATAATAAGAAAAAAAAATTGAAAAAAAGAAAGAAAAAGGTACAAAACAAACATTGCACTTTCATTAAATTCGTTGGTAATTTGTGTATAATTATTATATATATACTAACAATGTATAAATCTGTAAATACTAACTAAACAGATTAACAAAAACACAGAGATTTGGTGAAATGATGTTTGTGTTTAATCGGTAGTAAGTTGTCTTGTTGTCCTGTGTGCAACGTAACGTGATTATTTCAGCTGAAATCTCTCTCTCTCTCTCTCGCTCTCTTTGTTTGGATAATAATGTACTCCGAGAGATATCAAGGTAGAGAAAGAGAAAGACAGAGAGAGAGAGAGAGAAGGCTAATATTCATGACTATTTTAAACCCTTTAAAGGTACAATTACGGTGTAAAACAGAAGGTTTCTTTGATAAAAACAAATCTAGATAAATACTCGACTAATTCAACATTTTATTGAACATCAATGTGTTGTTAACTTGTAATTCATAAATCCCTATTGAGATATACGACCTGTTATTTTCACACTTACACAATCGTTAATTTCATTCGATTAATTAATTTGATCAGACAAATCGACGAGACAAAATATTATTCACCCGTTTTCTTTTTTTCATAAGGCAGGTATTTCCATTTTCCGTAGAAATAGAAAAATAAAGTGACAAAAAAGCAAAAAAAGAAAATAAAGGAGACATGTCAGATTTTAAGTATTGAATGCAATAAAAAAGAAAGTAGAAAAAGAAGAAATAGAAAAAAAATAAAGAAAAAAATAGAGGTAAAGATGAAAAAGTATTGGATGAAGAATAAGAAGAAGAAGAAGGATAAAGATGATGGTGAAAAGGGTGATTGTGGTGGTGGTAGTGGTGTTGGTTCGAGAAGAAGCAGGTTGAGGTGAAAATGGTGAGCGGGGTGAAGTGGGTGGAGAGAGTCTGAAGGGGTTGGTTGTGGGAGTAAAAGCGAGGACGACACGCACCATGAATAAAAGATGACGATGCTTCGTATGATTCTCTGCGTGTCCATGGTGTCACTGGCATATTGATTGCCTTCTTTGGTGCTTTTCGACGTTGCAGCTTGCAAGCAAGCTAAGCGACAAGTATACGTCTGCTTAGAATGTGAACCTATTATCTACAGCTTTTCACGTATGCGAGTTTCTATTGCTGGGTATCATGCTGGCTTACTTCGTTGTTGGTTAGCTTAAATGTGTATATATACATATGTATACGCGTATGTGTGTGAGTTTTCACAGCTATACTAAACATCGTCGCTCAATACTTGAGTTTACGATAGACCATTTTTTATGATCCTTTCGTTTACCTTACTTATGTATATGTGTATGGATATTTTGACGTTGCTTTTTCTGCGAAAATAAAATGATAGAGAAAGAGAGAGAGAGAGAGAGAGAGAGAGAGAGAGAGAGAAAGAGAGATATTTGAAGAAAAAAAATGTAAAAATATAGGATAGGTAAAGTATGGAAAATAAATAGGCATTGTTATGGGGATAAATAAAAGGTAAAAATAAATATTTGTATGTGGGAAAATTTTTATTAGAGCTCTACTTCAATTTATTTTCCTTTCTTCTTATCCTTTTTGTTTTCGTTTTTTTTGGGGGGTCAAAATTTTACCGAGACGATTACGGTAATGTTGGTTAAATGTCTGTAATATTTGTGAAAAATGATTTGGAAGTTAAATTCTAACGATAGATAGAGATCCCTCAAAATTATATCGAGATTAATTAAAGAAGTATCGGTTCTCTGTTGATGGTGTATTGATTCTTCGAGTATGACGTTAATTACGGAAAATCCGATTGGTAGTGACTTGCTGAACGTGTCATTCTCATCCGGTAAATGATAAAACTGTCAATCATTCAACGAAACAAATCGGGTTCGGTATTGTCGCAACCGAGTTAATCAATTTTCAAATTCCCACCATGTCAATTCGAATTAAACCGTGATCCCTTTTGCTCACTTTTATTCGTATATGAAAAAACCAAAACAAGAAAAAAAAAAGAAAAATCTCAGAGAAATGGGGGAATATAATAAAACAAAAAGCTCGATTTGACAAGCACACGTTGAAAAATTTTTCACAAATGTTTGTATCGATTAACACGCACACACGTATGTGTGTATTAACGAATGAAATAAAATATTCGTCAATTTGTAAAGAAATATATTTTGTTATTTATCCAATTTGATCAACAAATTTTTATTTCATTTCCTCCCTTCATTCGTTTGTTAGATTAAATTTTTTTTAAATTAATTGTGAAGCCGAATTTCAATGGTTTGTACGGTAAATATATTTTTTCTTTTTTCTTCTTGTCCTTTTTCTCAGTTATCTTGGTTATATTTTTTTCTCCCGATTATAGGATATCAAATAAAGTACGATTTCTCCTGGTAATATTGATATAACTCGATATTTCAACTAGTACAATGACAAAATTCTATTTCAATACTCATTTATTCATTTGCATATTCTAATTAAGTTCAACGTGCATATATATATATATATAAAATATTATACTCGATCATTACAACTCTTTACTCTATCTTTTTTATGTGTTTTTATTTTGAAATTTCTATTTCTTGCGATACTTAAAAAAAAAGAAAAGTCACCTTAAATTTATAGTCCTACCTATTTTTTTCCCCTAGTTAAGATACTTTTTTTTAATAGCTTTTTGAACGATTAATTCTATCCTTACTTGCAGTTAACTTCCTTTCTATTTTTTTTTTTTATTTCTTTTAACGTCACGTGACAATCGATATGGTAAACTTTATCGACTTTGGATATTTCCCTTTTATAACCATTTTACGAGAACTGAAACGTAAAGTTCGATGCGACTTATCGAACCGAAGCAGAAAAATGTCGTCTTATATCGTTTAATAATTTACGATGAACATAAATATTTGTTCATTTTATTATTCCTTCTTCTTAAGTTACGCACACTTGACAATTACGATGTTATGTCGACAAAATATTAGAAAAATTTATCGAAATTTTGCACCTATCATATTCTATGTTCTGTCGTGACCAGAAATAGGAACGTATTTTTATCATACAAGATACTAAACGTAAAATTATTTTAAACCGCTATAATGCAAGTTTAACAAATGCATAAATTTTTTATATTAACATACCACACTACATATATACTTTTTTTATGCTATCGTAAATTATAATCAGTTTTTTTACAAAAATAAAATATATGTATATAAAAATAATTATTAAATTTCAATAAATTTATCAACACATAAACGCAAATATTTTAAACTTAAATGCATATAAAAAAATAAATTTAAATATCAAATTTCAATTGAAAAATACAAAAATGAGTGATCTAAGCTGGTTGTGCGGTAATATTAGATGTTAAAATTTGATACATGGATACAGAGAGTTCTAATTTGAGTATTATGGTAATTTATGGACCTGTTGTTTAAGTGTACATTTAGAAATCGTGAATAGATATGTTACGAAAGGTACACTGATCGTTGGTTAATTCGACATAGCTGATCAAGTAGGCGAACAGTACATGAGTACCGAGTTACGAGTACACGAGTAACACGACAGCTAGTTATGTGTCAGGGCTTCGATTATCAAACGAACGTCGCGTTCGGTACGAAACCGCATTTAACTTCATTCAATCGATTGACACCAACAGGATTAACATTTTCTCTTCGATTTTATTGTTATTTCTCGTAAACAATATAATTGTATTCTTTAAACCTCAAGGAAATAACAGAATTTTTATTTCAAATTTACTATTTTATTTCACGATCAACGGTGTTGTACCAATTTAAAGGACAATTTTATTAGGATTCTAAATTTTAGTATATAATGTCTAAAATTAATATAATAAATGAGAATAATATAATATCTATAATCTAATTTTACTAGGATGCTCCGGCCACGTGTTGCTGTGGCTTTGTTATAAAATGTTGATTTAATATAATTCTAAATTATTCAGTAAATTATAACAACACACAAAATACTATCATAATTAAAATAGAATACATAAAATAATAATACACGAAAAAATATAAAAAGCAAGGTTAGTTACGTCATATGTAAACCTGTAAAATACGTACGACGTGAATATATCGAAATAATTGAATTATGATACAGCGCCATCTATTGAAAACTTTCAGTACCTAAATATCTAGATAATCTCTAATTAATATATCCTTAAATTAGCAATAAAGAATAAAAATAATCGCAATAAAAACTATCTTATATACTAAGTTGAAAAAAATTATACAAAATAAAAAAAATTTCATTAAGATTGATTCAGTAGTTTCAAAGTTTATTGCAAATCAACAATGTGACAATGAATTTTTATATATAAAGATATACATATTTATTTATATATATGAATATGTATAATTTATATCATATTTCGGTTAAATTTCTAGTTCTAAATTCCCAAATTCACTTGATATGGAATTACATTGAAGTTTATTATAATGTTTAAAATATAGCTATGGGAATGATATATGCCAAGTTAGAGTATATGTAGTGTCTTAATATGTTCACCTATGAAATTCGAAGTTATGTAGCAATAGATTCGAACGAAACGTATTAAACGATTTTCACGGTTTAATCGTCGAAGATTAATTTCCTGAACAGTTTCTCTCGACGTAAATTGCTTAGCCAAGAGCAGGTTTTCCCTATCTATGCCTGTGTAAAACCACGAAGCACTCTCTAGTGTAACTGCTAGTTGTAAAGTAGGCGTTATTCTCCTTGTAATTTCCATCCGACCGATTCGTCGACCACCACCACTATATCCTCCCCCTATAGATCCTACAATATCTTTCAGTGTGAATAATTGCTTTTATATCTTAACAAATTATTATTATTATTATTGTTATTATTATTATTAATAATAATAGTAGTAGCATTATAGATAAATAATTAGAAAATTTTTTAATTTAAAAAGAAAAAAATACTAACAAGCAAAATCATAAATCTATTTTGATAGAAATTTTTATTGCGTTAAAAAATTTCTAAAAATAATCTGAGAAATTTATTATTAATTATATTTATTTATTATTATTTATATTTATAATTTATTATTCAAGACTTTGATTATTTTTATTGTTAATTTTTCCTAATCTCTGTGTATATGTGTATGTGTATCATAAAATAATTTTCCGATCATTAATAAAGTGATGCATAAAATAATAATTTATACAGGTTTATTTTAATTTTTAATTATAATTTATGTAAAATTATAGGTATTACGTTTGTAAATATAATTATATATATATATATAATTATATCTTTTGTTTTAGAAGCTTTTGGAATTAGATCATTTTGCAATATTTGAAATGACACATGTAGTTTAATCGGATTAAAAATATATCGTAATATAATTGTTAGGTTTCGAAGTATTATATTTGAAATGACAATAATTGTTTAATCAGATAGAAATGATATCGTAATAGAATAGTTTTTTTTTTTTAATGATAAGTTAGAAGAATGTTAGTTTTCGAAAGATTTATTGGAATGAACAGATGACATAGACGCGTTTCTAACAGCAAATTATAAACGGATATAGGTTGGATCGTAGTTAGCTGCTGGTATTAGTCTCATCAAACGAGAATGCCATTCCGGCTTCGACACGTTGGATATGCCGTATCATGGAAGTCCTATTCGCCATTGGTTTGATACATATATCCATGTATTAGTGTTGATCCTAATATATGTATTTATGTAGGTGTGTGTTGCTTATATTACTGTTGAATTAATCACAGAAGGAGTCAAGTGTAGATCTGAGGAAAACATCGTTGCACCTTGCTCAAATCGATATATACAAACATACAACAAACACATGTACATATATACACATATACATAGAAAGATGTATATACTTACAATTAGATATAAATGTATCAGTTAGGAATGTCGAAAGCAAGAGAAACGTGAGCTATTTGATAAAATTGAATTTACACTCGAGATTCGATCGATCCAAAACTATCGAGATTAATGATTCATGAAACATATATTCAAGGAAGATTAAATTCAATTTAATCGTTTTAATCGTTAAACGTTACCTCTATTAAATGTTTTCTAGCTTATAATGAATATTTATTGGGCTGATAATTTATAACGAGTGACAACATCGCGTTTATTGTATTATTGTTAAGAAGATTTGACGCTTATTAATGTTTAATCTTCTTTTTAAATAATTTGATATTTTGATTTAAGAGAATTAAATATCATTTAAATTTTCTTCTTGTTTTTTTTTCTTTTCAATGTAGTTTTACATCGCAGTAATTTTTTTTAAATATAAAATTAAGTGTAAATTATAACAAATTTTGTTCAAGTCAATATTAACTTGGATTGAAATGACTAAGATTTAATAAAATAAAACAAAATTCAACCATAAAATTATTCAAGACCGTTAATCCAACGTGTTCCGTCTAAATCTCGAATAAAATTTTTTTATTGCAACTTCTACACCACAATCTTATTGTCAAATTTTGCGTCAGAGTAATTAAGAGGGGATATACCTTTAGAGGCCCGAAAAAAACGCTTTTTTTACGATTTTTTTTTGGAAAACTGGCTTTATATTTTTTGACGAATAATCTTTAGTTCAAAATATACATGTTTGAAGATAATACAGTAATTTTTTTATGTAAAAATATTTAGACACAACCGAGTTATAACCAATCTGCGTGGTGTCCAAAAAAAAAAGATAGTTTGCAGTGAGTAAAGAATCTCTTTATTGGATCATCTGAAATAAACAAAATCAATGCAAATACCTTGTATAGATGTGTCTTAACAGATTGAACGATCGACTTTTCCAAAATATTAATTTTTAACAAAATGGCGCACTTTTGAAAAAAAGTACTGTTTTTTCACCAAAAAAACGCCTATTTATCGGTTAAAAAAAAAATATTAATTAAAAATAAAAAACCTATCGTTCAATCTGTTCTCTATTATACTTTTAATAACTGATTAAAATTTGAAAGCAATCGGTTAAGCCGTTTGTGAGATTTCTTACTCACCGACTTTGAAAACATAGTTTCGAGAAAAACGCGTTTCAACAGGAGATAAATTAAAGAAAGAATTACGTATTATTTCTTTCGTCTACAATATCTCCATAAATAAAGGTCACATCTTTATAAAATTTTGACAGAATACTTTCGAAATGATATACTTTTAGAAAATGCAATAAAAAAAAATCGATTTTTTTTTTTCAAAATGTATATCCCCCCTTAAACGAAATGAAATAAGATCAAAAAATGATTCAAAGGCATTCCAATGTGTTACCCTTCTCTCTCCACCCAACTCGAATCACGAATTAAATTTTTCTATTGCAATTTCCAGACTGGTAACTCTTTTAATTATACAATTTCGAATGAAATACAATAATTGATGTTGATTAAAATTACAACACAACTAGTATATATATATATAAAGCATTTAATTAAAGGGAATAAAACTAGAAATGAATTATAATACTAAATGAGGGGGTAGTAAAAAGACAATGACATTAAAATACAACGGAGAAAATCATTGTCAGTAAGAAAAGTCTTAGCCATTAATGTCAGTAACCGTGTATATATTGCGGAGGGATTGTTAAGTGGGCTATTTCCGTAAGCTCGTTTCTTTGCCTATTGTTTCGGTAAAGGTTCCATTTACCACTCCCGACGAACGTTTACCCTCTCGTTCGAACGAGCCCATCAAGACAACTGTCGACGATCTGTCATCGACACAAAAAAAAAAAAGAAAAAGAAAACAGGAAAAAAAGGAAAAGAAACGAATGGTTAAATCGAACGATCCAATAATCATGATCAATAACCATTAGGGGGTTGTATTTTCATTTATAATGGGGAGGAAAAAATAAACTCTTCGATAAAAATAATTAATATCTTCTTTTTTTTACATTCAATCGGAACACACATTTGTGTAATAATTTAACATTCTAATTATAAAATATCTTAATAATATTAATAGTGGAATAAATTTCACGATAAGTTTCTATTCGAAAGATTATTATTAATATATTTATTCATTTCGTGAATTATTATTAAATATATTATATTAAATTATTATATTAAATAATTTGTGTAGTAAATTTGAGTGAATTTGTTAAATTTTTTTATTTATTTTACAACGTTTTTGACAAATATTAAAAATATATTGTTTTATATATATTTTCTTTTTTCTTTTGAGGGGGTTTCATGTTCGACGAAGTTCGATAAAATATCGATAGCGAATTTTTCGCTCGTATGCTTCGGGAATGTAAATAGGTTGAAATTTTTTGTGGAGTATGGTACACTATATATTTTTAGAACGTGTAGTAAATATGGTGCGTACTGTAAAAACCATTCTAATGTTTAACTTTTGAATCGGAGTTTTTGAGAATTCATATATATATATTTTATACATATTGGGGGTTTCAAAATTGAATTGATAGATTTCCACAGCACGAAGAGTGCTGTTAAACTTTATTTTCATCTTTCGAGTCGATGATCTTTCCTTGCATCTTACCATTCGACCCTGTTTCTCTTATTTCTAATGGATGAACCAAGTTTTAGTGAGAAGACACGACTGTGAAATAAATTATCTCGTATTTTAAAGTTTGACCCGAGAGAAACGAAAAATGTAAAAAGAAGAAAAGAAAAAATAAATATATATATATTTATACAGAAAAAGATAGAAAAAATGTAAATATAATTTCATGGTAAATATTTAAATACTAAAATATTTCAATGGGATCTAAATTAAAATATATTGTAATTAAAATATGATAGAATTTCATTCTATTGAAACTGGTTATCAATGTGAAGACTCGAAATAACAAAAATTAAAATAAAAATAGAAAAAAATCGATATTTAAATATGTAGAATACAGATCTATGTATTTTTCAAATATACGCTCTGAGCAACATCACATTTATGACGTTCTGGTTTTGTTTAGAAAATCCGACCATCATATGTATGTGACAGTTTTAGAATAGAAAAAAAACAAGTAATGGTACATATAAATTTTTCTCCACAATTTTTGTGTTTCTTAATAATTGTGTAAAAAAAAAAAAGGTATTATAATAGTAAAAGAAAAATACTATTGTACTATACGTTTCTTGTCACTTGTATCAATTTTAGTACTCGCTGGAATTTAATTTTATGTAATTAAAGATGGCAATTTTTTTTCGATACAAGGGGATTTTTCTTTTGATAAATTTTTTGTTCTGAACATTTGTGATACAGTAAATAAATGTTAATTTTATAGTATTATATAATAGTAAACAAAAATACTGTTGTACTATATGTTCCTTGCCACGTGTATTAATTTTCATACACTTTAGAACTAATTTCAATTATAAAAACTGAAGATAGGGGTTTTCTTTGATAAGAAAGTGGCGATCGACGAAAGGACTAGAGACAAATCGCACGATTAGCCAACGAGTGCTGAGCTTCGCACAGGAATTGGGTCGTACAAACATTTAATCTCCTTTTCCTTCTCGACGTGTTCGACCGTAATCCGATACGCCGTGCGTTTATTTGGAGCTTGGCGAGTTCTCAAAGAGAGAAAACAAAAATAGAAAGAAAGAAATGAAAAAAGTAAAAGAGATAAGTAAAAAAAGGAAATAAATCGATAGATAAAAAAATAGATAGATAGATAGATAGATAGATAGATAGATAGATAGATAGATAGATAGATAGATAGATAGATAGATAGATAGATAGATAGATAGATAGATAGAGAATTCAGGGGAAAAATCTTTTCGGCCAATTCGAATCTTCGGTTCAACGGAAGGTGGTCGTCGCATTGTCACGATAATTCCTTTCCCGTTCTCTTTTCTTCTTCTTCTTCCTCTTCCTCTTCCTCTTCTTCTTCTTCTCTATTTTTCTTTTTCTCTCTCTCTTTCTATCTCGTGGTGTAATTAACTCCTGTCAGATGCACGTGCGTTCCAAAGCAGTACGGAACGGGGAAATTCCGGAAGAGAGGAGAATGAGTAAGAAAGGAAGCATCGGGTGGGAGGAGGTGGGTGTGCATTAAACTGTTTTCTTTGTTACCCTCGATGAAACATCTCAATCGATCTTTCGAAAATAATTTCTATTCGATATTACCTACTACTTCTTCCTTCAAATTTATCCTCGTTTTTTCTTTTTTTTAATCTGCCGCGTTTTTGTTTATTAAATTCTTTTAGTTTTATATTTTAATTATTCACTGACCCTCTGATTTATTTATTTCAGTAAAAAGTTAGCATTCGTTATACATATATACAAAATTATTAAACAAATATTAAACTCTGTAAAATATAACGTATTCATCCTCCCATTTGTATGAGATTTTTAATGTTTTTAGATATTTTACAAACAAACATTAGTTTACGAAGTCTCGAATTTTAAATCTCAAGAATTTTCGTTTAACTCTATGACACGTAAAAAATATATAATATCTAATGTAAATACAAATGTCGATTAAAAATAAAAGAAACGTTGATAAAAAAGAATAACATTAAATAATAAAATGAGTATTTATGCAAACGGCGATCAGTAATATCTGAATTATTAATCGTCAACAAGTAAACATATTCTTCGTTGGAAATGTTGCAAAGTGGAAATCAATTCCACGTATCCTTCCTGTCTAGTTGTAATGGTCACCAACAGAGGATCAAAGCTACTCATGACGCAAGACACACATATATACACACACACACACACACACATATATATATATATATATATATATATAGAGAGAGAGAGAGAGAGTGAGATAGAGATAGAGAGAGATATATATATATACTAACGTTCAAGAGAGCTTAAAAGGACAAAGGAAATGCAATTCTCTCGTGCAATTTCCCCCGCGGCGTCGAACGAAGCACACCGGTCTGAAATTGACCGCTTCAAAGAGAAGCAAAAGCCAACGGCCACCGTCCAACGACGAACTTATTTCCATGCGAGGTGGAAGGAAGAAGGATCAAATAAGAAGAAAGAGAGAGAGAGAGAGAGAGAGAGAGAGAGAGAGGGAGTAGAACGCGTTTCCCATGGTTTGTTTGCTAGCTTCCTCGCTTCCTTGTTTCCTTGCCTCCCGTGGCTTGCTTTTAAACTCCGGAAGGAATCGTAAAGCACGATTGAGTGCATTACAATGAGATGAACAACCCTTTTACAAAAACATTCCATTTCAATTTCATTCCTATTGAATTATTTTTCAATATTCATTCCATTAAATGAAGTATATTTTTTGAAGTGAAAACTTCTTTAGAATCGGGGTGATTTAAAAACGAAATGAATGAAACGATGAAAAGAAAAAATGACGAAACGCTAAGTCACTAAAAAGAGAAAAAAAGATGAACATAATACACTTATAGGATTGAGCATGTGAGAGAATGAGATAGAATATATTAGACAGTTTTAACAATTCTGGATCTTCTCTTTGTGTGGTGTTTTGTAATTCCCATTTCTAGCTACTAAGCGTTGTATATCTGTGTGTTTGTATGCGACTGCATACTACGAGGCGTAGGCTCGTATTATTTCACAGACAACTTTAGGTCTACCGTAAAGTTCTGTCCGTTCTGACAAACACCTGTTCAATTTTACGTGTCTAGGGATAAGACATTTTTTAAAAGTGCAATATACAAATTGTCATTACCCTGTGGGAAGAAGTTATAAATAATGATGATAATTATATTACTCAATAAATATTAGTCAATTCAAGAGATATGAAAATTTATTACTTTTGTTTTATTCTAAAAACGGACAGAAGTTTCCGGTAGACATAATATAATACTTTTATTAATATTGCTTTGATAATATGTAATACTAGCAAACAATTTTCTTACCCTATCTCTTTCTTTGGATAAAGAGAAGCTGAAGAACAAGAGCTTGTAGTTTAGCCGAACTGGAGTTTACTCTTGTGGCATAGTTTTTCGACGAGAGCCAACTTGACACTTGCAACATTAATGCAGAGAAATTACGTCCGGGTGAGGGTGGATGCCCTCCTAGACGTACTTCTATACGAAAGACGTTGCTTTTTGCTATTCCCCCTTCCCACTTTTTCCTCTCTCTCTCTCTCTCTCTTAAGCGAGTTCCCTTTCATCTTGCCAAGGTTCGTTGCATGTAATATATTCGCGGAAGGTGCTTTTCCAACTCTTGCGATTTCTCGACCCTACACTTCTTTCTCATGAGAACTAGCCTTTGGCTTGAATACACCAGTAGGCCAGTTCGATTATTTATTTACGTTTACTGTGAACGAATGTCTATCTTTTTACTCTTTCTCTTTCTCTCTCTCTTTCGTTTGTTTTTTTTTTTTTTTTTTTGTAAATATTGTGCACATTTGAGCACACTTACATTCGCGTTATTTCAAGAATTTGATTTGGAAGAATTTATTTTTTTTCTGTGCATACATTTTAAGTGTTTCGAGTGTTATATCAATTTTATTATGTAATATTATGTGTTATTTTATTATGTGTGATAGGATTTGTTGTATATTTTTGTATTTATGTAATTAATTGATTTTCTCTTTTTTTTAAAGAAATTTTTATCACTCTTCTAACATATAAGTGTTAGAATGTTAAGTCTGTTTTATTAGTTAAGAATTTGTAGCCTTATGGATACATGCGTGTACGTGCATAAAAATTTTAGTTTCTTTCGTTGTATGATTTGAAAAAAAATTTTTCTAATTCTGTGTGTATAAATTACTGTAAACTTATTTGATTCTTTTTAATTGTTTAATCTATGTTTTTTCATAAGACTACAATTACACATGTGTATAATTTCATTTAAAAATGATGAAAAATTATTTCTTATGATTGCAAATAATAATATGATTATTTTTTCAAATTTAAAAATAATTTATATATCCAATAAAATTTATATCCCAGAGAAGGAATTGAATTTCTTTTCAAAAAGTTTGAATCGAAGAATCAGCACAGTTATTCTTCCCGAAGTTTTCTCAACAAGTGACTTTTTACGAGTTTAGGTTGTCAAGCCAATACTCAACCCCTATTAGTCGTCTTTTATGATAAGCAGAGGATACTGTTGGTATATTTTATTCCCCTACCAATAGGAAGTTTGAATAACAATAATAATAATAATAATAATAATAATAATAATAATAATAATAATAATAATAATAATAATAATAATAATAATAATAATAATAATTTTAGTGATTTTTAAAAACAAATTTATTTAATTGTAATTTCAAATTATATTAACATCAACGCGATGTTTTTCCTTGATGATTAAAATATAAAAATAAATAATAAAAAAATTTAAATATTTGTCAAACATATTAAATATAAATTTCGACGTTGATCACAATTCTATTTATTCCATTTAGAATTGTGTTTATTTTTTAAATATAAATAAAATGATTTACTTACTATACCAGGATGAGTAAACATGCAAGGAAGTACAGCAGTACCACCATTTTGTGCAAGGATATCTGTCACGCGTTCACCACGTCTGATAACATCCTTCGTACCATCATCATCATCATTTTTTCCATTTTCTACCGTAGTGGTAGTGGTAGTGGTGGTGGTGGTGGTTATAGTATTTACTGCATCTAACAAACAAACCATGATACAATTTTTACGTTTCCCAATTACACCGTTCATGTGCAGTCCTTGAAAGTTAACATTTAATTCAAGCCATATTAAACTTTAAAATACATTTTTCCACATTCAAGGTTATATATTATAACGTTTATGGTAGTAGGAGAAGTTAACACGTTTGCTACGGGATTATGTACACTAAGAGTTAAGTGGAGACTTGTTACATGGTCGAAATGAAAAAAGAAAAAAGTAAAAAAAAAACAAAAAGTACCAGGTAAACTCATTTCAAGCATTTCTCTCGAATGTTCTCCCGACTGTCGTCGTCTGAGGACAAAACGTGGAATGAAATGGTTTGTTAGAAAGAGAAAGAAAGAGAGAGAGGAAGAGAGAGAAGGAGACATAAACGTTCACCGCTAAAACTTTACTCCTGCGGTATATTGGTAAAGTTCGTCGGCTTGTTGTTTGGGTCGAAAACTTTCTCGAGTTTGGATTTATTTGCTTTGCCTTACAGCATTTGACATTTAAACTAAGCTTCCTACCTACTTTCTAACGATTTTCTTGTCTTTGCTATATTTTATATTGTCCCTAATCCCCATCCCCCTTCCTCTTCTCACTTTACATCTTCCTCCTTCGTGGAATTTATTTGTAATTTATTTTTTTGTCCTATTAGTTATTTGACGTTTATCCAATTACTATCAGATTTGACATTTTATTTGAACGATTCGGGTCGAACGAAATTTGTATGGGTGTATGCATACGTGTATGTGTGCGCGTGTGTGTATGCGAGCATGTGAGTAGGTAAGCAATTTAATGGATCTATAGATGCGTTTTGCCTTTTGGGATTTGCTATTCCAAAGTCGTCGATCAATGTGAGAGCCCATTAATTATACCTCGAGTTTCTTGGAAAGTTCTAGGGAGTTTCTCGGGGGGTAATGGAGAGTTTATACTAGGCCAGAGAGATAACGACGCCCTCGACGCGAAACAGCTCTACACGTATATGTAAATATTATAATCATTTTAAATAACTAGTTATTTAAACATGAATTTGAACGAAATTTAACTCTAACATGTGTAATATTGATTTAATTATTTTATAATTTATTTAATATAAATTATAGATACAAATTCATGAAGAAAAATAGCACTGGGAAAATATTGTCTATGTATTTAAACGTATTCTAGGTATTTTCTCGTGTTTGATTAACATTAAACTAATTTTATGTAAATATATTGTGGGTGTATGATAAAATTTATTGTAAATGTCACATTAACACACCACGAGGAAATAATAGGGGAAAGAAATTTTCTTTGTATGTATTTGTTGACCGGAAACGAGAAAAAAAAAAGGTTATTTTACTTTTTTTTTGATATTTTATGCAAACGAACGATACGATATATATATATATATATATATATATATATATATATATATTTATTTTATATTATTACATTATATTATTTATATTATTATTTTTATATTATTATTACCAATATATTTATATTATATTATTACTTTTCTGTTTGAAAGATCTTTTTCTAGTGGATATATATCGATAATGGAATCACTAAGTCTTTTCTTTCCTTTCTTTGACAAGATCTCTGCCATTTGGATGAACGGATGAAAAAGAATTATGAAAATATGTGTCAAAGGAGTGAATGAAATATCGAAAAAAAAAAAGAAAAAGAAACAAATCAATACGAAGTAGACAAAAATTTCTTGAAATACAATGTGATACATATTATGATAAAATAATTAATTTCTTAGAAAGAAGTAACAAAAGAAAAAAAAGGAAAAAAGTAAAAATTATATATACAAACTAATCGAATAAAATAATAACACAAACAGGGATGGTAATTAGCAGTAAACCAGGACTTCGGTAATTACACGAGCTATTCCTTTAACTATGCAAACGGAAGAGACGTTAGCCACAGTGGCGTTGGTGGCTAGCAGAATTTCAGATTCTGGGCCCCTTTCATGGCTGTGGTAGGTTTGCTATATGTTTCTCTAAACCACCACAGTGTCTACTGGTAACGCGAGAAACTGCCATCTTGTTTGACGAGATTTTCCTTAAATTGCATTAGCTATTAAAGCGGATACTTTAAAATTCTGGTTCTCTTAACATTTCCATTTTCCCCTTTTCTCTCTCTCTCTCTCTCTCTCTCTCTATTTCTCTGTCTATTTCTCTGTCTATCTTTTTGCATCGTTGGTATGCCTAGCTTGTGCAGGCTGTTCTGGACAACATTTACTATCTCACTCATTCTCACTCACCCATTCACTTACTCTTACACTGTTTAATTCAATCCCCCGACTCAGAGAAACGTTATCTCTCGATGTTGTTAGTCAGGTGGGGTAAGGTTGGATGGGTGGGTATGAGTGTGGAGGGAGGCAGTGGAGAGTTAGTGGGAGGGAATTAACTCGGACTACCAACGGACTATATGCGCTATTTGGCTAAGACCCGACAAAACCCTTTTCAAGACCCTTAGATGAAATCTTTTACGAATTTTCTCCTAATTAAATCCCTTTAGTCTAACCCTTATTAAATCTCTTACCTATACGGGTTTTTCTTTCTTTTTTTTTCATCATCATTTTATTAAACTCTGAAAATTAATGAGAATAAATATATTTCAATGGGAGGAAATCTTAATTCATGCGTTTTTTTTTTTAATTTTTTTTTTATAGAAAAACATTTAAATAACTTATATCTCGGTCTGTTAAAAAATAAAAGACAAAAATATACCTTTATATTTATATGGGTTACGTCTCTTGAGATCTGATCTGAATTCTTATCATACAAGATATTTTTCTTTCTAAAGCAACGATGTAATTCCATTGGTTATCCCTATCGATACTTATATTTCTTCTTACATTTATATTCACATTTTGATAAGTCTATTATCTATGGGTTTCTACCACAAAATATTCATAAACCAATTTGTTGGATATCATATTTCGAGTTAAATTGTTAAGTTTTTATAATTCTTATAAAAAAAAGTACGTAGATAATAAATATTCTTAAAGATAATAAAAAAATTGACATTTTGTCAAAAAAATTAAAAATAAATTTAATATTTCTTATGTATTATTTTTAAACGAATAAAATAAAATTTACTTAATCATAATGACAATAAGAATAAAACTGTAAACTTGTAAAATATAAAAGAAAATTAAATTGAAATAATTATTATAAACGATTGTCTTAAGTACAAGTTCTTTCGAATTAAATTAGAATGATATTTTCAAAAGAAGATATTTTTAATTAATCTTAGTTAAATCTAATTTTATATATATATATATATATATATATAAGCTTAATGTTTTATTTTTCTATCTAGCAAATATTTTCTTGTCATTTTCTCTCATTAACGAAATACTTCATGGGAAAAGATCTCACTACCTATCCTTTCTATTTTTATCTTTCTCTTACAAATCCTATCCGTAGCTTTGCTCTATCTCGATCTCAAAGTCGATTAGAATGAAATTGGAAGAGAACAAGTCTCCAGATGCTTCCTTCGCGAAAACTTAGTTCACTGCTTGGACGATGCCATTACGAAGGAAACGAGTGTCGCGAATCACCTTAATTATCTCTTAACTCATTCTACAGGATACGCTTTGTTCGATTAAGGAAAACGAGTGTCTCTGTTTTAACCGCTCGTAAACCAACCTATTTTCTACTATTTCTTTTTAAACTTTTCATTTGAAATTCGAAATTTTAGATAAAGACTAATATAATTAATTTTTTCATTCTTATTTTATTTCTCTCTATCTCTTTCTTTTTTCAAAAAATTTATTTATAATATAAAATTGTTCATATTTTTCATCTTACTCAGCTACAACATAAATCATTTTTTTCATTATTATTAGTATTTTGTTCATATACCTTATTTAAAACAATCTGATTGCGAGTAAAAATAATAATAATTAAAGAGGATTATAAATTGATAATGAGTAAAATTTATTTAACGATGACTAAAGCTGATAATGAAGCTTAAATTATTATATTTCACGAGGAATAAATTGATAATGAATTTAAAATATTTCAAAAAGGACTTCATAATATATTAATTGAATTTTGTCATTTGGATTATTCTTGATCTTTGTTTAGTATCAAAAGGATCAAATGCAGGTTATATAGTTGACAGAAATCATAGACAACATATATTATTAAGAATTCTCCTATCGGTTAAGCTCTGAGGAGTTAAAACGAACAAACGATCAATGGATGAAAGAGCTTTGACTAAAAGGGATAAAGGGTAACTCTAGAAATATATCTCTATATAGAAGAGAAAGCTTTGACTCGCTATGTTACTATCAAATCGATCATCGAATATACGCAAATACACAACAAACAGATACACTTCTTTATCTCTACATATGATATAGAAATATACATGCACATTAACATACATACACCTACAAATATATTATGTATGCGAAGACGAATACATGGTAAAATTTTCTCAATAAATGCACATACAGGCATATACATATGCACATATATTTACATATATATATAAGGAATAATTGTATATGGTAATAGCTCGGTTCTCACATATACAAAACTCAAATCAATCGAGGTCGATGCAATGTAGTGGTGGTGATTCGTTTGACGGTTCATTCGAAAATATAGAGGATATTGTATCGGTTTTGAACCTGTTGGTTCATTTAGTGATCCGTCGAACCATTGCGCGAAATTATCGTTTAGCTGTCACTGCCTAATCGTGCTTTGCTCTCACATTCCGAATGCTTTAATGTCAATTCGCAGTACATTTGTGGCTTCACTCTGCCACTTGTTTGTTATATTATTATGTGTCATTCTAATAACTTATATTTTCTTTTTCATTTATAATCGATCTAATAATAAGTATATTTAAACTCGACAATATATATGTATATGTTGTTTATATTAATAAATATAAAATAATACAAATTACAAAATGATACGAATGATAATACCAAATTAGCATTGATCAATAAGAATTCGAATAAAATAATAATTAATTTAAATGTAAAATATTACGAATTATAGTAAAATACAAATAAAAATACGAGATCGTACTCGATAGATAAAAATTCGAATAAAACGATAATTAAAGTAAACATTAAGCACTGCGAGTTACAAAATGATCATAAAATATAAATACTACGTCGTACTAGATCGATAAAAATTCAAATAAAGTAATATAATTAATATAAATGTCAAATACTTTAAATAAGCTACAAAATAATAAAAATGATTACAATGTGTTGATAATAAAAATAGAAAGAAACGTTCGGATAAATAAAAGCTAATAGAAATGAATATAAAGAAAAGAAATATATTTTTACCGTGTATATATTAAAACGTTACTTCGAAATTTTCATTACATTCATTTTTCAATATTTTGTCTCTACAAATACGTTGTTCATCGATTCAAGTGTATACGTGTGACGATAGTAATCAGTGTGATGGAAGCTCGTCAGAAAAACGTGCGAAAGGATTTATGAAATTGCATGGATGCATGCATTTCATGATAGGTTGTGTGAGAAAAAAAAAGAGAAAGAGAAAGAGAGATGTAATCCGTGTCGAACTCTTTCCTCGTACAAGTTATCGCGGTCTGATGCTCAATGTGGATATACGATGATATTGGTATGGATGAATGGAGAAAGCTTTTTGATAAAGTATTATCTAATTACGATACAAAAGAGATACAAATTATGTAAATCCTATATCGATGAAAATTCATTTAAAGGTACGATAAGAGGAGCTCGATGTTATTGTTTATATACAATATAATATTAATCAAATTTATTTTTTCATGTAAATACAACATAAATGATAAAAAACAAAAAAGAGAACAGATAAAATTTACTACAAAAAAAAAAACACGAAGAAAGAAATAAAAAGAAATTTATTACAATGTACCAAAAGCTCTACTAGCATCAGATAAAAAATTTCACGAGATAAGTTTTACGAAATCGGACAAAAAAAATTTTCTAGGACGAACGAGAGATTTTGCGATGTTAAAAAATAACAGAAAAAAAGAAAAATAATAATTAATTTAAAAAGTTGTCGGAAAAAGTTATAATTAATTTTTTTACAAAATAACTTGCTATTACTTTTAACCAACTCGTATATTTTTTGGGGTTGGCGTGGGGGGATAAAGTTTCATGGTTCGTATGTTTTAAAATGAATAAAAAATTAGATAACAAAGTTTGGAAAAAAATAAAATTAGTCAACTAATTAATTAATTAATTGAAAAAAAAGAATAATGTAAAAACTTTTAGTTCAGCAAGTGTAAGATGGTGGGTAAATATAATATGGTAGGAGGACAATGTGCTAGGAATAGAACTACTACACTAGTAGTATGGTATCCCAGGTCCTGAGGTAAGCACGAGTGCACACGTTTGACAATGAGGTACGTAGGAATGAGGAAAGGGGTAGAGAGGGTAAGGGGGGATTGGCAAAAGTAGGAGATCCGCTCGCAACGGTTCTTCGAAGTAGTCAATAACGATGCAAACGAGCTCGCCGTCGTGGCCTCTTAAAGAGAAGTGGAAAGTGCTGCTGTGCATACATACACATATACATATATGTACATACGTATATACATATATACACACATATATACTCTCACTCTCCTGTATGTTTTCCTTCCTAATAAGAAGCTAGAGAATAGCTATGAACATTGAAATGCGCACTCTCTTCCTCTCTTCACTAGTAAAATCGAACTTTTGAATCATTGAATCGAACAATTTACTGCATTAACTTTGTCGAAATTTAATAATTTAATAAATTTTTTTTTTAATAATAAGAAAAAAAAAGAAAAGAAATAAAATATGATTTTTATGTTATAAAATAATTATCGAGTTGCTACAGATTTGATTTCATTAAATCGAATAGAATTCAATTAAGAAAACAATTTCTAATTATTAATTAGTGTTATAGTGATAGAACGTTCTTATTGTTAGTTACGATTCGCATCGTAACAAAGTTTGTAGAACTAATTAGTCAGCAGGAAGTTAGATCAATGTATTAAGATAGAGCAATGCTAATATAGAGCTTTATATTAGAGTTATTTTATTGTTTGTACAGAGAATACACTAACAATTCGTAATCATTTCTAAACGTAATAGTAAAAATAATAATATAATATTTACTTTTACGGTTAGGTGAGAATACAATTACATCGGGATTGTAATCAACAATGTTTGGTAGTGGGTGATTCTTATACGAGAATGTTACCCTTATCTTATACAGAAAAAGTTCTTTTAGTATAGAAACAATAAAAATGTAGAACAGGAATACAGTGTAGGTAGGTAGGTAAATACAGGGGGTGAGAGGTGGAGTGGGGTGGAGTGGGGTGTTGGAAACGATAGAAAAGAATTTTGCTGTAATGTTCGAACCGAGAGAAAAGTTTCGAGCGAGTTTCTTTCTTACATAGACGTTACAGAATGAGAAACAAAAAGATAAAAAAAGAAAGAGAGAGAGAGAGAGAGAGAGAGAAAAGAAAAATCTAGTTGGATCGTTAACGATGAAATTTAACACGATGTATCTCCGTTTTTCTTTACTTTCGTTTAAACTTTTTCAATATATTTCGTACTTATTATTCGTTTTTACAAATTAATCTGAACAACGAATCGAATCGTATTTTCCTTAATTTCATTCGTAATAAGACTGACAGAATAGTGTGAGGGAAAGAAAAAAAGAAAAAATAGAAAGATAATAAAGATGTTGCTTTTGATTTTCCTCGGAATCCTTTTATCTGTACGATGGGGTTTTTATTTGGTTCTCGACCTAACGCCTTTTCTTCGCTCGATTGCAAGAAAAAAAAAAAGAAGAAGAAGAAGAAAGAAAATAGATTGAAAAACAAAAAAAAAACTCAACGGAGGAGATCTAACGTAAAGGAAACGAATCGAGTTTTAGTAAAGAAAATAAGAGAGAGAGAAAGACAATGAGTGAAATAAGGGGGATGGGAAAGAGAGTGAAAACGAGAAAGGGAAAGAGAGAGAGAGAGAGAGGCGGAAAAAGCAAATAAAAAAGAAAGTTGTCCGTTTCGTCTTTCTTTCTCTCTCTTTCTCTCCTTTTTTCTTTTTACATTGAAAGATCTCTCATTCTTCTTACTTTCAGTTGAAATTTATTCAAGTAGAAACAACCGGTATTTCAATCGCGTTTTCCGATGCATTTCAATGAATAAAAAGGTAAAAAATAGGAAAGAGAAAGAGAGAGAAATGGTGAAGGGGAGAGGAGTGAGAAAGAGAGAGTTAAAGAGAAAAAGGAAACTATTTAAAGAGGTGGCGACAACGAATGAAATCGAGAGATGAAAAAAATTCAGTATTAAACGTGAGACTTATGGGGGTTGTTGAAGAGAGTAAAAGGTAAGGATCCTTGGTAGAATAGAGAATCTTGTAGAAAAATTCTTTACAAATTATTTTTTTTTCCTTCCCGTATTTTTCACCGCTTATAAAAATTTTATTTTATTTTATTTTATTTGATTTATTCTTTTTTTTTTTAAATTCATTTCAACGTAACGATTTCCTTCCTTCTGTCTATCTCTTCCTCTCTCTCTTTATTTTTACGAAGAAGAAAAAAAAATAGATGAAAGAGATAAAAAAAAAAGAAAGGACAGTGATGGTGATGGCGATGGTGATGGTGATGGTGGGTAAAGGAAAGAAATAGTAATAATAGTAATTTTTTTAAACGTTCATTTCTCCGACGTTGATACTCGGATTCACGCTTGACTTCGATTCCCGATATTATTCTTAGCTTGGTATTGGATACTATGGGAAATAGAGGGAGAAAGAGAAGAGAGAGCAAGAGAGAGAGAGAGAGAGAGAGAGATGAAAGCTTGGTGCTTTAAAGCACGTCCGTTAGACCAGATCGAGAATGGTCCTGCATAGAGTCGAGAAAGACGGGTTACCTCGTTCGGTTCTTTACTACAGAAATAGAGAAATAGAGAAATAGAGAAATAGAGAAGGAAATGGTAGATGGATGGAAACGAACGGACGAGTAATTAAAAGCAGCGACCCTAATTATTTTCGCGAGGATGTAACTTCAATCGTCGTCTATCTTCTGTCGTCCTTCTGAGTGATGGGGTCTATCTCCTATAGACCAAAAAAGATAAAAAAAGAAAAAACTCTAATCATAGAAAAGGATACATATATCAAAAAAAAAAAAAAAAAAAAAATATTGAAAGAAAAAGAGAAAAAAAAAGAGAAAGAAGAAAGGAAAGGATAAATGAAACAAGAAAAAGAGGGAGAGAGAGGAGAGAGAGAAAATGTTAAATAAAACTCTGATAGGTCAAAAAAATGAAGAAAACTAAAATCATAGAAAACGATACAAACGGAGAGAAATAGAAAAGAAAAAGAGAGATGGTAAAAGAAAACGAGATGAATGAAACAAGAAAAAGAGAGAGAGAGATAAAGAGAGGGGGAGGAAGAGAGAAAATGTTAAATAAAACGAGAACTAATGAGAGTAGTGGATAGAAAATATTTTGATAGTAACCTATATAGAAAATAAAGAGAAAATATAGAAAAGGATAAAAAGGGATTGAAAGGGTAGAAGGGGGGGATAAACGGGGATATATAGAAAGGGTTAGTAAGAGTAAGAAAGAGATAGAAAATAAAGTAAAGGAGGAAACAGAGAGTTATCGTCCTGTTCTGGGCTACAATCGTGGCTACAATCGTGGCTTCATCGTGAATACGAATGAGCTCTTGGTCGATCAGGCTGGGCCACTAATTGAGAAAGTTCTACGCCGTGGTCGATGTTTCCTCTGGATGAAGATAGTCGAACTATTCCCTCTATTCTCCTAGTCTACCTAGGTTACCTATACTTTCTTCGAGTAACACACAAGAAATGCTTTACATATTTCTTTCACTTTTTCTTACGTTATTGATGAATTCTAGTTTTTGTTTTCTTCGTCGTATGTAATTAATCTTCGAATTAAATTTAATTATACTATTATTCTTATTTGATTGGTAAATAGAAATAAAATTTCAATTTTATGGTCTAAACAAATTATGTGTTTATTTTTTATAAAGGTTTCGTTTTGAAAATTGTTTTTTGTATTCTATATTACCATATAGAAGCTTTTATGGTGTATTCTAAAACGATTGAACGAGTTAAATATGATTTTTAATTAAGTTTCATTCGCTTTAGTGTAATTATTATTGTAATTATACTTACCAGTAGTATGTATGAGATAAATTAAAGTTGTTACAAGTAGTAGAGGCAGCAACACGCTCAACACCATTTTCGTTCAACTTTCCATAATCAACGAGGATATTTATGTGAAGTTTTCTGTAATAGAAAAAATATAATATAGTGGAAGAATTATAATCATAATTTGTATATGTTTCCGGATTAAACGATAACCACAAAAGATAACTGATGTATATGTATCAATAATGATAAATCAATTCGGTCAAATTCACGTCTTCTATAGTTTGTCATTATTCGATTTGCGTATGGGTAATCAGATGAAAATCTTCATAATTTATTCTATAAAACATTTACCTTTCGAAATGATGTTTGAAATAGATGTTTGCACATGGTCACGAGAATAACGTTTGTTTGACTATGTTAAATTATTTATGAGAGATCGATATATGTATATGTGTATATATATGTATATATGATAAATATATATACATATATATATATATATATATATATATATATATATATATATATATATATATATATATATCATATTATTAAGAGCTTCATCATTTCATTAATTTATTTATACTCAATTCTATAATTTAGAGTAATCATTGTCAATTTTTTAAATAAATTAATACACATATAATCAAACATAAATTTTTGAAATGTTAAATTTCAAATTTTACTGAAATTAATAGTATGTTGTTAATTATTGGATACATTCGTAAATTAAAATCTGTAAGTAAGATTGATAATTCGAAACTATAATAAAAACAAATATGTTATATTACATCCTCGTCATACCATATGTTTCAAAGTTTTCATTATCTTTTTTCATAATCTGTACAGCTAACTACGAGTTTATTATTTAAAAAATATTACTTATTCTCTATTATTATTATAATATAAATAAATATTTAACAATGTAAATATTTCGTGGGTTGTTTATTAATCTTATACATATAATTGTTCCATGTAATAAACACAAAAAAAAATAAAAAAGAATATTTTTTAAATGATATAGAATTTCATTTCATTTCTATGCCAATGGGACTCATAACAGAGGATACATTTTTTTCCTTCTCATCTTATGGATTTATGGAAAATGATTGTAATCCTTCGAATAGAGGGTTAATTTTACTAGGTGAGACTTCTCAATCGGTGAATCATGAAATTCCTCTTCGGAATAATAGAATTCCTGGCGGATCGCATAACAAAGCTAATTGTATATATATATATGTACACATTCTTCTTTATTATCCTAATTTTGCAGAGTCTGCATAACTAAACGGATGCAGTTACATACTACTCGTCCTATCGAGTAATTGCTAATGCAAATTGTCTCGCATTAGCGACGATTTGTCGCAGAACGTACGGAGCGCATAATCATCGTCTCGTTATGTTCCCAGTGTTCGTATTGTTGTTATCTCTTTCTCCTTCTCTCTCTCTTTCTGTTTCTCTGTCTTTCTCTTATTCATTCATTCACTCACTCACTCTCCCTTTCTCTCTTCTACAAAAGTATGCAGTTTGCGAACTTCGTACAATCGTCTCCTCGTTTCTCGACTATTCTCGATTTAAACTGTGCAATACTTGTTAGGCTAATTTCATCATTATGATTAAAAACGAGCATCATTTTTGAAAATGTACTTGTTCTCTAAACGTTTATAGCTATCATTGAATTAATCACTCGATTAATAATAATATTTAATAGTTTAATAATAGAACAAATGATTCTATCTTTCTAAAATTTCCATGGTCCATTATTGAAACTGTTGAATCACTTGTAGGAATAATTATCTTGAGTATTTTATATTAGGGTATTTTCATATCGTTAATGTTGCAAATATGACGATCAGGATTTTTCTTAATGATAATTCTTTTAATAATATATTGAAAATTCGAAAAATTGTATATTGAGTGTAATTATTATTATATTAGAATGAAGTTTATTTTTCACAGCAATGCCAATTATCATTAAACTTTTGTTATTTCTTAAATGAATCCTCGACCAATAGCAAATCAGGTATTACGTTTAGAATATCTTACTTATAATTTTATTATTTCTTACTATAATTTATCTTTATATAAGTGGAAAACTTACTTTATAGAACACTTTATTTTTTCTTTTTATACCTAATTAGTTTATTAGTATAAACATTGAAAATGAAATGAAATGTAAGAAATCATTTGAATATTTTAAATTAAATTAGAAAAAATTCGAATAATATAATGAAATTATTCTAGTAATTGTTTAAGATAAAATATTTCGTCGAAATAATTTTCTTCAAAATGTTCATAGCAAAAAAGAGAATAGGTATATACATATATATATATGCATAGTATATTTCGTACACATCCGGAAGATACGGATCTTATCCGTGACGGATCGTAAATCGTGCCTGCGGCGAGCTCGCGAATATTCATGCAACGTCACACCGTCGCATCGTGCTTTACGATTTGCATTTATCCTATCCCCTTCGATGTTCTCTCGCGAATTATTAACTTTTCCTCTCTTCCCTTCTTCTTCATCTTCTTCTCTCTTCTCTCCTCTCCTCGTTCATTTCGTCTTTTTCTGTCATTTCGATCGATGAACGAATTCTCAATTTTATTATTTCTCTCTCTCACTTTTTTTCTTTCTTTTTCACACTTACAGAACTTTCCGTACGAGGAAAAAAACTTTTTCTCGCGACGAGAAGTCGGGGAAGAAAAAGACAAAAAAACATATTCGAAGAAAAATGAAGACTCGGAGAACGAGGATAAAGGGGTGTAGGATAGAAACTTGGTCGAAGGATACAGTTTGTGTTAAAAGAAAAAAAAGAATGAAAATAAATAGTTTCATCGTACGCGAAAAATCATTTCTCGATTTATTATTTTGGAATCAAATATAATTGATTTCTTTTTTTTCCTATTTTTTCTCTCTTTCTATTCTTTTGTTTCTATACTATTACCTTGATCGAGTAAATTAAGGTTATTATCGATTTTATTTCTCTTATATTATGCTTTTTTCTTTTATTCATGTTTAATACTGACTTCATAAAAAAAAAAAAAAAATTATTAATAAGTTCTAGGAAAATTTTCCATTTTCGTTTTTTCTCTTTCTCTCTCTTTATTTCTTTTATCATTATGCAAGAACATATCGTAAACGTTTATTATTTTATTTTCTTTTTTCTTTTTTTTTTTTACGACAAAAGAAAATACTAAGGATTAAACGTAATATTCTTAGACGATGTATTATGTGGATAAAAGTTCGGTAGGATGGTACGCAATTTCCTTATTGTCAGATATCTTCTTAATCTCTCTTCCCGAATCTTCTTTGCTTGGATTATAAAAGGTCTATTCAACCACCCACGGAATACGATAATAGGTTCATTTTCCTTCTTCTTCTTTTTTTCTGTAGTAAAGATTACGTTGACAACGCATCAAGAATACCTTCTTTCATTTCCCTTTTATAAAGGTTTCATTAGTTTTATAAACCTATTGCGAAATAATATATAATAAATTATTATAATTTATGTATCTAATTTGTTCCATTTAGTTTTTTAAAAATCAAAAAAAGAAACCAGTATCTTTGAGTAATTAGTAATGAGCAATCAATAAAGGAGTAAGTGAACAAATGAACAAATGAGCAAATGAGTAAATGTGCAAATAAGTAAATGGACAAATGAACAAGTTTTACCGTCATCCTATTTTCCTATTATAATAAAAAATTAATAGACATAATTTGAAAGATATGACAATAGTAAAAAAGATAAGAGATTAGTTGTTGGTTAGTTTCGAATTTCAATTAAGTACGATAAATTGGTTACTACCAATTACGTTCCCAAGAGCGCAATTTGTTCTCTTCGTCGATGAATCAAGAATCTAAATTTTCGTTTCGATCGATTTGTTCACTTTCTCTCTCTTTCACCCACACACACACACACACACGAACACAATACACACACATATACAAACAAACAAAATACACATACTCATACATCTTTACTTTCGTAAATATTTCTGTACTCTTGCAAACGCATTTGAAAATATCGAGTACTTATCTTTGACCTATTTAAAATTTATGTGAATATGTACTGTGTAATATCCAGTAAACTTATCGATATTATATTTATATATATACATACATACTCACACACCCACATACATATACGTATACATCAATATACAACAAACGTATATATTTGTAGTACATAAGTTCAGAGGATTATAATTGGTAGACATTCTAAACACTACGTCATTTCCATAATTTTTCTATATCGTTCGATGCGATGCAATGCGTTGCAATGCAATGCAATGCAATGCAATACCATGCAAGTCTAGCAGAGTGGAGGTCGATTTACAATCGTGCTTGCAAATCGTTTCGAAGTACGAATATTCATGTCGGTGGGAAAGGATTAACATTGATTTGCGGTTGCATGAATGTGTGTTTGTGTGTGTGTCCTGTGTATATATATATATATGAATGGTATATTCGTGGAAGGCTTTCCGTAGGGTAGTTTCTCTGTACGTGTGTGTCTGTGTAAAGGGAGGGAAGGGGGTTAGATGGGTGGATGCGTTGGGTGACCGAGGCGTAAATTGCGACGAATTAATCTTGGATCAAGCGCGCGCCCAATCATTTGAATTATATTTCCTTCTTCTCACCGTTTCATATTTTATATGCGAAGACGAACATATTCAATGACAGTACAATGAAATTATACGAAGGTAAGTATGTGGGTGTGTAGATGTGTTAGTTTCATGTGCAAGAGAGAAAGAGTAAAACAAAAAGAACATTAAAGGATAATTTCAATTCTCATTAATAACGTAATTGGTGGTAGTTTTCTCACACATATGATTCTTGATTTATTTTCATTATTTCCTTTCTTTTTTTCTCGTTCTTTTTTTTTACCCTAATTGTAAGCTTTATTTTATTATTTTTTTTTGCCTAAAAACGAGTTTGGTATCATAATCTTTATCTAGGAGAAAAAAAATTGGGAATATTTTCGAGAATTATAAAGATAATATCTTTTTTCTTGATTATGACAAATACAACGTGATGCGTTGTAAAATTTTAAGTACGAACATAAAAAGGTCTCTTTAAATTTTCAACGTCCTTATGAAATATTCATTCAATTTGTCTTTTTTTTTATTCTCTCTCTCTTTCTATCTCTGGTATAATCTAATTTGTAATGATCTATTAAAATTATTCTCATACTACAGTATATTTTCTGTTACCAATTAATAAGAATGATTAATAAAAAAAACAAAGTAAATCTTTCTAAGAAAATTTAAAAAATCTATTTTAGAAAATAATCGTTATTATTAAAAACTTATTTTTATCATAAATCTATATTCTCAGAGAATCTCGGTGATAACAAATACGAGTTTAAATGAATATAGAGTAGGACGTTAAACTAAAATGAAAATTTATTTCGAATGCAAATTCTGAATATCAACAGATTCACACATGTACATATACATATATATAAATATAGTATAAATAATTCGACGTTCAAGTATGAAGACAAAAAATTTGAATCGTAACCAATTAAAATTAAAAAAAAAAAAAAAATACCATTTATGGCAAATAATTTGTGCAAAAAGTAGGGAGGAAAAAAAAATTTTATTATAAGTAATAATAAAAATATATTACAAAAGAAGTGCCAGTTAACGAGTATGAAAAGAAAGAGAGAAAAGGAAAGGGTGAAAAAGGGAGAGAGAGAGAGAGAGAGAGAGAGAGAAAAAAACGTGATTTAATGTCGAGTCTTGCGAAATTATCGATCCCTGTGAGCGTCGATATATTAACGGTAATACGTTCTTGCCGCTTCTGATACCGTGAACGCCATTGTTAGGAAGGCAATATAATATCTTACACAGAGCTGGTATCGTTCCGTCACCTTACCAGGCTTGGTAACATATGGAGAGATTTTTCTTCCTTTAAAAAGAAAAAGAGAGTGAAAGAAAGTGAAAGAAAGTGTGTGTGTGTGAGAGAGAGAGAGAGAGAGAGAGAAAGAAGAAATAAGAATAGAAGTAAGTAGTAGTAGATATTCAAGATGACACGTACCACGAAAATCTAGGACGACTCTTTCTTCTAATAACTAATATTTCATTTTTCTAACATTAATAAAAACAAAACATCTGTTATGAACTGTTATATATTTTATGATAAAAGTTCTGTTACATTTTAGTAATTATATATATTATTAATATATATATGTTATTATTAAATATAATAATATTATATAATTATTAACAGGTCATAGAATGAACTGCAATTTCGTATAATGGAGAGATTCATCTGTGAAATTGTTTTATAAAATATCACACACGAAACAACAATAGAGAGTTTAATGTTTTAACAAATGTTCTTTTTTGATATATATTGATATTTTTGATATATATACTTATTTGATTATAATATAAAAATATATGTATATGATATGTTAAAATATAAAAATTGTAAACGTTAATTCATATATTGAAATCAATTGTAAGATAGCTGTACAAAATTAGTAAATTTTTACATCGACTCGAATTGTTGATTCGTCCGATCAAAAAAGGCCTCGAGTGCAAAGGATTGATAACACGTACACATGATCGAATCGTCAAATATCATAAAAGTTATTAAAATTCTACTCTCTCATCGTTATTAAATGTTCCTTTCAAAAGAATTCCTTCGAAAAAAGGAAAAAGATAAATGAAGATAAAAAAAAACCGAATTATTTTCCCATAAATGTAAATTCATTTTTTATGGTATTTCGTTAAAGCCTGACGTGAAGAAGCTGAGGTCAAGTCGTCGTCGTCATCGTCGTCGTCGTCGTTGTTGTCGGGAGAAAAAAAGAAGAAGAAAAAAAAGAGAGAGAGAGATAGGGGGAAGCCCTTGTAGGAAACGTCTTCGCGTGATGGGGAAGCCACACGCGGGAATACTTGAATTATGTATATCACGGGATCGTGAGTATGCGAGTGAGTGAGCTAGCGGTCTCCTTGACGATGTAATGAGCTGTCGATGTCAGCCAACGAACGTCGACAGGATGGCAAACCCTCTCCCCCGCTGAGGGCTCGGATTTATTGGGGACGTCATAATGAAAGAGGATGCTTGTTCACGCCCTACGGCGATCCCTTGACATCTTTCTCTTCATTTCTCATTCTATCTCTCTCTTTCTCTCTCTCACTTAATCGCATACTTCTTTTGTTTACGTTTCTATCTTTTTCTCTTTGATTTCTCTTTTCTTGTTCGTTTTATTTCGCAAATCGGATTTTAAATCGTTTCGTTTTGTTTTCAATCCCCTTTAACTTAAGTTTCCAATTTATACGAGTTTAATTAAAGACTTTTCAATTTTTCCGTTTAAAACGTATTTTGCGTATATTTACGATTAGCAATAGTTACGAGTAATTTGTTTGTAATCCCTTTGCAAAAATACGTATTTTATGTTCGTACGTTTGTTTTTTAATTTAAGAGATATACATTTTGAAAAGATCGAAAGAAAATCTTTCATATATAATATTATTCACTGCACGATTTCACAATAAGGAGAACAAAAATTGGTCGGGACATTTTTTTCTTCCATTTTTTTTTTTTACCACTTGAAAAAAGTCACCCCTCGAAGCGTAATTTAATTATGCTTCAAACGTGTTCTTTTTTTTCTCCCCCGTTTCTTTCCTCTTTCTTCTTCTTCTTCTTCTTCTTCTTCTTCTTCTTCTCTCGAAAGTTAAGTACGTGGTGCAGTTTAAAAGAAGTTCAAAGGAAGTTTGAAAAGTATTTGAAGATTTGATCGGGCTTATCAGGCACGAAACGACGTGAGCCTTTAGGGAAAGAAAAAAAAAAGAAAACTTTCTAAGGGAAAACTTTTGAGTATCCAAAGCACGATGCCTTATTCTTCTTTTACCATCACCCTTTTCTTCCTTAAATAAACAACCAAAAGGGAGTTTATGTATAAAATATCTATATGTATGTATGGTATGTTCCAAAATGAGTGGTAATATCAAAATCATTTAAATTGACAAGTTTAATAATCGTTAATCTAAACTCTGAAAAAGACTGTTGCATATCATATCAATCCGATATCGTGTTTAACTTTGACAAATAACTGTTTGGTAAAGTTTTAGAACTTAACCAATAATTTGTGTACTTTTCGACATGATTAAAATCTTCAAACCATAATATTAGTATATTTCGATATGGCAATAGCATTGAATTGGATTGATAAGTAGTACAACTCAATGATATAACGGACACTCTTGGTTGATACTTGAAGGTAAAGGGATGTTAGAAATCTAATGGTCCCTTTTATTCTCATCTTCTTTTATGCTATTAGTTATTATGATTGTAATTAACAGAATGTCCATTGTTCAGGTTAATCCTCTTTCCCTATGACCCTTCATCAATTCTCTTTCTTTCTCTGTCTTGCTTACTCCTTAGTCCTTATTCTCTTACATACACTCATACATGCATATGGATATGGATATATGCACGAGTTCGTCTCTTACGGCGCATATAAACGATATTGCCAGACAGAGTGAACGCCGTTAGGGTACGAAGCCCTCCAGGGACCAACTCGTATGCTATTGTGCATATACATGTGTGCGTGTGTATATGTGTCTGAAGGATATGGATGTGGAGATACTACGTCAAATGAAGTAATTGCAGTCTAGGTAGTATAGTATGGTTAAGCAAGGGTAAACATTAGTTGATGTTCCCGCATAGACAATGGAAACGGAGCAGCAACTGGATTGCTAGATGGACCAATGGTGAACCTGGCGTGTATCGTTGCGTAGTCGAACTTAGGGTTAACGGGCTGTTTCTATGCGTCGCGTGTCAATTATCCTCTCTCCTGACACTTTAGTTTAGCCTTCGACACTTCTCTATCCTACTACTCGTTATTCGTAATTAATTATTCCATTAAATTCCTCTCTCTCTCTCTCTTTCGCAAATTTCTGAATTGTCTGTACATTGTTAAGAATAAAGTATTAACTATTTTTATTATAATAATTATGTTTATTTGATTTTAATTGTCTTCGTGTTTTTTACTTTTTAATTTTACGATTCGAGACTTATTTTTCTACTAATAATACCTTTTCATACTTATTCAATATAATTGAAAATGGACACACGTGGTTTTACCGCTTGGATTTTATGTTTTGTTTCTTCGGACGAGTAACTCATCCATTTTACTAACGATACCTGGATTGTTTGATTACTAGTAATTTGTCGAGAATTATTTATCTAACGTAGTTATATAAACGTGTTTATTTTAAGCCCATTAATTCAATTTATTTTATTATATGTTAAATTAGATAAGGATAATTCGATTTTACCAAGCGGTCATTCAATCCAAGGCCAAATCGTGTCCAATGTTGCTTGACTTTAGTGATCAAACGAGAATTTGCTAATCATAACGATAATAATTATAATATTAATATAAATAAAAAAATTTATTGCAAGTTAATTATTGTTTGCACATAAAAAAAGAAAAAGAATTTAGACCTAATATTTTTATTATGAGTAACAAATTAATTTATAAAAATTATAAAAGTAATTAAAAAACTTTACGTTTCGATTTATCTCTACACAATTTTTTTTTTTTTTTTTTTACATTAAACGAGATGAGCGAGAAAGAAGGAGAGTGCGATTAAAATTGTAAAAATGATTTTTATTTCATTTGTTGTCAGCTTATTAAATTTATCCGATCGTATATTTCTTTTAATAATAATATCGAGATTAATATAGAAAAGATTTAATGGTCGAACAGAACCATCCGATTTTGTAATTTTGCTAGCGTATCCGTACTATCGTTCCAGTCATTTCGATTTGTTCGGTTTAATGATCGAATTCTCGTTCGTATGTTCCGATTCGATGCAACAAAAATTGCGATCACTACGATTTTTATCTTTATTGGATAACTATGTATGTATATATATATATGGATATATGTGTACATGTATTCGTACCACTCGTATCTCTCACTCGAACAAACTCGAACACTTTTTAGTACGAGGAGAAAAATAGAATTCGCGATAGATTGTGAGCATTGTGAACGCCATATCGTTTTCTTCTTCCCTATTTCTCTCTCTCTCTCTTTATCTTTTTATTTCATCCTGTATATATATATATCTTTTTTTTATGAGATCCAACTTGAAATAATCGTGAATTAAAGTCGAAAAAATTCGATTATTTCCAAAAATTAATGAACGCGTATACGTACTTTCTGTCTCGTGATAAACGCAATATGAATTACTATTTATCGAAGTTCATATAATATAATTATTTGTTAAAATTATCAAATTATCAATTTAATTTTTACAATTGTATAATAAAAAATAATAAAAGATAGAAAATAACACTTCGATAATATTATTTCAAATATATTCGATATAAATTCAAAATATTTAATTTATGTTATTAATAAATTTGATATTTTTATTATTAAAAACCATCGTTCTATCTACAATATAAATATACAAAATCACTTTTATTATTTCTGCGTAGAGTGTTCGAAAGAATCGTTGGAAAGCAAATAGATCGATATAAACGATTGGCTGGGTCGTGGATTGCACGCGTTCGAAAAAACGCATCGTTTCATTATCCATCCCATGGTTTGTTGTGGTTGTTAGATTTTTATACCGAATTGAAAGAAAACTTTTTTATTCGCCTCGCTAAAAGTTTTTTTTTATTACTCGAAGTTACTTTTCCATCTCTTAATTCCCCTCTACCACCCCTTACCCTTCATTTTCTTCTTTAGGTTCCTTCTCCAAATAATTGGAAAAAGAAACTGAATGAGAGAGAAATAGTTGTTGTTGTTGTACGAGATTCGAAGGTAAAGTACTCATGGTAAATAAAATAGTGACAGAAATAAAGAGAAGGGAAAGAGAGTGGGAGAAGGAGGGGGAGGACACGAAAGAGTGAGAAAACTCGACGACTTTCAAATTGTCGGAAATGTCATTCGAATCGTCGAATCGCTGACCGGTCTTTTTTTTGTCGATTTCTTTTTTGGTGAACATTACTATTGCCACACAACACATTTTGCTATCGTTTTCTACTTTTTTTGGGGCTTTTTTCTATGTTTTTTTTTTAAGAATACAGAAATTAATTGACCGGATATCGTCATTTTATTTCATGCTAATAATGAAAAAGGAATTAGGAAGTTTTTGTTACAAATTCGTTTGCATTATTAGTCGAGACCTGTTGTAGAGGAAATATTATTTTCTTTTAAACACAAAAATCTATATTTTGTTATACGAAATTGGATTAAATGAAAAGGGAATTCAGGGATATAAAAATATGTTTATTAATTACAGTTTGATGAATATTAAAAAGTAATTCATGCGTGTATACATCCATGCATGTATTGATAGATTTTAAATCATTAAAAAAATGTATGTAACATTATTAAGGTAATAGAATTGTATCTGTTATTTCGTTCTCGATTATCTGGATTATAGATTATAATTAGAGGGTAATGTACGACATAACAATTACACACATGGAATATAAATAAAAGTATTTTATATATAGAAGAACTGAAAAGTATTGACTCTACTAGCATGTAGAGGGTAAAAATGTTTAGAACCTATTATGCAGAGGGGTATAAAGTTTTAAAAAGATTTGTGAAGAATTGAGTCAAAATTTTTTTTTACTTGCAATTAGATGAAAAAAAACAGAAGTATTACTTATTTATGAAAGAAATGTAGAAGGGATGAAAAGTTCTAAATCCAGCACGTGGAGGTTATAGTAATGTTAATGTTCAATGTTTAACAAATGTTCTTTTTTTGAAGTATAAAGATATATAAAATGTTAAAATATATATGCAAGTTTTAAAAGTTAAATTTTGTGTAAAATCATTTCAAGATATCTGTAAGAAATTTATAAAATATGTTGAAAATAGTCTCGAGTTGTTATTGATTCGTCCGAAATAAAAATGCCACAAGTGCAAATGGTTAATTATAGTTAAATTTTTGATGAAAATAATTGGCCAATTATTGTTCTATATTAATTATAAAAATATGGTATTACTATCATATAGTAGAGATAAACTTGAACTCATTAAAGGGTATTGTAGTGGTCTATCAATATATATATACTCCTCTCAGGATAGTTGTACCCTTCCTTCTCATTTCTCAGATTCCCCCTTTTCCTTGTGGTATTCTCTCAACGAGTAGGACGAAGAGGGACATGTGTACCTTCCTATCGATGTCAAACACGAGAAGCAGAATTCCTGAGATTGCGTTTCGACAGATCGACCAGGGAATGAAAGACGAGAACGAAGAGGCGGAATTTCAAGGCTCCTGCCACATCAGCGTCTGTAAGACGACCAGTTTAAGAAAAGGGAAGATAGGGGAAAATGGGAGAATAGAAGAAAGAGAAGAAGAAAAAGAAGAAGAAAAAGAAGAAGATAAAGAAGAAGAAAAAGAAGAAAAGGAAGAAGAAGAAGAAAAGCAGAAGAAGAAGAAAAAAAGTCAAGTACAATATGTTTCCCTAGATTTTACGAGGACAACGGGATACGAAGGAAAATATGTTGGAAGTTGAGGGTGGAAAAGTAATATTCGCACCCTTCCATTCATAGCGTTAAGCGTTCGTGACTATGATGATACTTTTTCGATATTCTTTTTTTACTTTTCTTCGCAAAATGTATTATCATGAAACATGAAAAATGTTCGTAAGTACATATTTGATGAATATTTATGATAATCATAAAAAGAAAGTTAATTTGTCTGATACAAAATGTCTAGAGCTTTTTTAATAAATCAAAAATAATCAAATTGTATTATTTTTGTTAATCAATTAACAATCAAATATACCAATTTTGTTTTCCTTCTCTCTAATATTAGTCAAATTAATTTTAATACAAATTTCCTCTTTGTTTTTATGTAGTATCTTTTATCGATATAATTTTGTAAGTATTTTTTTGAAATATTCTTAATAATTCCAGTAAGAAAAAATTATGCGAGTGCATTTAACCAAACTGGCACGAGAATATTGAAAAGATGAAAATTAAATGAACATGTTGGGACATTTTATAAATAAATAAATATATCTTAAAAATTTTAAACGAATGATAGAAACCATCAGAGAAAAAAAAAGAAATGAAGTAACCAAGGTATTACCTTAAAAAAAAAAAAGAAAATAAATATTTCTCTAACATATAAAAAAATCATTTAAATTTCACATACATCCACTGATTTATCTTCCTTACCTAGAATGTCTACTTTAAAAGAAGATAGAAGTCCAATCGAATTAGATCGTTTTTTTATCAACTAAGACGACATAGCTTTCTCAACCCATTCCCCGTCAACCCCCACTTTCCTCCTTCTACTTTCCTTTCTCTCTCTCCTCTCTCTCTCCTCTCTCTCTCTCTTTATCCTCATAGATAAGAATACTTACTTACTACGAGCTTACTTCTTTAACCTCTTTTCGTCGTGTGTCTCCTCGAATCTCGATTTCCAAGTCTCACTCAGTTCTCTTTAAAGAAGTAAGAAAGAAAGAAAAAAAAATTGGAAAAATAAAAAAGAGGAAATAAAAGAAGAAAAAAAAGGAAAAAAAAAAGAAAACGAAAAGATAGAAAAAGATTTCGTCGATCGAATCGTTAGGATTTACGATTGCAAGGCATTTCTTAAAGTCCTCCTCTCAGAAGAACCATCTCTCTCTTAAGAATTCTTACTACTATACTATATATATATACTTTTCGTTGAAAATTCCGCTAAGGAAGAAGGACTCTTTCCTTCAGGGTTTTGTTCTTTGACAAATTATCCCTATCGAGAACAGCTTGGTCACGTCTCGATCTCATACCATTTTTTTTTCTTTCTCTCTCTCTTTTTTTTCCTACTTTTCCCTATACAAGAAATCAATCCACTTTTCTTTCTCGACTTATAACGACAAACTTTCTGAACTCCTGTATATATATGTGTGTATATGTATATATGTTACTATATTGAAAAAGAGAATGACCGAACGAGTGAAGGAGAGAGGGAGGAGCAGTTAAAGGTGTAAGAAAAAAGAAAGAAAATGTATTTCTTCATAAAAATTGGAAAAAGAAATGAAAATTTGCCCACCCAAACCCACCCCACCTCTCACTTCAACCTTATCACACATTGAAGAAAAGATATAAAGGAATAAGATACAGATTTTCGTTTCGATATTAAATTGGAGAATAAAATTGAAGAACAATGGATATAAGTGATGGGAGGAGCGGGGGTTTAGTGGGTGAAAGAGAAGAGGGGTAGGAAAATATCGTTTGAGAAACGATATAACGAAGGATACATCGGAGAAATCTCGTTTACGGAAGATACACGAAAGATACACGATAGGATCGACAGGATTTAGAACCAGTAATACCAAACTCGACGTCTGCCTTTGTGGTCGGCTTTGTTATAGGTACCTACGTGTTACAAGAGAGTTGTTAGGATTACGCTAGTTCAGGATAAACAAGAAACTTCTTCTAAATTGTTATACGTTTTCGTGATTAGATTAAAACAAATATATATATATATATGTAAAATATAATATATATATATATATATATATATATATATATATATATATATATATATATATATATATGTAATCTTTTTCGTATAAGATCAAAATGAAAATATAAAATGAAATATTTTGATGAGTAAATTGTAAAATAAACATTGTGTGGTTTTGGTTTTTATTTTTTTCCTTTTTTTGCTTATTTTTTCTTTCTTTTTTAACAGAAAACGACACGGGTAAAAACCGTAAATTTGATTAATCGGATTGCGGTCTATAACCAATGGTTTCCTCTGAAAAGCTGAGTAATCGGCTAGTGGTCGATGAAGCGGTTGGATAAACGTCTTCGTAAAGTTCTAACGGTTTAAAATGAATTTATGCAACGCCAACTGATATCAGTGAAACTATTATTTAATAAACTAACATACGTTGGAATTATTAATTCATTATTTATGTTTAATTCCCCATACATTCAATCTGTAAAAACTTTTAGATAAACCTATTCGAATTAAATCTTGCAATCATGAAATACGTTAATTTGATTTAAAAGAAAAAACAAATATATAAAAATTCTTACTCTTGTTGTTACTAATGTATATATACGTATGTATATATATATACTATTATTACTTTTTGATAATTTATTCTTTCGTATTCCGATTAATTTGGAAAAAGCGTTGCATTATAGATCATGTGAAATCCAAGTGTTCGACCTCAATCGAGAGATTCGAAGAAACTAGATCATTTGGGTCACAAAGCTGATGTATTCTAGTAGTAGTGATTAGATCGATCAGTAAATCTTACTACAAATCTAACACATTTATAAATTCTTAAGAATCTTACATAACGTGATACAGTACCAACTTTCTTGCCCTCTTCTCTTCTCAGATTTATCAACACGTCTACCTGTATATTTCCATATATCCTATGTATATATGTTAAAGTATTAACTTTCGTGCTAGAAAATTTGACATTACATCTTTGAATATATAACTGCATTTATTATAACGTTTTACATTAATATTGTGTTAAACGTTTGTTTGGTCGAACTATTGATATCATATCCGTAGAGAGAATTAGGGAGAGAGAGAGGGAGAGGGAGAGAGAGAAAGCTTCGTCACGGACGTCCAAAATATATACACATATACATACATACATGATGCTTTCATGCACACGTATATGCATACATCGAATTAATAACCGACCTCTTGTGTGTCTTGTAATCCTGTCATACGTAATGCAACATGTTAAATGACCCGTTGGTTCGGGTTTCGCTTAAAAGTAGGTCGATACCAGTGACACAATGTCGTGACATGGAACGTTACATGGTCACGATCTAACGATAAGAAATAAACGAAATTCAACATGAATATATTTCACTTTAACTAACTTTCTTAATTTAACTTGATTTTTTGTTTTCTTTTTCCATATTTTTGTTCAACCCTTTTATCCTTCATCGATTTCCAATTAAAAATATTCTTTTGATTTATCTTTATCTTAACCCTTTAGGGGTTACACATTTATTTGAAAATTACTTTGAAATATTCTAATAACTTAAATAATATTAAATATTATAGTAATTAATTATAATAATATAAAAATTACGCACATTAATTTGAAATAAACCAGATGAACTTTTTAAATCTCGTCTCACTCAGTTACAATGACGTATCAGAACGTCATGTGCGTCTTTGCCCAAACAAATGCATGACGTACTGATACGTCAAATGTAGGCAAAGAGTTAAATGTATAATAACATAATTTAACATAAAAAATATTTTAAATATTTGTCATTTATTCGAGTATTTAATTCGAGTATCCAAATATCTATTAAGCTTCTAATCTAAATTAATGAAGTTGTATGAAATCTACTACTAAGGCACAGTAAGAAGAAAGAAAGAAAGAGAAAAAATTGAAATGACTTTACAACGATAAAAGTTAAGTTGTCCGAAAAAAAGAAGAAAAAAAGTAAGACAAATTTTTATCTTCTCGTCTTCTAACGATCGTTGAACGATAACCATGTTCCTGAGAGTTCTCAGGAGGATCTAGATACGGTATCGGTAATTCCCTTTAAGGCGTACTTTCTCGACTGAATGTATGTGCACAAAACCGCGTCGAAATTTATCTCGGTCTACGTTATCGTAACCGTTATCATTATCGTTATCCTTTTACTAACAGAGAAAGAGAGAGAGGTAGAGAGAGAGAGAGAGAGAGTGAGAGAAAGTGTTAGAACTTAGGTATTATTAACATTACAATGATCGTTATCGTTCATGAAATTTATATCTCAAGTCGAGTTCAAATAAATTTTAATCCTTCTAATGCTTTTAACTTTATTATATACTTTATTTTTGTTTAAGAAAACAAAGAAAAAGTTAGATCTATGAATTGTTAAGATCGATAATTTCAAATTAAATGTCACACACGTGTCTGTTGTCTAAATGTATAAACGTGTATGTCTGTCTGCGTGTGTGTGCGTGTTAGTTCATAGGAACATACTTTATGCAACGTTAAAAGCCCGTAAGTGAATGGATTTATTGTACTATTTTTTTTTCTTCCTTGTTTTATTTCTTTCTTTTTTCATTTTTATTTCTTTCTTTTGCAAAAGGCCAGCACCGCACCGTACCACAACGAAGCTGGTTGGCCAGCTTTGGCACAGTTTTCCACGATAAAATATTGCGCGCGATAGTCGAAACAACGGAAACTGGCGAGACCTTTAATGGACGCATAAAAATGCGCGTAAACGTGTCGTGCTCGGCGCATTAAGCGATTAGAACGCTCGCTGCCTGTTAACTATCGGCCTTGGGTTCGTTCACAAATGCAACGTTTAATTAAAATCGAAATATTCCGCGACGTGATTTAAACCCTTTTCATCAAAAGGGTTCCCATTTAAATATATATTCCTAACTCTTTGATGTTATAAATACAAATTTACGTCGATGAAGACAATATAGACAAAGAAAAAAAAAGAAACAGATAAAATGAGCTCCAAATTCGTTCCATTCGTTGTGATAAAAAATAATATTTAATACTTATTTTTAATAATCCGAAAATATTCCGTTACTATATTAAATATTACAACATTAAGTACGAAACAACATATTTATTCCGACTATATTCTCACTTCGAAATCGAATATTTAACACGTTTCGTGCTACGTATATCACCGGTGGTACATTTACCATTAGAAATATTTCTTTAATGCGCTGAAAATATATGTTTATAATAAATTTAATTCTGTACAAAAATATTCCTATTAAAATATTGATGCATTATACAAAATGCAGTATAGAACAAAACACATAAGTTTGTTTAATTGTTATATATTTACAATAATTAATAATTACATGTAATGGTTGATTTTGTTGAAGCAAAATTAAATGACCTGAATGACAAATCAGGTAAAAAGGGCTTAGCACGGAATGTGTTAATATTTAATCATCTAATGCAATAAATTGTTTAAAAGCCTGTGTGTGTGTGTGTGTGTCTTTGAATAATGACAAAAAAAAACGAAAGAAAAATCTTTGATGATGATGGAAACTTTGATTAAAAAATTAATTGCGAATATTAGAAGATGAATTGCCATTTGTTAAAAAAGTAAAAAAAAAGAAAATTAAAAATATTAAACAAAGACGATTAATTTGACAAAGTTGAAAAATTATGCGAAAAATCCAATTAAGGTACATTTAGAGTTCATGTTTTTTTTAATATACATAACGGGCTGATGGTATAGTAATTCTTAACGAAACGTATCATTGATCGCTCCTCTCTTCGATATTTTTAATCCTGCGCGAAAATTGAATATCGTAAAAATGTCCAAAGCAAAAATTGAGGCATTATGAATCGTTGTAACGTGAATCCAAAAGAAAGAAAAAACAAAAACAAAACTAAAACTAAAACTAAAACAAAAAAATAGAAAAATAACAAAAAAAAAAATAGAAAAAGAGAATTGTTAGTTGGGTCTGCTAGTGTAATATTCGCTTAGATCATAAAGATAAATCGACAAGTTGTAACTCGAGCTTAGTGTCCTAAAAAAAACATTGACAAATGTTTATAATGGATACTCTAGGAACCTATATAGGTTTTTGTCTTTTTTTATTTTATTTCATTTATTCTTTAGTGTAACAAATATTGGCGTATCGTCGAAGAATTTGGGTCATTTGAGCATATGTGTGTGTGTGTGTGTGTGTGTGTGTGTGTGCACACGTGTGTTTCGTTCGACTGGAAATAAATTTATCTTTGAGACAAAATATTGTTTTTAACTTTTGACACTTAACATTACTCGCGTTGGCACTTCGATTTAAAAGTATGAGCTTGTAATAACGCGAAATATGGAAACGAAAGAGACGAGTTAGAAAGAGAGAAAGAGGGAGAGAAAGAACGAGAGAGAGAGAGAAGGATAGAAAACAAGATCGTAAATCTCTCGCCTCCATCGAGAAACAGTCCGGTAGGATGCATAAAACTTGAAAGCGCTAAAACATGAGCTCGTGTATGAGCAGTTAGTTCGCGTAACTTATGGCTTACGGTTTGAAACCAGGAAGAGTTTAGCGGTTGCTATCGAAATATCGTATGTCAACATTTTGAACGTCGTGTCGACATTTTGTTCCACGATTTTTCAATGTTCTATTTTACCAAATATCTACCGTTTCATCAATAATTTCAAACACGTGCTATTTTCTAACGTCCAACCTATTGTTGCTCAATAAAAACGTGAATGACGTGATATAATACATGGCGTTTTTATATTTTGTATTCAATTGTTTTTGTTTAAATAAATTTGAACATGATGTATTTTTTGTATGCAAAAAAATATAAAATAATATTACAATATTTGATAAATACGTTCCTTGTCACGTGTACCATTTTAAGTAGACACGAAGTGACAATGAAACTTATAGTCAAATGCAAATTTTACAGGAAATTCTATAAAAAATGTATTTTAAATATCATTAATTGTACAATGACGAATACACGTTTATAATTGTGGATTGTCATATTTAAACATAATTTCTTTCGTGTGTGTATCTTATAACGAGAAATATTGTCAATTATAAATTAAGTTAACAAATGTACATTTTGAGCCAAAAGGAAAAACAAGAAAAATATGTTTATAAAGGATGTTAGAAAAAGGGTTTTTCCATTGGGAACAGGTGTCACGATTTGTCGGATATACTTTTCTCCCAGCGTGTGTAAACGCGATCGTATGTTCCCCCTTCAAACATCATCGACAACGTCTTTTGAGTTCGACTCGACTCTACTTTTCTGTCAGCTTCTCTTATTCTTTCTTTTTATGCTCAAGAGAACTGTCCTGAATTCTTTCTTTGCAAAACCGAACAAACCAATGTTGCATTTTTTATGATTTTAGTGCGGAATTATTAAATGTCTGTGAATATTTTACGATTTTCAATAAAATTTAGATTAAAATAATGTTATATATTTATTATACTATTTTCTAATTTGTTGTTTCTATTTATTATTCAATAAAATCTAATAGTTTAAAAACATGTAAACTAACATTCAGCAGTTTAAAGTACACGAGATATTATTTTTTTATTATTATCTTACTATATCAAAGTAAAATACTACTTGTTAACCGCAAGATAATAAAAACTGTAATATTTCTTTCTACGCGTTACGAGAAAAATATAATGATGAAAAAAAAGAAAACTTATAAATGCAAGGTGACATTTTTTACCAGTCCTAATAATATGATATACTTTTTTTAGTTCCTGGTAGTATACTATACAATGCTGCACTACTTGTTAACCGCAAGATAATAATACAGCAAACATAAAAATGAACATTATTGTGTAGTGAGTTTACCGTACGACTCGAATCACAGCTCTTAAACCGTAGTGCAACAGCTTGCTTCGATAACGAGCAACTACGACCAACCATTTCGCCAAATTACATTTTATAAGAGGAAAACGTAAACGCGTGTGTAGGATATAAATATTTTCTTAAATCATCTCGAAAAGAACAAGAAAATGTAATCTAATCTTTTTCAACGTACAATTTTTAATTAACGAGTAAAAGGATCCTTATATTTTTATACATTTATATATACATATATATTTTTGAAACAATATTCTATTGCACAAACAAAAATAAAAGACAAAGAAACAAAAAAAGAAGAACAAAATAATAAAAATAATATTTGGAGAAAGGATTTTTAACGAGAGAATGAAAATGAACTGACTACTTTAATTTCAAAACGTGTCCATACAAAATGCGATTATATGTAAAAAAAACAAGACAAAGTTACATTTGGCAAACTGAAACTCTAAATGTTATTGTACATTACCAATCATTTGCATTTGGTTATCATACTACTTTCGAGTTTTACTACGGTAATGTAAAAGAAGATTTACGTTCAAAGTACCTATTTCAAAGTATCTTCCATGTTAGAACTTAGGTACTAACTCGCTGACTGTATGGAATAGCTTAATAAAAAAAAAAAAAAAAGAAAAGAAGAAAAAAGAAGAAGAAGAAATACAGTATTTTAAACTCCGACACACAATAAAGATTGCAATTTAAATCTACTTCGATAATCCGCGTTAGAAAGTTTTCTATCGAACGGTAACCAAACTCCGATATTACATCGTTGCATTAGTGTTTTCCCCTAGGAAGTAAACAGATATTTACATTTACATAACCCACCCGTGGAATAATAATTTCCCCGTTTTTAATATCCGTACAATCGTGTCAAAAAGTGCAATCGTCAGACGAATATCACTTCTCCGAAATTATTCGGTCATATTTTTTTCTGTTTTTTTTTTGTTTTTCTTTTTGTTTTGATTTGTTTTGTTTTGTTTTGTTTACGAGGGAACAAAAAAAAATTATTATGGAAATGAAAACGAGTTTTATCAAAACTGTCAAAAAATAAAAAGACAAATAAAAATAAAATATATACCCGAATTTATTTTTTTTCTTCCCTTTTTTTATTTTTTTTTTTTTGTGGGGGAATCGGGATTGGCTAGGGAGGGGGGAGGGTATGTGGAGGCTTGGAGGGTTGGGGTTTGTGATCGAATCGGAGCTAAGGTTTTTAGAAAAATGGCGTTCAGTGAAAGCTTTTATACACGACGAGCGAATTATTCGAAAGCACGACGATTTTAAAAGCAGCAAATGGAAAACGAACGAGAACGGGCATGATGCATCACGATCGATCAGGGGCAACCGATCATTCGCTCGGTTAGCGGTCGTATCGGTGTACACTATTTTCTATCCCTCTCCCTTCTGTCACTCTCACCCCTCCCCTTTCTCTCTTATTCTCTCTGTTCAATAGTATGATACTCACACTCCTATTTTGACGTAACGTGTACCACGACCGGTCATCGAACGCTTTGTATCCTGACTCGATATCCATTATCAAGATGGATAAATCGATAGACAAGTTCCATTCGTATGGACTAACGGATACAACTCGTTTACTTTCAGGATTTCCTACGAATCTTAAATTACTAATGACCAGTCTAATTAATTATCATCGGAAAATATCACAATGCGAATTTCATTAGTATTTTGCAACTCTAAAGTATACAATTGAATCGATTAAATTAGATTATCAAATTATAAAATTGTGTAATAACTTGACCGAAAGTATCTCGGGGTTTGTGTACAGTAATTTTAATATTTAAAATAAATTTTTTTTACCGTAATATTACAATTAATAATTCTAATATTTATACTTAAGAGAATGTTTAAGTTAATTAAAATTGCGATTTTCATATTTAAGGTATTCCACGAATATTCGTTGTAATTTGAAATTGAAAAATATGAAATTAGCCTTTTTTACAAGTAATTAATATTATTATAATTAATCGTGATATTTTGTATCAAATAATAATATGAATTAGAATGTAAATAAATCTTTCGTTAAAGAATGACATACTGACTGTGTATGCAGTATTATAAATCGATTACAAAAAGATATGCGTGTATTTTGTAAAAAAGCTATGACACGGTATGTATATTTGTTGCCAATTTCATTGGTTATCTAGATACAAGTAAAATTTCTAATAAGTTCAACTCGACGTCATAGAGATCCTTCCGGCGAACAGATGTCCGAAATATGCTCCGACTTGTTAACGAAATTCTGACCAACTGTAATTGGAAACATCGTAGATTATATGTGAGCATGTAGTACGTACGTGTTCGCTTTTCGATGTAACATCTGTTAAAATTTTAATTTATTTTCCTAGACCATATCAACTAACCAAAAAATATTTTTCTTGTTAGTTAAATATCCTATTTGAGTATCGTCCAATTACTTTTGACTTACTTAACATAAAAAGCTAAATCCAAACAAATTAGATAGGTAGATTATTTTTTTTTAAACCATTTCAATGTTTTTTTTTTTTTTACAGATTTATTTCAATGAAGAGAATTTGAATGTTGAAGAATACAGAAAAAAAATGAATTTAAAATGTAGAAAAATAATTGGCAAACTTGTTTTAAAACGAAATAATAGGTAAATGCAAATATTTCCTATTTTTGGTCGTAAAATTCGCTTTGCACACTGATAGATATTTGTCTTTATACGGTTATCTATTAATGGAACTATTGACGTTTACTTGATGCCCGCATATACGTATTCTAGCAAAGTGATACTTATATATAACTTCGACTAAGCTTACAGTACGATCTATTCCCAGTTGTACATCAGTATATCTACCTGTCATTTACTTATAATATACACAACTATACGGTTATTTTCAAACCAAGTAAAATTTTCATCTACAATGTTTGATAATAATTTACAAGTACTGTTATTTGTAAAATTTCAAAATACAAGGTAATGAATTCTAACAATAAAGAAAGAAAGAAAAGAAAGAAGAAAGTAAAATAGAACTTAGCAGAAAATAAAAGAAATAAAATATATGTTAAGCGAAGGTGAAAAAGTAAATGGTCCATGTGTAAAGTTGAAGGTAATGGTTGGTTAATATATAAGTACATATGTACATACATGAATACATACATAGATAAATACACGAATAAGAGTAATACACGCACACATACATGTATATCGAGTTGGTTCCATTTAAGTTGCCACATAGGACGATACGCAGCGAGTAAAAGTACGCAAAGTCCTCGGGGACTCACCGAAAATGGGGAAGCACTTTGGAGGGTGGCCGTAACGAGGTGGCACTGGGTGCTAACCACGGAATTAACCGAAACTCATCCCCAGCTATGCTAATGATCGTCCTGGTTAACTTCCTCTGTGGAACACAAAGTTCTACTCGGAAACTTTCCATTTGCTGTCTATCTTTCTCTTTCTCTCTCTCTCTTTCTCTCTTTCTTTCTCGCATAGATTCTACCAAGTTGATCAGCTCTTACGATCACGATCGCGTTCTACCACGATTTCACACGATTTCACACAATTCCAAGTGAATATATCTATATATGTATCTCTGTCTCTTTCTTTCTCTTATTTTATACATTTTACTTTATAATTCCTAAAAGGTTTTTGGCAATTACGATGATAGATCGAAGCAAAAAGTGTAATATTGTGTGTGTATTTGTATGTGTATGTGTATGTGTGCGTGTGTGAGTTATTTTTATCTGAAAATATTAGTGAGATTATCAAGTATTTATTGAACTGATTTCGGATGGTTTGTAGCGATAAGAGAAATATACATTACGAACACGAATTTAAAATATATCATTGATGACCCAGTTAAATTTATTAAATCTATTTACGAGATTTACCATTCTTTGAGGGTAGTTGTGCGTCAGATAAACGTGAAATAGAAATTTGATGCAAAATAAATATCACAGAAAATGATTAAATCTTATCAAACAGATAAAATCTTTAATTTAGGAAAAATTATTTTCGATGAATTCAAAATAACATTCTTGCGATTCCTCCAGGGAATGTGAAAAAATAAATTAATTGGATAAGATAAAAGAAGTAGGATCTTTTGTCGTAAAAGTAGGGATAGGTCTAAAACCCTAGTTGGGTTTATTTTCTTTTACGAGAATCAACGACCCGTTTCGTAATGGACCACTGAGGTATTTGCTATAGGATTGGTTTGCTGAGTTAGCAGGACATTGATCCAGTACCTGTAATAAGGTAAGCGTCCTAGAATCGACGTTCAGACTTTGAGTAAATTCTATGTACCAAGTTTCGTCAGACTTTGATAGATTTACATCTACTACTACTACTAGGGTGTATCATGGTTGGGTATCTTGTTTCTTTAGGATGATCAGTTTCTCTCGTCAATCAATAAATGTTAATTTATTTTTACTATATAATATAAAAATAATAAAATTTATGTTTTTTAACTTGACATAAAGTATAATATATTATAGTACACGATCAATACGTAAAACGTATTTATGCTAATCGTTAGAGTAACCGATAAGAATCTCCGATTTTGTATTCCTTTCCTAAGGGATTGGAAAAGTTCCGTAGATAAATATAATACTTAACGTATGGCACTTGCCATTTGTTCCGCATATCTAAAATATTTAAGATCTGAAGGGTGATAACGTCTTTTGTGAGTAGTGACGTATCAACGTTTTATTATGCAAATCTATTATCGTTATTATCGGTAAGCTCTAAGAACAGAAAGAAAAAGACTAGAAAAAAGTTTATGTTATTAAGAAACAACATCGGGTTCAAGTCAACAACATTCAATTACTTTTTTAATAATTTACCGATCGCTCACGATAGAAGTTGAAAACTTGGTAAGTACCAGATCAATTGAACACGAACTTGTGACCACAATCAGTTGTGTGTTATAAAAATTTATAATGCAAAATGTTTCTATATATATTTCATTTTAAAACTTTATTAAAACCACATTAAAATCAAATATGTATTGTGTGTTTATGTATTAAAATATAATATGTGTTGTCAAAAAAAAGTAAAAAAATACGATTAACCTGATACCAGTCATAGGTTATACAGTTACAACAAACAAAGAATAAAAATTAAATACCAACCAATAGATACCTAATTTAATAGAGAAAACTGAAAATTGAATACCGAATGATAGTTATCAAGTGATAAAAAAAAAAAAAGAATATTTTAAAGAAAGAAAGAAATTCTCCGAGTTTATTAAGCGTCCACAAATATTGAAAATCTTTTGGAAAAGTAATCGAATCCTGAATTTCTTTCTTAAATCGAAGAGTGTTATAGATGGGACATAGTTCTCCCAGTGGTTTTGGGGTGTCGGTCAGTGAGTGACTGTAGAAGATAGCCCTGGAGGATACCGTATGTGGTATACGATCTATCTGCGTTCTATCTACGATCAAGGATATATCCTTATTTTCTTTTCGAAAAGAAATTTCTCCTTCTGGCTTGGTTCAACTAGGTTAGTTAGATAGATAGATAGATAGAAAGATATATAGATAGATATAGAATTTAGTTCTTTGGATTAGCAGGTATCTAGTTATCTAGCTATCTAGCAAGCAAGCAAGCTAGTAAGCAAGCTAGCTGGTTGGCTGGGTGGTTGGTTGGTTGGTTCGCGGTTCTCAAGAGAAGTGCGAAACTCGAGAAAATGGAATATTCCAGTTCGTGGGTTATTGGACAAATGAGAAGAGGATTCCTTCTCCTTGGTCGGAAACGACAAGTTAGTATAGCAACTTGCTGCTGGGGACTGCGGCACGCATACTTGAGGTGGATTCTCAACAACTTGAGAAAATGGATGGAAGGAAATGTTGAAGCTTTGGTTATTCTCTTTACTCTGTCTCTCTCTATCTATCTATTTCTCTTTCGTTTCCTTCCTTTTATCAAAGATCAATTAAAAGAACATACATTAAATATCAACGAATTATATCACTGATTCATCAGTTTCTTATCTTAATGATACGTTATTCAAACCTGATTCTAACGACCTATTGAGATATTACGAATAAATTTGCATTAATGAGAAATATCTTTCAAATAATAATAATAATCTTTCTTTCTAAATTCTATCGAGAGAAAAAAAATCGAAAATTTTGTTTGAATATTCATTGAATTAACCCTACGGAAACATAGAGCTGAATAAAGGAAAACGCAATTCGGAAAGCAGATGTCGAGACGACGTCGAAAAGTCGAGTGTGTGCGATTTTTCCCTAACACGGTCGCGACTCTTTACGACTTTCCCGTTGAAAAACTTGCATTTCTTTTGCGTCAGAGAGGGTGGGTTGAAGTAAGAAAGAGAAAAGGAAAGAAAGGGTAATGTGAGGGTCTTGCCGAGGGGTTGAGGGGGAAAATAGACGACTGAGAAGAAGAAGAAGAAGAAAGTAAGAAAAAAGAAAGAAAAAAAAGACACTTTCTCTCTCTCTCTCTCTAACTTTCGTCCGGAGTTTTATTCAAATTTTCCATGGTCGAGTTCTCCTCTAACAGTGGTCGCCACGTTCTAAACCCCCTCCCCGTCTCCTACCCTCCCTCCAACCACCGACTGCCCATTTCGAAGAGAGAAAAAGTAATGCGAGCAAGATCCACAAGATTTCCGTAGACCTTCCATGTTTTGTTTCCCAAACTTTTTTTTTCTTTCCCTTTTCTTTTCCTTCCTTATTTTTTCTTCTTCTTTTCTTTTCCTTCCTTATTTTTTCTTCTTCTTTTCTTTTCTTTTCTTTTCTTTCGGAACTCCGATTTTCCGAGTTTTCCTCGTATTCGTATTCGCGGAGAAAACTGCTAGCGATCCCAAAATTCAAGGATTCTGTAAGTCGACGCAGATGTGACCGGAATTTTACCTTCTTTTCCGTTGTGTAACTGTTTCTTTTTTTTTCTTTATTTTTTTTTTCTTCTTTTGGGTTCATCACTATATTACTTCACTTATGTATTTTATGGTTTTCTTTTGTTTTATTTTTTTTTAAATAAAATTAACACATTATGTACGATGTCGGAAAATTAGTTGAAAACAAAATAATATTTCAGGTTGGATGATATATTTAATTTATGCATTTACCTCGAAATATATATTTTTTATTTTATTTATATATAAAATACGTAAAATACGTTTGACGTATTTATACGTTACGCCCGGTTAATAGGTTAAGAATTTTTATTTATAATTTATATCGAGAAGTACACTCTTTTGAAAAAAGAAGAAGAAAAAATAATTTTCTCAAGACGAATATTTAAAAATATTTTTAATATTATTATTTAATGAAAAAGTAAGTTTAAACAATAATGTCAAAATTTTATTTAGTTTACAATAATATTATATATAGTTAACAAAAAAATAATCAATAATGTCAAACAATTTTTATCTGTACAGTTAAGTATAATTAATTTCTAGAATTGTTAGAATAGTATTGAAAAATAGTTGCCTTTTAAATGATGAAAATAGCAATTGTATGCGGTAGAAAGGGAATTCAACGTTGTAATTAAATTCCAAGGAAGATGGACAGAGAGAGAATTAAGCTGTTTACTTTGCGTCTCTCGTTTCCGTGACGGAACGAACGATAGCGCTAGAAGGGATTACTCGGTCGATGATAGTTGTTGAATGTTCGTTACTCAAACGAAGAAACGAATGAATGAACGAATGAATGAGCGAATGAACGAACGAACTAACAAATGAACGAATGAACGAACGAATGAACGAATCAGTGAATGAGCGAAAGAATATCCAACGGAAATTGACGATGGGGAAGATACATGAAGGGTTTAGAAACACCATTTAATTTTACCTTTAGTTTTGTCCCGCTTTTATACTCAACAAGACACTGATTTCCATTATATTCTTTTTTTTAATTTTTTATCTTTGTTCGTTACATAAAACTTGGCATCATTGTTCAAATAACATGAGCATATACAGGATGAATTATTTAATACAAACCATTTAAATAATTTGATTGTTATCGTTGATAGACTAAAAGAAATATATATATATATATATATATGTATATATGTTATACGAAACACCCTGTAAATTCCACTCTTATCTAAAAGTTGAACGATATCTCAAATAGAATATTTCTCATGTAAATGTCGTCAAGTGATTTCACGTAACATTGTACGTGAAATTTGCACACGTTGCATTTGCATTTGCATGTTGACGAATGTTTCCGCACGTTACTTACATGAGGATATATATATATATATATATCTGTGGGTGTAATATATATTATACATATGCACCGAGTAATAGTTTCTTCCTCCTATCTCTTTCCTGTTTGTAAATTCAAATGAGACGAAAATTCATAGATATTAAAAATATTTATTCCTTCTCGGACGATTTACTTTTTTTTCTCTCTTTCTCTCTCTCTCTCTTTCTCTCTCTCTCGAATTCAATGAATTTGTTTAAGAAAGTTTTATCAACGACTTTTTAACAAGATTTGGTGATAGAGCAAAAAACGAAAAGAAGAAAAAGAGAAAAAGGAATAAAGAAAGAAAGTAAGAAAGAAAGAGACTTATAAAAGTTAGACATTCTTTTTGTATAAAAAAGAAAAAAAAATTGTTTCAAAATGAGAGCTTTCGAGGCCATTGGTATTGCCCCCTACCCTCTCCTCCCCCTCTATAGTAGAGAATTTCTGTGTTAGAGAAATCTAGTCACGTAGTGAACGTCCGACGGTTATTAAATCGAACGACACTTTCGGGTCAAATCATTTATATTTTCGTGGAGTCTTTTTTCTTTGTCGAGTAATGTAGAATGGTTATGGGCGAGAGAGAGAGAGAGAGAGAGAGAGAGGTGGGAATCGATCGTTATGTAATTTATAACGGAAACATGAAATTGTGTCGATATTTAAGGTAAGCGATTATATTGTTAACAAAATAACACAAATTATGTTTTCTGAAGAAATATATTTCTATACGAATAAAAATAAAAAAAAAAGTAAAAAAAAGAAAAAAAAAGAAAAAAACATATTGGGATGGCAAAAAAAGGAAAATTTAAATAAATAAAAATTTATTTATTTAAATATAAAATACTGACAAGTATTGTAAGTTCAACGAAATATTTTTTTAGACGTTAGATTATTTAAATATAAAATATTATTAAATTTTTATTGAGATAAAATTATCGTGAATTATATTATATTTATCGAAGTGCATAGAAAAAAAATTAAAATTTTGTAATAAAAACATAATAAGGAGCTTTACAAATTAACTTTGCATTATTTGTTGCTTAACCTTACTGAATAAAGAAAGAAAGAGAGACAGAGAGAGAGGGAAGAAAAAAAAGGAAAGAAAAAAAGAAAAAGCCTAATGAAATATAACTAATCTAGTCGTGAATTGCTAGAACGATAAGTAGTAGTAGTAGTATTCATTTAGTTACAATAAACGTAACGCAGGACTAAACTTTATGACCGGAAATGTACAATGAATGTCTAATTAAAAGTGCAGCAGTAAGTCGAGATAATTAGACGTGAAAGTAATAGTAGTAGTAGTAGTAGTCGTAGGATGAGAAGAAAGAGGAGGAGGAGGAGGAGGAGAAGAGAAGGAGGAGGAAAAGAAGGAGAAAGAAGAGACAAGATGGTAGGGAAAATCGAGTCGAACAGTAGTAAGCTTTCTTTTACCCCGTTTGGACTACGCGAAACTCGTTACGATTTCTACGGCAGTTAACTCGTTGATTACTATGACGATTAAAAATCTACAAGTAAAGTTCTTGATTGCACTCTCTTTTTCTCCTACTTTTTCAGTAAGCCCCCTCCCCAACTCCTCTCCTCCTTTTCCACCTTTCGACCCCCTAATCCTTTCGTTAGTGTAACGAGGTAGGTACTTTCGACATTATTTTCTACGAAAATGTGCCACTGGCTCATACGTAATTGGATTCCCTATTATTTTTCGCGAAAGCATCGCGTTCGTTGCATTTGCAACAGCAGTTGTAGTTGCAGTTACATTTGCAGTAAAGGTAAAGGTGTTACAGTGGTAGTAACGTTGTTACTAGAAAGATATTTTTTTTCTTAGTTCTCGAGTGTCCCGTGGCACGTATCGTACTACTGAAAGTCGTTAAAAAAATAAAATTCCCACGTTAATCCTCGATTTTACAACGTACCCACATCATTCCGATATATCCCAGACTTAGGGAAAAAGTTTCCTCGTATTTTATTCGGTAAATTACTTTATAATCTTATATCTCTGGTCGTACTACTAATAAGTCAATAATATTGGAGTAGATTTGAAAGGTGATATATCGTGAAGTAATTAAATTAAGTTCACGGTATTGGTAAGGATTGTGCAAAATTCGTTCAAACGTTTTTTTATTTAGAAATTTTAATTTCAAAGATACATAAGAACTTTGATCGACTAATAGTTGGAAAAATCGATGAATTTTTGGACAAAATTTATGCAAGTTAACAAAATTATGACGTGAGTAAATGACGTCGACCAGAAAAATGTTTTAAATAATTTGGAGGTGGTCGTATATAAAATATGAAAAAAAAAAAGAAAAAGAAAACATTTTTACATTAAAATACAAAGACAGTTTTTACCTGACACGATATAAATGTCGCTGTATATGGGTGTTTGTATATCTTGACGTCTTTATCCACGAAAGTAAGAACGTTTTTGATAGCTTCCAGCAACCTGAGGCAAGCATAACTACCTAAGTTCTTTTTTTCTTTCTTTTTTTTTTCTTTTTTTTTTTTTTATTCTGTTTTTTTTTTTCACTAGCAGTAATAAATCTGCATACGTTTAACTCCCGTGGTTGTAACTCGTATTTGTGTTAGTAATTGTACTTGCGGTTCTTGTACGAGGCTCGTGACTCGTTTCAAAGAAATTTGTCACGGGGGTTCTTTCATTTTGCTTTTCACGTCACGCCGTGAAGAATCTCCATCCTTTTCGAACCCGTATTTGCTTTTTAGAGATCAATAATTTCCCATCTTTCGCTCTCTCTCTTTCTTTCCCTTTTTCTGCTTCTATTTCTCATTCCATTTAGGTATACTCGAACACTTCATTTTTCTTCTTGGCCACACAGTGCCTGAGCAACCAATCCTGTGTGCCCTTACGTGCCAGAGAGGATTCTAAACGTCTTTTAAAAGGGGAGAATGAAAAAGCCATAACTCAACTTCTAACGTCGAAGTCCAATCCTCCTATATCTTTCTCTCTCTTCTCTCCTCTCTCTCTCTTTTTCTCTATCTCTCTCTTTCCTTCTCTTTCTACTTAAAGAACTGAAGTTTCTTTTGATGCTTTCGAACTACTTTTATTGTGACGACAGGATTTTCGATCTTTTCAAATTACCAAACATCCTAATTTATCACACCATTTTGAAAACTTTAATAATAATTGTAAGAAACATTTAAATTATTTTTTAATTTAATTTGTTTATACAATTCAATTATATTATAATCATCTTTAATAAAATTTAACTTCTAAATGTCAAAAAAAAAAAATAAAAAATGAAGATATTAAATTAAATGTTTACCTAAAAAAGTAAGAATACATTTTTACACGAAATAAAATTTTTGTTAACTTTTCAAACACGTAGCTCTGTTGACCTATAAAATATTATAAATTACTAAAATTAATCTAAAAAAAATTTTTGGACTCTTAAATGCTAAACTTTCTTCTTCCTTTTTTTTCCTTTCTTTTTGTCATTTTTTTTTACCCCAACCATACTTCGAGTTATTACACACCAATAAGGGTAGGTTATCGATCGTTCTTAAGAATTATAATAAAAAGTGTCGAGTACACGAAAAGTGGTTTAACTAAACCTCTCAAGTTTATTTTTCTTTTTTCTCTTTCTTTCTTTCTTTCTTTCTTGTCTTTTCATTTTTTTTCCTTTCGTTTCAAGTGAGATCTCAGAAGATGAATAAAAGTAACTCAAGTATAAAGAAAGTTTTTTTTCTTTTTTTCTTTTTTTTATAAATTTTAAGTACGTACTCGTTTATGGAGTATACTTGATTGCTTACCTTCGTACAAATGCTTCCTTTTCTATTGTATCAATGATTTCTTCCCAAAATTGTTCCTTGTTACTGTTCTTCTTCTTCTTCTTCAGATTACAATTTGTTTTTCTTCATGTTTGAAGTTTTCGTTTAAATTTTGTCAAATATAAAGTAAAACGCTTTAATTTTTTTTATTCTTTACATATAATGATAATAATGATGATGATAATAATAATAATAATAATAATAATAATAATAATAAAAGCACGATCTAATTTGGTTAAACTATTATCACAATATTTCAAAATATATTCATACGAGTGAGCGAGAAAGTGAAAGAGTGAGAGAGAAAGAGAGAGATAGAGAGAGAGAGAGATAGAGAGAGAAACAGAGAGAGAAAGAAATAAAGAGAGAGAGAGAGAGAGAGAGAGAGAGAGTTCACGTTAATTATTTAACACGCGTCAGCGAATATTACCGACGCACTTGAAATTACTCAACCGAATTTCGCTACGTAATGATTAATCTATTATCGAAAGAGTTAATTACAGTGTATTTGTTACTAAGCACGGTTCGGTCAGGTCATACTGAGACAGAAAATTTACTACTACTTGACAGTATCTCCTAATTTCTTTACTTAAAAAATAAAAGAAAAAAAAATTAAAACCAAATTAAAATTCGAGTAAAGTACAAAATTACAATTAGAAATTTAAAAAGATACTAATATAACGTGTAACACATAAGACAAGTTATAATAAATAAAGTAAGATTCTTTATTTTAAAAAAAGGATGATTAAAAAAATGATTTCTCTTAATAAAAAAAAAAAAAAAACAAATATATAAATGATAAATAATAAAAGTAGTTTGGAATAAAGAAGAGATAAAATCTAGGAAGAAGAAGAAGAAAAAGAAGAAGAAAACAACGATTTATATTTACAAAATAAAATAATAATTATTGATGAAATTGAAAAACAAAAATTATGCCTAAGTATGCTTTTTATTTGTTTTTTTTTTTAATTTTTGTTTTTTATTATTAGGTATTAGGAATACGTGTATTAAATGTACATAGATTATTATTAGAAGAAGTCTAGTTTATCTATTGTAATACGATTTTGTTATGAGGAAGGAGGAGTGGGAGGGGGAAGATACGCGTGAGAAAGAAAGTTAGTAGTCGAGTAATGGATTTTTCGATACTCCACATGGAAAGCGAAACGAAATGAAGCGAAGCCGCGCGTATCGGGTTCGCTCGAAGACTGAGGGGATCCTTTCCTATTTTCCGACGCCTGCGCCCCACTAAATACCAACCCCAAGTTACGGCCCTGACGCGCATATCCCGCGCTTTTCCTTCTCCCCTTTTTTCTCTCTCCCTCTCTCTCTCTCTCTATCTCGTATTTTATCTGTCTCACTGTCTGTCACTTTTTCTCTTTTATCATCTTTTTCTACTTTCTTTCTATTCTTTCTTTCTTTCTATTCTCTTCTATTCTCACGTTAAACTATTTTCAAAAAGCGCCGTTCTTCTCTTGCGCGTTTCTCTAACGGATTGGCAGTGAAATCAGTGGGTCAGCATTTTTTCACACAAGTTCCTCCACCAACGGATTAAAAGCTTTCTCGGTTGCGACAAGAGTCAGCATCTTTTTCTAACCAATATTTCACGCCATTAAACACCATTCCTCTGCAATTAAGATTCGAAAATTTTTACAGATAGAAGGAACAAGAGTGCACGAAAGATAATTCTTTCTTTTTTTTCTTTTTAATTCACTTTAACTCTATATCTCTTTTTACTTCTTCTTTTTTGTTACAAACTCCATGCCTACGATCTGATTTAGAGAATGAGATGGATTTTTTGTTTCCTTTTTTCTTTTTACAGTCAAAAATGAAGTAACGAAGAAAGAATGAAGAAGAACACATAGGTAACGTTTTACTTTTAATCTTCATTGAAGTTTCTTTTGATTCTTCATTGAAGTTTCCTTTGATTCTTCATTGAATTTTCCTTTAATCTTTGTTGAACTTATAACAAAATCTCTCTTTCTCTTAATCATTAATTCTTATACGTAAATCGATACTGAATTCGAATGACATTTTTTACATCGAAAAGTGGTGTGAGAAACATACGAGGAAATACTTAGGTAACATTTACTTTTATTTCTATTTTCATTTGTTTCTTCCCTGTATTCCCTTTAATCACTGCTAGACTGACAAAAAGTTCTATCTCTTTCTTTCTCTCTCTTTTGTTCATTAATTCTTATACCTAAATTCTGATTTCGAATGACATTTTTTATATACAAAAATAGAGCAGGGATGTACGAGGAAAATCTAGGTAACATTTACTTTTATTTCTATTTTCATTTGCTTTTTCGTTGTATTTCCTTTAATCATTGGAAGACTGACAAAAAGTTCTTTCTCTCTCTTTATCTCTCTCTCTCTCTCTCTTTCTTTCTTTTTCTGATTAATTTTTATGCCTAAATCCTGATTTCGCATAGACTTTATTACATTTCATTATTATCCTGAAAACGAAGTTAAAAAAATACGAAAGAACATCCAAAGAAATATTGTTTTATTTCTTTTCTTCCCGAAATTCCCTTTTTTTTTCCTAGTCATTAATTAATTTTTCGAATGAAATTCTTCTGTACATCTCAACATTTATCCTAAAACAAAACTAAAAAAAAACAAACTAAATGATTCTCGTATTTCCATTCCGTTCTTCTTTTTCTGACCACAAACTTCCCTCTAATTTGTCTAAAGTGAAAAAAGAAAAAAGAAAAGTAAAGAAAGAAAACAAAAGAAAACAAAAAATTAAGAAATAGAAAAACCAAATGCATTTTTAACCGACTGTAGAAAACTTTCTCGTCGACTTTGAAATTACAAAAAGAGAAGAAACACACAACAAAACAAACAACAAAAAGAAAAGAAATTCTTCTTTTCGATGAATAACGCGTAAGTATTTTTTCCGCATTGCAAGAAAATGCAATATTTTCTTCGTATTCCTTTCGACCCCGATCTAACGTTACTTTTTTTTTCGAGGACAGTGATACACATATACATATACTTGGACGTGTTCACACACGTATTATATAGATATACACATGCACACACACACATATGTAGATTCATAGGTGTACACGATGGAGAATTCTTTACGCTATTTTCTTGGAATTCTTCTTAATGCCCTTCGATCTGACTGTTTTTATTCTCTTTTCCTCATCCCTTTTCTTCTACTCTTTCACTGGGCAGTTCGCTCGACCTTTCATCGGCTCGCCAGGGTAAATGCATTCTCCCGTTACTCGGTGCACCTAACTTCTTCTTCTTCTTCATCTTCTTCTTCTTTTTCTTCTTCTTCTTCTTCTTCTTCTTCCTTCAGCTACTGCATTCTTCCGCTCCACTTTTACTTCCCCGTAAAAACGTTGGACTTTTCTGGAAAGGCAAGCAAGCAAGCAAGCAAGCAAGGAAGCAAGCAGGCTTACCAACGTGATCTTTCTTTTTCTTTCTCTCTTTCCCTTTCTCTCTTTGTCATACTCACTCTTTTACGAACGAGACAAAGAAATACTATTTGAAAAGCTGACAAACGAGATCTTCTCTTTTAACGTAACGACGACGAATAGTATAACTTCGTTTTATCCGATTTAACGTCTTCTTTTCGAGCTTTTTCGATAACTTCATCTTAAGTTACTTTTTTGGTTGTTCTTTTCTCGATATTTAATAAATATCTAACATTATGAAATAATATTGGTTTATGTGTATATCTTGAATTAGCAATTTATTATCATTACTTTCCTAAATCCTTTCATTTTTATATGCAATGATTAATTAAAATACAAAGTAATATTATTTTCAATTTTAACTTATATAAGATCTATTTGAATGTAATAATTTAATACATTATTACTTTATTCTTGGGAATATTTAATAATTAATTACTAAACAATATGAAAAAGAATATACGTTTTGAGATAACAATTTATTTTCATTAATTTACTTAATCGTTTTATTTTGATTAATTAAAATACAAAGTGATGATTAATTAGAATATAAAGAAATATTGTTTTTAATTCGGACTTATATAAAATCTTCTATATGAATATAAAAATTTAATATCTTTTTCACTCTATTCTTGGGATTATTTAAATAATTAATTATTAAACAATATGAAAAAGAATATACGTTTTGAGATAACAATTTATTTTCATTAGTTTACTTAATCTTTTTATTTTTATATTTGATGATGGTGGTGTTAGTGCTATTTAACCCTTGGTAAGAAATCTGTACAGCCACCCTTCATGTAGCTTTATTCTAAGAGTTAGGCCCTTTTCCTGACCACGAGTCGGCTTTTGCCGCTGCTAAGATCAGGAATTGCTCTGACCGCGTTTACTGACCACGTGTCGTTTTGGCCACGTTTATTTGGAGTCAATTAGCGAAGGTAAGAAAGATCTCAAGCATGCGAAAAAAGGTACCTAGCAACATATTTGAGTTATTTCCTTCTCTATTTAATCTATCTTCAAATCACTATATAATTGTGTAATTTTCATTTGAAATAAAGTATTCTCTTGTCTAGGATTTTTTCTCAATTTCTTGAGAATTGTTATGTCGAGGCAAGTTGTAAATTTGTGTACATTTATTTATTTATGAATTCCTATCACACTCATTCCTGCGATAAAACTATTATATATTTTGCCTATCTACGATTTTATTAATTAATAATATAACTACTTATAACTAAGTGAGAATAATCAATATGAAAACCTGATGATCGATAAGGGTTAAAATATATCGAATTAATCATTAACCCAACTATTTGGTAATTTTTTTTTGTATAATGTTGATCATTAGGTATTTAGGAATGTGAATTAGAGTGTAGCGATCGCACATATATTTCCAAGTAGCAATTAATGTCGTCACTTAGCTAAACTGTTCTCGTTGTAAGGTGTGATGCCTATTCTACACGAATTACGCTTGCAACGATTTAATTGGGTTAGAGCCGAAGCCGCCTTCCGGTTACTACGATAGGGGTAATCGCATCGACCCAACTCAAGGATCAGTGGTATTACTTTACATCTTAAGTTAATCACTCTGCTTGAGATAGAATATTCTACGTTCCTAAGTTAGTTACAAGTTTGGCCCAACAACGTTAACAATCACTTATCAAATTTAAAAAGTCAATCTGTCTATCGGATCTATCTATAGATTATATCTGTCTATCAATATCCAATTTTTCTCGTATCGGATATCTAAACGAATACTGTCATAAAAAATAACTACTGAAAATGTTGACCGGCAAATAATTATTAAAAATAATTTAAAAATAAGTTAAAAATAATTTTTTAACTTAAATATAATTGAGAAGTCAATCTCTATTTAAGTGAATCTTCGTATCGAACATCGGGACACCGTTGTGATTACAAAATAATAATTTTTTGTGCTGTAATGGAGACATTTTAAGACTTTAAATTTGAAAGCTTTAGTAATTTTGATATTTCTAGTACAAAAAGAATCGATCAAAGAATACTTCAGTCGAATATTGCTGATGGTTCTTTTTATAGATAGATTCCTTCGAAGACACTCGTTGTAATCTCCTTTCTAAGAATGCGGGTGAATAATGAAGCGACAACTGAACGGACAAGATGCCTCCTTGGAAAAGAGATGGTCCCGTATTAGAAATCTGACGAGTGGAAAAAGTTGTCAAAAGTTTCTTTCCCTTAGAAAATATGACAGGAACATGATTACAATCATTCTCCGAGTCAATGTCTCGCAAAACTCTGTTACTTGATATTTTAATAGAATAATGTTCATTTTACATTATGCTAAGTTTTTTTTTTAACAAAGTTTTAGTAATTTAAAAAAATATTAAGTTATCTAAAGCCAAAAAATAGTTAGCATGGTTTAATAAAATAATGAATTTTCTCGTGCATTAAGTTTTTTCATTTCTATGTAAAATTTATCAAAAAATATTTCACACAAATATTATACGATGAATTTTCATAATGTATTTTATTCAAGACCAATGAATTCATGAACAACGAAGGGTTAAACAATAATACGAAGATTTCTAGTTAAAAACTCATCAAGTGGAAAACAATTATTGTTGAACAATATTCTTGTCCTTGGTGTATTCGTTTCGAGTAACAACTAGCTTTCTTCCATCCTTAACAATGATGAGTCATAAGAATAGAATTGAACAATAGTTATTTTTGCAAAAAGATTTTCCATATAAAACAACAAGTTTTAACAATACATGACTGTTTTGTTTTGAATGCTGTAATTATTTTCAACACGTAAAACGAGAAAGGTAATTAAAGAAATAATAGAAAAGAGAATATGAGAAGAAAATAAAGAAAGTAATCCAAAAGATAGAAAAATAAATAGAACCAAATGAAATAATCGTTTTATGATTATTGCGGAAAAGAATAGAATCGAGAATAGGAGGTAAGTAACGATTGAGTCAGCGAATACGTTTTTTTCGGTGCAAAAGAGAAAGGAAGGAAGATCGTAGAGGATTTTGAAGTTTCTTGTCGGTTAATGAACGCAAAGGGCAAAAGAAGAACTTGACTAACTAACGAACAAACGGACGTGAACGAACGAGAACGAAGGAACGAACAAATGTTCAGTTAGTGAACTTTTCCTTTTCCTCAAGTTTCAAAGTAATCAACTTTTCATGAGAATTTTAAATACTTCGGAAAATGGTTTTAACACTATATTTTTTTCAGATTTTGCAAGAAACGTTGCAAAAGCAATGGACACGATATGATCAGTTGATATTAATATTAATGAAAACAACCATTTTCTGTATTCTTTTATGAAAAACTAAACTTATTAGTTAATCTGCCAATGAAAATAAAAAATATTCTAGATATTTATGTTTGCAATACTAACGAATAGGATATTCGTATAGGTATTTTATTCTTACTGATAACACAAGCTTTATGGAAACGTATCTTTACGGATGGTCATAAATCTAAATTATCTGGGATCGCTTAATACACGAGGTGGAAAGTCAAACAAAACAAAACGAAATGAAACAAAAAAATAAAAATATAAAAAGCTAAACAAACATATAAAAATGCAAAGCAAAAAACAACAAGATAATATAGACCAGAAATATTCGAGGCAACTTTATACCATACCCCTGGTATCCATTTTTAAATCCGCACGCTTGATACATATAAACCCAGGAAAAGTTAGTTACGAAAAGAAATATAACCGTCCTATAAATTTTGATCTAACTATAATAAAATGGAACGCGTCATTTAAAAGAGTAACACATTTTACGCTAATACTTCATATCTATATATACATATATAGATATATATTATTATATATATATATATATATAAATGATATTTTTTCTTCCGAGTCCATTGCTAAAAAAGAAAGAGAAAGAGAAAAAAGAAAGAGGACATGGAAAAGTGTCCGTTACATGTCAGATATAAAACGCTACCACTTTAAAATCGACGTCGTATTTATTGACAGGTAACATGCAAACTCTATTTCGAATCTAATGTGTGTTCATGTATTGTTAACGAACTACCTAAATGCATACATACGTTTACACATATACACATACATGTATACATATATATAGTGAGGGACATAATTTAGTTCGGTGTGAGAATCGCTAGTTGTATGCAATGAAACGAAATAAATAAGAGTGCCAACGACTCGAACGCGACTACTCGAGATACACACACACATCCACACACAATAAACTATATATTCTTTTCTCTCTTTCTCTCTCTCTCTTTCTCTCTTTCTCTCTTATCCTCTATACAACTATAGAAACGTTGAGAAACGTATTCGAGTCTATGTGTAAGGTTTGCGTGCATGCCACGAAGAGTCGGTATGCCGGCACGAGAAGAAATGGAATTTCTGTCGGTTGGCTCAGATAAACAGCCGCAATTTCGTTCGTGCGACAGAAACCACCTCGAAAAGCGTCACCGAGCAATGCTTCCTAGTCGAGTACTTCCTTCTCCTTCCAAATCTACCCTCCCCACTCAACCCTCTTTTCTTGCTTTTATAACTCTCCTTCTATCTTTTTCATTTTTTACTCTTTTTTTCCTCTTTATCCTCCATCCACTTCTACACTGTCTCTTCTTATCTCTCTTTCTCCCTCTCTTTTACTCTTTTTCTCTCTTTCTCTCCATTTATTTTTCTTCCTTTTTCTTTCATTTGAAATTTCTACTACGATTTACATCCAAGAGGAAAACACTGTCACTAGGATATACCAAATGTTTCTCCTTTTTCCCCCCCTAACGTTTCCTTCTCTTTTCGCTGATCTACCTCAGCATGCACGTTTGCATTCTTTCAATCGTCCCTCCCCCTCCCCCTCCACTTTTCTCTCTTCTCCCGTATCTTTATACACCTTACAAACCTTTCTCTCCATACCTGAACCCCATCCTTTATTCCAACTTCCAAATGACTTTGGAAGTGTGATCCCATCGTCTTCGATATGCGAGGATCTCGATACAACACCCTTTTTCTGAACCACCACTACCATAACAACTAACCCTCCCCTTTTCCGTTATTCAGTCTGACTATGCGAATTCAAGCGAGTGCAACGACGCGAAAGTCGACTCGAGACTAACGTTTCTCACTAGACTTACGAGTTTTCCTATGTATCTTTTCTTGTATGTTCATAGATCTTCTTTATTCTTTACCACGACTTTACACGAATAGAAATTTTTCTTAAGGTGTTTTTTCTTTAACTTATGGGATGCGATAGTTTTATCGAAGATGTTGCAATTTGTTAGAAAACTTTTTAAGCGACATTCGAAATATGTAAAAATATTGTATTCTCTCATAATTCGATCTTTTTTGAAATAATATTGATGTTGCAATTTGTATGATGATGATTTGTATGCTTCCAATGAAATGAAATTTTTAAGAGATCAACTTTTAAAGTAAAAACTTCTTTTAGAATGGGGGTGATTTGAAAAAATGAAACACGGCAGCGATGCAGCGATTCGATGCAGCGGCCACGATTCTAAGTAAGAAGAGAAAAAGAGACAAACATATAGGATTAAGCCTGCGAGAGAATGAGACAGAATATAGCTATATAGTTTTTCCTATTCTCGGTCTCCTCTTTATGCTTTGCTTCGTAGTTATCGCTCCTGGTTGTATATGTGTGTGTTTGTGTGCAACTGCATACTACGAAGCGTGGACTCATATAAAATAATTTCGATACTAAACCTGTTTGTAGGTAGGAGCGATAGAAAGGTAGAAGAATAAACAGAAATAAGTGTGTAGGTAGGCGACAAAAGAATAAGGTACAAACGAACTGACGACCGAAATAAAGAAAGAAGGTGTGTGGCCTGTTTTTGTAAGTTGTTAAGTTGTGTAAGACTGTGTTAGTCTGGAAGGTTCTCGAACGATACCGATGCTTTGTTTATTGCATCAGACCGGACGTTTTGGAAAATTCGAGAATAACGTGCGGATGGATATGAAGGAGCGGATATTGAGTCATCATGAGTAGTCGCCAGTCGCCAGTCGTCATCAGTCGTTCTTCGTCGTAATTCAGTTAAAAAAGTTCAGTTGCTTATATCGGTTGTTATTATAAGATTGTGAAGCTTTTATTGTATCTTTTTAAATACCTTTTTTAAATGCATATATTTTATCAGCAGGTTTAAACTGAGTGTACGCTAATCTTGCACCTCTACACTAAACCCAATCCTACACGTATATATATATGCAATAATGAATCTTACTTTTAGCTAATCTATAGATGTGTAGATGAGTACTTATAAACTTCACATTCTAGTCTCTTGATCGGTCACCGACTCGATCGTCGTACGCGACTAATGTAAGAATAGCGCACGTATATTCTCACTACATGGGCCTAGCAGAGCGCATGTAATAGGGATACGAGTGGTGAAAGGCGTGAACGTTTTAGCCCCTCGAAACTCTCTACGGGATAGACGCTCGAACTCTGAAAACTAATTCGAATAGAAATTAACATTAATTAGATAAGCGTACGATCGAAATTTCTAATCGAAAACTTATATAATATCGTTCGTACATCACCCGTCGCTTGAAGATAACTCAAGCGAGATCAATGTGTTGCTATAAGTTTAAAGACGAAATTCCTAATATAATAAAAATGAAACTGTAACAAAAAATATGTATATAAATAATAAATATGTAAAAAAGGGATAGGTGAACAAAATATTAAATGATCGAGATTTCGTTCTTTTGATTATTGCCACATATTCTCATCTTCCTCTTCGCAATTCTCATTCTTCTCTCTTCTGACGAAAAGTATTCAGATGTGTTTCCGATTTATGTATTACACATTTTTCTTTATCGCTTATCTTTTTGTTTACCCTTAATAGAATATTCTATGTTCAATGTTTCAACGATGCTTCAATAAACAATTTGTCAATATTTAATATCATTAAACGTGTGTGTGTTTTTTTTATATACGATGTTCAATAGAATGGTCATTATTTTATTGAAAAATTAAAAAATGATGTAGACTTTATCTTTATAATAGTAACACTCCTGTATAATTTTTACAGATGTTTTATTAATGTCATGTCACACCACATTTTCCATAATAACTTTCGCTGATATACCAGAGAAACTAGTCACAGTAGTTTAACTGGGAGGATAGTCAGACTAAACGTAAATAGTTCGGGCAAACAGTTCGGCAAATAAAATCTTTTTTAGAAGTTAATACAAATAACCATTAAAACAAAATTTTAGTAGTTCAGATAAAAAAGGTTAATTACACGAGGCTACAAGTCATAAAGTGATTTCTCAATTATCATTAGATTATTTCCAAAGAGTGTTAATGTGACGTCGGCAGGGGTTAATAAATTCAATAGGTATTAATAAGATTTACTTTGTGTGTAAACTATAATGATGAGACAATCGACACGAGGCAGGAATGCAATGTAAATAAAAGATCTATATGAAAGAGAAAGCTAAAAAATAAAATGTAGAAAAAAATAAAAAACCGGATTATTCAATATGAGATGTCGAAATATAAAATTCTAAAATCGGGTAGAGAAGTCAATAAGAATTAAGAAACAAGAAAGCTGAGATAGAAGTAAAGTTTATTTAAATATTATAATAAATAATTATGAAATACATAGAATATATAATAATTGTATTGTCTGAAATATTTTACAAAAAAGAATGATTACAAGATACATAAAAGAAAAAGAATTATATAACATTGTAGAATACATTAGGAGCAGTTTACAAATTCTATTCAAAAGCAAGTAAATTACTGTCACATTTTTATTTTGCTTCAGCATAAAATATATTTGATTCACAAAGACAAAATATGTCTATTAAATTTGATTTTTATATGTTTTTATAAAAAATATCCAAAAACATGTACTAACCTGGGAATAAAAAAATTCTATTAATTATTATAATATTTACGCTATAAAGAAATTTACGTTAATTTTTTAATCAAATAAAAACATTTTTAACAGGCTGAACGCCGAGCGTGAATTGGGGGAATTTACTACGGGTCCTAACGTTGTGTAACGAGACTCGTTGTGTACACAGTTCGATAAGCTGAAAGAGCGATACGATTCAATGCGTTCTTTAGATTTTTCGTTGTTCAGATCTTTATTTAGACAAGAGTATTTAGAGAAAATAAATTTGTAGTTTAAAGAATAAAGACGAGATATGTTATAAATAATATAGGTCTAGAGAGAGAGAGAGAGAAAGAAGTGTGGCAGATTATGTAGTTTAAAAGCATTTTTCGAAAAGATCTCAATTAGATCTCTCGTTGCATTTGTACCAGAACCTTCGTTTAGTCCAGCAGTATTTTCCATATGTTTTTCGTAACGTCTTTATTTCATCATTCCTAAAATGTTTGTTAGACAGAGCAAAAATGTACATTTAAACGAGAAATCGAAAAATATCCTAACAAATAAAATTTTATACCTGAGTTTTACAAAAAGGATAATTTATATTTACTTAGTTTCGAGTTACGAATTATATTTTCTTTGATAAACATTCTACGATTTTGGTGTCTATTTATAACTATCGCATTCAGCATTCCATTTTTATTGTTTGAATTTGGAAAAGTGTAGTTTTTATCAGCTATTCCACCCAGAGACCATATCAGTGACCTTTATTATATATGGTAATAATATTATAATAAATAAATCTTATAATTATCTTACTCTTGAAACTGTGCATTCGTCTGATTCTCTAGAAATTTAGATTTTTTGAAGGTTTCACTTCTAACACGTGTGATCTGCACACATGATTTTCTTTTTTTTGAATCTTATAAGATTATAAAAATATATTTTAGTTGACTGAGCAATGATCGGAAGTCTCGAGTATCTACAATTTTCAAGATTTTCGTCAATCGTATACAACGACCCAGTTTTCGGGAGCAAACAACACACATACCTAGCAACTTTCTTCAGAATTCACGGCATAAGTTTCTTACCGAAGTGTACTTATCTGTGACTTTAAATCGACGAACTAAGTCGTAAGAAAGTCATGTTCGCACGTACGGTATAAGTGACTTAACGCGAACTTGAGAAAGAGCAAAAGAGCGAGAAAGAGGGGAGCGAGTGGAATTGTTAGGGCTACTTGTGAGACGTTTTATCGAGTCGACAGTTATGCGAATGGAGGAACTAAAAAGTGTCTATTATTTTTTTCCTATGAAAGAAATCCAATTACTTTCTAAATTCCATCTCTCTCATTTTCAAATAATTCAATCAGATTGTTATGTCTTTTATTAAATATTAATTTTAAAAAATTATACAAATTTTTTGTGCATTATACAAAATAAATATATGGCACTCAAGCATCGTATTAATTAAAAACACACATATAAGTATTAGGTTAATATTTTTTTTATAAATTATTAATTAAAATTAAAACACACATGTATGATGTAATTATATAATTCGATTATATAAAAAATACTTCGATGATTCTTTAATTTGTTTACATTAATAAGATTGGATTTTCTAAATTCCAAATTATAAATAAAGTCTAAAATCCAAAAAATCTTGTTATCAGGGTTAAAGTTTATTTTAATGTTCAAGAGAAGAAAACTACATTCGGGGTAAGAGATAAGGGACATGTAGCGTTCGTCTTGGTACATTAATCGGTTCTATGAACGTTGACCCTTACCGTTTGTTAGAGACACTCGTTTCATGGAACGACCGATCCAGATCAACCTAGACAATTTCTAAAATCGAAACATCTACCCCAACCCTTTCTTTACTTTATCATATCTATCAAGCGTATCGAAATTAGCCATGGGTATGCAATTTAATGACGAGTTATAAACAGAATATGAAAACATCCTTTATTGGGAATATGCTTTTATTTTATGTTAAAAAAAAATAAATAAATTAAAAGCTGGATAATCGTTAAATTTCTTCTTATTCTTATTTTTTTTTCACAAAAATTTATTTCAATTAGTATTCTTTCTGGATATGAATTTATATTTTTGTTTGTTTCAATATGGTCTATTTTTTTATTTTATTTTAAATTAAATTAAATTCGTAAAAATGAATGTATCTCGTAAAAATCAGATAAAAATTTTCATCGATATTGTAAATCACAAGATGAATTTTGATATAAGAACAAAAATATCCGAATAATTACTACATGCATATATACAGTTGTTTAAATGTGGATAAATTTAAGTTTCCTCCAACGTGGAATTTTCTTGTTTGCAGTCTATCAACAATGCGCTTGGTGAATTATCATAGAGTTATTGTAACGTGGTATTTGCGTAAGTCAATTTATCCTGTTGTGCTAGAATTTCATGCGTTTCTGTTTAGCATAATATGCAATTCTGCGACGAAGACTTCATTCAAGACTTTCTGGCTTTTGTTGTTCTCTCTCTCCTTTTCTCTCTCTCTCTCTCTCTCTCTCTCTCTCTTATTCAAGCAATGTTTGAAAGAGGTACATTACTTTAGTCTCTTTGGTGGTTTATATTTTGTGCCTTAAAATCTTGAGTTTTGAATGGGCTTGAGTAATGAGGATACTTTTTCTTTTTTACAGAATAATTTATTTACCGTTGTAAGGAACGCAGAAAAACAAAAATAAAAATAAAAATAAAAATAAAAATAAAAATAAAAATAAAATCTAGAAAGAATAATTGTTAATAAATAAACAATTCATTTTTTAAAGGAAAAAGAAAAACTTATCTCATTCATTTTCTTATTGATAGGAATCTTAATTCACTCATAATTCACAGTAATAAATCGATTGTTCCGCAATTGCGTGTCTCATGGACATTAAAACGCGACGAAAGAAGGAAGACCATTGTTGTTACGAAAAGAAGAGACAAATTAAAAGTTCGATTTTAGCTACGAGTCTTTATTATCCTAGGTTTCAATTTTTTTTTATTAATATCAATTTATCCTGCAGTCCCAAGAATCAAAGATTTTATTATTTCGAATTCCTATAAATTATGTGTCTCGTTAACTTTGTTTAAAGCTGATTCAAATGAGGTTAGTTATATTTCATAGTTTACTCTTACAGACAGTTTTACATCAATTATAGATACTTGGGTTTTTTCTGTTTTTTTTTTTTGTGATAACAAAAACACGATCAAAGCGTATGGGTTAAAAATCGAGCGAACGAGTTTGTTAAAAAAAATTTTTGCGGGAATAGTGATTCGTACGCTGCGATATAAAAGTATAATAAGCTGTATAAAAGTAACGTGAAATATTTATAAGTAGGTGGACGTCTACAGCTGATAGAATTTATACCCGTGATCGATGATAGTCTGGTGAACGATGTTAAAAAATAGAAAAAGAAAAATAATATACAATATAAAAGAAAAATTAAAAAAAAAGTATTTCATGGATTCGATTACCCGAGTTTCATTTTTTATCGAATTAAAATTAATCTTTGTTACGTTTTATTTAAATCTAAATAAAAAAAAGAAGTGTAGTGTCGATAAAGAAAAGAATTTTAAAGGAAATTAAATTCAAAGTTTACCTTAGCTTGATCCATTTTCACTCTGTAAAAACCCCCACGGCAGCTGTGTGTATTTAAAATTTCCCATGCCAAAAAAGAAAGAAAAGAAAAAAGAAGAAGAGAAAAGAAATACACCGAAAAGTATTATTGATTATTATACAACAAATCTCTTAGATGTATTCTATATATTTGAGTGAAAATCAAATTCGCCAAGTGGTTTAATTTAGTACGACAGTATAAGATCTTATTTGCAATTTGTATTTTTGTCGCAAAATGAGTAGATATCTTTTATCTTGTCGCTTTTGAAATTTTCACTCTCACGACTATGCTATTAAAAAGTTTTTCTACTACTTGTCGCTAAAATTGTACACATCGTGTATTGTTTCAAAAGTACGACAGAAATAAAGAAGAAAAAAGAAAAAGATAATAAGAGGAAGGAAGGAAGGAAGGAACGAAGAAAGAAGAAGAAGAACAAGAACAGACGATTTGAAATGGAAGAGAAGTGAAAAATGTAAGTAGAGATAATATCAGTGTGACATCGTTGTATACTTGCTAAGCAAACACTTTGTCCTTTTTTTTAATCATTTCATCCAGCTCGTACAAATACTCGAGAAGTGTTGTTGCAAACGAGATAACAAGAAGCGGTTGTTGTTAGAGAGACTTGGTTGAATCCTGGGACCCGGAACATTTCCCGTATTTTTCATGGATGTAGTCATTTATGCCGGAAGGTTATGCACGGTTTACTCGATCACGCTTGGAAACGTGAAAACTAAAACACTAAAATGCAAAGAAAAAATGAAAGAAAAATGTTAAAGAGGGAAATGATGGGTAGATGGAGAGCAATCGGGGTTAGGTGATTATTTTTTTGCGAAGAGGAATATGAAACGAGTAATAACTGCAATAGCAACAAAAACAATAGCAACAATAACAACAATAAATCTGTTCTAGGTGTTAACGATTCTTTTTATGAGTACAAACGAGCGTGAATGATAAATGTCGAGGAATTGTGAAGAAAAGGAGGGTGGAAAGTTGGCAGCTTGACGTAAACGAGAAAAAAAAGGTAAAGTAGTAGTAGTATAGATAGAAAAGGAAGGATTTGTTTTTTTTTTATTAACAACAATCCTTGCTTTTAGAAATATTTAAGATTAATTTTTAGATATTAAAATATTTAATATCAATTAAAGAATAACAATTAATTTTTGTTCAGTGAATATTTTGGATTTTATTTTAGTTGTGTATAGAAATTTATATGACAAGAAAGTAATTCATTTAAAAGAAAAATAATAATAATGTGGAACGAGAAAGAAATAGAAAAGGGTTGAAAGAGAGAGAAAGAAGTAGAAAAAGAAGGGCAACTATCTGTAAAACATGTAGCTCTCGTTTTCCTTTCGAACATTTCCGGTCTCTCTCTTTTTCTCTTCCTTCTCTTACTATTTCTCTATCTTCTTCTTTTATCCCGTTTGCCCTCGTTTTTTACATTTCGAAGACTTATCAAGTGGACGGGAAAGAAAGGACAGAGAACATACTGAAAGAAAGAGTACCTAAATAATGGCGCCTTCTGAGAAGACGGATAGACCAAACTCTAAGCGCATCACACTTTTAATTTACGATTCTCCTTGCTCGTTTATTTCCTCTCACTTCTATTCTTTTTTTCTCTACCACACGTTTTCTCTACTAAACATTGTATTTTTAAAGAATTTTCCTTTTAACTCAAAATGCCAAAATAATCTAACAAAAATATTTATATCCGTATATATGTATGTGAATGAAAATTAAATTAATTAGACCAATAAAAATGTAAAACCAAAACGTTACATATATCTTTGAATATATTATATTTAAATAAAAATCACAAAAATAATAATTTTATTAAATTTGATTAACATAATCTTACTCTATGTAAAATGAAAATTTTATCTCTACCATGTTTTCTCTAGTCATCATTGTATTTTTAAAGAATTTTCTTTTAACTCAAAATATAAAATTTACCTATCAAAATTATTTATGTATATATTTATGTAAGTATGTGAAGTAAAATTACATTAATTGGATCACTAAACAAGTAAAACTAAAATTACAGATATTTTGAAATATATATTACATTTAAATAAAAATCAATAATAATAATCCAATAAAATTTTGGTTCATTTAATTTTACTCTATGTAAAATGAACTTTCATAGAGAACATAATTTGCTAATAAGGATTTACTAAAATGGATGTATGTAACAAGTAAAACTAAAATTACAGATATTTTGAAATATATATTACATTTAAATAAAAATCAATAATAATAATCCAATAAAATTTTGGTTCATTTAATTTTACTCTATGTAAAATGAACTTTCATAGAGAACATAATTTGCTAATAAGGATTTACTAAAATGGATGTATATTATATACATATACATTAGGGTGGGTCAAAAAAATCAATTATTTTTTTTTTTTTTACAAGTGCCACGGAAAAATGGGTTGCTAGACATCTTAAAAAAATTCTCACCAAATATGAGCTCTTAATTTTAATAGGAAGATCCTTCGCATCGCAGTTTTTTATTTTTTTCTCTATATATCTATATATATATATATATATATATATATATATATATATATATATATAGTACCATGTATATGAAAATAGTTTCTTTGGAAAAAGTAGACAGATTCAAGATATATATATATATATATATATATATATATTTTCTTTGCTTGTCGTAGGGACGCGTTGCTTTAAAGCGTTCCTTTCTCAATACTTGGGGGAATGTTCGAAGAAGAAAAGAAAGAGAGAAGAATAGATTGTTCACGAAAGCACGCATCCCACCTAGGGTGTGCCCGTGTACGAACAGATTCCTCCTTCATTGCACGTGCTCTGCATCGATGTAAAAGCGTCTACTTCTTTTTCCTTCCCCCCATCTCACCCCCTTTTTCTCTCTCACTTATTCTATCTGCCACGTGCAAGATTTCTTCTGTTAATTCTTTTTTTTTCTTTAAATTTTTTTCTATCCCTTCTACCATCCCCCATCTTTTTCACCTTTATTTCGTATACGGTTTTTGCATTCTTGTCGTATGTGTCACGTTGCTAAATTCTTTTTATCTTTTCTTCTATTTATATATATTTATAAAAACATATTTGTTACGATTTTATATAAATTTTTGTAAAAATAAACATATAAATAATTTAATAATACATGATTTATTAATACATTATAATTTAATTCATACTAAATCATACGAATGTATGATAATATATATACATTCGTATAAGCTTGTTCAGCTAATATTTAAATGCGTCTTGTACGCATATACGCATAATAATGGATCGAGGAAAGAATCTAAAATAGTTTCTTTATGGGGGTTAAAGTAAAGTGTCAGTGGCAGGTATCATAGAAACGAAAGAATAAGAAAATCGTATACGCAGGCGAGAAAGGCATCTTCAACTTTTGTTCCATTTCGTAGGACTGCTCCCAAGTGACTTTGATACCGTAAACGTCTTCCTGTATTCCTCTTTCTTAGAAGTCTGCTCTTGACTTCTCTTTGCTCAGGGTATCATATCCGATCTTCCGAAGAAGATCTCATTGGCTAGATATTTATGAAAATTGAAGACGTCCACTACGTATAAAACCCAAATATTATTGAAATTTTGTTTGTAATTTTATCGAAATGAAAAGTATAATTTAATCTGAATAATAATTATATAAAGATCGATTAATAAATATTCTTCTACTGGAAAATTACTTACAGACCAAACACAAGTGATATGAGAAATATTTTATAGTTTCTTTTTTTTTTATCCTACATCGCTGAGACGTAGGATTTTATTATTCACTCGTCGAATTGTTCTTCATCTTGTACAAACATTCTCGTAAATCTTGTATTTGAAAATTGTATGAGACTGTTAGATGAGAGATAGACTTTTCTTTTTTTTTTTCACACATTCGATCAGTTATTTGGAGCGTGAGGATCGTTCGTGATATTGTTTGTACTCGAGTAAAGAAAAATACTAAAGATGGATAGACGAAATAGAAGAAAAAGAAAAGAAAAGGAAGAGGAAGTAGTAAGAAGAAATAAGAAGAAGTGAGAAAAGGCTATAAGAACATGAAATAAAGATCCTAACATCTCTTGGAAGGCCAACGAAAGGTTCTCTATTTGTAAGAAGCATATTTTCTACATCGACATTTATTCGGTTCACGTAGACCCTAGTAAAGTACCGTAGTAGCTGTTACTACTACAAAACCTGCCCTTCCTTCTTTCCCTTCCTCTTTCTTTCAACAGTCTTCTATTTCACCATACTTACACTTTTCTTCAAGCCTTATTCCAAGTAAGATATCTTGGTACCTGCTTGATCTTCTTACTTTTCTTCAATTTACTTTTTCGCATTTTGGTCATCGGTTCTTTTTTTCACAAGTCAACAGAAAAAGGTTTTTCAAGTATTTTGTACCTTTTCTCAGCAAACTCTAGGTACCCAGTAACGATCCTCGATTTCATAAAATCGAACGAGCTCGCGAAACTTACTCGTAAAACCATTTCCTACTTTTTTTCTTTCTCTCTCTCTCTCTCTTTTTCTTTCCTACTACCTTTTATCCTTAAAGCGAGTATCTCGTAAGGGAGGTTTGTCCGTCGATTTTGCCACGTCAGGAGAAAAAAAAAAGAAAGTATCTTATAAACGCAACCGATTTTTCGATCGTTCAAAGAAAAAAAAATTTAAACTTGCTGGATAATCCGCCTAGTAGTTCGAAACTTTTTTTTTATTTTTACGACATCGTTACGCGTGCTCAATAAGATATAAGAAAAGAAAAAAACAGTTAAGAATAAAACAATTTTATCGAGAATAAACCTTAACACATCTAAGGTCCTAATACTAGTTGCCTACAAGCGTTAGCCAAATTGTTGGAAGGTTAATAAGATTATACTGCATATTTTTTAAGCTAACACGTCAAATAATTCAAAGGTCATCATAAGATATTCTATTAAATAAAATCATTGAATGAATTCCTGGAATATTATTGGACTTAATTTTGTGCAATTAAACTAGAATAAATTACTACGATTATTTAATATAATTGAAAAAATAAAAAAAGAACAAAAAAAAAAAACCAAAAAGAATGTGCAATACCGAATGATTTTAATTTAAAAGGATTTTCATTTCAGAATATACGATATTATCAGGGAGTACTTTCTTCATCTTTCTCAATCGTTTGACAATACTTCTCAAGTAGTTTCCAATCGTTCGGATTTCTAGAACACCGTCATTTCCGTCGTCATCGTTCTCATCGACATAGTAGTCGGGGGTAGATAGTTGGGTGCTGACCCGACTTCCGAATCCGTCTTTCATTCCGAGTTCATTATGGTCGGCTCAATGAGTTCTTTCAGACTGAAGCGTCTTCTTCATCATCTCTTTCTATCTTTTTCACTTTTCTCTACCTCATTCTCCGAGTACGAACGATTATTAAATCTGCTTAAATATTCTTTTTTTATTTTTAACTTCTTATTTTTTTTTTTTTACTTTTTTGGATTTTCTGATTTCTCTTTTTTCTTTTTTTTTGCTTCATCGATATAAAACTCTTAAAAAGTATTAATAGAAGTGAGAATTGATCTTGGATTTTTGAGGACGACGACGGATATCTGAGGCTGAGAAGAGAAAGAAAAAAAAAGGAAAAAAAAATATAAAAAGAGACTTCATTAAATAAAAAATTCTTTTAAAAAGAATTCTCTCTTTCCCTATCGTGATTTAGTCCTTCTACACAATGTTCAAACTACTTCGCTACGTTTTTAACCGTTGTGTGTTCCTACTTCTTTAATTATCCTCACTAACGTTTCATCTAATGACTCTTAGGGTAGAACGGAACAGAACTTTCATTTAATGACTCACATTTGATATAACATAATGCAATAAGAGGTAGTTCTGTAAGTAACGACTAAGAGTTTTTAGCCAAGAGTAAATAGACTGCCCTTTTCTTGTACTTAGACCTGAAGTAGACCATGTTTAACTATTCTTTACAACGTAAAGATTCAAATATAGTATTCGTTTTTTATCGTCTTAAGGAACAAGAAGAACATAGGATGGAAATTTTCCAACTTTCTTTCTAGTACGGTGATTACAAGATATATTATAATAGTTTAATTTTATACAACAGTATTTTTTATTTAATGCGATGTTTTACACGCGATACTACTACTAAGCAAAAAGTTTCAAGTCATTGATTTTACGTAGAAATTAAATATACCGACAAATTTTCGTTGTTAAATCAAATATTATCAAGTCGAATGACTTTTTAAAATATTTCTTTTACGTAGTTGGTTGTTATTCTTTACATTGCTAGCGGTTATAAATTGGTTGGTATATTAAAAAAAGAATTTTCGTTTATTTTAGCTTTTAACCGGTCGACTAAAAATCAGTCACGAAAATTTACAAATATTTGTCGTTTAAAATTTGTACTGTAAGCAATTCACACAAACGTGTTTTAATAAAATTTTATATTTTTTTAAATATTTACAAATACAACTAAAATAAATTTCATAGTAAAGAAACAGTATACATATATTACATACACGTTGTAATGACATTCAATCGAATGCAGTTTACCAAGGAACATGTTAAAAATAAAAAGCAAATTTTTTCTTAATAGAACAATTTAAAAGACAAAATACTATTTCTTTGATAAAACAAAAAATAAACAAAAATGTAAATAATACTACTAATAAATTATTTTGATAAATTAATTTTAATTTAATTATCCTAAAGGTATTCATTTCTTTTTTTACAAATTAGCTATATCACTAAATTTTTGCAATGATATCAAACATCAAGCTAGTAAATGTATGAGAAATTGTATAAGTATATTGGTTTACTGTTTGTACGCATAACTAAATAAGAGGGTAAACTGTGGAAAAGGAGAGATATGTATACTACCCATCCTCCTTTGTGGTATCTATTAATGCTAACGCCAGTGTCAATACCATAAATTTCCTCCTACAAAACAGGAGGTGTACCTTGAAACGAAAGTGCTTTTAAGGGGGATCTCGAAATAATATTGGAGGAAGAAGTTATGTAAGAGATAGAAAGATAAAAAAGGAAAAGCTAATAAAAAATAGTAAAGGCCTGGAATGAAAGCAAAAAAAGAAAAAAAATACAAAGGAAAGAAAAAAAGGAAACGAAAAATGTTTGGAATAATCGATGTCGAAAAGTTGAATTGGTCTTTTTTCTTTTTTGTGAATTTATGTTTAGGTATGACTATCATTGTTATCGAATTCACGATAGATGGAATTTTTAGTTGAATCATTCTATTATTTTACTACCTTTTCTGCTATTGTTACGAATGAAACCAAGATTATTATCCGCTACTAGATATCTTTTTTCTTTTGAAACAACAAAAACTAAAATTTGATTTTCATCTATTTAAAATGTAAATGTTAGATCAATATTAAACATCGATATCCATTATTATCTAATATTTACATAAATCTATTTCAACTATGAAATTCTAGATTATAATACGCTTAATCGTAAATGAAATTGAGAAGGTGTGAAATAGATAACGATAGTGGACACAACAGGGTGAATAGTCAACGTAAAACCGTTTTCTGGATGAGAAGGGAGAGTTCAATTTTGCAAGCTTTATTAAACGTAATTGCTTTACCGCCGGTTAAAAGCCTTCCCTTGTCCGTTGGTCGCGTAAGCGTACTCGGATCTGAAACTTATGCGAAAAGGCAAAAAAGTAGACAGAGATTTAGCTTAACGCCTAGCTCGCGATAAATGTGAGTGAGAAGGTAAATTAAAATTATAATCCTTACTATAGTCCAATGATAAAGCTTGACAATCTCTAATTCAAGATATGATAGAAGAAGAAGAAGAAGAAGAAGAAGAAGAAGAAGAAGAAGAAGAAGATGAAGAAGAAGAGAATTAGATGAATTTCGTAGAAGTCTTTTTTAGGGTGAGAACAAGAATAAAACGTTTTTATCCTGAATAGGAAGAGACTAGCTTCTAAAAGCGTTTCCGCATATCATGGCAAATCCAATTAGAATTAATGCGACTAGGTCATCCGGAAGTGGTCGATGCATATGCATTGAAGGTAACGCGTTTGCTTAGTTTGGGTGAAGAGGAGCTTCTTGCGGTCTTCCGATGTTCTCGTAAACGTACTTACTGGATCTTTCTATTTTATCTATCTCTTACTTGAAGATTCCTCCTTCCCTTCTTTCTCTCTCTGTCTTTATCTGTCTATCTTACTTTGGTTCTTGTCGTTCAGGGGCAACCATTAATTGATTCCCATACCTATCGTGCCATCGATAGAACGTACATTCATCGTCCTTCTCTTCTCACTTCTCTTCACCACTCTTCCTTCGTTCATCTCTGTCTAGCACAGTGTATGTCTGTCCTTCTTTGCTCATAGAATAGAATAGAAGAGAAGCACGATTTAGGTGCTTCAAACTAAAATGGCAAGAGGAAGGATCAGGAACAATTCTCGGTGAGCAGACGTAAACGTCGATTCGATGCTGTTCTCTCCTTCCTTGATTAGTATTCAGATAGAGACGACTATCCATTGCTAAAGCTTTCCAAGGAAGGGGTTAAACCGTACGGATCGATTCTCAACGATCAAGATCCACGAAAATCGAGAGACTCTTAAGATTATTTCACTCACACATTCTTAGTCTTTAGGATTATTAATTTCAATTCCTTATATGAGATACTATATTTCAATTCTTTTTTTTACTATTTTTTTTTTATTTTTTCTATTCATAATAATTTCTATCTCTCTTTCTCTCTCGTAATTTTATTTTTATTCTATTTTAGTTTAACGAATCGTCAGCTTTCTTCTAGTAGCACCTGGCTACTACTACTATTCAAATTTTCTTTTCTACAGTATTGCAAGAGAGAATTCTATTCTCTTTTTCTTAGTGACACTGGACTGCCAGGAAAAGGAATTTTACGATAGTAACAGCTTGCGACACCGTGTTGGATTGTTTCTATAAATTATCTTTGAATTTGCTAAATGCTTTATAAGTTTCCTCTGTGTTATTAGACTTCGACGAAAATAAAATGAGAAAAGAGATATGTATAACACAGGTAAAATAAAAGGAAAAAAAGGAAAAAAAGGAAAAAAGGAAAGGAAAGGAATGGAAAAGAACGAAATGAACCATAATGGAAACACACGGGAGTAACAAAAGTACTTCCTTGGGATTGTTTTCGTCCCTTGAAGGAGAACCCGCAAGGAAATTGTTTTCATCCCTTGATCCCTCAGGAGTTTATCTCTATCTCTCAGACAAAATAATCAGCTCACAAAACGTTCTTTTTCTTTTTTTCTCTCTTTTTTCTCTCTTTATATATATATGTGTTGGTATTTATTTTATGAATTTTTCTGTTATCTTTAATTTTCTTCTGAAAAAGTGCACAAAGACGTTCGAATGTTCTTTCCTAATCAGAAATTTCAATAAAATAAATTTCCGTAAAGTTTTGCTTCTATTGTAGACGATAAAACTAACATCTAGATTTTTCTTATGTAGACGATATAAATAATATCTAGATCTTTCTTAACCCTTTGACTGCTACGGGCGCAAATGTGCGTCCAGTGAAAAATATTGGTGTGGCCTTGCGTCCGACGCAAACCATCGATATAGACTATGGACGTAAAAGTGCGCTCGGAGAATTTTTGGCTGTTTACTGCTGTCTTATATGTATACTCGGAAATGATTTTTTTTTACATGTCCAATACACTCGCAGAAATCTTAAACCTCGTTGCTTAGCAATGAAAAAAATAAAATTTCGTTTATTTGGTCAGTCATTCTCTGTCTTAAATTCGTTTCATTTGCTGCGAGAGAGGTGTGATCGTTGCGTAAGCATACTTATTGTAATATTACATTTTATTAATAAATAATTTACTTTTGTGTAATTAAAAAATAATAAATAAAAATTAATAAATTTTTTTCTTTAGATTTACAGTACTTATGTTACTTACTTGTTATTTGTTCAATTTTTCAATTTCTAATATCCAAATATATACCTTACATAAGTTATAAAATCAAATTATGGCGTTTTAAAACTTTACCATTGGTAAATAAACGACATATGTTAAAAAAAACATGTGTGCAGATCACACGTGTTAGAAATGAAACCTTCAAAAGTCCAAGTTTCGAGAGAATCAGAGGAATGCACAGTTTCAAGAGTAAGATAATTGTAAGATTTATTTATTATAATATTATTACCATATATAATAAAGGTCACTGGTATGGTCTCTGGGTGGAATAGCTGATAAAAATTACACTTTCCCAAATTCAAACAATAAAAATGGAATGCTGAGTGCGATAGTTATATCACCAAAATGGTAGGATGTTTATCAAAGGAAATATAATTCGTCGGAAACTAAGTAAATATAAATAATCCTTTTTTTGAAACTCAGGTATAAAATTATTTTGGTTAGTATGCTTTTCAATTTCACGTTTTCATCTAAATTCATATGCTGTCTAACAAACATTTTAGGATAGAAGAAATAAAGACGTTACGAAAAACATATGGAAAATACTGCTGGATTGAACAAAGGTACTGGTAAAATGTAATAAGAGATCTGATAAAGATATTCTCTAGAAATGTTTTTTCAACACTACAGCCTGCCACACATCGAGAACCTTATTATTTACAACATATTTTATTTTTTGGACCACAAACTAATCTTTCTAAATACTCTCGTCTAAATAAAGATCTGAACAACGAAAAATCTAAAAAATGCATTGAATCGTATCGCTCTCTGAGCTTATCGAACTGTGTACACTACGAGTCTCAAATTTCAGCCCCGTGGTAAGCTCCACCGGCTCACGCAGGGTGTTCAGCCTGTTAAAAATGTTTTTATTTGATTAAAAAATTAACGTAAATTTTTTTATAACGTAAATATTATAATTAATAATAAAATTTTTTTATATTCCTGGGTCAAAACAAATCTTTGTATATTTTTTATAAAAACATATAAAAATCAAATTTAATAGACATATATTTTGTCTTTATGAATCAAATATGTTTTATGAAGACGAAAAATAAAAATGTGACAGTAATTTACTTGCTTTTGAATGGAATTTGTCAGCTGCTCCGAATGTATTCTACAGGGTTGTCTAATTCTTTTTCTCTGATGTATGTAGTAATCAATTTTTTTTTATAAAATATTTCAGACAATACAATTATTATATATTCTATATATTTCGTAATTGTCAATTACAATATTTGCGAAATAAAGAATTTAATATTAATTTTTCAATAAAATAGAAACATTTTTAAATAGAAAAGAAATACGACGTTTTTGGTAAAATAAAAACAGACCACGCACCTTCTTTCTTTATTTCGACCGTCGGTTCGTTTGGACCTTATACTTTTGTCGCATACCTACGTGCTTATCTCTGTTTATTCTTCTACCCTTCTTTCTATTGCTCCTACCTACACAAACATTTTGAGTATCGAAATAATATGTGTTCACGCTTCGTAGTATGCAGTCGCATACAAACCCACACATATATAACCAGGAGCGATAACTACGAAGCATAGCATAAAGAGGAGACCGAAAATAGGAAAAATACTGTATATGTCTATATTGTCTCTATTTCTCTTCTTACTAAATATCGTAGCCGTTGCCTAGCCGCCTACCGCTCCGTTTCCTGACCGACCGTGTTGCATTTTTTTCAAATCACTCCCTATTCTAAAGAAGTTTTCACTTTAAAAATATCTCAATATTTATTACCGTTAAAAGTCTTTTTTCTTATATATTAGGTTTAATAAAAGGATGATTATCTTAGTAACAAAATCTTAACCTATGCATACTTTATTGTTATAATAGTAACAACCCCTCATAATGTTTACAGATTTATAGTTATTGTTATGACACACTACCTTTTCCACACTAACTATTACCAGTTATACTAGTGATTCACGCGCAGTAGCCCAACTGCGAGGCTAGTTAGAAAAAATGCAAGTATTTCGAGTAAATGGCAAATAATATCATTTTTTAGCAGTTAAGACAAGTAATCATTAAAACAAAATTCTAGTGGTTTCCATAAAAAGAGGCAACTAATCAAAGCTACATGTAATATATCGATTTCCAAAAACTCATTAGATTATGTTCAAAGATTGTTAACGTGACTTAACGAATCCGCAGAGTCTAATAAGCTCAAAAAGCGTTAAAAAGATAAAATGTTGGAATAAATTATGATAATGAGACAAATGACAAGAGGCTAGAAAACGATGCGAAAAAAAACCCATATAAAAAGAAAGCAGAACAAGATCTGCACACATGTTTTATCATAATTTAGTTAAAGTTTTTTAAGAATTTAACGTTAAAACGCTCATTTTCAAGGAATTTAAAAGCAGCTGACAAAGCAAGTAAATTATTGGCAGATTTTTATTTTGCTTCTTCATCAAATATATTTGATTCATAAAGATCAAAATATGTCTATTCAGTTTGATTTTTATATATATAAGAAAATTATGTTATTAATTATAATATTTGCATATTTAGGAAACTTATTTACTAATTTTCTAATCAAATAAAAACATTTTAATACACTGAACGCCAAGCGTGAATCGGTGGAGTTTACCATGTGGTTCAAATTTAAGACTTGTAGTGTACACAGTTCGATAAGTTGATAGAACGATACGATTTAATGCGTTCTTTATATTTTTGTTGTTCAGATCTTTATTTAGACGAGAGTATTTAGAGAAGATAAGTTTGTGGTTCAAAGAATAAAAACGAAATATGTTATAAATAATAAGGGTCTCTAGAGAGAGAGAGAGAGAGAGAGAAATGTGGCACATTATGTAGTTGAAAAAGCATTTCTCGAAAAGATCTCTATTAGAACTCTCATTGCATTCGAACTAGAACCTTTAGTACTTGAACGTTTAGTTCAGCAGTATTTTCCATATGTTTTTCGTAACATCTTTATTTCGTCATTCCTAAAATGTTTGTAAAACAGCGCAAAAATTTAGATGAAAATGAGAAATCGGAAACTATACTAACAAATAAAATATTATACATGAGTTTCACAAAAAGGATATTTTATATTTACTTATTTTACGACGAATTATATTCGCATTCAGCATTCCATTTTTATAGCTTGAACAAATTCAAAAAATTTGTTCAAAGAAAAGTGTAGTTTTTATCAACTATTCCACCCAGAGATCAAACCGGTGCCCTTTGGTATATATATGGTAATGATATTTTAATAAATAAATCCTACAAATTATCTTACTCTTGAAACTGTGCATTCGTCTGATTCTATCAAAACTTAGATTTTTGAAGGTTTCACTGCTAAGATGTGTGATCTGCACACATGATTTTCTTTTTATTTTATGTGTTTATTTTTCAGCCTGTTTTTGATATTCCATCTTTTATAATAGATATTATGAATATCGATATTCTAAGTAAAAACTGGAAAAATTTATAGTATTTAAAATTTTTTTTATATTTGTTCAGTTAATTATTATAATTGTTCTATGGAGAACATAGTATTGACAGTTATGATTAATATCATCTTTTGTAAAATCTTAAATATATAGGTTCCCTTGGATTCAAAGTTACGGTGAATTTCAGATTAACATCTTTAACTGATACTGGATGATCTATTGTAACAATAAATTTTCTTAATATATTAGCAGTTATTGTTTTAATTTGGAACATGGCAAATTTTTTCCCTAAAAAACATAATAATAAACCAATATAAACATATACTTGGATAATCTTCTTATTAGAATATTATTTCTAGAATGCATAAAAATGTATTATTACCTATGCAGCTTCTTTTGCCAGAGCCAAATGGTAAAAAACACTTCGAATCATAATTTTTTTCCAAAAAACGATCCGGGTTAAATCTTAATGGCTCTGTCCAATATTTTTCCTTACGATGAAGTGTAAATATAGAAAATATCAAAGAGCTATTTCTCGGTATTACCAGATTCTCGTTCACTTGATACGATAAATAATTATATATTATTCTTCCATAAAAAGATAATGTCAATGGAAAAAAATATGTATATATAAAAAATATTTGATTATATGTAAAAATACCTTTTATATCGGTAGATGCTGTTCGACCAACAAATGGAGCTGGAGGAAATAAACGACAGGTTTCTTTTATTACTCGATCCAAATATTCCATTTCAGTAATATCTTTGTATTTAATAGGAACATCTTTCGGATCGCTTGAGCCGTACATATCGTACAACTCTTCGTATGCTCGATTCTGCAATCAGGAAAGTCAAATTTATCATCCAAGTCTTATTTAAAAATACATTTGATTTTTAAAAGATAATGATTAAATATAAGATAATGTTTAAATTTTCTATATGTGCTTACTTGAATGTCTGGAAAGGAGGCCAGCATTAAAAATAAAAAAGACATTGTAATAGCTGTAGTTTCACTTCCCTATAAAGTAATATAAATTATTTTTTATTTGTTTTTAATTAATAATAAGCAATTATCGTCAATCTTAAATAGACTATACTTACTGTTATAAGCATTGTATTTATCTCATCTCGCATGTATTGCTGGGTAATTTCCCCTTTCACGTAAAATGATTTAAATAGTATATCGAGAAGTGAATATCTGTTATCTTCTTTATTATCAGAAATATATAATATATTGCTTAGTATTGTTATAAAAGCTTACTTTCAATAAATTTTTTAACAATACAATGTTTTATAAATTTGTTATTCTTACCTTCATTTAGTTCTTTTGATTTTCGAAGAATTTTACCTTCTTCTATTGATTTCCTTTTTTTTTAATGATCTTGACGGATGAAAGTTATGCATATGAGTGAGATTTTATTTTGTTTTAGCTATGAAATATTGATAAAGAAAAAAGACAATTTAAAATAAGTATGATCTTTTTATATTTACCTCGTTTGTGATATTATCAAGATATGATATATTATATTTTAATCTCTTTCCTATAGATAAATTGTTAAAGATAACATTGGGATGTAGCCAAATTTTCATAATCCGTTGCATAATTAAATCCATCGCTCTAGATAAAGAATAAAAATCTCAAAGTAAATAAAAATAAATTAAGATTACGTTATATTAGGTGGTTCGTATAGTCGTTTCGTTTTTTTTTTTGTAAAAATGAAGATAATTTTTTTCTTCGTGGTTAAACCTAAACCTTTCAAGTGGTCATAAATAGTTGAATTTGATAAATTTAACCACTCATCGATCTCATGTGTTACTATTTGTCGGTTTGCATCAACAAATGCAATTATTGCGTCAGCAAAAAACAAAACGACTTTCAGAACAACCTAATATTACAAGTATGTAAATATTCTGTTTTTTATTACTCAGTAATATATTTCTGAAGTTTGTTTTTCGGATTATTTTGTAAATTGAAATCATTTTCCAATAGAGCATCTGTCAGTACAAAAAAAATTAATTTTTCATAAATTTAAATATGTCAATACATATTTTTGAAACTTTTTAGAATTTTCATGTCTCACCATATATTATGTCTAACGTACACAGATGAACATAATGCAAAATATCTATATTTCTTCCATTATTAGTTTCTAAAATCTCATTTAGTCTGATTGAATGTTTTACAATTACGTCCGTATAAATTGGAAACATTTGGTGGTTAAATGTTGAATTTATGATGTTACGATGATTATCCCATATTGACACTTTAAATAAGAGATAATTTTTTACTTTAATATTATAATGTTCTTTTTTCTTAAATATTTAGTAATAAAAGAAAAGGGAAACCTTAAAGTATAGTTTACCTGGAGCAGTAAGCAACCCATTACCGATATAAGGTTTCAAAAAGTCATATAACTGGCTTTTCTCAAATTCAGAATCTTTGTTTAATATAATCTAAATAAAATAAACATATCATGACAAAAATATAATATACAAATAATAAACAAAAATTAAACATATCTAAGCGAGTTGTAAAAAGTGTCATTAAATCTTATGAATCTTACCTTCAAATCTTTAGGTTCATCAAATGCTAGGACTAATTGTGGGCCTATCCAGAATCTCCATGGCGAAGTATATTTTGCAAACGATTCTATTAATTTACGTGATATATCTAACAAAAATTTATTTAATAGCGATCGCATAAATGTAGATATTATAAATATTAAATAAAAATTTACCGTTCGAATCACCAAGAATCATATTCAGATTTCCTATTATTGGATAAGCCTTAGGGCCTGGACAATTCTTCACCATATTTATTTCACGAAATTTTTCTATTAAATATTTAATTACGTACAATAATATAATTAATATTGCTATTAAAGCAATAACAGTCGTAATTTGTCCCATGATTACTTGAAAAAACAAAAAAATAACAGAAATAGTTAAATTATTTTAAAAATACTAATTGCCTCCGTTTGTAAGTGTGTGAAAGATTTATAGTGAACACTTGGAAGAGAGTTCTTTTATTCTTCGCGTCTAAACAGAAACTGGGAAAGTAAGAAGAAACGGGGAGCCTATTTAAGCAAATCTAAGACCGTACTTTGTCCACATATCAAGTGGACGTACACGTCCAAGTGTTAAGGACGCCTTCAACACAAGTGGACGAAATGGAATTTCGACGCTGAACGAGTCGGTGACCGGATCAAGAGATTAGAATGCGAAGTGTATAAGTGCTCATTTACATATCTATAGATTAGCTAAGAGTAAAATTTATTATTGTATTGATATTTGTATATATATATATACTAGCGGACTCGACAGACGTTGTCCTGTACACACGTCTTTAATTCGAAAATTTCGAACTTTTTTGAATAAGCTGTAGCAATCTGGTCTGTTTTGATGAAAATTTTTATTAAAAAATAAAATTACAATATCTAACGTCATTACATGTACATTTATCACAATACGACCAATCGATAGCGTGTGAGTATATGTATGCTATGAGTGAAGTGATGCTCGTGTCAATGCTCGATTATCTTGCATTTGCCGTTGGTTACATTCTGTGTGTGCGTTGGTCGCCCGTTGACGTGCCTTTCGTTGTCTTAATGTATTAGCACGAAGACGTTGATTGCGTTGCTCTGAATTTTCAGTTGCACGTGTACATGCAACTTGATATCTTAAATTTACATTATCTGTCGAGTGTTCTTCAACTGTTCTATTCAATTGACGATCATGGACCAATTGTGCGTTTCGAGTACGTCGACCAATATTTCTTGCTCTTCCACGAAGATGTGGCATTTTTCTGTAAAAAAAAAAAAAAAAAAAATACTGTAAAATAGTACATAACGAATATAAGTAATTTATTAAAGATGAAATTTTAATTAAGTAAAAGGACTGAAAAGATTTACTGTACCAAATTTTAGATAAAAAATGTGTACTTTTATTTTTTTGCTTTCTTTTTTATTTAATATCTCCAAAAAAGGATTAATTTAAATAAAAACAATTGAAAAAATTTGTTATGAAATCAATTAGCTACACAAATAAATTTGTAGGTTAGGGTGGTTGTTAATCAACGTACGTGTAAATTTGAAAGAAAATTATATAAAATACTCACTTCAATTCCGCACTAAATTTGCAAAATGTATAGTTTTTTGTCCACATTTCAAAACTCTTCAAACACTAATTAGATTTTAATGTAATATTTCAATTAGCACACGATTTTTTGTAACACAATAATAACACGAAATTACAAAATATTTTCTTGAATGTGAAAACTTCGATTATCGACCCGAATATTCTCTATAACTCGAATATCGACTAACTTCAACCTATAAACTTGTTGTATAACAATTTATAAATAAGAAATATATAAATAAACAATTTAAATTGAACCGAATTGCAAATCTAAACCATTTTCGAATCCACCTGAAGACACACAAAAAATTTCATTAAAATCGGTCCATCCGTTTCGGAGGAATTTAGGAACAAACACACACACAGAAGAATTATATATATAAGGATTCTTATATATATATATATATATATATATATATATATACAACTATATATATATACAACTATATATATATATATATATAGTTGTATATATATAAGGAATATCTATGCATAAAATACTTTCACAATAAATTAATTTTATGTTGTGTCAAATCACCCACCAGGACCACTAAAGAGGGGGAGGTTGCAACCCTCGATTTTTCTTCCTTGTCGCATGTTTTATATACGGCGTTGCAGAATAATAAATTAGAAGAGGTATTGAAATTGTATGGAACCGACGCCATACAAAATGATAGTACCAAATTTACCCAGAAAATCGCTGGAAAATCAAAAATTTTTCCGACTTTATGGCGCACTATGTGTACGGCACTACGTGTTTTCTCATTATTTTCGATGTATCTATCGGTGGTAAGAATGCCGTACAAAAATATATGACAAAAAGGATCCCCTCTACCTATGCTTTAGAATTCTCACCTGCACTTAGTTAGACAGCTTACAAGTGACGGCATAATGCTGAATGTTATTATTTTATGCTCCTGCATCTTTCCAAATAGGTTTCCCAGTGGGTCAAATGACCCATAGATTTTTTAGCATGGACCTGTAGTCTACTTGTCATTTGTCTCATTGTCATAATTTATTCAAACATTTTATTTTTTTAACGTTTTTTGAGTTTATTAGACTCTGCGGATTCGTTAAGTCACGTTAACAATCTTTGAACATAATCTAATAAGTTTTTGGAAATCGATATATTACATGTAGCCTTGATTAGTTGCCTCTTTTTATGGAAACCACTAGAATTTTGTTTTAATGATTACTTGTCTTAACTGCTAAAAAATGATATTATTTGCCATTTACTCGAAATACTTGCATTTTTTCTAACTAGCCTAGCAGTTGGGCTACTGCGCGTGAATCACTAGTATAACTGGTAATAGTAAGTATGGAGAAGGTAGCGTGTCATAACAATAACTATAAATCTGTAAACATTATGAGGGGTTGTTACTATTATAACAATAAAGTACGCATAGGTTAAGATTTTGTTAATAAGATAATCATCCTTTTATTAAACCTAATATATAAGAAAAAAGACTTTTAGTGGTAATAAATATTGAAATATTTTTTATTAAAGCATCATTAAAACGGTAATATAAAATATTTTCCTAAGGGTAAATAAATAGTTAAACAATATAGAGAAATGTGTAGTATGCAAATTGGTTAAAGATCTGAATACATTTCGTCAGAAGAGAGAAGAATAAGAATTGCGAAGAGAAAGGCAAGGTAATTTTGAAATAATCAAAAGAACGGTATTTCGATCATTTAATATTTTGTCTGTCAACATACCTTTTACTTCTCCTCAGTCAGTGTCTATAATCCAAAATGTTTTATTTTTATTCTATTAAGAATTTCGTCTTCGAACTTATAAATACGTTTATCTTTATCTTTGTTTGAAAGTTTATTCGGTGTTGTGCGTGTACTGCGAATTTATTTACATCGTTAGACTTCTTCGTGTGATGGTAAAGAACGAAAAATATTAGATAAGTATCAACATTTTGCCGCGTGTATGCGTGTGTATTCACTGGAGAAGATTATATACAATATGTTATATGGAAAAATAATGAAATAAATGTAAGATTAGTTTCACCTAAAAAGTTTAATTACATGAGTCGCCTATTTTGATAGTGGCCTACCTCTATTTATGTTCGAATCGAGATATTGAAGGGTTTGTGTTTCAATGTAATGAAAAATATACGTACAAGATACTAACGAGTTATACTGCTTAGTGTATCTAAAGGCTTTAAATTCATATTTCTTATTAAAATAGTGGCAATTATTAAGTGAATAATATGCGTTTTCTAACCAAGAATGGAGTTAATCCATTGTTAAAATTAACAATTTCATTTATTATAATATTTCGAAGAGACCTAACTCCATTCAACACAATTTAATATGCTTCAAATTGAAAAAAACAAGACTCAATTTATTTTATATATCTTTTTTAAACATTTTAGAAACATAATTTAACTACATAACGTAGAAAACATTTTTTAACTACATAATGTACAAAATTACAAACTAACCTACAAAGCAATTTACTACACATCTACATTTTGTGTGTGTGAAAGGGATTTGAAGAAATCATGATGTTGTGATGATATATATCGTAATAGGTCAATTATTTCCTTGAATTTTGCTGTTGTAATTTGTCTGACATTTTATATAGTGTTGTCAATAGAATATTTTCGAACTTTTTTTATCTTCCCCGACGTGGTAATAAATTCAGGACTTTTATATTATCATTCTCATTCATTGATGTCTTATAGAAAATTTTATATGGTTTATTTCTAAAAAAACGCATCAAACATATTTTTAACCAGTTTATTGATTCTTCCTCAGAATTCTTTACCCTTTTAAAAATTGAGTCTTATAATAATTTCGTTACTACAAAATCTTTTTGTTTCATTTTATTTATAATTGCCGGTAATGGGTGTGCCGGTGCACACGGCGATATGCGGTCCGTGCATAACTTATCAACAGGGTAATGATGTGGGGGCGCCCTTCTGGCTTGGTTGGGCATTCTTTTGTCTTGGGTCCCTTTTGTCTTCCCTTCGTTCTTTTTTATTCTTCATCTGTACGTCGTTCGAGTAATACGTGGAAGTGCGAGCTCTCTCAACTATTGCGTTAACTTACTAACAATAATAAAGTATCATCGTATTTACTTGGGATATATGCAAAATCAAATGCTTTATTGTTACATAACATAAAGTTGTACAATAACCATGTGCAACCGGAAAATAATAAATGACGAATGGAGATAAGCCACTTGCAAAATAAACTTTTCATCATTCTGTTGATCGGTAAATTTTCTTGTTACAATATCTTCATGATTTTAAATATATTTGTAACAAATTACTTCAGAATGAAAAGATCATGCAAAAATGTAACTATTACGGTAGCTAATTCGATTTGTTTTTAAAATGGAGATGGGCCACTTTCAAAATACGCGGCCCATATATATATCAATTATTAATACGATATTAAATTCGTTCGAATAATTATTTATTTTTTTCAACTTATTTTCCGTCAATGATAATTATAATATTTTTCTACTTCTTATATTTCTTTTCTTCGCATACATACGATACGCATTAACCTATCTACTATAAAATCTTTCCAATTTTCTCGACAACAACTTACACCTATCATTTTAAAATATTTATATTACGAAAATTTTATGAATGAAATTACAATATATACGGAAATATTTACTATGAATATACCATTTACATTCGTTCCGTGGAATATAATATATCAACGATGTTAGAAGGGAACGTCCTACTGTTAGGATAGTTAATAGGGTATATTTTATTGTGCGATAAGTCTCACTTCCTAAAGAACATATCGAGCGTTTCATATAGAGAAACATTTCTAGGGATCGACCATTTTCCATTCAACATCAAAAGCGTCGACAGTTCGAGAACGATAAAAATATCCCCGACGTAGAAAATCCAAGTTCTCCTATAATCTCGTTTCGTCTCTTTTTCTTCTTCTTCTTCTTCTTCTTCTCTATCATTTTCTCTCTTTTTATCTTTCTCTCTCTCTTTCTTACTAAGGTTCGACAAGGTACGCTCGTAAATCGCTACCGAAACGGAAAAACGCGCCAGCCATAATCGTTATCCGTTAAACCGGCCAGAGGTTTTGCGTCTTTCGATGCTGAAATAAATTGCCGGTGTCACTAGGAAACCACCACCACCCGACTTCTAGGTTGAGTCGCGTGATCGTAAAATCTCGAGTAGTTTCAATCTTTCTATACGTGTACATAACGCCTTACGATTCTCATGAAATTTAGATAGAATTCGAACTAAATTCAATTCGATGCATCGAAAGATTTAGCCTTGATGATTTTTATTTCACAATTGTTACAACCCATAAAAATCTTTTAATAATTCTCCAACGATTCATTTTATTTCCTTAATCGTTTAATTTTATAGAGTATAAAATAACGAAGCGAATAGCTGATAAGGAATCCTTAAAATTATTAACTAAGTAATGTAAGTAAGATTAAATAAGCTTAAATGGTAGAATCTTAGCTAAGGAACCTAAATAATTAACAATCCACTTTTAGAATCCAAGTACCCACCAGAGTTTCCCCTATTTTAAATTTACAGGAAATGATTATTAAAATACTGGTTTAAGGGTATTTGAAAGTTACGTTATACGTATAAATTATAATTATTCTTTATAACAAAATCGCAAAATGATCTTAAAATAAAAAAAAAGAGACTTACCAATCTAAAACAAAAGATGAGCCAAGAAAGAGTAAAACGAATAAAGGAAGAAGAAGAGTAGAGAAGGTGACAATGAAAATCCAGAAGGGGGGTAGGTAGGGAAGGTAGATAGATAGAGTAGGAGGATAGAAGTACCTTTATTAAAAGCCAACGACCATTAGAGCCCTGACAATGGCACGAAATTACTATATGAATAATTAAACTCACGAGTAGTATAAGCTGTAAGGGGTGGTAAGCACCCTACTACACCTAGCTTTGCTCGACCGGAACTGAAAGTGTCGATAGAAGGGATGCGTTTACCTGCACAATGTATTTACGTACTAATACACACATACCTAATATATCACATATACGATGAACTCAACAAGGACTATAGAACTGTAAAGACGTAAAGATAGATGTGCTACGTTTACGTCTACGTTTACGTCTACGTTTACGTCTACGTCGTTGTCATAGTTGTGTAGTCGTCAGTGGTATTAGTAGGGCCATCCTATTATTTCATGGATCCGCACGTGGAAGCATGTAAAAGCCCCAACCGCGGAGAGAACAAAGACCTTTTAGGTGCCGGTAACCTTCTATACCATCATATACCTGTGGCGTTAACGTGAAGCCCCCGATGCGATACGATGCGAGTAATGGTGCGAGCGTTTAACTCGTCTTCCGATTACGTTTACTCCCACACCACATCACAATCAGCCAACCAACCTTTTTAATCGATCGAGCCTTATATAACCCTTTCCCTATTTTTATTTTCTCTCTTTTTTCATTATAACTAAAAATGCACTTTTTCCGGGACACCCACTTCTCTTCTCTTCTTTTTTTCTTTCTTTTTTTATTATACCTACCACTTATTTCGACTGTTATATTCGTCTATATATTTTTTATTTTTTGCTTTCAATTTTCTTCCAATTTTATTTCATTTATATTAAACCGTGGAAAATGTAATTTTAACAAATTTTTCCCAATTACTCGTGTATACTTTTTTCATGTTAAATGTAATTATTGTTAAAATGATTTGAAGTTTGATTAGAAAACGAACAATGCAGAAACAATGAAGGAAAGAGTGTGAGAAAGAGAGAAAGATTGCAGGTTGGGAAAACAGAGAGACAATTCTGTTCACAGCTACATTTTACGATGTCACGCTATATAGTTTTGTTCACGTACGATTTTATGGCATTTCTCGTGGTCGGAAGAAGGGATTCGCAGCTGTTCGTGATATTTCGATTGCCCTCGGCAGTTTCGCACTATTGTAGGTATTATACCATATACTTACAACACGTGTGTGTGTTTATAAAGAGGGAAAAAGGGAGGAGAAAAGATTCAATATAAATGTATGTGTGTGTACATATAATGGTGTCTTGAAAATACTATAAGAGAAAGAAATAAAGAAAAAGAGAGAGAGAGAGAGACATATTTGAAGAATTTGTTAAAGGAAGTTTCATGTACGTGTTTTAAAGCTAATTTTCTTCTTTTCCTTTTCCTCTTACTCACTCTCTCTCTCTCTCTCTTTCTCTTTATTTTCTTTTCCAAAAGATCAATCTGCTATTCCAGTTAGTACAAGAAAAAGAAAGAAGGAGAAAGAGATGGAAATTAAATTGGTAAGTTAAAAAACGTTGATTCTGTTAATTCGTAGTGTATATCTTCGTTAGAAAACGTAAATCACGCGACAGTGACTGCGTTACGCCTTGCGTGAGATTATCGTAGAAAGAGAAATATGGAGATAGCGAAAAGGAAAAAGAAAGAGAGAGAGAGAGAGAGAGAGAGAGAGACGTAAATGTTGGTCGCGCGTGACATGTGGCAATAGTGAAAGATACGGGGGAAAAGTAGAAAGAGAGAGAGAAAGAGAGAGACGACGATCATTTGCATATCTTACCGATTGGAATAATCGATGCCATTTAAAGGGTTTCTCTTTGCTTCGGGTTAAGCTTGGCAAGCTGTCCAAGAGGGTAACGTGTAAAAAAAGAGATTAGATCCTAACAAAGATAGCATGCTTGACGAAGCTAAACTTCGATCTTCGATAAGAAATTTTCTTTAAACAAAATTTGCCTCTTTATTTCTCTAATTTTATGTATTTTCTTTTTTTCAGGTATTATTTTTAAAGAAAACTCAAACAGATGATTAAGATAAACGGATAATTAACTAGAAATTTAATGGTTGAGATTTTTTATTTTAATATTTGATTTGTTTAAATTAAAATGTTACGAAATGAATTTAAGATGTGTTACTTTAATGAGACACTGTAACAATGCAACACATTTAGGTATTTGTCTCATTTGAATTCCTTTTCCTTATTTCTATTTCTATCTTTATTTATTTCTCTCTTCTTCTCTCTTTTCTTTTATTACACTTTTTCATGGGATCCCGTTTGAGAATTTCATCTATGTCGTAAGAATTTCACAAAGGGACTGATACTATCTTGAAATATTTCGTATTTTAAGACGAGCGAAAAGGGATGTCTCTTTGTAAAATCGAGTTTGTCAGATTCATCATATAATTAGATTTGTTTGATTTTTTGAAAAATTCTTAACATCGTATTACATTATTCTATTACGAATTATAATTGAAACACGAGTTTGTTGGTAATAATCCAAATTTTATTTTATTATTCAATTATAGGATGTAAAAGTTTATAAAAGTATATCACAGGATGTGAAAATCGTATGATTATATGTGCATAACTGAGTCCGAGTTTGAAATTTTTCAACATGAATTAATCCAGCATAATACACGATTAAGAAAAAGCTCAATTAAATAAACACAAAAAAATTAATTGAAACGTTCTAAACGATTTATAATGATCCATAGTTAATACGTAACAACAAATCTATACCGTTAACAATCAATTAGCGAATGATGGACCGTTTGGAAGATTAAACTTACGTAATAGCATTAATAACATTTACCCATAATTATACGTAATGTTCGGTTTACGATCGTGGGCTGGTTCTCACTGCTTTACTGTGCACACACTCTCGTGTACACTTTTTCACACTCTGCTTGAAAAAGAAATGTTATCTTTTTCCACTTCTACGTTGTAAGGGTGGAAGGAGTTGATCCAGAAAAAGATACATTTCAATTGTAATGAATTGAAAATATAGTTTAATATTCGTTATACAGCAGATTAGAGTGGTCCCTGTATTGTTATCTGTCCTAATTTTCTTTTTTTCTTACTAATAGTAACCACTGATTTATACTAACAAGCTGAATTTGTCTAATGAATTGAATTTACGTAACTAATTATGTATGAATCAACTGAAAATGAGTCCTCCTAACGATTCTGAGTTGGCCGGCTGTAAACTAAGTAAATATAATATATATATCCTTTCTGTGAAAATCTATTTTCAGGAATTTTTCGTTGTAACTAATTCTTTTAGATATTTCGACAAAGGAAGGAACAGTAATTTATGATGAAAATATTAAGGAAAGTATGAAATATTCATTTTCTCTGTGTTCGTTAATTTTCAATAAAAAGTATGCACTTGCATAGCTATAGAAAATTAGAAAATCCTATTATGTATTTTCGGTATTTACACACACATATATAAATATAATATATACAAATACATACACACATATTCACATACATATTGTGAATATAAAATCTGGAATTCTATTAGATTTTCAATATTCAAAGTAAACGTATTGAATTCTTATTAAACATCATTTTACATAATCGATGATACGAAAAGAAGTTTTTCAAATGAGATAGACTTGTACTTGTGTGTGCGCGTATATAATACATATTGATCATGCACACTTTCAAACGATATTTCAATACTCCCTTTATAACGCACCCTTCGTCGAGAAAAATTTCATTTTTAAAGCATCACACCGTCTCTGATTTCCGCAAATTGCTATTTGTCCTTCGACGCGTTAGCCTAAAGTGGAAAGGGAACGAGAACGCATCAAAGTGATGAGAACGTGATTGATCGATGAGAGGATCGGCGTGTTTTAGCGATAAACGCTAACCCGGCATCTCAAAATTGAACGTAGCGTTTGGAAAGAAAAAAAAAAAAAATAAAGCAAAAAGAAAAAAAAGCAGGGGAAAAGAACGTAGCTATAACGTATTTCGCGTAACAGCTCTGTGAAGAAATCCTAACTGAACTCTCGTCAAAATGCACATAAAAATAATTTATTTTATTTTCACGAAAAAGAAGAAAAAAATCAAGCAAACAAACAAACAAAAAAATGAACGAATTTTCACAAATAACTTTTTCTTTGCCTAAAAAAATATTACGTCGCATTTTTTACATCGTCTTGTGTGTATATATGCATTTTGATAAAAAAACTATGATATTTCTTTATAGTTATGAATAAAACATATCTATATTGAAATTGTGTATTGCTACAGGCACGCGTTCATTTATGGAAACTTTTATGATTAACTTATTCGATTATGTATATGCCATTACAATAACGAAAAAAATGCACAGTCAAATTAAATTTATTATTCAAAGTGGACATATAGGATTTGTGTAAATCGCAATCGTGTTCACTTTAATATGTCCAACTATATATCTTGTAAAGTGTAAAAACACGAAAGTCGGTACGAACGAGCTGTTTACATTTCGTTAATAGTCACAAAACAGAAAGAGAAAGAGAAAAAGAGAGGGAGAAAGAGAGAGTAAGAGATATGTTAAAAGAAGGTCAATATTATTGTCAATTATCGATGCTTTCATCATTATTCTTTTTCCTTTGGATTTAGAGTATTTATTGAGTTATTCATATTTTTCTTTTCTCTTCTCTTCTCTTTTCTTCTTTCTGTTTTTCATCGTCCAACAACTTTATCGAACGATAATATTTTACAAGTTAGTTCTGGTTTTTTCATCACCCTTTTTATACTTCGAGAAAATATTAAACGTGTTTTATCTCCATTTATCTATTTATTTATGTATTTATTTATTCCCCCATGAATTTATTTCAACAATAAATAATGTTTCTACGTTCATGTTAACGAAAAATAAAAGAGAAAAATAATTATCTCATTCGGTTGGAAAAATTCTTTTAATGGGAAACACATCACGTATTATCATTGAAAATGTTGAAGAGAATAGACAACTTAAACTTGCACACTTTTTGGCTTACTATATTTTTGCTTGAAAACTATAACTATAATGTTTTCAGAATGAAGTCAATTTAAAAATAAAACCATTAGCATAAGGATAGTTGTTAATATGGGAAGAACTTAAAACTAAATCTATACTAACTGTATCTCTTTTATATGTATAACTAGATACGAAGCAATACATGTAAGACAATATTAGATGCTTTTCTGGACGAAGTCAAATTAATTAATGCTCGATTTCAACGCATACACGAAGAGTAAAAGAAAGTGTTTTCATCAATTGCACTGTTAATTAATTGCACTGAATTTAACCAATGAAACAAGAAGACCTATCCAGAACTAATAAAATATACAATAGAATATACAGTTTACATGTGTTATTCCAAAAAAGGAAGTACACTCATGTGCTCGTCAATAATTCATTGAAATAATTACAACCAGTAACTCGTGCTGATTAGGACCTTTCATTCTCGGCATGATTGAGCACCGGAGAGACTTTACATTTTTATACTCACTCGTTACCAACTTTTATATCACATATGTGAAACATGAACAGTTAGCATTAGAAGTTCTGCGATGGCTCCAAAACACTCCTACTTTGCAGCAAGTATTATAGTTTGACGATCAGGGAGTTCCTCGATTTGGTATTAAAGAAGATCCAATGATTATCCATCAAAAATCCATCGAAGATCCATCGTCTTATCCGCAACATAAAAAAAAAAACATGTGTGCAGATCACACGTGTTAGAAGTAAAACCTTCAAAAAATTAAGTTTTAAGAGCATGAGACGAATGCACAGTCTCAACAGTAAGATAATTGTAGTATTTATTTATTTTAAAATTATTACCATATATAACAAAAGACACCGGTATGATTAGTGGATGGAATAGCCAATAAAAACTTCACTTTTCCAAATACATGCAATAAAAATAGAATACTGAATGCGATAGTCATAGATAGACACCAAAATCGTAGGATGTCTATTGAGGGAAATATAATTTGTCGTAAACTAAGTAAATATAAAATATCCTTTTTGTGAAACTCATGTATAAAATTTTATTTGTTAGGATGGTTTTCGATTTCTCATTTTCATCTAAATTTTTGCGCTGTCTAACTAACATTTTAGGAATCACGAAATAAAGACGTTACGAAAAACATATGGAAAATACTGCTGGACTAAACGAAGGTTCTGGTACAAATGCAACGAGAGATCTAATTGAGATCTTTTCCAAAAATGCTTTTTAAACTACATAATCTGCCACACTTCTCTCTCTCTCTCTCTAGACCTATATTATTTATAACATATCTCGTCTTTATTCTTTAAACTACAAATTTATTTTCTCTAAATACTCTTGTCTAAATAAAGATCTGAACAACGAAAAATCTAAAGAACGCATTGAATCGTATCGCTCTTTCAGCTTATCGAACTGTCTACACAACGAGTCTCAAATTTTCCCGTGGTCAGCTCCACCGACTCACGCTGGGTGTTCAGCCTGTTAAAAATGTTATTTGATTAAAAAATTAACGTAAATATTATAATTAATAATAAAATTTTTTTGTATTCCTGGGTCAAAACAAATCTTTGTATATTTTTTATAAAAACATATAAAAATCAAATTTAATAGACATATATTTTGTCTTTATGAATCAAATATGTTTTATGCTGAAGCAAAATAAAAATGTGACAGTAATTTACTTGCTTTTGAATGAAGTTTGTCATCTGCTTCTAATGTATTCTACAGTGTTGTCTAATTTTTTTTCTCTGATGTATTTTGTAATTTTTTAATGGACAGAATAAGGTATCCTTAACAAAAGGATTTGAAAAGTGGGAAGGAGCGATAAAAACACCTCATGTCTTTACAAAACTATAAACATAAATATTATCGCATCGATAATAAAGATTATATATATATATAGATCAAATTTCAACGGACCTTTCCTATTTTTTAGAATTCTGTTCTTATGAAAGAGAACCGACCTTGGGGTGTAGATAGCTGACTAAAACTAAAATTTTCAAAATTCTATGCATCAAGATGGAATGCTGAATTCGATAGCCATAAATAGAAAAAAAAAATTGTAGAATGTCTGTCGACTGAAAGATACGCCGTCCTAATCTAAGTAAATAAGTAGATATAATATATCTTTTTTGGAAACTATGGTAGATGAATTTTTTCTTTCACGCTTTTCATATTTTCTGTGAATTTGAGATATCTTTATTATGGGTTTACACACATAAGTACTTTTTGTTGTTGTAACTAATACCTTAAGATACTGTGAAAAGAAGGGAACAATTGTTGTCGTATTTTTTTCGTTTCATCGAGTTTTGAAATACAACGAATTTAAAATCTATTATTCATTTACGTTGTTTTATTTTTTATAATTTATTTAATTTACAAAAAAAAATATTTTTTTCTTAATTTGTTTTTTAATTTTTTTAATTATAATTTTTTTTCTATATTTCAGAAATAATATACATTAATGTATGTTTACTGGAAATAAAATAAAAATATACCTATTGTTTATTTTTTGTTATTACGTATCCAGTTTCTTCTATTTAAAGATGTTTCTATTTTATTGAAAAATTAGTGTAAATTTCCTAAATACGTAAACATTATAATTAAAAAACACGTCTTTAGATATTTATAAGAATATAAGAAAAATATTTTACAGTGTTGTCTAATTCTTTTTCTCTGATGTATCTTGTAATCATTTTTTTTTTTTTTTGTAAATTATTGCTGACAATACAATTATTATATTCTATTATATATATTTCATAATTATTAATTATATTTGCGAAATAAAGAATTAATTATTAATTTTTCAATAAAATAGAAACTTTTTTAAATAGAAAAGAAATGACACGTTTGGTGAAAAAAAAAAAACAGACCACGCACCTTCTTTCTTTATTTCGACTGTCGGTTCGTTTGTACCCTATTTATTGTCGCATACCTACGTTCTTATCTCTGTTTATTCTTCTACCCTTCTATCGCTCCTATCTACACAAACATTTAGTATCGAAATAATATGTGCCACTCTTCGTAGTATGCAGCGTACACAAACACACACATATACAACCAGGAGCGATAACTACGAAGCATAGCATAAATAGGAGACCGAGAATAGGAAATACTGTACAGCTATATTCTATCTCATTCTCTCGTAGGCTGGATCCTATATGTTTGTCTCTTTTTCTCTTCTTACTAAAGGTCGTTACAGAGCCGCCTACCGCTCCGTTGTCTGACGGACCGTGTTTCAATTTTTCAAATCACTCCCTATTCTAAAGAAGTTTTCACTTCAATAAAACATAACGATAAGTTTTCTATGATCCAAAATAATGTAAAATAAAATCAAATAAAGTATAAATAAATATGAATACTTACAATGCATTTCAATAAGATGAAGCTCAATGGCATCATAGTGATGCATCTCGCTTGAATCTAATAACGCGGTATAAACGAAAATAAGAAACTATAGATGAGTTTCTTATTGCAAAACCGAAATTTTATTATACAATGAACAACATTGACTCTAATTCGCGTTTAATTTTAATTTATTATACGCCCGATCACTGATTCTACAACTAATTCAATGACTGCTTTTGCACGCAGTCAATGCAAGTGCAAAAAAATACACACTTTATTTTAAATTTTCACTGATGCACTGTCTCTAATACAAACTCTAATACAATTACTGCTTTGTTCGCAGTCAATTTAATATGAAAAATTTCTAATACAATCGTGTAACACAAACGAATTGAATTAATGAACGAACGTGATCTTCATCCGTAATTTGAATTATATTTAAACGATACAACACTTCCGTACATTGCTTCACGCACGATTGCAATCTAAAACAGAAAAAAAACAATACTATTAAGGGTTCATTCTGGTTTATCATTTTGAGAAAATCAATTTTTTTTTGCATTTATCGAAAGTAGACATATGTAGAATTATCATACAAAAATTTTAGAACGATCCGAGCAGTTTAAGTATATTATTTTGCGAACCAAACACATAGAGATATTACAGATAGAGGAGACAAACCATCTGCGATGGTGTAAGTGGAAATGTCTCTGCATGAACATAGCAGCAAAAAACAAAAGGTTGATGTTGACCTGACAAAAACAGAATTACTTGAAAGATGTTTAGGTGGCCACACTCAAAATAATAATGAGTGCTTCAACAAATGCGTTTGGGCTATGGTGCCTAAACACCTATTTAATGGTAAAAAAATTGTTGAAATAGCTTGTAAATTAGCAGCTTGTAAATTCAACGAAGGTTTTGATCCAATACTGAAAATAATGCACGTTTTGGTGATAAAACTTGGCCCTATCGCAGTCAATTACGCTAGTAACCGCGACAACACGCGCGTGCGCTCAGCCAATCGTTTGAGCGGAGAAGCTTTGATAGAGGCCAGGACACAACGAAAAAAGGCTAGAGTGGAAAAAAATGAGTATTTTGAAGAAGCAGAAGGCATACTGTATGGTGCAGGCATCGCAGAATAAGGTAAAGTCAGACTTTTTAAAAATTTGTTAAAAGAAACTTTAAACGCGTTTTTCTCGAAACAACGTTTTTTCGGTTGGCGGGCATAATATCTCCGAAACTACTTAACCGATCCTTCTGAAATTTTAACCACATACTCTAAACATGAATGGCTATCTCGAATGCTATAACCAAGTCAAAATATTAAATTTTACTATTTTTTTTCTACAAAAAAGTGCGAAAAAATCAACGATTTTTTTTTTTGAAAATGGCCGTCATTTTGTTTTGTTTTCATAAAAATTGATAGTTTTAGCATACTTGATAGCCATTGTCATACTGAATTTAAAATCGTTCAATTTTTTTGTTTTAGATCACCCGTTCTCAAATTTCGATGCCCGTCAACAGCATACCTACTTCTGAAGGGTTCACGTTTGTCAGCCATTTTGAATGTCAAAAAATGTTAAAAACAATAAAAAAAATTTTTTTCTCCTACTTCTAGAGTGTATTTATCATACCCAACAACTTTCATATGTATATGTATCCAACAAAGCCTAAAAAAATCAATCGTGAAAATAGCCTTTTTTTCGGCGTATAAACCAGAATGAACCCTTAATATTATATCATTATTATAATTGAAAACCACACTGAAAGTTTTGTCGAATTATTGTATACAAATATTTACTTACTTCAAATTTTCATTGATGGATGTACAATAGGTCTCATATCCTTAGGATGACGATGCATAAACCAAAATTAAATAAAACATCTAAAAAGCTGAAACATACTAAAGATTATAGTACAATATTTGCTGTAAATCATTTCTGAAGACAGAACACATATTAAAAGAGTTTATCAGATTTTATCAGAAAGAATCAATGTTAAATATAACAAAAAAATGTAATTATCTTTTTAGATAGGAAAAACTGCTTCGATAATTTTAATAATAAAAATTATTATTTAATAATAAAAAAATATCGAACGATCGAATTAATCGATCGTTCGATAAAGATGTCACACGAAGATTTTAAGTTTCTGGTTAACCTGTACGAAAATATTGAATATTAATGATTTTACAATAAGTGTGCATTGTATGTTTTTTTCCAGCACCAAGAAAAGTGAAAACGATATTAGAGAAAAATATTAAATTAATTTCGCGTTAAACACGTCTCGTTGAAAGTCAGAAGACGACTGAGAAAGAATAGGGTGAATTAGAGGGTAAGCTTAGCTTGTTGAAAGAACGGTTTCTCGATCATTATTTATCTTATGTTTTTATGTGTATACATAACTCAACACCTCCGTCGGTGCTTACACTGAAATTTTGTCGTTTTTATTCTATTAAAAATCTCGTCTTCAAACTTGTAAACATATTAATCTTTGTGTTCGTTCGGAAGATGATTCGGTATTCGTCGTGTACACTGCGTAATTGTTTTCAAATTTATTATTAGTCTTCTTCGAGTATTGGAAGATGTAAGAACAATATATGACAAATATTCAATTTATTTCGCGTATACACGTATATGTGTGTTTTTTCGCTATAGAAATTAAATGCATATGTGCGCCAGTATGTCTATTACTGTTGGAAAGTGTTATATATGTGTATAAGTGTATATGTAAGCATCGCATATTAAACGAAGTACATCTAACGCTGTTAATTATTGAATAATTTTTAATTAAAGCATCGTTAAAAAACGCGAGAAGTCTCGATGATGTTAAAATAATGTTTGAAAATTCGAGAAATGTGACTCCGAATTTATTTTCGCGAATAATTTTTTAATAATATAGTGCTACGACTGTGTGTGTGAACATTTATACGTACAAATTGTGTTTTCGATAATTGATTAATTAGTAATGATATAAGATTTTGTGCTTGAAGAAATCTATAGAAAATCTATAATTATTTGGATAATGTAGGTGTGCAATAACCTGATGCATGGAGAAAAAAATGTCAGATCAGGTAACCAAGGGCTATCTACAAGGAACGTCATCTGTGTAATAAGGTTGGAATTTTTTTTATTTATTTTACGAAATTATTGATATATTTAAAATATAATATAGAAACTTAAAAAACTTTGCAATTGATGTTTTATTGATTGGAACGAATAATAATAATAATTATAAGTCAATATCTATACAAATTAGCTAGGAAATATAAAATAGAATTACCTAAAAAAATGCATAAAAGTGTGTATATAATTTTTTATAATAAGAATATTTTTATTCTCTCTCAGTATAATCAGAATTTTCATGAAAATTATTTTTTTAGGAATAGATTAGTATATATTATGTCAATAATCATATGTTAATTACCTCTAATTAATAGAACGACGAAGCTTCGTAGCAATCCGAAGCACTCGAGATAGGAAAAACGCTGATCGTTCGATTATATAATATTTATTCGTTTATAGCTTTATTGGATGATAGAATAAAATTAAATAAATATTTTCTAAGTTAACAATTTTTATAAATTCTCTCGATTCCAATACTTTAACTTCTCGTTACGTAGTTTAATCTTTTCCTTGATAACGTGATTCCAAATAAATGCAATAATATATATATATATAAAAGAAAGATAGTAATATGCAAAATTCGAATCATTAAAAGTATTTAATAATATATTCAAATAAGTTTTTATGATTCGAGATTATTTGTAATTCGTTTAAAAATTAATTAGTCGATATCGTGAAATTGGATAAATATTTATTTTTTTATTTCTTATTGAAATAAATTTTCATTACATATGCACACTATCATCTTTATAAGTAGCTTTGTTTTTTTCTAGTTTGATTAAAGGAAAAATAACGCGTTTAATATCAAATATCCCGCTACTTTCAAGTTAATATACAGGGTGAATCTTGTAACTGGGACGGGTAATAACTTCTTTTTAAGTAACAATAGAGAAAAACGATAAAGGAAAAAGTTATATGGCACATCACATGTCACCTCCCTATGACTTTACTTTTTTTGAAAATGCATCAATGCACCCGATAGATACAGTTGCACTTATTTTTTAAATCGAACACTACATTTTTTTTATACCATTCAATTCCTTTTTTTATTCTGCGTAAAAAAGTATTAAGTGAAGGTTATCGAAATGTCAATAATTTACGAGATATTTGAAGTTTTATATCAGTAATGTATTTTATTACAATAAATGTTCGAATGTTCCTCCATTGTATTCTAAACATTTTCTAATGAGCTTATTTACATTTTTCATTATATTTTTTAATTCATTTGAATTGATATTGGAACAATACATTATTATACGCTCCTTTAAATCATCGACTTATATAAAAGGACGTGAATACACTTTATCTTTTAGATAACCCCAAATAAAAAATAAGCAGGAGCACCATCTGTTGATAATATTTTAATTTTAACCTTTATCGCAATGGAACATCATCAAGAAGAGTTGGTAATGTAATTTCTAAGAAATGGAGATATCTTGCTCCATTTAAAAATTTATCATTAAAAAAATACGGCCTGATGACGCATGTATCTAGAATACCACACCAAACATTAACGCTAAAATATTTTGTGAACTATTGACATTTCGATGACCTTTACTTAATACTTTTTTACGCAGAATAAAGAAGAAATTGAATATTATAAAAAAAATGTAGAGTTCGATTTAAAAAATAACTGCAACTGCATCTAGCGGGTGCATCGATGCATTTTCAAAAAAGTAAGGTCATAGGGAGGTGACATGTGATGTGCCATATAACTTTTTCCTTTATCGTTTTTCTCTATTGTTACTTAAAAAGAAGTTATTACCCGTCCCAGTTACAAGATTCACCCTGTATTCATTTATTTTGTATTTTATTATATTATATATTAATTTGTATTGATTCATCCTTATATTTTATTTAAAAATGTTTTTTGAGTGATGATAGTATCGAAAGGTATTTAAGGTAGATCATCAATTCGATATCTTGGTTGAATAGGATGGAATTTTGTGATGGTATTGTGAGAATATTCGAGTACAGCTCGTTGAATACGCACGAATAGTTGGCTCGTTAGTCGAATAAAGTGCGATCGAGATGTGGTTTCGAAATTCTTTTTTTCTCTCTTATGCTCATTTTATCTCTTTATGTACGCAACTAATACAAAGGGTGAGCAAGAATTTTCTACTTTATTTTTTAAATTAATTACTTTTTTCTAAGATTATTCAAGCAACCTTTTATTCCAATTATAAAACTGTAAGTCTATAAATTACATCCTTAAAAAATGTAAAAAACCATGAATAATTGATTATGTTTCTTTGGAATGGTTTAAAAATTTACGGTTGGTATATTTGGTATTTAATGTTGACTCACACTGTGTATATCTTTCTCTCTCTTCTCTCGTAGGACGGTCTATAATACACACGACACTCATTTTCATGAAGTATTCATCCGATTTCAGTTTGGCACACGTACCAACATAACGAGAAGGAACAAGTTGACTCGTTCCTTCTGCTTTTCGGCTTCTCGATCTGCAAGTTTAATTTGTAGCTTTACATGCGTTATGATATACATATATGTACGAGAACGAATTGAGCCTTGTCAAATGATACCTGTTCAGCAACACCGAAAATTTCACGGAAACACCATGTATAATATTTTCATTCACATTAATTTCGATTGCTTATTAAGTCAAAGTTTAACAAGCAGAAGTTTTTAAAAGTTTTCAGATTTTCTAGGCTAATTTTTCTATTTAGTTTAAAAAATACGCTATAAACTTTGTTTATAAAATTAGCCTCTTTTAAAAGTTTCCAAATAATTTTGATAGTTATTTACTGTAGCTTTTCTAATAGTCTTTTTCCTTTCAAATTGCAAAACTGAAATACTAAAAAAGTTTCTTCAAGACTAATTGATTTTTCGTTCTCGAATCAACACGGACCTTTTGTCTCGTTCCGTGTATCTAAGCCAAAAGCATTGCAACAATAATCTATAAAAAAAAGTTTCAATTTTTTTAGTTTCTTTCACGTATTTTTTCTCAACTTTCTTTTTTTCTTTCTTTTTTTCGTTGAACATCACGTTTCTGTTCTCTTTATTAGCAGGTACTTGGCATGGTCGGTAACGTTGGTTATACAGTGTGCCAAAGCTTGCCACGTATTTCCACCAATGAAAGTGAGACGATGCTCGTTTTACGAAAGAACGAGAATAGTGGTAGTAGACGAGGCAAGAGTTGAAGTATAATCGGAGACTCGCCGAAATTTCATTCGTCTCCCTTTGAATTCTGAAAAGCGTTTAAACGTTGAGTAGCCGTTGAGACTTCCGTTCTCGTCGCGCTTGCTTTTTCTTTACCGGTCCTTTTTTAACAGACGTGATTTTTGACGTCTCACGAGATGCAGAAAAACGTATATATATTAGGTCTACATGTAAGTTTTTAGCGTTTTTTAATAGATGGTGTCACGCGTAAATTCTAGACAGAAATGTCACATCTCATGTGTCATTTTCGAAGCTTGTGTATCTGTTAACAATATTACATCATCATATTTGCGCATTTCTATCGGCGTTGTATATTTTATGAAGCTAAAACATGGCAAGTTATGTGCCAAATAAGCGTCATTTGCGAGAAGCGCTGCTTTTATTCTTTAATATGAAGAAAAGTGCTGCTGAGGCTTATCATTTGCTTCTGGAAATTTACGGGGCGGAATGTATTGGTGAATCGACGTGTCGTGAATGGTTCAAATGGTTCAAAAATAGTGATTTTAATGTTGAAGACAAGGAGCGCTCCGGAAAGCCGAAAAATTTTTAAGACGAAGAATTGGAGGCTTTGCTGGATGAAGATCCGTGTCAAATTCAAGAGGAGCTTGCTGCATCATTGGGCGTCACACAACAAGCCATTTCCCTGCGCCTGAAAGCTTTGGGATTCATCCAAAAAGTTGGAAATTTGGTGCCGTACGAGTTGAAGCTGAGAGATGTCGAACGGCGATTTTGCATGTCAGAAATGTTGTTGCAGCGGTATAAAAAGAAGTCGTTTCTGCATCGTATTGTCACTGGTGACGAAAAGTGGATCTATCATGATAATCCTAAACGCCAAAAAACATATGCAAAGCCTGGCGAGCCGGCCAAATCGACGCCGAAGCGAAATATTCACATGAATAAGGCCATGCTCTGCATATGGTGGGATCAAAAGGGTGTCATATACAACGAACTGCTTCCGAGGGGTCAAACCATCTAAGGACCATTGTATCGAACCCAATAAATTCGTTTGAAGCGGGCATTGGCGGTAAAACGGCCAGAATATCAGACCAGGCACGAGTCCGTAATTTTTCATCACGACAACGTTCGGCCACATGTTGCTGTTTCAGTCAAAAACTACTTGGATAATAGTGGATGGGAAATTCTGCCTCATCCGCTTTATAGTCCAGATTTGGAGCCATCCGACTACTACTTGTTTCGGTCGATGCAGAACGCTCTTACCGGAATGCGCTTCACTTCAGTAGAGGGAATCAAAAATTGGCTCAATACGTTCTTGGGCTCAAAAGACGAGAACTTTTTCTGGTCCGGAATTCACAAATTGCCAGAAAGATGGGCAAAAATTGTATCTTCCGATGAACAATATTTCAAATGAAAAATATGTAATCATTTTTTTCAGAATAAACTCAAATTTTATGAAAAAACGCTGGAAACTTACTTGTAGACCCAATATATATATATTTTTTTCCTTCTCATTCATTAATCAATAAATGTATATGATTACCAAAATTTAAGCTCTTCAAAATATTAATACTTATCACCGAATTTTGTGTTTCCTATCGAACAAAAATTTGTATATTTTTATTCTCTTTAAATTGAGTATATTTTTTTTTCATTAATATTTTGGTTAAAAACTGAATTTTTATTCAAATAACATTTGTTTTTCTATATAAATTTGCATATTTATGTAGAGTTAAAAATGGGTAGACTTTTCTTTGGTACGATCGATGATGATAGAATAAATGGTGAAATTTTCAAAATTTTTTCGAATAATAAAAAAGCTTATGGCTAATTTTTATTATATATATAATAAAATAGAATATTCCTTATGAGGCAATTCGTTATTTACATATTTTATTCTCCATTAGAATATATATATATATATATATATATATATATATATATATATATATATATATATATATATGTGGGACGAACGCCTCCATGCCAAACTTGATAAGCATTCGTGGAAGGGAACTGGTCGGTGGGCCCTGGATAGCTCAATTGGTTAAAGAGCAGTCGCCCGGAAAGCGAAAGATCCGTGGTTCGAGTCCTCGTTCCAGTCAGTCCAGCGGTCCAGTTTTTTTTTCACGAATCTTACATATATATATATATATATATATATATATATATATATATATATATAAAAACACACACACACATACATACATATAACACTACATTAAAATAATAATTATTATTCGATATGAGTTTGAATCAATATTTATTAAAGTAAAAAGGTGAGAAAATATATAAAGAGAAAGAAAAGAACTATTAGGATAAATTTTTTCATTTGTGGAATCTATGTACGGTCGGTTAGTCGCATGAAAATAGAAACAAGAAAAAGTATTATGTATCAATGAGAAATGGTTTGAAGGGCTTTAATGCGAATCCAAAAACGCATATCTACGTGTATATACATATTTTCGACACATATATATTGGTATATATTAATATATGTGGTAGTGGGATAAGATGGGTTTACAAATTTATGGATAAGTTAGAAAAGATCATGTGATTGTAAGAGAATGCAACTCATGTATTATTACCAATACTTATGTATGTAAGTTGATCTCTCTCTCTCTTCGATGCATTGTTCGCGATACATTATTAATTCTATCGGATACGAAGAGGAAGCAGCCAATGCACAACGGCACCAATGTTGGATATCTAAGAATGGAAGGAGTCGAAGAAGATAAAAAAGGATAGAGCAAATATTCTTTGTCTTCCTTTCTTTTTCCTTTTTTCTTTCTTGCATCTTCCACATCGGTGATCCTCAAGTATACACAGTGTATTCACCTTTCTAAAATCTGCGGGATAACCGACATACATTTGGGAGTTTATACTAATACATACTCATTTTATACTGTATACGTTAAAACACACACACACACACACACACACACACACACATACACACGTCCACGATTAGAGGTATTTACACGAAAGTATATGTGGGGTAGCAAGCTCGCTTGTTACGAAACGAGACTTCCAAGTATGAAACCCTTGGGATAAAGAAGAAGTTTTGAAAGCAACTTTTAGATAATTTTCCTCGTTTTTTATATTTCTTATTTTCTTTTCATCTTATTTCTTTTGTTAAGGTAGCATTATTGATTTTATTTTGTTATAGATATTAACTCGTATAATAATATCTTTTATGTAATTTTATTATTATTTAATAAATATATATGTATATACATATATGTAGATAATATATTAGCTATATTAAATAGATTAAATGTATTAAATTGTGTCATGTCTAAATATTTCGATTGTTGCGGTTTCGTGTCACGCAATGCATAGTTTATATTGAATTACGATATAGAAATAAATGTGGCAGAAAATGAATGTGTGTATCATTGTAGCACGTGTTTAAAATGACACTACTTCCATATCGTAGCACACGTGACGCTTACGATGCTCTCGTTGCGAAGCTCACTCCACTTTGCTATAATTGAATCGTTATTACATTTTCGAAATCCCCATAAATATCCATAGTTATCCACACGCATATTGTTACAACTCACGCATTTCAATTGATTTCTATTTCACTCTGACCAATTAACGTATCATATGGGGAATCACTAAACTATTATATTTTCAACTATTATTCGTCTAGTTTTACCATACAATTTTTTGTAACTTTTTTGTTTATCAGTTAATTAAAAAAAGCTTTAGTATTTTATCTCTTTTATTTTCAATAATTTCAACAAAATTCTCTCGCTACATTCTCGTACACGTTCGTTGATAAAAATATACTCGTTGTGTCAGAAAAGCTTTTTTTTCCATTAGGTTTCCCGAGATTTATACGAGCGTCACCAGAAAAAAAGTCATAAATTTAAACTCGTCGCATGCCCTTTTCTGTAAGAATGAACTGAATTTAGGCCGTGGAAAAAATTGCATTTTTCCTTCCATTTTAACATGCCGACCCTCATCCCCTTCCATCATCCCTGTTTTTATATTATACTCTTTTTGAAATATATCGTATTGAGATTGTTTTTTCTTTCATTGCTGATCTTTTAAGATGGAAAAAAATTCTTTTCTGTAGACATTGTATTATCATTTAAATATCATTTTATAATATATTGTTTAAATTTGAAGAATATTTATTAATCTTTTGTGACATAGTTTTAATAAATAAAATAATGTACATCTTAAAATCAAAGTCTTGTATTAATGCATCATTAAATTTATATACATGCATGTATATACTTCGATACTGTACTACCGATATTTAGTTATGACAAAATTCCAAAGTCGTAAATAGTTGAAATGACAGAGAACGTTGCTACGAAGGACCAATACGCACGTTAGAAATTTTATTTCTAAAATATCTTCTTGTTTCGTAGTCGATCGTGAAACTCCTATGGCAGATAATCCATTGTTGTAATAACTGTTGATATATTGGCATGGTAAAATAATAACGCGCAATAATTCAATCGTAAGAAGAGAGAAAGAAAGATAGAAAGAAAGATAGAAAGGGAGAGAAAGTGACGATAAAATTTATATGCTTTGATATAAAACAGCGATTCTCAACTTATCGTACGTAATCCCAATATTGGGTCGCATTAAATTTTTATTATCAGTAATTAGTACTCGCTAAATGTTACTTGCTATCTTAAGTCAAAGTTAGGATAGTAATTAAATCGTAAAAAATTTATATAATAACTTTTAGTAGAACTTTTTTTCTCGAGTTAAATACTAATCGTATATTTAAAACGTCATTGCATTAAAGGTCGAATAAGTAATGTGGTTTAACTTAATATACAGTAAACGATGAATAGAAAATTCAAATCTTTAGAACAGGTTATTAAAAATTGTATACTTCAATATATTTAGACTTAAATGTTACAATAAAGAAATGTATTGATTCGTTGAACGAAATGGTTGAGAAATGATGATTTTAAACAACAGTCGTATTATTATTATATTAAAACATTAAACTGGAAAATCTGTAGGAACGTTTTAATTTAATACAATAGCCGTGGGTAAGTAACCTTGGATTTTATTGGACAATTTGAGAGAATAATTCTAAACGAAAAAGTGCAATGTAATATCGAACTCAAAAATCTTTGTATGTCGGTAAAAGTCAAGGAAAAAATTTAGAACAACTACACAATTCTCTCTCTTTCTCTCTCTCTCTCTCTTTCTCTTTTTCTTTTTCTTTTTCCAGCTAACGTTTTATAGACGAGCTCAAGCTCGAATGTGAACGTAATGCGACAAATGGTGCAGAGCGTGGTAGGGCGACGAGCGACATTAATAAAGCGATTGAAATAAATCGAAACACATTTTCGGGTAGAACGGGGTATAGGAAAGATTGAAAATAAATGCGATACTGTTGAAACGTGACTTCGATTCCTGTTGCGAGCTTAAATATTTCCCTCCTCTTACTCTTATTTTTCATTTACCAGTTTCTCTTTTTATTTTTTTTCCCCTTAATTTTAATTCTTATTCGTACTCGAAAATATTGATAAATCTATGATAAATTGTATTTTCATTATCGATTAACAAAATAATTGTTTACGTTCAAACCTTGTTGCAAAACTAATTTCTGATCTAAAAAATAAATCATGTGTCAATAGCAAATCGAACACTTTAATGAATTATATTGAGTCATTTTCTTCTAAATTATTTGAAATTTCAATATTATTTTTCAAAAACTAATCCACAAGACGTTTTGAGAATACTTGAATTATCGAATTCAATAAACTCAACTTCTGTGCTATTTTCCATGGCGTTATGCACCACGGTTAGCATTCACTAGAATTTTTATTTTTGCATCCGAGTTGGATGATTCAAAAGTGGCATCTTTTAAATTGAAATTATTAGAACGAAATTTAAAAATCCAATTTTAACACTGACGTTCATTTAAAGCATTTTCTATAAACGGTATACTATTCTATTCTTGTTTGCATTGCATTACTTTTACGATAATAAAAAAAAAAAACCAAATATTAGAAATTCTGACTTCAATTTTACATTTTTTATTTGATGCTACAAAAAGCTTACTTGTAATTTACTTTAAGTCAAAACACAAGAAAGTCTGAAATCACGTATGAATTGTTTGATTTTAGAATTTCAAATTATTTTATGAGTTAAATAAGTTTAGATTGATTAATTAAATATTAGATGTGTTAAAAAAAGAAATAACTTTTCGAACGATCCGACATATCTTTTTTCATCAATATGAATGTAGTTATTATATTTGTAAAAGAGGTAAAATATAGAAATATTTTTGGATTATAAATACACGGATGATTTGGCAGGTAGATAAATATGTACGTATCAAAAAAGCTTTTGATGTACACATATTCGATATTATAATATAATTATAATAATTTTTGATATGACATTTATTCGATTTTATGTCAGCACGTTTAACACGAGTACGATTTATGTTTTTTTATTTTAGTATCGTTATTGTATTACATTATAATATTATACTTGTATATCAGCATTTGTTACACTCGACACACCCTTTTCAATACTCATTATATTACAATTCTCTTTTCTCTACCGGTAATTATCATGCAAATTGATAAGCGAAAAACCTAGCACTGTTACGACAACGATTGGGTGCATTGCGGCAAGTTAAATGCTTCCTTCTAACCTTTACAACTTTTATTACATCGTCGTTACCTTTTGCTCTACGTTCCATTTCTTTCTTTAATTTTCCCTTCTTCTCATTTTTTTTCTTTCTATTTTTGTTTCGACTAATAACACAATCGAAATAAAATGTTTGCGAATATAAAAAAATTATTTTCTATCCCTGCAGATACTTCGATTTCCAATTTTCGTCTGGTTGGATAAAATATATTCAATATAAATAATGATTTTTTTTTATTTATGTTTTTTTCGGCTCGTTTTACATAGCTCTCGTTTATTTTTGAAGTTCATAACGATCGAAATAAAATATTTTGAGAAAATTGGTTAGTCAAAGTACCGAAGTTTCCATAACCTTGTTTATTTACTTGTTTTTTTATATATACATATATTTTTTTCCTTTAAAATTTTTTAAATAACAATCGAAATAGAATATTTCGCTCAAAATCGTTAGGTAAAAAAAAAAAAGGAAAATAAAAAATAAAATACCAAATCGTTCGATAAATAATTCGTTTCTATTTTTTTTCTACATTTTCCATATATCTCGATTTTTTTTATTTTTTTATTTTGTAAGGGTAGAAGGTTATGTAAAGAGAAGATCTATAAAAATTGTATCGCATTCGCAACGTTCCTGGTCATATTAAACTTTTTTTATGCAGACAACGCGTTACTGGGTAATGCAATAGTGCCAAGAGTGCCACATTTAAAAAAAAACAAAAAATAAAATAAAAATAAAAATAAAAAAGAAGAAACAAAATATTTAATCGACTCGGGAAAGTTAGCGACACGTTGGAAAATATAATCTGATATATTTTTATTGTAACAACGTTCGTTTTACTTAAATAGGATTTCCTATTTTTATTGAATTTTAACAAAAAATATTTTTCATCGATGTTATATGCGTATGAAGTTGTTAAAAAAAAAAAAAATAAAAACAAGAAAAAAAACATTCGAGTTAGCGTAAAAATTTAATTTATGGTTATTCAAAATGTGTTTCAAGCTTTGACTTAGACAAGTAATGTATTGTAATAAATAAGACGAAAATTAATTTGGAAATTTAAGTAATGTAAAATAATTAATTATTTGTCAAAATCTTGTAACATTTGGTTTATTTTAAGAAGTTTGAAAAAGTCTTGATGAATGAAACAGAGTAAAAATGAGAAAAAAGATGAAGAAGAATACGCACGTTATTCTTTTCGAAGACACTAATCCTCCATTTCTTGTCTTGTTTTATGAAAAGTTAGGATAAAAAATGACGCAAAGCAGACGAAAAAGAAAGAAAGAAGGAAAGAAAGAAGGAAAGAAAGAAAGAAAGAAAGAAAGAAAGAAAGAAAGAGTAGGCGAAGAAAAAAAGGGACAAATCTTTTCGTGGAAATTCCCAAGGAGATTGAGAAAAAAGGGCAGAAAAGGGAGAAAGAGTAAGAAAAATAAAGAAAGCAAGAAAGAAAGAAAGAAAGAAAGAAAGTAAGAAAGAAAGAAAGAATGAAAGAAAGTAAGAAAAAAAAAAGTAACTGAGAAAGATCTTGAAAGGAGAATGGGGGGGAGTCGGGTAGCCTCGGAGATAGAATGCAATTTGTATTAATTTCACCGAAATTAGGAGTTACGCTTTGAGCCGCAATTAAAATTTGCATAAACAAATTTTAGCTGTCCGTTTAAGTTGGCAAAAGACGACGACGACGACGACGACGACGACGATGACTACAACGAAGAAAGAAAAACGTTATCGTTCTCCTTTCATCTTTTTACTCTGTTTTTTTCTTTTTTTCATTACGTCTTCTTCTACTTCTTATTTAACAACAGTTTTTTTCTATCTTCAATCTCTTACTTTACCACTCAATTTTTTTATCAACGAAAAAATCTGCTTCTGTATTTTTTATTTTTATTTTCCAACAACGCTTATCACAAGATAATAAATATTTGTTAATATTATATTTACTTCGATTTAGGATATGAACGAGTTTCATTTCATTTTTAATCGCAAATTAATTAATTAACAGTTTTGTTTATTACTTTTATTGTTATATTAAATAATTTTTGAAATATTTTTTAAGGGAAAAATATCCAGTCTGTTTTTTTTGTTTGCTATCTCCTATAAATATATTTTTCATATAATGAAATTTGAACAAAAGAAATAAAAGAAAGAAAAAAGTAATACCAAATGAGTAAAAATAAGAACATTATTATCAAGATTATCAGAAAAGTTTTAAATGGATGGTCATGGCAAAACGAAAGTACGGTTACTTTTACTTTGTAAATTGTGTTGGAAGGTTAGGATCAGCGTCTAGGGATGAGAAAAGGTATGGGAAGGGGGTTAGGTGGTAGGTGGGGTGTTTCACGGGTCAAAGCGAATGCTTTGCCTTCGTATTTTACGGTCTTGGGGCATCTTCATAATGGCTGAGAGGAGAAATTACGCATGTACATTAGCTTTGTCGAGTTGAACTCGTCCGAAGTCGGTGAGAGTGAAATGAGGATAAGGTTGTTCGCGAGCTTATGCTAGACGATGGTAGAAAACTGAGAAGAATGAGAGGTACCTTCGACGAGTGCTTTAAAAGAGAAAGAAGGAAAGAAAGAAAGAAAGAGAAAGTAAAAAAAAAAGAAAAAGAAAGAACACCTTAACTGGGAGAGAAACAGCGAAATAAAAGGCAGCACATTTTATGACAAGTTCACTTAAACGACTCAGTTCTCCGAGGAGTACCTTGATGAGGGTACCTTGGAACGGCTAATTAAGTGCTAAAATATTCCCCATTAAAAAATTAAGACATATCCAGTCTAGGCACTGTTTAACTTTCTTCCAGACAACTTTGTTTTCAATCACGAGAATCCTTTATCGTTTTGATTATATTTCTAGAATTGTTTTATGTTATAATTATGACGTATCATAGAATAAAAAACAATACAGTTTTGTGAAGTGTTGATAAACTTAGTATCATTTATATGAACAATAGGAATATTATATAATGAAAAGGTTTACTTTGTTAATGCTAGTTGTTAAAAATGTTTGTCTCTCTTTCCCTCTCTTTCTCTTTCTCTTTGTTTTAAAGTACCAGTGTTTATAAAATCGAGGTTAGAATAAATGAGAACTATTGTTCTTGATAAATAAGTAATATCATAGTATTTTAGCATTTTTATGCGACATAAAATAACTTTAGGTTTTAGACTATAAAATAACTTATTATTATCATTCATATTATTACTATCATCGTCATCATCATTATCATCATCATCATTATTATCATCATCGTAGTCGTTTTCTTTTGGAATAACCGTAAGATCAGTTTTTAATGTTAGTAATTAAAATCATGACTCTACATCGGCGATTACTATGTCTAGGGTAAAATAAATTCTACTAGCGACGTTCGCTAGGTAACGAAGCTCTTTGAGAAATCTTGGTAGCATGCAAATCGTACCACGCTGGTTACAGTATAGCGCGCATCGAGTGGGTAACAAAGTTATAAGTTTAGCTCAGAACTACGCTTTGAGAATTTCTACTACAAAAATGGTGTTTATGCATTGCAAAATTAACTTGGATAGCTTCAAATTGCTACGAGAGAAAGAGAAAGAGAGAGAAAGAGAGAGAAAGAAAGAGAGAGTGAGACACAAGATTGGAATAAACTCTCGTAGTAGATATTTTCTTCGTATCGATCGACAAACTCGGCCAACTTTATTGCCATATTTTTTACCCGACCTGTCAAATGAATATAATAATTATTATACGAATAATAATATATCAGGCTAGAGGAGAGAAATTTCGTAATACAATTTTTTACAAATTTAATTGCTATTTAATTGTCCGATAAGTTCGTAAAGATTTTGATATTAATTATTAATAAGAGATAAATTTAGAGATAATTTCTAAACAAAAAAATTATATTACTCTTTTGATTGTTCAGGAAAAATGCAAAGTTTTATGCAAAGTTTTGAAAAAAGAAAATATATATGGGTATATAATATTAGAAATATTATTTAGCTCAAGCTCTATATATCGAGGTATAACTTTTATGAATATTTTTCAAGATGATGGATAATAGAAAGTAACCGTGAAGAAGGATAAAAAGGAAAAAAAAAGAAGCTGAAAATAGTTGTGAGGGGTGAAAATAAAATTGGAAAAACTGCTATCGAAATTTTGTTGAGAACGAGTCCCCAAAGGGATGTGAGTTTCGTCGAGTACGTCAGGATTACAGGGATGGCTATTGTAGTAGGAGAATTGAGCGAGGGATAGCAAGAGAGAGAGAGTGAGAGAGAGTGAGAAAGAGCGGACATTGGCTGGCGAAATAAAGAAAAATCGAGTGTTTGGAACGTTTCGTGAACGTTAATACGCCTCCAGGGGTGGTAGACAATGGGTTAATCTTACTCGAGGCTTCGTTATTCCCACGTTATCTGGCCTCGAGCTGTTGCCGCCAGTACCGATAATCGATGTTTAACGATGCTGTTTACACCCTAATGGTCCACCTAATTTGAATGAACCCCTGCAACCAAAAGTGCACAACATCTATAGATTCTCTTCATAAATATATACTTTGTATTAATATTATTTTCCTATTTGTGTGTTTTTTGTTTTGTTTTTTTTTTCTTTCTTTTTTTGAACATTATGTATAAAATGTTTCCAATATAATAACAGTTTAAGTTAATGTATATTATATATGTTATTTACATTTTCAATCATTTAAATTTGATCGTTTAACCTATATTGGAATATTTGAGAAAATGTGAGAATCAGAATAGATCACTGAGAAATTAAAACTGAAATTAGGAAAATGATTTAAATAATTTCCGTATAAATTCTTACTTCGATTATTTGAATTCTTAAAAATTTATCAATATTAAAATATGAAATATTTGAATTTTTAATAACGCGTGAAACCAAATACACAGTTCTAAATTGTTTTATTTATTATTGTTAATTTTGATTTTGACTTCTTTCGTTTGATCTAATAAAATACATATATATTTATCGATAAAAATAATTAATCTTCTATAAGCTAAATCTTACTTGGTTTTAATTGGTCGATAAACATATGGTGGTATTTGGGGTATTATTATTCGATGATTTTCACTTATCTCATAGCAACCACAAACCTTGTGGATTTTCTCTCTATTGTGAATTTTGCCGATAATTACTTGGGATTATTGCGAAAGATCTTTCTTCCTTGAGTTAAATCGATAGTTATTAGGTATGCTTATCACGTGCGAATGATGAGTGCCTTGAGCTATATAAAAGAAGTAACTTCTTTCTCAGTGAGATAAAAATGAGAAAGTAAAAGAGATGCAAATTGAAAGATATACTCCGTTGTATATATGTATATATTTCTATGTACATGTTTGTATGTGTGTATATATATATATATATATATATATATATATTGTTACATTACGTTGGAACTTTGAAAGCTCTTCAAGAATTGTGAAGAAGGAATACTTGTATACTATACATATTTGAATCTCTCGAGATAGAAGCCTTTTTCTTTAGTGATTCGAACGCGATTGTTCCTACTTTCCTAAAAAGCAGAAAGCACATATTATTTCTCCCTTCGGAAATAGACTCGAGATACCTTCGAAGTTACACACGAGAAATTCCGTATTATTTTCAAATGTTAGAAGAAGAAGAAGAAAGAAAAAGAAGAAACGTTTGTTGGATTCCTTGAGAATTCTTTGTTGTACAGTTCGGATCATTCATTTCGCACGAGATTGCAGCTTGAAAATAACATTTTCTAGATTTTTTTTTTTTTGATCGAAACTTTTATTAGATAACATTAATTGATGATCATTCGTTGTAGTAAATAAAGTGATTTAATTTGTTCATAATTATAATGATTTTTAACTGTAGATTGGAGCTCTCGGGTTTGATTTTATTAGGGCTTACGTCAAATATAAGTTTTTCAGTAATTTCTCATTAATTTTGATTAATTTTATTTCATTTTATTGATAGAATTTTAAACTACCATATGCGTTAGTTGAATTACTTCAAAAGTTTGGTATTATTTTTGAAGAAAATTGTTTTAAAAGTAGCTGCTTTTTGATGAATCGTTTGAGTTTAAAAATGACGCTTCGTTTAAACTCCTTTGGTTAAAATAATTGTAAATTTTTTTTGAGAAAGTTAACATCACTCGTGTTCATGGCATCCTTAGGATGTTTTATTTTTGAGTTCGTATGGGACATCAAAGTTATTACATTTGCAAATGATCGTGATCGTTTCTGAATTGTTTTTACATAAATGTAAACAATTTATGACAAATGGCAAATGATGTCATATTCAATTAAATCGTTAATTTTTGTTTATATTTTATGTTTTGAACTAAAGAAGAAAATAGATAAATAAAAAATGTTTAATTTCGGGAAAGAAAAGGGTTGATACTAATAACGAAAAATGTTTTCAGAGGATGGTACCACAGAGTATTAAAGTTTGTCGATAACTTTGGAAAAGTTAAAAACTAGAATAGTTACGTGACTTGCTAAGATAGAAAAATTGGAAACTTTCTTCGGTTATCTGTCGGTAGAAATGTAACGTAACCTTACCAAGAATCATCTGTCGTAGTAAAATTTCGTTTTTATACATTTCCAGAAGTATGTGAAAAAAAACAATAAAAATTAATTAGAAGTATAAACAGTACTTTAAATATTTCAATAAAAACATTTAAAAAAATAATACAAATATTTCAACTCTATTGTTCATAGATTTCTTTTTTCCAAACTGTAAGTCAATTATTAAAAGTATAAATTAACAAAATATTTTTTTATTTATATTGTAATTAAAATAATTTAATTAAGTGTCAATCTATGGTAAAACGGTAATATTTTTGTGTCGAAATAAAAATAAATGAATATAGTGATTACTTACATAAAATTGGAAAAGTAGGTTGGAAATTTACGGTCTAGCGAATCGCTGATTAATTTATTTATCCTATCGATTTAAATCCATAATTATCGAGTAATCGAAGAGTTTGGAATCTCGAATAAGTCTCGTAGAATTAATTACTACTTCGTAGTTTAGCGAAGAAGACTGCTTCCCGAAATTACATGATGTCGGATTTGGATTCGTTCGAATAGCTGATAATGGGGGTGTCCTCTCTTGAAAGTTGAAAAAACTTTTATCTCTCTCTCTCTTTCTTTCTCTTTTCCACTCTCTCTCTTTCTTTCTCTTTTCCACTCTCTCTCTCTCTCTTTCTCTTTTCCTCTCTTTCTCTTTTCCTCTCTTTCTCTTTTCCTCTCTTTCTCTCTCTCTCTTTCTCTTTTCCTCTCTCTCTCTCCCTCTCTCTCTCTCTCTTATTCTAGAGAAATCCTGAAAGCTTGAGAAGAAATTGGAAAGGTCGATAAGCGTTTAGGAACGATATTGGTAGCTCGTTTTAAGAACTTTTAACGTTAATATTGATTCCTCTTTAAATTATTAACATTTTATTATACGTTATTTATAAATATTCTAAAGATTTTTGAAAAAATGTTTTAGATATACTTATATTTACATCTTATTAATATTATGTATTTAAATATGAAAATTAATAAGAAATATTTTTCTTTGAAAAAGGTATCTTCGAATTAAAGATGGAGGATGAAGGTTTTCCTGGTTTAACCAGCGATAAATCTGTACGAGAATTATTAAAGGTGGATCCTATATAGAGGATTACCTTTTTCGTAATACCCAACTACGAGGCACTCATTTGTAACGTCTGAGGAAAGGTCTAAAGGGTCCTTTAAAATTTTCTACCCAGAGGTAGAAACTCTCACGAAAATATTTCGCGAGAGTAGTATTGGCATCGTCTTTTGAGAAATACTTTAGTTTTAAATCACAAACTTGAGCAAGTTCAACATCTTGGAATTAAGGACACGTTTGAAAAGTTGTTTTGTACATTTTTATCAATTTTAATTTAATCTTAAAGAGTATCCTCTTGTATCAAGAATGAATACTAATTGTAAGATTGATATTATAAGAGTTTCACAAACTTTATGGAAATCTAAGCTGAAATTTGGAATTTTTGATAAAAAACAAATTATTAAGCTAATATATTAAAACATATTTGAACATCCGCTATAAGAAATGTTTTATTTAAGCTAATGTAGGTAATCGTTTGTTTAGTGATAAAAAATAAAATAAAAAATATACAAATTTAATACACTTTGCGTGACTTTCTCAGGTTGCGTGTCAGGATTGAGAGAATAAGATTTTTGTTATTATGACGAAATTGAATTTGATTTTTTTTTTTTGGAGTATCTCTATTAACATATAGGGTCAGTATACTCAAATAGAATAAGAGAAGGAGAAGAGAACCGGAGGAACAATTTAGTTAACGTTTGCTTCTCCGTTCGCAGGTCGACCGGTTAAACGTACCGTTTGTGTTGTGTAAATTTACAAAGTTCCACGGTACAATTTGCACTTAGGTAAGTACCGACGCGATGCTGTACAGTACGGTGCGGTAAGGTGCGGGACGGTAGAGTACAGTACGGTATAGTACGGCGTGTGTACCTCGGGCAACGTTTTCCGCCTATCCTCAGAGTCTCCAAACTTACCAAAAAGCCAAAATCGCGGACTGGGGCCAAGTTCGCTGTGGTTTTGTTTCAAAAATACGCCTTGAATTACATTTCCGTGCTGACAGTTAGATATTATAATGCAATATAAACATTCGGTTTTAAGGTAACTACGAAATTAGTCTTCTAAATTGAATTTAGTCGAAAGAAAATGACCTTAAAAGAGAGAACTAAAGTGAATAATATTTTTTCAATTAATATTTTCTTATATTTAACAAAAAAAAAAGAAAGAAAAAAGATTTTCGTTTTGTAATTTAAGTATTCATATTATTTCCAATATATATCAATATCAATTAATGATTATTTGTCAGGTTAATTGTTTCTATTTAGAAAAAAATATCAAACCTGTTATATAAAAAAAAATGTCGATAAAAAAAGAAGTCATAAAGATTTTAAGTAATTCGCAAGAAACGACTTCTTTTCTTTTTTTTTAAGCTCGAGCTTACTTATCGATTACTTCTTGATTACTTCTCAATTATTTATTCCTTCCTTTTTTATTCCTGACTTTTTTGTTTTATACGACCAGGTATAATAAAAGAATATCTGAGAAACGACGGGAAGCGATCGATGATTGGCAGTTGAACGATGAACTTTCGAGTCCAGACGAAATTTATGGTTTCACTGGTAACTTTAGCAATTTTCAAAGTTTCCGAAGTACTCTGTTTGTCAGTATGGTATCTACGTGAGTAGAACGTGCCATAAATTAAAAACAAAATATTTATAAAAAGAAAGTCCATTATACAATTAAATCGACATTTCAATAAAACGTCGATCAAATGGAATATTCACTAGTGGAATGATATAATTATTTCTTTTTTTCTTCTCTTCATATTCTTTATTAAATTTTGTCACAAATATGAAACTAAAAAATAGAATAGGTGACATTTTTATTTATACCTTAAAGTATAAATGAACATCAATTGTGGTAATATCGATTATTGCAAAGTTTAAAGTATTCAAATCTTTTGAAGTGCATTGAAGATCAATTTGAAGTAACAAAAAGAGAAAGAGGAGGGGGAGGGAAGAGTGGTGGAAGGGGAAGAGAAAACAACGTCACTCGTTGAATGGTTCCTTTCAATGTTCGATATTAGTATGAACTCTGAATTGGTCTAATCGTTCACAGATTTGTCAAATGTCTCAACACGATGATTACACTAGCCGTGTTGGTCGTAGGACTTTAGGAAGAAACATCTTCCCATCGAACAATTTAATCAGTGAGAAAGAGGAGACAGAACAGACAGAGGAGACAGAACAGACAGAGGAGAGAAAGAGAGAGAGAGAGAGACAGAACGTTAGAGGGTAGGTTTATCGAGCAGGATGTCGAACTTAACCTGGTGTTGACCAATTTTGATGGTTTACCATCACTAGCTCGTTACGAGAAGCCTCGAGGTAGGTAGAAAGGCCGAGGTTGTTAGAAGAGCTAAAAGCACCGACGACAGAAGCCAAAGGACTAAGGCTGAACTGCTAAAGGGAGAAAGGAGAAGAAGAAGAGGAGGAGGAGGTAGTCGTTGCAGCCAACCTTAACTGTTAGCACCGCGAGAAGTTTGCTATGCCTCGGTGACTTCTGAACCTGTATTACACTGTGAGGTTTCGTCTTCTCTTTAAAAGACAAAGATAGATATATAGTATATGGTAGATAAAGAGAAACAGAGAGGTTATATGAGAGAGTAGGAGTATGAGACAGAGTATATCAGATAGAGAGAGAGAGAGAGAGAGAGGGAGAGAGAGAGAGAGAGGGAGACAGAAATAGAGTTTATGAGATTGAAAGAGAGTATGAGACAGAATCAGAGAGTATGAGAGAGCATGAGTATGAAACACATACACATAGACAGACAGAGAGAAAGAGAGAGAGAGAGAGAGAGAGAGAGAGAGAGAGATAGAGAGAGAGAGTATGAGAGGTAGCTGCTGGCGATGGTGCAGAAGCTGTCTAAAGGGGTGGCTATTGGATGATAACGGGTAGCGTTTTGAAGGGAAGTCGCAAGGTCGATATTATCTCTTCTGCCGATGGCTCAACTTCCATCTGCTTTTGAAGCAGCAATGTCATTGACACTTTCTTCAGAAGAACACCTTCCCTCCTTTTCTCTCGCATTACCTCATTCTCACTTTAGCTGTGAACACCGTAGGACCTCCAACAGATAACCAGCTTGGCCAAAATCCAAAATTCAGAAAGAGAAGCCATGTTCCAATAGGATACCCGTTTTACCCTATTCCGTGTATTCCAACGAATAGTTATATGTATGTACATATGTGAGTATGCTGCTGGAATAAGGGGGAATGCAGGAAAAGGATGTGGTAGATCTCTATGTATACTATATGGGTATAATTTAAAGCAGGAAAGTATGTCGATAAAGAAGACTACGAAAAGGGATTCTAGTACGGGCAAATATCTCGGGGACAATTTCTGCATTTCGTTTTGGCTCACTTTCTCTCTCTCTCTTTCTCTCTTTCTCTCTATGTACCTCGTGGCTCATGGATAAAAAGCATTTAACTTTTTTATTGGACATTTCGCGTTCTTTTGTGGAAAAAGGAATCTTTTTCCTTTTTTTTCTTTTTTTTTTTTTAATTCTTTCAAAGAGAGATTTAAAGACATCAACCCCTTGTGACTCGTTGTAACGTCAAGGAAGTAGGAAATTCAATGTAGGGAATGTTGATGAATCTGACAAATATCTTTGTTGATTTCATTTTATATAGAAAGTTTGAAATAGAAAGAGAGTAACTGAGAGATCTCGATTCGTTTAATTCTCAGGATAGGTACTCTCCCTTAGTTCGAACTTTATTCACTTGATTACCTGCTGAAGGTGAAGCTACGAGGTGCTTTAAGTAAGGGATCGAACGTGCTACGCGTATAAGATGACCGTGAAAGTAATTACGAAGCTTCTTCTTACACTTACAGTGTAATCAATTTACGTTTTAGACAGAGAAAAGAAAATGAAAATCGTGGGAATATATCCTGATGGTTTTTATCAATCGATTGTATGTCTCACATTCTTTTTTTTTTGCTTCCGTTTACTTTTTTAATTTCTTTTGAATTTTTAAGACGAAAGATTGTATAAAGATATCAACACCAAACGTGTTACCATTAATCAAATAATTGATTTATCATTGGATATTAAAATTCTGTGTTCAATTGTATCGAATTTGTTCATTTGAATTCTAATACAATTACAATTATCTATATTATTCGATTTATTATTTAGAACGGTTAAAAATTATTGAAATATTATTTAAATCTAATTGTTAATAGTATAGAATTTTAATCATATAGATCATCTAATTGTTATAAATAATAAATATGAATAAAATGTTGATTATAGTTTAACGATAACGAATCGTCGAATTTGTCATTGGTTTTAGATTTCGTAAAAAAAGTAGACACAATTTGTTCTTTGACGGTTCAAAGGTATCAACCAACGAAACGAACGGACGAAAATGAAATGAAAGAGGAAGAAAAAGTATGAGAGTGCTAGAGAGGAAAGAAAATAGATCAAAGTGTCGGTGAATTAAGCGACGGTGAAGTGGTATTCCGATAGTCGTATGAAAAATGTCCGATCGTCAAGGACTTTGGGACTAATGGCTTTGGAGTAAAATCAAATTGAGTTTGTCCGTCAACATGTCGAGTTTTCTCTTTCTATCTTTCTTTCTTTCTCTTATTTCATATTGGCCCAAGGTTCGAAGCTTTATAACCTTTGAGGAATTCCAGCGAATTTGGCTCGTACTAATTCACATTGGCTTTTTTTTCTAATTTTCTTTTTACTTCCTTTCTTTTTCTTTTCTTTAATTCAATTCAATAACTTTACTCGACCACTCCTTTGTGAGGTTCAATAATTATCGAATTTGATTTGTAATTTTTACACCGACAGTTTTAAAGACATTGTCACCTTCCGATAATGTTCGATGAAAAGTTCAGTAGCAGTTAGTATGGTAATAATACAGACGGATAAGTAAAATTGAGTGAGAAAAAATTGTTAAGAAAAATAAAATCGATAAAAATTTTATTAGTTTTAAATATTTTGAAAACGAGTATGATGAGTTAGATGAATTTTTGAAAAAAAGAATTAAAAATGTGAAAACGTATTGAAATATTTGAACCGAGAAACTGCATTTGTTATAAAAAACATCATTGGATTACTTCAAATGCAACAAGATTTATTTATAATTATAATATATTTAATTATATATTATATTATATATATTAACGTTTAACAGGATTAAAACAAGTATGTTCTGATTTTTGTTACCTGTTCAACTTCCCTATGATACAAAGTTTTGATTTATTTATATTTTTCTCTGTTTGCAAAAAGCATTTTAAAGATCACTACTGCAACCAAATAATTGTCTTTTCAATTTAGATTTCGATCTTTCAAAAATAATATTTTACCAAGTATGATTTTTAAAACTACGAATGTGTGTATTACTGAATTTTTTTTTTATTGGCCATATCGTTGAAAAGATAAACGTACCGTTGATCTTCAGACAAAAAAAAATATAGTAAAAACGTAGAATTGCGAACTCGAATAGAAGAAGATTCGTTCCATTTTGATCAGTTTACTCATGAATCTACAATAAAACTAAGGTTTTACATTGGTAGGATTAATTTTAATAACTTAGATCTCGAATCGTTCTCGTAGAGGAGTTAGTGAGAGAGATAGCGATGACGTTAGGAAGGGTACATTCATTGTAATAGCAGAAGCGGAACAAAATCAAGAAAGAGAGAAAGAGGAAGACAAAGAAGGGTTGAGGGGACGGGGGTAGGGGGTTAAAGGGAAAGAAGATCGAACTCTTCTAAATCCCCCAAGGATATTGAAATTGCTGGAGAGTGATTTCGGAATTCGACGTATGCTCTTCGATCTCTTCTGATCTTCTTATTTCTTCGATCCCAATCGTTTCGAACGATTTTGAGAAAGAAGAAGAATAAGAAGAATAATAAGAAGAAAATGAGTCGAGAAGAGGTCTGGTTTCCGTCGAAATATTTTCTAAAGCATGAGTCGTTTTTTTTTGTCATATAAGATATAAGAATATTATTTATATAAACGGGATATTGTAAGAGGTATTTGTTAAAAAAGTACGATAAATTCTTTTTAGCGGATAAAGCGGTGAATGAGATAAAGATAAAAGTTACTTTAAGAATTGTGGATTAACCAATAGAAGAAAGTATAATAAGTGAGCGGTCGTAGAGTGGGCCATTTTCAACAAATGAAGTTTTACGTACAGTCATCTGATTCTTTTATGTTTATAAATTCTACTAATAAATTATTTTTCTTGATAAAATGGATGATTACTATTGTTAATAGGTAATTTAAACGGTATTATTATTTTTACAAAAAGAATTAATAATCTATACGTGAATTTCGAAAAAGTAGCTTAATTACAAAAAATTAATGAAAAAAATAAAATAAAAGAAAAAAAATAATTACATCATCGAACAGATTTAAAAAATACAGTCAGGTTACTGTGTAAGAAGCTTTTTTCTTTTTTTTCTTATTAGAAATGATCAACCGTATAACTTCCTGTGATTTGATCCATTATTTTTGGTAAAAACTGTATATGAAATGAAGAAGATTGTAGCTTAAGATTAAAGAAGAATTTAGACGTAAGAAAAGAAGTTTGATTGGTAAAAGAAAAAATGTAGACAAAAAAAAAACAAGAAAGTAGACAAAAAAGGGATACGGAAATGGTCGAACTGTGTCTAGCAGAATACGTCTACCGATTGTTTTGGCTTGAGTCCGGTAAGGCCAGTTCTTTCGGGTTTATAGACAGAAGAGAAAATTTGTGGTATCCGTAAAGTTGGTTAGATTTTTGTTTTACCAGGCACGACTACTGCGTCCCCCATTTGTTACACGTCTAGGAAAGGTTTTACTGCGATCGTTTTTCTTATCTACCCTTGCTACTTTTCTTCTTCTTCTTCTTTTGTTTTTTTCGTTTTGTTGTTAGTATTGTTTCTGTTTTGTTTTTTTTTGCTTTTCTTTTCTTTTCTTTCCTTCATGGTAAGACTCTTCCTTTCTTTCTCGTGTAATTTTATCGACGTTTTGATTTTCAAACTCAGAATTTGAACCAACGACTTTCCTAATTACCAAGGGATAGGAACTGGTGGCTTATTAAGCCACGAAAAATTTGTACAACGAAAACCTGGCTCGTCGATTTACCCTTGACGACAAACGCGACGAGACATTCGCAAGCTGAGGTTCTTTTGAAATGAATTTTAATTAATTATTAACATCGAATAATATGTATTCTGTTTCGGTTTGTTTCCATTTCAGGTACCAATGAATGAAAAACTTTTAACCTTTAATTAAAATTCATAAACCAACTAATTAAACATTGTTAACTGTATACTCTTTTATTTGTTTCTTGTGTTTTTATTTATTTATTTTTTTATTAAAGAGGTAGAGGGTGGTGTCTAACCACGAGAACTACTTAATGTTTAATAAACTTTTCTACAGGAACGATCATCATTTGAATGAATATCACCGTGAATGCTAACAATGCTAACGTTATTATGTTGAAAATAACAACAAAATAAGAGAAAAAACCAATCATTATCTGTGTGTCTAGATAGGAAACGTTTATTGTTTCATACAATACGTGGGACAATTGTTATATCAATTTCCATCTGAGATATATATATATATATATGATTTTTAATATAAATTCATTCTAACAAGGAATATTTGAAATAAATGTGTGACATCAAAATTGGAATATTTATTTTCATAATTTTTAATTAACCAGTTTTAGCCATTGTTTGAATACTGGATTGTATAATAAATTTTTTGATAATTAAAAAGTTGCTCTTTCCACCTCTTATTTATAAAATTTAATAAAAATATTTCCTGTGTATACAGAAAATCCTATTTGGCAATCTTTTCTTTATGAATTGAGTTAATATGAAATATTCTTGAAGGATATATACATCCTTGTGATGGGAATATTATGTTTAACAATTTTTGTTAAAGAAGTAAAAAGAGGACGTACAAGTTTTTTATTCTAAAGATATATGTTCTTATCAATTATAAGAAAATGTAGTTAACAATTTTTGGTTAGGTTGAAAAAGTAATTTGTTTCTTGATTATTTATTAATTATAATAATTTTAAAGTAAAATACAATTAGTGGTTTTAATTTAAAATAGAAGAAAAAAAATAGGAGAAATAAAAATTTGTTTTTAAAATATAACTTTTCATGGAAGTATACTATAATCTGTTATTTAAATATAAACAATGTTAGTAATTTTTCACCACGCTTATTGTTACATTTATTCCGTTAAATATCTTTACATGAATTTTCTTTTTATCCACAAATGTCTTACAAATTGGTTTCCATTTACGATCAATCGATTCGGTGTAAAGCTTCGAAAGAAAAGTGCAACAACCAACTACGATTTCCATAATAACTGTTATGTTCTAGGGTAAACACAATGGATATCTCTCACTATCTTTTTATCTCTCACTTCTATATTTTATTTTTATACTTTTCTACAGGATCATCATTGGTTATTTCCCGTGAGAGAAAAATCGTTATAACAGGGACACGAAACATTGTTACGTTTTTATCGGGCCCACGATTTCTAGTTTCTGTCTTAAAGATAAAGTAGGTTTTATCAAGCTAACGCGTATTTCCCAGGATACTGTTTTCACTTATTTCACTTAAAATATTTGTTTAATTTTATATTAAAATTGTGAAAACGATGAAACAAGTTAAAGTTTTAAAAATAAGGTTAAAGGAAATACGTAGACAGATCGTAGATAAATATTTAAATTTAATTATGTTATTTTCTCTTGTAAATATTCGTTAGAGGATAGTGGAGTTTTGTTGTGGTAGAGTTTGAAATTAGATAATGCGAGATTCTTTAGATGTTATACGAAATTCTAAAGAAAAGATCGATAACCGAGGCCACGGCTATGGGGATTCCTTTTGTTCTTGGAATTCTTTAGAGGATTCCTTGGGAGGTGAAACTGCTTATATATATATAGGTCTTTCTTTTATTTTTCTCTCTTATTTCATCTATCTTTTTCTCCAATAAAGGATTTACTTTGGGACGGCGTATAGTTGGTGGTCATCTCCTGTTCTCGTAAAACAGAAAACTCTCATTGCGACAAAATATTCATTTATTTCTATAATTTTTGAACAAATTTATTTCGATATAATTGACATTTCAATCGTAATTATTTGCGTGTAATATATTTTTTTTTTTGGAGATAAACGAATTAATATTACATAGATAGATTTATGATTGTATATCTGTTTTTATTGTCAACCGTCATATTGAGAAGTTTTCGCTCGATTTGATTCGAAATCAATTGGTATCATAAATTAATATCAATAGCATCAATCAAAGTCAAGATAAATGTTGAGATAAAATAAATAATTTATATGATTTATCTAACGTTAAATAAGAAAATTTTAAATGAAGATAATATTAGCGATTTGGCGTAAATACATATAATTTATGCAAGGTAATCAAAAGTAATTGAAATGTGTTAGATGAGACAAATAGTATAAAGTTAATTATTCTAACTGTTTTAACAGATTTTTACTTTGTTTATTTTTTCTTTCTTTTTATTTTTATTTTTATTAAAAAGTAACAAAGATATAATCTTTGGTATATGTAGATAGACACAATGGTCGATATCTCGTATATTCATGGATAAAATGATGTTTTTAAGCTTTAAGGTAAACGGAGTATACGAAGTTACAGACATGTAAGCAAATTTTAAGCCGATCTCCGGCTATGCAATATCCGTTGAGAAGCTCAGTCATAATATGCTCGAAAAGAGAAAGATAAAGATAGAAAGGTAGATAGATATATAGAAAAGTAAGCAAAGAAGAAAGCAAAAGAATGAAAGAAAGAAAGAAAGAAAGAATGAAAGAAAGAAAGAAAGAAAGAATGAAAGTAAAAGAAAAATAAATAACAAAAAGAGAGTTTTCATCGATGTAAGAAGCCGTCAACCATGTTTTCGATTTTCTGAGAAGCTTTTTCCACGAGGTGTTTTTTTTTTTGAACTAACCGGCGAACCGAGTACGAAGATGCCTGCGAAGGATTTGCCACGGTTCTACGGAAACGTTGCAAAGTATAGAAGAAGAAGAAGAAGAAGAAGAAATAGTAGTAAGTAAAGAAGAAGGTAAACGGGAAAAGGAAAGAAAAGTTGTAGAAAAGGTGGAAAATATAAGAGGAACGTTCTGAACCGTGCCATGACCAACCACAGCTTTTCGAGTAAAGAGAAAGAAGAGGATGACGGTATCTTTAGGTAATTACCTACCTCCGGAGAACGCATTAGTCTTTGTCGCCAGAGTTTCTTGGATCTTATCATTACGAAGATAAAACGAGACAAAACAAAAGAATGAGAAAGAGAAAAAATATATACAGAAAGAAAGAAAGATGTTTGTTAAAACGACAAGGGATTTGAGAGAAATCGAAAGCTTTTTCATAAATCATACCCTTTTCTCGGTAATTATATCGTTTCAGTTTATAATGAGTTTATGTTCATCGAAATTACACAGTTTTTATTTCACATTAAATTTTATCTTTAACCAACTGTAGTCTTTTTCTTGTTTTTTTTTTTGCATAATTTTTGTTCGATATTAAATAATATTTGCGTGTGTATTAACAAGCGTATATGAACATTGATAATGAATTGGGTAAACTTTGGGATTTTGTATTCAAATAAATTTTATAATTTAAAAGAAAAAAGAACAAAACAAAAGTTTAAAGTTTAATTGAATAACGAATGAAATAAATTTCGTTGATTATCGTATAATGTTCGTTAGGTATATTTAAATAAGGTAATACTATAGTATAACTATTTTGTCCTGTGTTATAATACGAAGAAATAGGGTTATCCTGTCGTGGGTCAAACTCCGCCCTTCAATTACGATAGGGATTGGGTCAGATAGGGTTTTCTAGTGACAAAGGATATACGTATATATATACATATATACGTTTGTGAAACGAGGCCACTTCAAGCTTCGAACAAAACAGCACTGAGAGATTCTCTCTAGTGGTGGTATATGTAAGAGCAACAAGTAGCGTTCTAAGATTTCTCTCTTACTATTTCTCTTTCTTTATCTTTCTCTTTTGTTATCGTTAACCTTGTTTTATCAAATCTGTTTTTCCCACGCATTCCTAAACTCTATCGGACATGCGAATAAAATTTATTTGTGTTTAAAAGTTTTAGTAGAAACTTCGAATTGGTTTAGAAATGAGGGAAGGGGTAGGCAGGGGGAAAGGGGGAAAGTGACATTGAAGAATTTCCAATGGTTTCAATGTATTTTAGCGCGTTCGATATTCAACCTAATAAACTGATAAAAAGAAACAGGATAGAAAAGGAAGAATCATAAAATGACGACGTACAGTTTCGTGTGACACACGTTTGTAGAATAACAAAAAGAATCAAGCGTTGGTTACGTAGAGATTCTCGTGCAACAAGTAGTAGTAAGTATCGAGAAAGAAACTGCAAGTCCTCAACGTCATACTATACGTATACTACCTTCACTCTCTTTCTCTTTCTCTTTCTTTCTTTCTTTCTTTCTTTCTTTCTTTCTTTCTTTCTTTCTTTCTCTTTCGCTTTCATGACGTATACTACTTTTCACTGCCAGTAGAAAATCTCTCTGGATAAAAGTTCGCTCACATCAGACTGAGAATTTTTATCACCAACGCATTCTTTTGTGTCAAACGTTTCTTTTATATATTTATCCTGAAACTCTTTCTTCCTATACCATAGTCTCTTATTTTATTATTTATCTCTCTTTTTACTATTCCCTATCATAACAGTTTAATTTTTTTAATGATAATTTTGCTTTTCTTGTCATTTATAAGATAAATTTTTCGAAATACATTCTATCAATTTTTCCTTCTCCCTTTATTCTTTTATTTTTTTTTATATAAGAATATTTAGAAAAGATAGAGAGAGACAAAAAAGAACATAATTAGAGTATCTAATTAATTATTTAATAAAATCGTAATGAAAAATAAAACGATATATTGGATCAAAAAATAAGATATTTAAAAAGTACATGTTAAGAGTATGTATAGAAAAAGTGAATAGAGACATTCGTTTTTGATGGTAATCTGTCGTTGGGAGGTTTTGTGTGGATGATTCCATCGATGTTCTCGAGTGCATTAGACTACGTTATTACGAGATACGCGAGCGTGAAATGGTTCGTTCATGGGGAATGTTAGTAGAGTGTAGTGGTAGTAAACGAAGGTATGCATACCAACAGTGTGTATGGGCGAGAGAGAAATAGAGAGAAAGAGATACATCGTGGTGGTTACATGGTGGTGGTCTCTCTACCTGCTGCTGGTGCACTCTATTCTCTATCGTATATTCGAAGCTGCTTCGTCGAGTGGAACGTGGCGTTAGGTGGTAAGCACCTCGTCGACGTCGCCTCCACCTCCTCCTCCTCCTCCTCCTCTCTACTCGAGTTCATTTAGTTTACAGACAGCTTTGTCCGATATATCTCGATAACAATAGCTTTATAGTGTATGCGTTATCATATATGTGTATTTATCTTTTTACGTGTATCATCTGTGATAATAAAAAAATAAAAACAAAATGAAAAAAAATCGGCGAGATGGAATATCAGACAAACGTAGAGAAAGAGAGAGAAAGTATGACGAGGATGTGTAATAAAAACAGAGATAAAGAAAGAGAGAGTGAGAGAGAATGAGTACAATGAAACACTAGTGAACGAGTGAAGAAAATCACGGAGTGAGAGAAACCTGGTGGAAAGAGAAGAGGGGTAAGGGGAAGTATTGCATATCGTTGGTAGGGAAAATTTTACGGCATTATCAACGTCGTTACTTCCATTCGGTATATGGACGAACGTGGAGCTATTGTTAAACCTCCCGACGTATTATTCGTTTCCTTTACGATGTTGATTTCCTACTAGAGAGAGAGAGAGAGAGAGAGAGAGAGAGAGAGAGTGAGAGAAAGGGAGAGAGAGAGAGAGAAAGAGGAAGAGAGAGATCAACGATGAATGAATTTTTACCCTAGACGTCTGAAAGCTTTTCTGTCATCGTCTATAGCAATGATTTCGACGAGACTCGACACACGACACATCGTCCCAAACAGAAAGCCCATTTCGCTGATTCGTTTGCGTTTATTTCTTCGTTTTTGTTTTCTTTCGTTTCGTTTCGTTTCGTTTCGTTTTGGTATTACTTTACTCTGTTTTTTCTACTTTTCTTCTTCAACTTTTTTGTTTTTAACGGAGCACAGCACCCTGCTCTCTTTTTCGTCCAACAACTTTTTTACTTCAATAAGACGATTTCATTTTAAGCGTCGAGCTACCGATTCTGTCCCCTTTTTTTAATGTTGTTTTTGTTGTTGCTGTTGTAGTAGTAGTAGTTGTTGTTGTTTTATTGCACCTGAGGAAGATAGAAAAGAGCTACGTTAAATACAACGACGTTGATCGTAGGTAAAAACCTTTCGAGTGAGATTGATTTTTTCATTATTACCTAATGCATGCATAGTTCTGCATCTTCTCTTTTGTGTATACTTATACGTGAATAGGTTATACGTATATGAGCCCCTTTTCTGTTTATATTCTTTTTCATATATACTCGTTCCATTATTCTGACGAGATGAGAGAGTAAGATAGAAAGAAATGCCGTAATGGATGACGAGAAAGACAAGATGAGTTGAAAGATTGCTATACATTTTACATATATACATATATATGTATATATACGTCTAATATATTTTATATTTATTAATCATTTTCTTATAATCAATAAATAAAATTTATTTATATAAAATTTCTGTACTTTTATATTAGATGAAAAATACATTTTCCTTATTTTTTGTTGTTTTTCTTTTATAATTCTTAACATTTTTTTCTTTTTATGTTTCTTATAAGCAATGCGTGCGTTAATTGTAAAATTATGTGCGTTTAGCTGCGTTAGTTATTTTTATTTTCTAAAAGAGAAAATATACTAATACCAAGAGAACACTCACTAATATTATGAACTTTACTATATGTTTTAGAAATAATTTACATATTTATTTACTAAAAAATATATAGAAAAAAATTTTAATAAACATATATGATAATTACCTAATTATATACGATGAAAAAAAATTACTTCTGATATATTGATATGCACGAGTTACTTTAGAATCAAATTAAATTTAATAAATCCATAAATCTTTAAAAATAAATATGGAAAAGAATAATGTTTCGTTTTTCTCTATTATATCACAAAAGTTTTAATAAAAAATAAAAGAAATAAAGTAATCAAACATCACGCAATCCTTTAAATATAAATTTTATAGATCTGCCTAAATAAATATTAAAAAATTACCAATCGTACACGCATGGGACTATTGTAGGATAGCTCGAATGAAATATAATATTTATCATTGAAAATCCTTTGCCGAGTGAA